>NC_057804.1:365912946-366512946 GCF_018294505.1 Triticum aestivum | reverse complement strand
TAACTTACAATGCAAGTTTACATATCAAGCCGGTTTACGGCTACAGGTTCTAAACCGACTACAGGCCTTGGGCCTTCATCTGCTTAATCACCTTCAAACTACTAATGAAGCTAACCCGGCCCAGGCAGGCCGGTTCACGCCCAGTGGTAATATCCCCAACATTAGGCCCCAGATTGATTTAAACTGGTTCATGTCAATCCTTCACAAAAATCTTTGTCTTCAACATCTTCTGGTAATTGGTAAACCGCCATGTCGTCATCATCTCTGGTTGCTGTAAACCGTCATGACGTCATCATGAAGTTAACATTTATGATGACTTCTTTAATTAATAGATCTGCGATACCCAAGGCAGCAGCTCCACTTCCGAACTTGTGGCTCCTGGATTCGCGCGCCTGACATACGTCCCCTGCCTTATAAATAGGACCGAAGGGTCATTTCCTTTTCTCCCCTTCGTCTCTTTCTCTTCATCTTCCTCGCGTCGCCAGCCTCGGAGCTCCACCACCGCCATTGACCTCTGCACCGTCTTGGGCCACTGCATCAACCTGAACGCTCCAGAGCACTGCGGTAGTTTTCCGCGTCTTCCCCAATTCTGTTAAGCCTTCTGCTCTTCTTAGCATAGATCTGTTCTAGGGTTTCGTGTTCTTGCCGTGTTCCTCACTTGTTCATGCTCGTACCCAAACTCCTGGATAGATCTGTGAAACCCTGCTCTGATTAACAGTAGCCTTTTAGCATCCACCTGTAGCTTCATGCTCAAGTCCATAGATCTCATCTACATACCTGCCCATTGATTCACTTCCGTTCTGCTTTAATCTTTTGAATATTTTCTATTTTTCTGAACTTGCTTCAGATCCATTACTACAATAGGACCTTGTGAAACCTGTTTCTGCATACTTAGCCATCCGCAACCTCAATTGCTTTCAATGTTTAGATAGGCGGTTTAACTTAATATAGGAAAAATTATTAAACCGGTATATACCATTAGTCCCCTTGTTGAACCGCCAGACTTCTTCAGTCTTATTATGCTACCTCATAGAAATCCGGTTTAAACGTACTGCCTCCGGTTTAACATTGTTCATACCAGCGCATTCTTGAGCCGGAATCACTTATTTCTTGTAGATATCATCATGGCCAAACAAGTATATGAGTGCAACTGGGTTCCTTCTCGCGTCACAGAAACTCAGTTGGATGATTTAGTTTCGATTGGCGCTTTAGACAGCAAAGATACTATCCACTGGAGGGTTCCTGGTGATGAATGTCCTCCCACACCTCAAGAGGGAGAGGTTGTGATTTTTGCGGATCACTTAGCCCGGGGCTTCAAACCGTCCAGCTCTAAATTTTACCGGGATGTGTTAGCCAATTTTCAACTCCGCCCGCAAGATACTGGCCCCAATTCTGTTACCAACTTATGTCACTTCCAAGTGCTCTGTGAGGTATACCTTCAAGAGAAACCCACAGTTGAATTGTTCAGAGACTGCTTCCACTTAAACCGCCGCAGAGAATTCACTGATGGTCCCAATACCAAATTGGGCGGTATAGCAATTCAGAAAAGGAAAGAAATCACTTATCCCCATGCCAGACTACACAGTCACCCCAAGGAGTGGAATGCAACATGGTTTTACTGCAAAGATACTTCCCCTGATGATGAAAATCCTTTGCCTGGCTTTCGTCTGGAGCGGCTTAGCAATACACACCCCTTCCCACAAAGGTTAAGTGCCAAGGAGAGGAGTAAATACGCTCCGCAATTATCCAAGCTCCGAGCCTTCATGGCCAACGGTTTAACAGGAGTAGATCTCGCACGCTGTTGGATATCATGGAGCATACTGCCTCTCAGCCGGCGCTCCGGTTTAATGTGCAAGTATACTGGTAGCGTTGATGACCCACTCCGACACACCAACATCCAGCTCTCCGATGATGAAGTCACAGAGGCTGTGAAGAAAATGCTGAACGAACCGGAGGACCTCTGCGCTCAAACCGGCCTGCCCCCTTTCTGTGCTACCAACAAACCGCCAGCTATAAGATTTTGATTGTACTTTTTACTGAACCTGTTATTGCTATCTCTGTCTGACATCAATTGCTGCTTAACCAGGGTGATAATCCGTTTGGGAGCAAGAAGCTTCCACAAGAAAAACCGGAGAAAGCAGAACGGCCAACTCGGCTAAAGACCAAGGTCATCAAGAAGCCTGCTAAAAAGAGGAAAACCACTGCTTCATCTGATCCGGCTGTTGATGATGATGATGTGGGTAACTCGGACCTTGAGGTAGAACTCGATTCACTAGGCTTACTTTTTACACGCCTTATTGATGATGATACTTGTCAGGACGACGCTGAAGCCAGTAATGCTGATGTCGCTGAGGTAACTATTCTCTCTTCCGATTCAGATCCTTTGCCTTTGCCAAAATTTCACCAAGCAAACCGGAAAGTTAAATTTTCTCATCCTCTTGCTTACTTGGATCCCAAATTTCTTATGAAGACTCAGCAACATGAAGCTTGCCGCACAACCCGGCACAGCGGCCAGGTAGTTACCTCCGCCGGTTTACTGAACAGTCCGGTTCGAAAACGCCGCTCCGAGGTCTCCGACCTTTTTATTAATTTATATCCTAAAGCGGGTTTCATCCGTCAACCACTTAATCCGTCCGACTCCGATTATATGGTTACTTCCCATTCTTCCTCTGGTGAATCATTGGCCACTCAGCTGCCACCACTGAAAACGGTTCTTGGGTAAGCTAGACTGAACATATGCTTCCGGTCTACTGCGTTATAATTTATGCCATTCCTTGACTCCTTGTTTCTCTTTCAGGGCTAAACCTAAACCAAGCAAGAAAGCCCGCCTGGATAAAGTGGCCGAGGAAGATGCTACCCCTGAACAGGATAAAGCACCAGATCTTGAAGCGTTCGTTCCTGAAGATATTCCCAATGATCCTCCCTTGCAAGATGATGCTATTACTGATAAAAGGCCTACCAATACTTCAGTCCCTATTGACCAGCCTGCCAGCTCCGTCCGGATTGATAGATCCCGCAGTCCTTCAAAGCCTGCCGATAAACCGACCGCGCCAACGCAAACCGGCGAGTCCAAGGATGATGACGTTGTAATTACCGGTGTAGGTCGCTTTGAACCAGGGAATCCTGTCGCTTTGGCCAAGCATACTATGAAATAAGATTTTTCTGCCATGAACAAAGGCAAATGGAATGTTGATCTGGAAACATGTGCTGCTTTGAGTGCCCAAGAACTTCATTCTGGTTACTTGAACCGGCTATATACTAGTCATGACTGTGAAGCTGGCCTGGTAAAGATGGTGAGAGATAAATTTGAGGTAACTTCCTTGTGCTTCTTCTTTCTTTAATTACTGCCACTGTATTAATCCTCCTAGCCCCCAAGGGCCGGTTTGTAACCTTCTTCAAACCAGGACTTGAATATAGTCCTCAATACTTTGAAATCCATCAATGTAGGCCCCAAGGGCCGGTTCAACTTAGTATAGCTAAATCGGGACTCCAATAAAGATTCTAACATCAGAACATAACGGAGCAAATAGCCATTAGCCCCCAAGTGCCAAGTTGAATACCTGTATTGAGCTTGGGACTTTGCGATTTAGTAATAGATGAAAATTGAAGGTGCATTAGCCCCCAAGTATCACGCGTATAACTTGTTATGTGGTTGGTACTTCAAATTCTTGTACCATTTGTTGAAAGCCAAGCACTGTCTTTATGCAGGCTGAAGTGAGGATCAAAGAGGACTGGATTACTGATCTGCAGGAAACTTTGAAAACCCAACAAGCTGAAACCGACAAGGCAAGGGAAGAAATAACCAGCGCTTTGAGCATCACAGAATAGCTGAAGGAGGGCTTCAAGAAGGAGCGGACTGATTGGGCCACTGAGAAGGCCGCTTTAATAAAAAGAGCTGAAAACGCTGAAGCTGCCCTTAAACCAGTGGTAGATGAGCTGACCGCCGTAAAGCGGCAAGTACATTCCATGACCGCTGCTATCTTTGGTAAGCTCCTTTTGGTTTCCTAGACAACTCTGGCCTGCTTATAATAGATCCGGTTTGTGATCTTTCCTGTATTGTTGCAGGTACACGCATTGGTCACTTAGGGTCAGATGTTCGGAAGAAGTTGAAAGCTGCCTACACTTTAATTGAACAGTTGTACACCGGAGCGCAGCGGATCATCACCACTGCATCTCATAACAATCCGGCACCCACTTTAATCCAAGATACTCTGAATAGGTTGTCAATGCTTCCTGCTCAGATTGAAGAACTGAAAAAATCTGCTGCTCGAACCGGAGCTATTAACACCTTAATCCGGGCAAAAGCATGGGTGCCGGATTTCGATCCTAATGAAGCAGCTCAAGGCTATCCCAGCTTGAAGGAAGATGGCTCAGAGTTCAATGAAGATGATTTGAGGGCGATAAACCGTGCAGTACGCCCTCTGGCTTGTCAATTGGCTGAAGAGGCCGACTTGTCGCATTATCAAGCTCAGTATAATGATCAAAACAAACGAGTGGCTGCACCAATTCCTGAAGCGGAGAATCTGGTTCCTCCAATCCGTAAGCATACTTACGCTCCTGATATTGAACCGTCTTCTCTGATCCATGAAGATGCTGTCTTTCAAGCTTTAATGGGAATCGACTGGACCACTGTTGATTTCCAGCCAATGGATAGAGATGAGGAAGCTGAAGCGGCGCGGGACGACCCACAACCATCAGACCGGTTTGATGAGCAGGCTTGAACCGAAAGCCGGTTTAAACAACTGCCTTATTATGATCCGCCAGAACAACAATGATCTTATTTGGGCACCGCATTGCCTTGTAATAGGATAGTCAATACTTCTGCCTTGAATATGCCTTCGTGCATAAGTACTGATGCTTTTGCTTGAAATCCTCAATTTATATTTCCTGCAATCAGAAAATCTTGAACTTCGGTGGCGGTTATACCGCCAACCGGTTTATGACCTTTATATATATATCATCAATGTATTTAAGATGTATAATCAAATATGTGATACAAAATACCTGCCATCGCTAGGCATGAAGTTGGCTTAGCCAGGCTTGAAACGGAGTATTTATAAACCGTTACCATCAAAGGGGAGAAAACAACTCCCATGTAAACCGTGCTGGGTCATTATGAGCCCCCTCCTACTTCATGATGTTAACAGGAAAGTTAAACCGGGCATATTTCTCCGGAGTACAAGTGAACCGATTTCCGTCAGCTGAACCGGTAAAAAAGCGTTGTTGGTTTAAAGGAAACACAACAAAAATTGAAGAATAGTCATAAAAGAAATATGGAAGCAAAGGCAATGATAAAAACCGTTCGCAAAAACATGCTTTACTGAGCTGATCAGATGGTGTTACCACGGTCGGACAGGACCAAGCCCCCAATAGGAGTGACAATGGTTCAAGTCAGCCAGGTCCCCAAATGAAACCATGGCATTTATGCCGATCAAAAGGCGTGGCAATGGTTCGGGTTCGACCAAGCCCCCAAGTGATTCTGTGGCTTAGGCCGATCAAGAGGCGTGACTGGTTCAGACTTGACCATGTCCCCAAGTGATCTGGTGGCTTTCGCCTATCAAAAGGTGTCGCATTGGTTCGGACACGACCAAGGCCCCAAGTGATATCACAAAACTTTTTTTGAAAAGCAAAATTTCAAGTGGTAAACCGGAGGCCGCTTTAAAACGGAACCACTCCATGTAACCACACATGATATGAAAGAACAGAGACCCCGCTTTAGCTGAGGCTCCGACTTTATTATATCAATGATAATATATACACTGCCATAATATATACAAAGATAGAGCCAATGGCTCAAGTGTAGTAAGGCCGAAGATGAGCTATGTTCCACGGCCTGTTGGTCTCCTCCTCTGATGTGCGTGAGTCTTTATGCTCTCGAATATCAATCAGATAGTATGACCCGTTGTGCAGATTCTTGCTGACCACGAAAGGTCCCTCCCAAGGTGTGGATAACTTGTGCATATCCGTCTGGTCTTGGATGAGCCGGAGTACCAAATCTCCTTCTTGAAAAGCTCTGGTTCTGACCCGGCGACTGTGATAGCGACGAAGATCTTGTTGATAAATTGCCGAGTGAGCAGCCGCTATGTCACGCTCCTCATCTAATAAGTCCAAAGCATCTTGCCGTGTTGTCTCATTGTCCGTTTCAACATAAGCCGCTACACGAGGCGAATCGTGCCGGATATCACTAGGGAGAACCGCCTCTGCTCCGTAAACCATAAAAAACGGCGTGTATCCGGTAGATCGGTTGGGCGTAGTATTGATACTCCATAGCACAGACGGTAGCTCTTCAACCCAACAACCCGGTGTTCTTTGCAATGGAACAATAAGCCGGGGTTTGATGCCTCGCAAGATCTCTTGATTAGCTCGTTCTGCCTGCCCATTGGACTGGGGGTGAGCCACTAACGATACGTCAAGTCGGATGTGCTCACGTTCACAGAATTCTTTCATAGCGCCCTTGGATAAATTGGTACCATTGTCAGTAATGATGCTGTGTGGAAAGCCAAACCGGAAAATCACCTTTTTAATGAACTGCACTGATGTAGCTGCATCACACTTACTAACAGACTCCGCTTCAATCCACTTGGTAAATTTATCGACTGCCACCAAAAGGTGGGTTTTCTTATCCTTGGACCTTTTAGAACGTCCGACCATATCCAGCCCCCATGTTGCAAATGGCCAAGTAATTGGAATCATCCTCAATTCTTGAGCCGGCACATGAGCACGCCTTGAAAATTTCTGACAGCCATCACACCGTTTAACCAAGTCCTCCGCATCAGCATGAGCTGTCAACCAGTAGAACCCGTGACGAAACGCCTTAGCCACCAGAGACTTTGAACCGGCGTGGTGACCACAATCCCCTTCATGGATTTCGCGTAAAATTTCACAGCCTTCCTCAGGGGAGACGCAGCGTTGAAACGCCCCTGATACACTGCAATGATGCAATTCGCCATTGACAATGGTCATAGACTTGGATCGCCGGACTATCTGCCTGGCTAGAGTCTCATCCTCTGGCAACTCTCCCCAGTTCATGTATGCAAGATAAGGAACTGTCCAATCCGGTATAACATGCAGGGCTGCCACCAATTGAGCCTCCGGATCAGGAATAGCCAAATCCGCTTCACCTAGGAGCTTAACTGACAGATTGTGCAACACATCAAGAAAGACATTAGGCGGGACCAGTTTACGCTGAGAGCCCAACCGGCTTAAAGCGTCCGCCGCTTCATTTTTTCGACGATCCACGTGATCCACCTGATAACCCTTGAAGTGACCTGCAACAATATCCACCTCACGACGATATGCAGCCATGAGTGGGTCTTTAGAATCCCAAGTGCCAGACACCTGTTGAGCTACGAGGTCTGAGTCACCGAAGCACTTAACCCGACTTAGATTCATCTCTTTAGCCATCCGGAGACCATGGAGCAAGGCTTCATACTCAGCTGCATTATTAGTACAAGGGAACATTAAGCGGAGAACATAACAAAACTTATCACCTCGTGGGGAAGTTATACAACTCCAGCCCCCGAGCCTTCCAATTGCCTGGATCCATCAAAATGGATAGTCCAATATGTGTGATCCGGCTTTTCCTCTGGTGCTTGCAACTCCGTCCAATCATTGATGAAATCAACAAGTGCTTGAGACTTCACCGTCGTCCGAGGCACGTACTTCAATCTGTGCGGCCTAAGTTCTATAGCCCACTTGGCAATCCGGCCGGTCGCCTCCCAGTTCTGTATGATATCGCCCAAGGGAGCTGAACTGACCACTGTGATAGGGTGCCCTTGGAAATACTGCTTCAACTTCTGGCTTGCCATGAAAACTCCATATACCAGCTTCTGCCAATGCGGATACCTTTGCTTGGATTCAATAAGCACCTTGCTGATATAGTAAACCGGCCGCTAAACTGGATACTCCTTGCCTGCCTCCTTGTGTTCTACTACAATAGCCACGCTAACTGCGTGAGCATTGGCCGCTACGTATAGCAATAACGGCTCCTTGTCGACCGGAGCTGCAAGAATGGGCAGATTGGCTAATTGCCGCTTCAAGTCCTCCAACGCTTCGTCAGCAGCCGGACTCCAGATGAATTGATCTGTCTTTCTCAGCATCTGGTATAAAGGGATGGCCTTCTCTCCGAGGCGGCTGATAAACTGGCTCAGCGCGGCAATCCGACCCGCCAAACGCTGAACATCGTTGATACACTTCGGTTTAGCCAAGGAGGTGATAGCCGTAATCTTCTCCGGATTAGCCTCGATTCCTCTGTTCGACACAAGAAAGCCCAGTAACTTGCCTGCCGGAACACCAAAAACACATTTGGCCGGGTTAAGCATCATCTTATAAACCCGCAAGTTGTCAAAGGTTTCCTTCAAATCATCAACCAGCGTCTCCCTCTGCCTTGACTTGACTACAATATCATCCACATAGGCGTGCACATTGCGGCCGATCTGCTTATGCAGGCAGTTTTGTACACATCGTTGATAAGTGGCTTGGGCGCTCTTGAGCCCAAAAGGCATAGATACATAGTAGAAGGCTCCAAAGGGAGTAATAAACGCCGTCTTCTTCTGGTCCTTAATCGCCATTTTGATCTGATGATACCCCGAATACGCATCCAAAAAACTCAAGCGCTCACAACCCGTCGTGGCATCAATAATCTGGTCAATGCGGGGAAGGGCAAAAGGATCCGCTGGACAAGCCTTGTTAAGATCCGTATAATCCACACACATACGCCAAGTGCCATTTTTCTTAAGAACCAGCACCAGATTAGCAAGCCACTCTGGATGGAACACTTCAATGATAAAACTAGCTGCTAAGAGCCTGGCCACCTCCTCCCCAATAGCTTTGCGCCTCTCTTCGTTAAACCAGTAGAGAAATTGCTTTACCGGTTTATACTTGGGATCAACATTAAGAATGTGCTCAGCGAGTTCCCTCGGTACACCTGGCATGTTAGAAGGCTTCCATGAAAAAATGTCCCGATTCTCATGGATGAACTCCCTATTTAGGGTCCAAGTTGGCACTGACAGTGAACTGCTTGGACGAATCGCCGGGCACGAAGTCAACAAGCTTGGTCTCAGCCGCTGATTTAAACTTCAGATCTGAATCATGCTCCGTAGTTGGCTTCTTCAAAGGGGTCATGTCCGCCGGATCAACATTGTCCCTATAATATTTTAACTCCTCTGTGGCACAAACCGACTCCGCATAGGCCGCATCACCTTCCTCACATTCCAAGCAATCTTGCGGCTCCCATGAACTGTTATTGTCCCTTTGTGACCCGGCA
Organism: Triticum aestivum; assembly: GCF_018294505.1. Classification (NCBI taxonomy): domain Eukaryota; kingdom Viridiplantae; phylum Streptophyta; class Magnoliopsida; order Poales; family Poaceae; genus Triticum; species Triticum aestivum. The sequence goes on along the minus strand of NC_057804.1, from coordinate 366,503,681 downwards.
TCTTGAGCTGCAAATAGATATAACAAGGCCGTGCCATGAATTTGGCATAAGCCGGCCGCCCAAACAAGGCGTGATACGGGCTCCGGATCTTCACCACCTCAAAAGGTTAGTGTCTCGGATCGGGAATCATGCTCGTCCCCAAAAGCCACTTCCAGGGCTATCTTACCAACAGGATATGCTGATTTGCCAGGCACCACACCATGGAAAACCGTATTAGACGGTTTGAGATTTTTGTCTGTGAGCCCCATGCGGCGGAATGTCTCATAGTACAGGATGTTAATACTTCTCCCTCCATCCATGAGTACCTTGGTGAATTTATAACCTCCCACCTGAGGGTCTACCACTAATGCCGACTGGCCCGGATTGTCAACCCGGGGGGGGGGGGTGATCCTCCCTGCTCCACACGATAGGCTACTCCGACCAGCGTAAATAACGCGGTACGGCCGGTTCAATAGAGTTCACCGCTCGCTTGTGAAGTTTCCGGTCGCGCTTATCCAAGCTAGTTGTGAAAACGTGATACTGCCCATTGTTCAACTGTTTTGGCTGGCTCTGATAACCCGACCGCTGCTGCTGCTGTTGTTGGTTGTAACCCCTTTGACCGCTTTGATTATCCTGGTTATTATTACCGCCCTGATTGAAACCTGAACCGGAAGCTCCATCGTGACCCGGCCCATGGAAATCGGATCCTGAGCCACCACCTGACCCACGGTCATACCAGAAGGCATTAGAGTTTTTAAATTCCTGCATAATGTAACAATCATTCCAAAGGTGGTTAGCCGGCGCCTCCTTCGTCCCGTGTTTTGGGCAACGCTGATTCAGCAAATAGTTTAAGCAATCTGGGTTAGGATTTGGAGCCCCATTACGATTCGCCGCTTTACCTGTGCGCAGCTGACCCTTGTCCTGCGCATTAGTGTTAGCCACAAAGTCCATGCTGCCATCCGCTTTATGCTTGCCTCCGTTTCCATGGCCCGCCGGTTTGTATTGATGCCCCTTAGAGTTGCTATTCTTTTTTTCCTTCCCTGCTTCGTCATCGTCAGTCTCGGGATCCTTAGTACTATCAGAATCAGCATACTTCACTAAAGCGGCCATGAGAGTTCCCATGTCATTACAGAACCACTTCATACGCCCCAACTTCATCTTTAGAGGCTTAAACCGGCAGTTGCCCTCCAGGGTTAAGATTGCAGAGTCAGCATTGATCCTGTCGGACGAGTGCAAGACTTCAGAAACGCGGCGTACCCAATGGGTTGTTGACTCTCCGTCCTCCTGAACACAAGCCGCCAAGTCTACTATGGACTTAGGCTGCTTACACGTATCTTTGAAATTCTGGATAAACCGGGTCCGCAACTGGGCCCATGAACTGATAGAATTAGGCGGCAGGCTCTTCAACCAAGTACGGGCTGTACCTTCAAGCATCATGGTGAAGTACTTTACACATGCGGTCTCATCCACATCCAGCATCTCCATTGCCATCTCATAACTTTCTACCCACGCTTCTGGAGATAAATCAGCGGTGTAATTCGGCACCTTGCGCGGACCCTTGAAGTCTTTGGGCAGGCGCACATTGCGTAAAGCGGGGACTAGACAGGGCACTCCCAGGCTAGAGGCGACCCCTGGCCCAGCAGAGGTGGTAGGACGAACCGGTGTAAGCTGATCCGCCTCGTTCTGTGCTGCTAACTCGACCTCTCTTCGTGCCCGGGCCCGGTCCACTACATCCTGAGCATCGCGAGCACCACCTGCCGGGTTATTGCCACGGGCCGCTTCACGGCCCCGCGCATTGCTTGATACGGCCGGTTCATCCATGTGCCTACTGTAGCTCCGGCTTGGACGAGGTGTGGAATGAATCCGATCGCGGCTGTATGAATATGCCTCCTGCTGAATCAAAGCGGTCCGGAGAAGTTCCTTAACCCGGCGCGTCTCTATTGCTTGCGGAGAGTCTCCTTCGATCGGGATAGCTTCTAATCGCGCAGCAGCTGCGACAAGATTGTCCATAGGATTAGAATAATGACCCGGAGGTGTCTGGACTAGCGGAGGAATCACAATGTTCTGCCGAGGAGGTTCCATCAGGCGGGGTTGGACCATCACTCCTGGCCCTGGTGCCTCGACCCGGTTTACCTCCAAGTGCCCCGGCGGATTACTGGTTCCAGCTCCCGGAGTGTGAAAGAGATTTCGAGGGTCGAACCCTAACGGCAGGCGTGATCTGTGCTTCCGCTTCAAGACCTCCTGTGATGCGTTCTGGTCGAGCATGAGCTTATAGGCCTGGGCGTCCAAAGCGGCCCGCTCTGCGGCCATCCTGTCCTTCTCTGCTGCCAGGTCGGCTTTGGCCTGTGCGATCTGCTCTCTCACCTTTGCAACCTCTGCATCATGGGCCTCCTGATCTGCCGGATCGGCCTCTGCCATAAGTACAGCTAGTGCATCAAACAGGTCAGACAGAACTTGAACCGGTGGGTGCACAAGGCCTCCTGCCCCTGCTGCCGCTGCCGCTGCTGATCTGGAGAACATTGCTGCTGCGGTCGAAGAGTGATTCGCCGCCTGCGTACCGGCCATGAATATTCCAACCCGGTTGATCTGCTCAGGGGGGTCCGGAATACTGTCGCCATCGGAATAGCCCCTAATCTGGTTGTCTTGCAACTGGTACAATGATTCGGTCTCCCCGGTCGAGGACTCGTCGCTGGAATAGACGACGGTCTCGCTACCGTATTCTGACTCGTCCCCATGCTCTCCTCCATGGACGACTCCCACGAAGGCACGCTTCACGGCCGGTTTAACCTGGGTAGATCTCGCACGCTGAGCCGTTTCGACGAGGTTGGTGTAGATGTCCGGCTCAGGCCCAGGCTTACCAATCTTGCCGATAAAAACATGTATGCCACCAAAGGGGACCCGGTACCCGTACTCGATCGAGCCGGCTTTGGGACCCCATCCTGCATCATCGATGTAGAGCTTGCCGCGACGACTCTTGGTCATCCGGCCCACAGCATAGCCTTCAAGTCCTTTGAGCTTGCCCTCCAAGATCATCAAACCGTCGTGCGATAGCCCCACGGTGGGCGCCAACTGTCGTGTATTTGTCACGGCAGATGTCCTTGTGAAAGGACTTAGTCGTGGAGCCATCGCTACGTGTTAACTTGAAGGGGTTAAAGCGGACACAAAGACACAAGGGTTTATACTAGTTCGGCCCCTTCGATGAAGGTAAAAGCCTATGTCTAGTTGTGATGGAATTGATGTGGTTTCGATGGCTATGGAGCAAACAAGCTTCGCCTAGGCTCGAGTTGTTGTTGTCTGTCGTTGAAGCGCCGCCGGGTCGTCCCCTTATATACACGGGTGACGCCCGTCGGTCCACAGAGTCCCACACCGGTTCATACTCGTATCCCGGTTGGTCTCTCTCTATTCCTAACTTACAATGCAAGTTTACATATCAAGCCGGTTTACGGCTACAGGTTCTAAACCGACTACAGGCCTTGGGCCTTCATCTGCTTAATCACCTTTAAACTACTAATGAAGCTAACCCGACCCAGGTAGACCGGTTCACGCCCAGTGGTAATATCCCCAACAGGTAGGGTGCCGGAAAAGGCCCCTAGATGGGATCTCACGGGTACAGAAGGTTCGGTGGTCAAAAAGTGTTTTCGTGGATCCTCTGGTGGTTTGGGAATATATGTGAATAGATAGGAGGAAGATCTAGGTCACGGGGTCACCGATGGCCCACAAGGCAGGGGGCGCACCCTACCCCCCGGGCGCGCCCTCCACCCTTGTGGCCGCTTCGTGGCTCTTCTGACTTGCACTCCAAGTCTCCTGGGTGTCTTCTGGTCCAAGAAAAATAATCGCAAAGGTTTTATTCCGTTTGGTATTCCTATTCTGTGAAACTCAAAACAAGGAAAAAAACAGAAACTGGCACTGGGCTCTAGGTTTAGTGCCAAAAATAATATAAAATAGAAAATTAATGCATATAAAACATCCAAAATATATAATATAATAGCATGGAACAATCAGAAATTATAGATACATTGGAGACGTATCAAGCATCCCCAAGCTTAATTCCTGTTCGTCCTCGAGTAGGCAAATGATAAAAATAGAATTTTTGATGTGGAATGCTAACTAACATATTTATCCATGTAATTTTTCTTTGTTGGCATGAATATTCAGATCCATAAGATTCAAAACAAAAGTTTAATATTTACATAAAAACAATAATACTTCAAGCATGCTAACAAAGCAATTATGTCTTCTCAAAATAACATGGCCAAAGAAAGCTTATCCCTACAAAGTCATATAGTCTGTCTATGCTCCGTCTTCATCACACAAAATATTCAAATCATGCACAACCCCGGTCTTAGCCAAGCAATTGTTTCATACTTTAGTATTCTCAAACTTTTTCAACTTTCACGCAATACATGAGCGTGAGCCATGGACATAGCACTATAGGTGGAATAGAATGGTGGTTGTGGAGAAGACAAAAAGGAGATAGTCTCACATCAACTAGCCGTATCAACAGGCGATGGAGATGCCCATCAATAGATATCAATGTGAGTGAGTAGGGACTGCCATGCAACAGATGCACTAGAGCTATAAGATTATGAAAGCTCAAAAAAGAAAACTAAGTGGGTGTGCATCCAACTTTCTTGCTCATGAAGACATAGGGAAATTTGAGGAAGCCCATCATTGGAATATACAAGCCAAGTTCTATAATGAAAAATTCCCACTAACATATGAAAGTGACAACATAGGAGACTCTCTATCATGAAGATCATGGTGCTACTTTGAAGCACAAGTGTGGAAAAAGGATAGTAACATTGCCCCTTCTCTCTTTTTCTCTCTTTTTTTGGGCCTTCTCCTTTTTTTATTTGGCCTTTTCTCTATTTATTTCCTCACATGGGACAATGCTCTAATAATGAAGATCATCACACTTTTATTTACTTACAACTCAAAAATTACAAATCGATACTAAAACAAAATATGACTCTATATGAATGCCTCCGGTGGTATACCGAGATGTGCAATGAATCAAGAGTGACATGTATGAAAGAATTATGAAGTGTGGCTTTGCCACAAATACGATGTGTAGGATGAAAAGTATGTCTAGAGGGGGGTGATTAGGCTACTTGACCAAATAAAAATCTAGCCTTTTCCCAATTTTAAGTCTTGGCAAATTTTAGCAACTTAACACAAGTCAAGCAATCAACCTACACATGCAATTCTAAGAGTATAACAGCGGAATGTAAATCATTGCATATGAAGGTAAAGGGAAGGAGTTTGGAGGGAGAAAACACAATGTAGACACGAAGATTTTTGGCGTGGTTCCAATAGGTGGTGCTATCGTACATCCACATTGATGGAGACTTCAACCCACGAAGGGTAACAGTTGCGCAAGTCCATGGAGGGCTCCACCCACGAAGGGTCCATGAAGAAGAAACCTTGTCTATCCCACCATGGCCATCGCCCATGAAGGACTTGCCTCACTTGGGTAGATCTTCATGAAGTAGGTGATCTCCTTGCCCTTACAAACTCCTTGGTTCAACTCCACAATCTTGACGGCGGCTCCCAAGTGACACCTAACCAATCTAGGAGATACCACTCTCCAAAAGGTAATAGATGGTGTGTTGATGATGAACTCCTTGCTCTTGTGCTTCAAATGATAGTCTCCCTAACACTCAACTCTCTCTCTCTCACAGATTTGGATATGGTGGAAAGATGATTTGAGTGGAAAGCAACTTGGGGAAGGCTAGAGATCAAGATTCTTGTGGTTGGATTGGAATGTCTTGGTCTCAACACATGAGTAGGTGGTTCTCTCTCAGAAAATGAGTAGCAGAAGTGTAGGCACATTCTGATGGCTCTCTCACAAATGGAGAAGGGGTTGGAGGGGTATATATAGCCTCCACACAAATTCTAACTGTTACACACAATTTACCAAACTCGGTGGGACCGAATAGTGAAACTCGGTTAGACTGACCGGGTTCAAAATGTGAATGTTAGGCTTTTCGGTGGGACCGACATTATCAATTCGGTGAGACTGATGCGCTAGGGTTAGGGAAAAACCTCATCTCGGTGAGACTGATCACATGAACTCGGTGAGACCGATTTCAGTAATAAGCAAACAGAGACTTGGTCAGGCAAACTCGGTGGGACTGATCACTCATTTCGGTGAGACCAAAATGTTATGAAAAGGAAACAAAGAGTTTGCACTGCGAACTCGGTGGGACCGATCGCTCATCTTGGTTAGACCGAAATGTTACGAAGGGAAACTGAGAGTTTGCAATCCCATCTCGGTGAGACCGAGATCCCTATCAGTGAGATCAAACTGATTAGGGTTTTTGGATATGGCTATGTCAAGTGAACTCGGTGGCGCCGGATAGATCAAATGGTGGGCCGAGTTTGACTTTAGGTTTAGGACATATGTGGAAATGAGAAAGTAGTTGAGGGTTTTTGGAGCATATCACTAAGCATTTCGAGCAAGAAAGCCATTAAGCAACACCTCATCCCCTTTTAATAGTATTGGCTTTTCCTATGGACTCAATGTGATCTTGGATCACTAAAATGAAAATGTAGAGGCTTGAGCTTTTGCCAATATGTGTCCTTAGCATTTTGAGGGGTCCACATCTCTAGTCCATGCCATACCAATCATTGAACTTTCTGAAACATTGATATTGAAAGAATATTAGTTCAATGAGCTATATGTTGTTATGAATTACCAAAACCACCCAGGGATTAGTTGCACTTTCATGATTTCAACTACGTGATCATGCAAAGCAATATGACAATGTAGAAGCGTGCCATAATAAATGGTACGATGGAAAGTTGCATGGCAATATATCTCAGAATGGTTATGGAAATGCCATAATAGGTAGATATATATGATGGCTATTTTGAGGAAGGTATATTGTGGGTGTATGGTACCGGCGAAAGTTGTGCGGTACTAGAGAGGCTAGCAATGGTGGAAGGATGAGAGTGTGTATAATCCATGGACTCAACATTAGTCATAAAGAACTCACATACTTATTACAAAAATCTATTAGTCATCAAAACAAAGTACTATGTGCATGCTCCTAGGGGAAGGGTGGGTAGGAGTTAACCATCACGCGATCCCGACCTCCACACAAAGGATGGCAATCAAAAATATCTCATGCTCCAACTTCGTTACACAACGGTTCACCATACGTGCATGCTAAGGAGCTCACAAACCTTAACACAAGTATTTCTCAAATTCACAATTACTCACTATCATGACTCTAATATCACCATCTTCCTCAAAACAATCATAAGGAATCAAACTTCTCATAGTAGTCAATGCACTTTATATGAAAGTTTTTATTATATCCCTCTTGGATGCCTATCATATTAGGACTAAATTTATAACCAAAGCAAATTACCATGATCTTTAAAGACTCTCAAAATAATATAAGTGAAGCATGAGAGTTCATTAATTTCTATAAAATAAAACCACCGCCGTGCTCTTAAAAGATATAAGTGAAGCACTAGAGCAAAATTGCCTAGCTCAAAAGATATAAGTGAAGCACACGGAGTATCCTAATAAATCACGATTCATGCGTGCCCCTCTCAAAAGGTGTGTACAGCAAGCATGATTTTGTCAAAATAAAAAGCAAACACTCAAATCATACAAGACGCTCCAAGCAAAACACATATTATGTGGTGAATAAAAATATAGCCTCAAGTAAAGTTACTGATAGACGAAGACGAAAGAGGGGATGCCTTCTAGGGCATCCCCGAGCTTAGGCTCTTATTTGTCCTTGAATATTACCTTGGGGTGCCTTGGTCATCCCCAAGCTTAGGCTCTTGCCACTCCTTATTCCATAGTCCATCAAATCCTTACCCAAAACTTGAAAACTTCACAACACAAAACTCAACAGAAAATCTCATAAGCTCCGATAGTATAAGAAAATAAATCACCACTTTTGGTACTGTTGTGAGCTCATTATTTATTTATATTGGTGTAATACCTACTGTATTCCAACTTTTGCATGGTTCATACCCCCCGATACTATCCATAGATTCATCAAAATAAGCAAACAGCACTTAGAAAACAGAATCTGTCAAAAACAGAACAATCTGTAGTAATCTGTAACTCTCAAATACTTTTGTAACTCCAAAAAATTCTGAAAAATTAGGACAACCTGGGAAATTTGTGGTACCAATCGGGTGCAAAAAGAGTGAGATCAAAAGTACGCTTCTGTGAAATAAGAAAATTATTTTTCTGGGTGCAATTTTTTTTGTTTCTCAGCAAGATTAAAATAACTATCACCGTAAGCCATCCTAAAGGTCTTACTTGTCACAAACACTAATTAAAACACAAACCCACATATAACCAGAGGCTAGATGAATTATTTATTAGAAAACAGCAAGCAAAAATATTGGGTTATCTCCCAACAAGCGCTTTTCTTTAAAGCCTTTTTAGCTAGGCATTGAGATTTCAATGATGCTCAACATAAAAGAGAAGAATTGAAGCACAAAGAGAGCATAATAAAACACATGACAAACAATCTAAGTCTAACATACTTCCTATACATAGGCCTTTTATAAGCAAACAAATTATCAGGGAAAGCAAAAATTAGAATATGCAAGGAAAAGAAAGAGACGATAGCAATCTCAACATGAAGAGAGGTAATTTAGTAACATGAAAATTTCTACAACCATATTTTCCTCTATCATAATAATTACATGTAGGATCATAAGAAAATTCAACAAAATAGCTATCACATAACATATTCTCAACACGGTCCACATGCATGCGAAGTCGACACTCTTCCAAAACAGTGGGATTAACATTAACTAAAGTCATGACCTCTCCAAACCCACTTTTATCAATAAATTCATAAGATTGAACATTCTATAAATATGTGGGATCTAAAGTTCACACTCTTCCAAACCCACTTTCATATTATTTCAAACATTATTATCAATCTCATATTCATCATGGGGCTTAAATAAATTTTCAAGATCATAAGAAGAATCACCCCAATCATGATCATTGCAACAAGTAGTAGACATAGCAAAATTAGCATCCCCAAGCTTAGGGTTTTGCATCTCATTAACACAATTGACATTAATAGAGTTTATAATAACATCATTGCAATCATGCTTTTGGTTCAAGGAGCTATCGTGAATCAATTTATAATTTTCTTCTTTCAACACTTCATCACAATTTTTAGATTCACGAATTTCAAGCAAAACCTCATAAAGATAATCTAGTGCACTCAACTCACTAGCAATAGGTTCATCATAATTGGATCTTTTAAAAAGATTAGCAAGTGGATGAGGATCCATAAACTATTTGCTTCTTATTTTAAATAAACACACAACTATACCAATCAAATGAGCAAACAAACCAAGTAAGACATAAGGGCAAACAAAAAGATGAATGAAAGAAGGGCGACAAAAGGCAAATCTTTTTGAAAATCATTTTAGAAGTGGGGGAGAGGAAAACAAGAGGCAAATGGAGAATAATATAATGCAAGAGATGACAGTTTTATGATGGGTACTTGGTATGTCTTGACTTGGCGTAGATCTCCCAGGCAACGGCGCCAGAAATTCTTCCTGCTACTTCTTGAGCTTGCATTAGTTTTTCCCTTGAAGAGGAAAGGGTGATGCAGCAAAGTACAGATAAGTATTTCCCTCAGTTTTGAGAACCAAGGTATCAATCGAGTAGGAGACAACGCACAAATCACCAATACCTGCACAAACAATCGAACAACTTGCACCCAACGCGATAAAGGGGTTGTCAATCCCTTCACGCTTACTTGCAAAAGTGAGATCTGATAGAGATAGATAAACGGTAAGGTAAATATTTTTGGTATTTTTGATTTATAGATCGGAAAGTAAAAGATTACAAAAATAGTAGATCAGAAACTAATATTGTAGATCAGAAACTTATATGATGGAAAATAGACCTGAGGACCATAGGTTTCACTAGAGGCTTCTCTCAAGATAGCAAATAATATGGTGGGTGAACAATTACTGCCGAGCAATTGATAGAAAAGCGCAAAGTTATGACGATATCTAAGGCAATGATCATGAATATAGGCATCACGTCCATGTCAAGTACACCGGAACGATTCTACATCTACTACTATTACTCCACACATCGACCGACTCTTGCTTGCATCTAGAGTATTAAGTTCATAAAGAACAGAGTAACCCTTTAAGTAATATGACATGATGCAGAGGAATAAACTCAAGCAATATGAGGTAAACCCCATCTTTTTATCCTCGATGGCAATAATACAATACGTGCCTCGCTACCCCTACTTTGTCACTGGGTGAGGACACCGCAAGATTAAGCCCAAAGCTAAGCACTTCTCCCATTGCAAGAAAACCCAATCTAGTTGGCCAAACCAAACCGATAGTTCGAAGAGAATTACAAAGATTCAAATAATATTCATAGATAATCTTTCATAAATCCACAATTCATTGGATCTCGACAAACACACTACAAAAAAGTATTACATCGAATAGATCTCCAAGAACATCGAGGAGAACATGGTATTGAGAATCAAAGAGAGAGAAGAAGCCATCTAGCTACTACATATGGACCCGTAGGTCTATGGTAAACAACTCACACTTCATCGAAAGGGCAATGGTGTTGATGTAGAAGCCTTCCGTGATCGAATCCCCCTCTGACAGGGTGCCGAAAAAGGTCCCTAGATGTCATGGGCACAGAAGGTTGCGGTGGTGGGAAAGTGTTTTCGTGGATACCTCTGGTGGTTTAGGAATATATGTGAATATATAGGAGGAAGATCTAGGTCAGGGGGTCATTGAGGGGACCACAAGGCAGGGGTGCGCCTCCACCCTTGTGGCCACCTCGTTGCTCTTCTAACTTGCACTCCAAGTCTCCTGGATGTCTTCTAGTCCAAGAAAAATCATCGCGAAGGTTTTATTCCGTTTGGACTCCGTTTGGTATTCCTTTTCTGCGAAACTCAAAAACAAGGGAAAAAACAGAATCTGGCACTTGGCTCTAGGTTAATAGGTTAGTCCCAAAAATAATATAAAATAGCATATTAATGTATATAAAACATCCAAAACAGATAATATAATTGCATGGAACAATCAAAAATTATAGATACGTTGGAGACGTGTCTGGAGGGGGCGCGGAGCTAAATATTTCTGTGGTTGCCAAAAAAATTCGCTTGGTGCCGCAAGAGACTAGCGCGAAGTGTGGTTGAAGAGCGGGTCGTGGATTGTAGGCAACAAGCTTTTGGCGTAACGTAAGCCATAAAAGAGGGTGCGCAAAGATATTTTATATCGCATCGCACACGATTCTTACTAGTATACAGTTTCTGGTGTACCTGGTTTTTTTCATTTTGATTTGAAAGATAAAATGGTGTTACGGAGGGAAAGGATGGTTTTTGAATTGTTAGAACATTTATCTGCAGTGAACATGCAACTATATGAGTGTCGTGTTAAAATTTGGAATTATTCAGGGTTCGTTTGGCCTTTTTATACATTTTTTGAGTTTCTAAGCATTTAATGTGCATAATTCAAATTTGAACTACAAGCACATGCTCCAGTGCACCTAAATGAGTTAAAAATTATATATGTGTCCTTGGGTGAATGTTTAGGTCCCATGCAATAAATGGGAATGAATTTCAAACACCTCAGCATCGTGGCCCGGCTGGAAACATTGAGATACTTGGTTTTTAAATTCATGTAAATGCAAAAATCGCCTGAAAATCATGAAACTTGGCAGGGTGTCATGAAATGGCACCAACATGCAGTGGTAAAAATTTTATCCAATTTTGGACTAGTTTTGGTGTAAGCTTCTTACGAAATGGAGCTTCTCTCAAGAAGCCTCATGGTTCCGAGAGGGGACGTGTCACCTGTCTGTGTGAAACAACATAGACCGCCTCTTCCCGCCTAATTTTTTTATAGAGGCAACATAGACCAAAAGGAGTATCATGCTAATTTTTGGAATTAATCTGGGTTCGTCAGTCCTTTTTTATACATTAGTTGAGTTTTATAGGCATTTAATGTGCATAATTAAAATTTGAGCTACATGCACATGCTCAAGTGCACCAAGATGGCTCAAAAATCATATATGTGTGCTTGGGTGAATGTTTAGATCCCATGCAAGAAATGGGAATGAATTTCAAACATCTGAGCGTCGTGGCTCAGCTGGAAACAAGAAACTTGGTTTTTAGATTCTTGTAAATCCAAAACTCACCTGAAAATCATGAAACTCAGCATGCTGCCTTCACATGGCACCAACATGCAATGGTAAAGTTTTTGTCCGATTTGCGAAGGCGCACACATTAACAACCAACAAAGTCATTTTAGAACAAGAGTGGCAATGTTACAATCGGAAACACAAGTATTATTGAAACCATGGGTGTTCTACTAACCATTTACGTGCTGCCATGTGTCCCCTTTTTACTGGCTAGGAGGCGCCATGCGGGGTAGCTATGTAAGTACGGGAGGCGTGCGAGCAGACCCCTACGCATGCTTATTGGGAGACAAGCCCTTTGACCTCCATCCGCTGCCCACCTCTTTCCCAACTTCTCCATTAATGGTGCCCGAGCCCCTGTTTTATGGTGTGGATATGTCTCGCTTGACTAAGATTTAAGAGGGAAAAAGAAGATTTTGCATGGATCTTGATGTAAGATCTGATAGACATGTATAGCGTTGACTGAGACTTATAGCAAGATTGATATAAATATAATGACGGTGGTAGTGTATAATAATTGTCTACCTCTCTACTACATCCACAATGCGGCGGGACATCTTTGCTGCTTCCGCAGCGTGGTTAGACCATTCTGCTACTTCGACGGTGTGGCGGGACCTTTGTGCTGCTTCAACGGCACGGTGAGACATCTTTGCTACTATGGCGACGTGGCGGGATGTGTCGGCTGCTTCACAGCAAGGTGGGACATCTCTCGTGCTTCCGCTTCCATGTTGGCCTCTCCCTGGTAGTAATTTCTCGACCCAGAACTGATGCGGGCCATTGCAAACGCAAGGGAATAATGATGAAGGACTTGTTCGTTTTTGTTGATGAGGAATTGAGGAGGAATGTGTAGTCATCTTAGAGTAGGTAGTATTTATAACCGAGTAATACGCTGCTAAGTGGGAAACCATTTAGGTTTTGATCAGGGTGAACAGGTTTGCAATTGAATATAGCGTGGTAATTTGGAATGTGACGGGAAGCAAGCTCAATTTGTTTTTACTGTTCTAGTTTTGAAGTGTGGCACGATTCTCGGATGGCGTAATGTGGGTACGCGTTCTCGGATCCGTACGTGGCGTTTGCACCATAGGATGCACCGCAATCGACGATATCAGCACATGACTTGTTCCATCAACCATGCGCACTCGTTATTACCATCACACACGCTTCTTTTAATTAGAATGTGTGCCCATCTAGCGCACACACCTTGATCTATCTAACTATTCCTGTTTGTTGTGGCTAATCGCAAATAGTTCATCCGTGTGAAGTGTATGTCATCAACCGCACACACCTTGATCTGGCTGACCGATTGTGTTGTGTTGCCTAATCGAAAATAGTTCATTCGAGTGAACTGTATGCCATATATCGCACACACCTTGATGTAGCTTACCGTTATTGTGTTGCCTGATCACAAACAGTTCATCCGAGTGAACTATATGTCGTATATTGCACACACCTTTATCGGTCTAATTGTTTCTACTGTTATGCTCATCGCAAATAGTTCATTCGAGTGAACTGTAGCCGCACATCACACATGCAACTATAATCTGAATCGTGTTTGATGTCTCCGCCATCGCAAACGTTTTGTATCTTTTTTGATGGTTTTATTACATCACCGTTTGTGATTAATGTATCACACACAGTTTCCTCAAAGGGTCTCTAATTGTAGTGTCGCGTTAGTAGCCTCCTGTAGTAGTGCTTTGCCCTATTTGCATGCATCCGAGTCTCGGTAATCAAGGAACTCCTTCCATTCCTCATCGGTAGTACTAGGATATAGCTTGTTGATATCCTCTAAATCCAGACAAATTAGGTTTGGTCAAAAGACAAGTTAGGAAGATCCATACAAATTACTGGTTGGGAGTGGTGAAGGGTGATACAGTTTTGATCTTTTGGGTGCTAGGCAGCCATACTTCTGCATAACTTAAAGGATGCCAAATCCCTAAGCTGTTGGCATGTTACAAATTATTTTGGGTATTTTGCAAGATGAACTAATTGAAAAGAATGAAGTTATTTTCTTTCAAGTGGATATTGTATGGTCATCATATTCGTACAAATTACAAGTCCGACTCGATAATAATGCTTGCAAAAAATGATAAAATCCAATACATTATTAACCTCTTCCACTAGCAATGTAGTCTTCCCACATTTTGTGTGTTATATAATCTCTCTTTCAGTTTCCTTCTTCACGTGAGTTGTTGAATGCTCTTCATTGGAGTTATAACTATGGTCTTCACTGGGAACATACACAATTTGCAGTGGGTCTATTTCTAGAGGAGCATTTTTTACCCATGACATGTCTTCATTATGAAGGATATTTAATTGTGTAGAACACAACGGCTAGCTCATAAGAAACGAGAAGGAAAACGACTAGTTGTTTGAATTCAAATAAATCCTATACTTTTCCTATCCTGCAATCCATATGGCTACTATGTCCAATTCTTGTGTTTTGACTCCTTGTAGGATTTGTGATGCATCTGTCAGGACCCCGACTCGATGTCACATCGATCTAGCCGGTAACACTTCATATCACTTTGCGGCCTCACGCACGGTGTTCCCACGGGTGTCGCCTTACCTTTGCCCGGGACCGTTTGCGCCTTTTGGCTCACGTATATGATAGTGTCGCTAGCATCCATATGATAAAGAGCCCGGGCTGACATGACTAGTCGTAAACCCAAAGTGGCACAGACTTACAGGGACAGGCATCCATGACCCAGCTTCGAACGTGTCGGTCATCAGCAAGTGGGTCCGGGCTGTAGCACTGGGCTAGCAGGACTCCGGTAAACCGGGCTGTAGCGGGCTAACAGGACTCCGGTACTCAAAGCGTGACATTTCCCCGAAGGGACAGACACAGGAACGAAGAAGGACACATGCCGACCAGCCTAAGTGTTCCAGAGCAGTAGCAAGCTACCATGGCTCAGCGGTAACACTAGGAGACATTTCCCGGTAAGAGAGGCTACTAAAGATAAACAACTAGATAGTCAGATCCCACACATACCAAGCATTTCAATCATACACACAATATGCTCGATATGTGCAATACAACGAAACATCACAACATGACTCTACGACACAAGTACTTTATTTAAGGCTTAGGGAGCCATACATAACATACACCAAGGTACGGGTCTCACGACCCAACATACAAGTCATACAGTCATACAAACCAGCAGCGGAAGTAACTTGTCTGAGTACAGACAACTAGTAAAATAAAAGAGGCTTGGAAAGCCTAGCTATACTACGTGGTCCTTCACAAGCTCAGGGTCACCACCTGGGTCTTTAGCCTACTCGTTGATGTCAACGTCTACATAGAACCCATCAGAAGGGGTTGCAGCGTCTTCTATAAAAATGTATATTATAGCAACATGAGTACAAAGGTACTCAGCAAGACTTACATCAGATCCTACATACATGCATATTATCAAGAAGGGTTGGTGGAGTTATTGCAGCAAGCCAGCTTTGACTCTTGGCTAGACTATCCTACGATACTCCAACTTGAAATGGTTTTGCGCACACGAGTCCACTACTCACCACTTCAATACACTACCGAGGATCCACCTCCGTCTTCCTACGGAAGAGCCATCCTCGGCACTCACACTTATCTTGAGGCTTTTAGTAGTTTCCATTTACTTGTCTATGAACTGTATAGGCAACCAAGTAGTCCTTTACCGCGGACGGGGCTATTCGAATAGATCATGTTAACCCTGCAGGGGTGTACTTCTTCATACACGCTCTCACCACTTACCGTCGCTTACACGACATGTACTCGGCAACCTTCAAGCGGAAGCCCAACGTGGGTGTCGGCCACGACCTACCTAATCACCTAAGCCTCCAGTCCAGGTTTATCGCCTATTCAGGTTCCATCCGCAGGGAGTCCGGCCGAGGTTTCCCATACGGCCCCGAACGATGTGAACAGGGTTCCCGAGATACCTAACGGGTATTCGGTACACCCGGCCACGTACCTACCGCATCACAGCCCACCCCTACGGTCAGCGCTGTCCACGGCCTCCAGTAGGATACAAACACCAGAAACTAGTTGCAACTCCTGGACGGAGAACTAGGGTGAATAAGAAGCCGAGAGGGTCCATTGGTTTCGGGCCCAATGCATGGTAGTAGCTGATTCTTAAATCACACATACAGATCTCAGTGCTTAAGGTCGGCTTCAATGAAACAACCCACCATGTACTCCTACATGGCCTCTCATCGATACCTTTACCAAATCGTGTTCACCACACCACTCCCATTACCGACATAATCATTTCACTCTAGCCCATCACCCAGATGAACCAGACCTGACACGACTCTAAGCATAGCAGGCATAGCAAGGTAGGAACAACACATACATATGGCTCAATCAACTCCTACACATGCTAGTGGGTTTCATCTAGTTACTGTGGCAATGATAGGTCATGCAGAGGAAATGGGTTCAACTACCGTAGCACACAGCAGTTTGAAACGCGTTGTCTTAATGCAGTAAAAGAGAGGAGGAGCGAGAACATGGGATTGTATCGATATGATCAAATGGTTGGTTGCTTGCCTGATGGTTCGATGCACTGATACGGTTCTTCGTTAGGGTAATCACGGTACTCCTCGGAGGCAGAACCTGTCGCAAAGGACACCGATACACAACCATCACCAAACAATGTGCAACAATATGATGCGTGCATGAAACATAGCAATATGAGTGTATTGGGCTAATGCAACTAAAACCAGAAGGGTTTGAACAAATTTGAATCATAGATTCAAATTTCAAACTCAACATGGCCTCTTAAAGTGCTTTTCCTTGTTCTGCTTGAAACATCAATTTAACTTGTTTGATCATGCAAGAAAATAGTACAGATGGATAGATTGGATTTTTCTGATCATTTTTCATATATAATTTGTCCAATTTGGAGTTATAGAATAAAAGTTATGAATTTTTGAAGTTTAAATAATATTCTGGAATTTCCTGATTTAAATTTAAATCCAGAAAATCAATTACTGCGTCAGCCTGACGTCAGTGTGACGTCAGCAGGTCAACGGAACAGGTCTGGGTCAAACCTGACAGTGGGTCCCGCATGTCAGGGTGATTATTTTAATTAAGATCTAATTAAAACTAATCCTGTATAATTAGCAGGGCTGGGCCCCACCTGTCATTGACTCAGGGGAGTCAACCAGGGCCCACCCGTGGTCAAAGTCAAAGCCAGCGACGCCGGCGTTTAGCCGCCGGCGAGCCAGACGCGGCGGCGGGAGTGGTTTTGGCCATTTCGGCCACCAAAGGGGCCGCGGAGACCACCGGAGTGGAGCTGAGGACAAACCGCAGCTCTTGGCGGAGTCCGTTGGGGTCGGGGTGGCCGGAGTTGGCGCCGGCGACGACTTTGGCGGCCACCGGGGTTCGGTCGAGGATGAACTTGGCGCTAGAGGGGTCGGTGAGGCTCGTGGAGTGGCTAGCTAGGTGATGTGGGACTCGGTGAGTAAGATGGACACCATCTTGTGGCCGGAGTGTGGTCGGAAGCACATCGGCGACGAGGTCCGCGACGGCGCGTGCGGGTGAGCTTGGTGCGCTCGCTGTGGTGCACGAGAGAGAGAAAGAGAGGAAGGGGAAGTTAGCCCAGCTCACTGCGGTCTTGATGGAAAGGATGGCGTGGTCGGGGACGAGCTGCTGCGGCGGCGACGGCAAAGGGGATCTCCGGTGATGGCGGTTCGGGCGAGGTTGGTGCGGCGGCTTCGAGGCACGCGAGCGCTCGGGGCTCGGCTAGCTCGAAGGAGTAGAGGACGGCGGAGCTTCTGGACACGGTGGCTCGGCGTGGAGACGAAGGGGAGCACGGCTACGGCGGAGGTGCGGCGACGGTGGCGTCGGCCATGACGTGGGAGCGCGAGGGAGAGGAACTGGGGCGAATGGAGGTGTCCAGGAGGGTCGGGGCGCGACGTGGAGCTCGTCCAGGCCATCAGGGCGGCGAGAGGGGGAGGCCGGGCAGCGTGCAGCTGTGTGGCGAGCTGCGGTGCCGCCGCCGAGCACCTTGGCTGCCTGCCTGGCAAGCCAAGCAGCTCGCTGGAGCGGTGGCCGGGCTGGGCCGGCCAGGTGGGCTGGCTGGTGGGCCGGCGGTGGCGCCAGGTAAGTTTTCCCCCTTTTTTTTCTGTTTCTGTTTTTATTTAATATATATCTGCAACTTTGTTGAATTTAATAAAATACCTAGGCAACTTCAAAAATCACCAAACTATTCCTGGCCCATAGTTGGATTATTTCCAACATGAAACATTTTAGTTTGGAGATATTTGAGCATTTAAATATTTTATATTGTTTTAAATGCCCAAATTCAAATATTTATGATTTAATTCAAAAACCCTAGGATGGCCTAGGAAAATGTGCACCACTTTTGGCAGAGGTTCTGAACCAAGACAAAAATGATGGGCATTTTAGAAGGGCATTTCAGGTTCATTGAAAAATTATTTTAGTAACCCTAGTTGGTTTCAGAGGGGACTGGGGGTTCTGTCATCCCCATTTCAAGTTTCTGATGAAAGAGTAAACATGATGCAACACTCTAATGCATGACTAGCTAGGGTGTGACAACTCACCCCCACTCAAAAGAATCTCGTCCCGAGATTTGGGTTCCTCCAGGAAGAAGGCGGGATATTCAAGTCGAAGACGATCCTCCCTTTCCCAAGTTGCTTCATCCTCAGAATGGTGCGACCATTGTACTTTGAGGAACTTGATGTTCTGGCGTCGGGTGGTACGTTCGGCCTGATCGAGGATACGAATGGGGTACTCTCGATATGTAAGATTATCTTGGAGATCAAGCGTTTCGTGGTCCACTTCACGGATAGGATCCGAGAAGCAACGCCTGAGTTGAGAAACGTGGAAGACATCATGGACTCTGGAGAGATGCGGAGGTAGTTCCAGCTGGTAGGCAACTTCTCCTTGTTTGGCGAGAATGCGAAAAGGTCCAATGTAACGAGGAGCCAATTTGCCTTTGATACCGAAACGATGGGTTCCCTTCAGAGGGGTGACCCGAAGATAAGCCTTCTCGTCAACCTCGAAAGTCATAGCCTTATGCTTTTGGTCATATTGACTCTTTTGACGAGATTGGGCTGTTTTCAACTTTTCACGAACGATACGAACTTGTTCTTCTGCTTCCTGAATCATATCCGGGCCAAAGAATTGTCTTTCCCCGGTCTCTGACCAGTTAAGGGGTGTTCGACATCGTCGTCCATAGAGAACTTCAAAAGGGGCTTTACCCAAGCTAGATTGATAGTTGTTGTTGTAAGCGAATTCGGCAAATGGAAGGCACTTCTCCCAGTCCATTCCGAATGAGATAACAGAGGCTCGAAGCATGTCTTCTAGAATCTGATTGACGCGTTCCACTTGACCACTTGACTGAGGGTGGAAAGCGGTGCTAAAAGAGAGACGGGTTCCCATAGCATTTTGGAAGCTTTCCCAAAATCGAGAGGTGAAAAGACTTCCTCGATCCGAGTTAATTTCCAAAGGAACACCATGGAGGGACACTATTCGGGAGATGTATAAGTCTGCCAGCTGGCTAGCGGTTATACTCTCACGAACAGGTAAGAAATGAGCTACTTTGGAAAGACGATCGACCACGATGAAAATAGCATTATTCCCTCTCTTGGTCCTGGGAAAACCGGTAATGAAATCCATACCAATTTTATCCCATTTCCATTCAGGAATAGCTAAGGGTTGAAGGGTGCCAGCAGGCCGTTGATGCTCTGCTTTTACACGACAACAGACATCGCAATTTGCAATATATTGAGCAATTTCTCTCTTCATCCTAGTCCACCAGAACCTCTGGCGTAGGTCCTGATACATTTTAGTGCTACCGGGATGAATGGTGAGAGGAGATTCATGAGCTTCCTTAAGGATTAATCGCCTTAGGTTGCGCACTTTGGGAACCACTAGTCGATTCCCGAAGTATACGACTCCTTGATCATTAATGGAGAAACAATTCGCAATTCCTTTCTGAATGTTCCTCTTGATGCGGGAGATTCCCGGATCTACCTTCTGTGCTTTGATAATTTGATCCGTAAGGGTAGGTTTTGCCACCAAGGTGGAAAGAAAACCTTGAGGTACAATGTGAAGGTTAAGTTTCCGAAATTCCTCATGGAGAAGCGGTTGACTTTGTTGTAACATCAGGTTGTTACAATAAGATTTACGACTTAGCGCATCAGCCATGACGTTGGCTTTCCCTGGGGTGTAGGTTATTCCTAAGTCGAAGTCTGTGATCAATTCAACCCAACGTCTCTGCCTGAGATTCAAATCCGGTTGGGTGAAAATGTACTTCAGACTTTGGTGATCAGTGAATATTTCGCAACAATTACCAAGGAGGTAATGTCGCCAGGTCTTAAGTGCATAGACTACGGCTGCAAGCTCTAGATCATGAGTAGGATAATTCTCCTCATGTGGGTGCAATTGCCGTGAAGCGTAGGCAATTACGTGTCGATCTTGCATGAGAATGCAACCTAGTCCTTGTCGCGAGGCATCGCAGTAGATAACAAAGTCCTTGGAGAAGTCTGGCGGTACCAGTACGGGAGCAGAGGTCAGGCATCTTTTCAGTTCCTGAAAGCTGTGCTCACATTGTGGAGTCCATTCGAACTTTTTATCTTTCTTGAGGAGTTCGGTTAGAGGTTTAGCAACCTTGGAGAAGTTCTCGACAAAGCGACGACAATAGCTCGCTAAGCCCAGAAAACTCCGAACTTGCTTGACCGATTCAGGTGGAGTCCAATTAAGGACGGCTTGAACTCGCTCAGGGTTAACAGCAATACCTTTACCAGATATTACATGACCCAGATAGGTCACTTCTGACAACCAGAATTCACATTTAGAAAATTTGGCATAAAGGCGATGCTCTCGAAGTTTCTTCAACACTAGCCTTAAATGTTCGGCATGTTCTTCCTCGTTCTTGGAGTAGATGAGTATATCATCGAGATAAACTACGACAAATTTATCCAAATACTCCATGAAGATTGAGTTCATTAACCGAGAAAAGGTGGCTGGAGCGTTGGTTAAACCGAAGGACATGACAGTGTACTCGTATTGGCCATAACGAGTAACAAAGGCCGTTTTAGGAATGTCCCCGTTTCTGATTTTTATTTGATGGTAGCCCAACCTCAAATCCATCTTGGAGAAGACTGAGGATCCAGCGAGCTGATCGTACAGGTCGTTGATCCTGGGAAGTGGATATTTGTTCTTGATTGTGACCAAATTGACAGGTCGGTAATCTACAACCATCCGGTCCGTACCATCCTTCTTCTTGACGAATAGGACGGGGCAAGCCCACGGAGATGAGCTAGGTCGGATGAAACCCTTTTTCAAGGACTCATCGAGTTGTTTCTTAAGCTCGGCTAGTTCTAGTGGTGCCATCTTAGCAATCGGAACGGTTCCGGGGATGAGGTCGATTACGAACTCAACATCCCTGTCAGGTGGAACACCTGGCAATTCCTCTGGAAAGACATCCGGGAAGTCACAGACTACCGGCACGTCCTCAAGGTCTGGCAAAGGGCTGGCGTTAAGAGAATATAATTGTCGCTTGGCTATTCGGGTCAAGACATTGACTATCTTCCCCGAAGGATGGGTGAGTTGAACAGTCCTAGAGAAGCAATCAATTTGGGCATGATGAGCTGACATCCAGTCCATACCCAGAATGATATTAATATCTGAAGATTTAAGGGCTATCAAAGATGCAAGGAAAACAAGTCTGTCGACTTGGATTTCATTTCCATAACTTACCCTAGAGGTCAGCCATCTAGAACCAGGGGTAGAAATTTCCATAGTGGATGGCAAGTCACAGAATGCAACGTTATGCAAACGAGCATAATTTTCAGATATAAAAGAATGAGAGGCTCCTGTATCGAAAAGAACAGATGCCGGGTGGCAATTAACAAGAAGCGTACCGAGAACGACGTTGGGATCCTCTTGAGCTTCTTCGGCAGAGATACAGTTGACATGGCCACGTGAAGCGGTGACCGGCTTGGCGTGGAATATTTTTCCTGTCGGCTTGCCACGGCCAACAGCTTTAGCAGACTGGTTGGGGTTGGTCTGGGGACACTCACGCATATAGTGGCCAGATTCCCCACACTTGAAACAAGTCACGGAACTGGTACGTGGAGGAGCATTATTGATTGGACCCCCATAGGGCTTGGCCGGTGCAGACTGTTGAACAGGGCGAGGCGCCTGGAAAGATGGCCTCGGGGTGAATCTGGGTGGCAGGGCGGTGTTGGGCACCCACACGCGGCGCTTCTGAGGACCAGCACCGGATGAGGAACCCATGTCACGGCCATGCTTGCGTGTTGCGTCATAGTCAGTCTGACCAGTTTCAGCACTGATGGCTTTGTTGACAAGTTTCTGAAAAGATGTGCACTCATGCAGACGGAGGTCACGGCGAAGCTCAGGACTAAGGCCCTTACGGAACCTTGCTTGCTTCTTGGCGTCAGTAGACACTTCCTCAGTTGCATATCGGGCGAGATTACCAAACTCCCTGCTATAGGCATCCACAGAAAGTCGGCCTTGGGTGAAACTGCAAAATTCTTCACGTTTACGGTCCATGAGACCCTCCGGAATGTGATGTTCACGGAAAGCCTCGCTGAACTCAGCCCAAGTAGTGACATGGCCCGCTGGGCGCATAGCTCCATAATTCTCCCACCATAGACTGGCGGAGCCTTCAAGATGATATGCAGCAAAGGTGACCTTGTCAGCCTCCGCTACCAGCGCGGAACGCAGTTTGTGAGAGATACTGCGAAGCCAGTCATCAGCGTCGAGAGGCTCGACGGAGTGGTGGAACGTGGGTGGATGCAATTTGATAAAATCACTGAGTGACACCACGTTAGTCCTCTGATGGTGTGCTGTGTTCTGTTCAATACGCTCCAACAAACGGTTGGTCTCCCGCTTGTTTCTCTCAGCTTCCATCATAACCTCGGCTAGGGAAGGAGGATGAGGCGGATTTGCATCCCTGACTTCACTGCCTTCGGCCTGCTCTTGAGGAGCAGGGTTAGTGCGCGTGTTGACCATCCTAGGTAAACAAGACAATGATTTAGTCAGGATGATAAAATTCCGACATAGGATATAAAGTGTAAGGAATAACTCGAAATGCAAGATGATCATCCGTATGACATGGTAAAATACAGAAACTGCTTCTTTATTCCATCGTCATACACACCATACAGGGTTTAGTACAAGACCAAACAAAGTACTATTACGGTGAAAAGAGGATTACATCTCATCGGAGGCATCCCAAGCTCCTATACATTATTTTTCTACACCTCCGGAAAGAGTACAAACTAGGTCATATCCCACGAGTCACGCGGGACGATAGAAGACACAGCTAGTGCGAACTAGTGATACTACCACTAACTCAGACCGATCCGTAGTAGTCCTCGTAGAAGTCGCCTCCATAGCCTGGAAGTTCAACATGATCATCCGGAAACAGACGGTCTCGCGGAGCTTGTGGACCATAGGGGCTAGGATGAGGCCTTGGACCAACAGACGGTGGCCTGCGGGGACCGCGAGGTGGGGTGATGCCTCCTACATCACGCCAAACCATCACGTCCGGCAGAGCAGATCTCACAGGATAGAGATCGCGCATATCTGAATATCCAGCTTGCACCGCCGGTGCGAACCGAGTCAAAGTAGCCCAGTGGTCAGCACGGGTATTGAAGAGCTCTAACCTTAAGGCCCGATTTTCACGGTCCTTATCCTCAAGCATCTCAGCAGTGGTGTGAGTCCGTGAATCCTCCTGAGTGGGGTCAGCATAGATAGCCTGGAGATACCCTTGTGCTCCCGGAAGTGATCCTGGCATATACCGGAAATCAGAGTCCCGAAATAGACCAGATCTGACTCGCATAATGGTCATCATAGAGTAGGCGGCGTCCTGCACAGCCATCTCAATAGTAACCCCGAGTCCATAGGAGCAGTGAAGAGGCTCGGTGGATCCAGGATAAGATGGAAATATCCTGACAGTGCAGAGATACTGGCTTTGATTGAAGTCCCGGAATTGCTCTTCGACCGTGTACTCAGGATACCAGCGGTATCCAGCCTCAGTCATTACCCTGACCAACTTAGCAGTATGGCCGGGTACATCTAGGCATCGAGTCAGGCGAACCACTTGATTGAGGTCGCGAGTGGCCATCTGAAAGCACAATCATAATGCAAAGGCATTAGAACTTCTAGCAAAATTTCGGCAGCATAACAGCTGTAAATGCTCAAGAAGGATTTTGAGACATTTAACAAAGGATTTCATACGCACTCAACATCATCATATCAAAGTTCTGAGACCATCCTAGCAACATAATGTGGTAATAGAATTGAACTAGGCTTGTATCCATCAAACCTATAAGGTACTACTGATTAGTAACGCGTGATCCTAATAGAGAGAATAGATCCTAATTCCTTAACCCCCGGTGGAAGAATAGACTGACTCAGATCAGAATGTCATAAGGTAAAGGAGTAAAAAGAGCCTTACGTTCCAACCCACAAACAATTCCCCTACATATAACTAAAGAATTTCTAGACTCAACATCGACCACTTTGGCTTGGAGAACCTACAGGCAGTCCGGCTCTGATGCCAACGCTGTCAGGACCCCGACTCGATGTCACATCGATCTAGCCGGTAACACTTCATATCACTTTGCGGCCTCACGCACGGTGTTCCCACGGGTGTCGCCTTACCTTTGCCCGGGACCGTTTGCTTCTTTTGGCTCACGTATATGATAGTGTCGCTAGCATCCATATGATAAAGAGCCCGGGCTGACATGACTAGTCGTAAACCCAAAGTGGCACAGACTTACAGGGACAGGCATCCATGACCCAGCTTCGAACGTGTCGGTCATCAGCAAGTGGGTCCGGGCTGTAGCACTGGGCTAGCAGGACTCCGGTAAACCGGGCTGTAGCGGGCTAACAGGACTCCGGTACTCAAAGCGTGACATTTCCCCGAAGGGACAGACACAGGAACGAAGAAGGACACATGCCGGCCAGCCTAAGTGTTCCAGAGCAGTAGCAAGCTACCATGGCTCAGCGGTAACACTAGGAGACATTTCCCGGTAAGAGAGGCTACTAAAGATAAACAACTAGATAGTCAGATCCCACACATACCAAGCATTTCAATCATACACACAATATGCTCGATATGTGCAATACAACGAAACATCACAACATGACTCTACGACACCAGTACTTTATTTAAGGCTCAGGGAGCCATACATAACATACACCAAGGTACGGGTCTCACGACCCAACATACAAGTCATACAGTCATACAAACCAGCAGCGGAAGTAACTTGTCTGAGTACAGACAACTAGTAAAATAAAAGAGGCTTGGAAAGCCTAGCTATACTACGTGGTCCTTCACAAGCCCAGGGTCACCACCTGGGTCTTTAGCCTACTCGTTGATGTCAACGTCTACATAGAACCCATCAGAAGGGGTTGCAGCGTCTTCTGTAAAAATGTAGATTATAGCAACATGAGTACAAAGGTACTCAACAAGACTTACATCAGATCCTACATACATGCATAGTATCAAGAAGGGTTGGTGGAGTTATTGCAGCAAGCCAGCTTTGACTCTTGGCTAGGCTATCCTACGATACTCCAACTTGAAATGGTTTTGCGCACACGAGTCCACTACTCACCACTTCAATACACTACCGAGGATCCACCTCCGTCTTCCTACGGAAGAGCCATCCTCGGCACTCACACTTATCTTGAGGCTTTTAGTAGTTTCCATTTACTTGTCTATGAACTGTATAGGCAACCAAGTAGTCCTTTACCGCGGACGCGGCTATTCGAATAGATCATGTTAACCCTGCAGGGGTGTACTTCTTCATACACGCTCTCACCACTTACCATCGCTTACACGACATGTACTCGGCAACCTTCAAGCGGAAGCCCAACGTGGGTGTCGGCCACGACCTACCTAATCACCTAAGCCTCCAGTCCAGGTTTATCGCCTATTCAGGTTCCATCCGCAGGGAGTCCGGCCGAGGTTTCCCATACGGCCCCGAACGATGTGAACAGGGTTCCCGAGATACCTAACGGGTATTCGGTACACCCGGTCACGTACCTACCGCATCACAGCCCACCCCTACGGTCAGCGCTGTCCACGGCCTCCAGTAGGCTACAAACACCAGAAACTAGTTGCAACTCCTGGACGGAGAACTAGGGTGAATAAGAAGCCGAGAGGGTCCATTGGTTTCGGGCCCAATGCATGGTAGTAGCTGATTCTTAAATCACACATACAGATCTCAGTGCTTAAGGTCGGCTTCAATGAAACAACCCACCATGTACTCCTACATGGCCTCTCATCGATACCTTTACCAAATCGTGTTCACCACACCACTCCCATTACCGACATAATCATTTCACTCTAGCCCATCACCCAGATGAACCAGACCTGACACGACTCTAAGCATAGCAGGCATAGCAAGGTAGGAACAACACATACATATGGCTCAATCAACTCCTACACATGCTAGTGGGTTTCATCTAGTTATTGTGGCAATGACAGGTCATGCAGAGGAAATGGGTTCAACTACCGTAGCACACAGCAGTTTGAAACGCGTTGTCTTAATGCAGTAAAAGAGAGCAGGAGCGAGAACATGGGATTGTATCGATATGATCAAATGGTTGGTTGCTTGCCTGATGGTTCGATGCACTGATACGGTTCTTCGTTAGGGTAATCACGGTACTCCTCGGAGGCAGAACCTGTCGCAAAGGACACCAATACACAACCATCACCAAACAATGTGCAACAATATGATGCGTGCATGAAACATAGCAATATGAGTGTATTGGGCTAATGCAACTAAAACCAGAAGGGTTTGAACAAATTTGAATCATAGATTCAAATTTCAAACTCAACATGGCCTCTTAAAGTGCTTTTCCTTGTTCTGCTTGAAACATCAATTTAACTTGTTTGATCATGCAAGAAAATAGTACAGATGGATAGATTGGATTTTTCTGATCATTTTTCATATATAATTTGTCCAATTTGGAGTTACAGAATAAAAGTTATGAATTTTTGAAGTTTAAATAATATTCTGGAATTTCCTGATTTAAATTTAAATCCAGAAAATCAATTACTGCGTCAGCCTGACGTCAGTGTGACGTCAGCAGGTCAACGGAACAGGTCTGGGTCAAACCTGACAGTGGGTCCCGCATGTCAGGGTGATTATTTTAATTAAGATCTAATTAAAACTAATCCTGTATAATTAGCAGGGCTGGGCCCCACCTGTCATTGACTCAGGGGAGTCAACCAGGGCCCACCCGTGGTCAAAGTCAAAGCCAGCGACGCCGGCGTTTAGCCGCCAGCGAGCCAGACGCGGCGGCGGGAGTGGTTTTGGCCATTTCGGCCACCAAAGGGGCCGCGGAGACCACCGGAGTGGAGCTGAGGACAAACCGCAGCTCTTGGCGGAGTCCGTTGGGGTCGGGGTGGCCGGAGTTGGCGCCGGCGACGACTTTGGCGGCCACCGGGGTTCGGTCGAGGATGAACTTGGCGCTAGAGGGGTCGGTGAGGCTCGTGGAGTGGCTAGCTAGGTGCTGTGGGACTCGGTGAGTAAGATGGACACCATCTTGTGGCCGGAGTGTGGTCGGAAGCACGTCGGCGACGAGGTCCGCGACGGCGCGTGCGGGTGAGCTTGGTGCGCTCGCTGTGGTGCACGAGAGAGAGAAAGAGAGGAAGGGGAAGTTAGCCCAGCTCACTGCGGTCTTGATGGAAAGGACGGCGTGGTCGGGGACGAGCTGCTGCGGCGTCGACGGCAAAGGGGATCTCCGGCGATGGCGGTTCGGGCGAGGTTGGTGCGGCGGCTTCGAGGCACGCGAGCGCTCGGGGCTCGGCTAGCTCGAAGGAGTAGAGGACGGCGGAGCTTCTGGACACGGTGGCTCGGCGTGGAGACGAAGGGGAGCACGGCTACGGCGGAGGTGCGGCGACGGTGGCGTCGGCCATGACGTGGGAGCGCGAGGGAGAGGAACTGGGGCGAATGGAGGTGTCCAGGAGGGTCGGGGCGCGACGTGGAGCTCGTCCAGGCCATCAGGGCGGCGAGAGGGGGAGGCCGGGCGGCGTGCAGCTGCGTGGCGAGCTGCGGTGCCGCCGCCGAGCACCTTGGCTGCCTGCCTGGCAAGCCAAGCAGCTCGCTGGAGCGGTGGCCGGGCTGGGCCGGCCAGGTGGGCTGGCTGGTGGGCCGGCGGTGGCGCCAGGTAAGTTTTCCCCCTTTTTTTCTGTTTCCGTTTTTATTTAATATATATCTGCAACTTTGTTGAATTTAATAAAATACCTAGGCAACTTCAAAAATCACCAAACTATTCCTGGCCCATAGTTGGATTATTTCCAACATGAAACATTTTAGTTTGGAGATATTTGAGCATTTAAATATTTTATATTATTTTAAATGCCCAAATTCAAATATTTATGATTTAATTCAAAAACCCTAGGATGGCCT
Organism: Triticum aestivum; assembly: GCF_018294505.1. Classification (NCBI taxonomy): domain Eukaryota; kingdom Viridiplantae; phylum Streptophyta; class Magnoliopsida; order Poales; family Poaceae; genus Triticum; species Triticum aestivum. The sequence goes on along the minus strand of NC_057804.1, from coordinate 366,475,117 downwards.
AGGAAAATGTGCACCACTTTTGGCAGAGGTTCTGAACCAAGACAAAAATGATGGGCATTTTAGAAGGGCATTTCAGGTTCATTGAAAAATTATTTTAGTAACCCTAGTTGGTTTCAGAGGGGACTGTGGGTTTTGTCATCCCCATTTCAAGTTTCTGATGAAAGAGTAAACATGATGCAACACTCTAATGCATGACTAGGTAGGGTGTGACAGCATCACTACAAAAAAAAGACACATCTGCGACATTTTGGATCGAACAAATTTTTTTATGTCATGCTTATGACACTTCTATGACGATAATTGTGACAAAACCCGGTATAATCATAGATGTGGTGGTCTCCTACTTCTATGACAAAAAATCATGATAGAAAATGGGCTTTTCGTCCTGGGCGGGTCGGAGACGCACTTGCATGACATTCCTTGGGTCGTCCATGATGGAAAAAATCATGGTAGAAGCAAGGGCGAGGAAAATTTCGGGGAGTTCCCGGTTACGATGGGTGGTCGGGGCAGAGCGATGCACGGAGGTTTGCGCGTTTCTCTCATACACGTGCGTGCGTGTGTGTGAGGCGTTGTGCTCTAACTGAACACGAGCGAGGCATTGGACTCTAACTAAACCTGAGAGATTGCACTAGCTATGTTACTGAACCCCGGTCGATCCCTTGCAGTTAACTGAACACGGTCGAGGGATTCCTTCGCTACTACTGCTAACTGAAGCCGATCGAACATGCTACCTCTTGATGAACAGTGAACATGAGTGTCGGTGTCAAAACCGGTGGATCTTGGGTAGGGGGTCCCGAACCGTGCGTCTTAGGATCAATGGTAACAGGAGACAAGGGACACGATGTTTTACCCAGGTTCGGGCCCTCTTGATGGAGGTAAAACCCTACGTCCTGCTTGATTGATATTGATGATGTGGGTATTACAAGAGTAGATCTACCACGAGATCAAGGAGGCTAAACCCTAGAAGCTAGCCTATGGTAGGATTGTTGTTGTATATCTCTATTGACTAGCCTAGCCCCGGTTTATATAATGCACCAGAGGCCTAGGATAACAAGAGTCCTAGCCGAATACGCCGGTGGGGGAGGAGTCCTTGTCTTGATCGCCAAATCTTGTTGATTCTTCCTTGTATGCGGCAGCTGTCCGGACTGGCCCATGAGTATACGGCCATGGGGGTCCTTGGCCCAATCCAACTGATCGGGAGACGACGCGTTGAGTACCCCCTAGTCCAGGACACCGTCAGTAGCCCCCTGAACCGGTCTTCAAGTTAGGGACGCTCCTCGATTCTTTCGAACTGTTCTTCATCTTCAGTTGCCGGTCTTGAAAACTGGTTCAACAAATCTTCTCATCTTCTATCTTGAGGATCGCCGAAATGCATTCGACGAGTTTACGCGTTGGGTATCTGAGGAGCCCCTTTAAGTTTACGGCCTTTATCAATGCCTTGTTTTTTTTATGCCATGCCTCGGGTTTGAAGTTGTTCTCAGGTGGCAATGTCCTCTTGCGTCCGAGCTCCTACGCCGGACTGCATTCGAGGTATCTTTTGCAGCCGAGCACCAATGTCGGACTGCTTCCCAGCTCTAACGCCGGACTATGTATCCGAGCTCCAACGCTGGACTGTATCCGAGCTCCAACGCCGGACTATGTATCCGAGCTCCAACGCCGGAATTTATCCGAGGTGTCATAAATCACCTTGGTTCAAAGAAGTTTGAAGGAGTTTAACCGAGCTTAATGCCGGAAATGCCCTCTAAGGAGCCAGCCACTTGCATCCGAGCTATATGTCGAACTGCTTCCAAGGTGGTTAAGCACCTCGGTCATGGGCTGATTTTTGGTCAATGTTTTTATTGATGTAATTTATTCTCTGACGAGATATATAGCCAGTAGCCCTCAAGGTATGTATCGGTCTAAAACCCGAGATGCACCTGAAGGATGACATAAGACCGCTGATCCCCGTAACCGCTGAGACTCAGGTTGATTTGCAAAATCGGTCTGAGGATCAAGTCCTAGCTCGGCAGAATACTTCGGGACACAAAAAGTGGCGTGCTCAGTCCTCGAGACTCAGGTTGGGTGCGGCCGACCAACTTGAGGATCAAAATCTCCTCGGAAACTGTATTGCACTTAAAATTTTCTGCATAGAACAAGCAATGCAGTAGCCCCCGAGACACTGGTCGGGTGGCAACACCAGATCAGGGGATCGATGTGCCCCTTTAATATTTGTAAATAATAAGCCCGAAGCCCAGTAGCCCCCGAGCCTTAATGCGGGCACGGGAGGCCGAATTAAGGATCGATATCCATAGTAAAATCACAAATTATGTGTAATGACTCAATGTATCCAAGTACTTTATGTCATTAATGCTCGGATCCGCATTGTACAAAACTTTGTTGACCGACCATGGGCTTCAACCTCCTTGGCCGGTAGCCGAGGAGTGTTTGTCTTACTTTATAAAGCCTTTATGAGGGCAAAGATTTACGACAAACAAGGCAATCTGGTCATACGGCTTTCTAAACAAAGGTACGCAGAGAGATATGTTATATTGCTGTTTAATAGAAGAAATGTCTTCCAAAGAAAATAGTCCTGCTATCGGTTCCTTTCTTTGGGTTGTCATGCTAAGCATGATCATGAAACCTCAGCTCCAATGTAAGAGCAAAAGATCGAGGATTTAGTTTGGGAGACCAGTTAATAGCCCCCGGTAGTGTTCGGCGACAGTCGAGGTCAAGCCGGAAACACTTCGGCCAATGTTATGAATGGCCCGTCATTTAATATAGTCATCGGATCGCTGACCAGTTTACACCTATTGTGACAGTCAGTTTTCGGCTTTCTCCACTGAGGTGCTTGACCATGCGAGCTGGAAGCACAATCGCAGTGGTTCTCCCTTTGCACACCTGGCCGAACAAAGCGGAACGTAGGAGGCAAGCGCGGGAGCCGGGCAACCCAACTATTGACTGAAGACACAATTCGAAGCTGATGCATATATAGCAATATCCGAGAATGTTTTTGCCGAATCTCTAAAGGTATCCGGCGTTGCACTGCGAGACTTGTGCTGAAAACACACAAATAGTTAAAAGTGCCAAAAGCTTGGAAAACCAAAAACGTCAGTAAAAACATGACGTCCGAACAAGATCAAGTGTTTGGTGCCAATCCGAAAATTGGACTTTAGAAAAAAAGTGCTTCTGCCGTGCTTTAACTTTGCAACGACTAAGAAGAAAAACACTTAGTATGAAACGGCTCAAATAAACATAAGAGCCCCCAAGCGACTTGGGTAAAAGTTGACTATAAAATGTAAGGTGACATGTAGAATGCCTTCTAGCCGGATTGTAGATCGTTTGTCGTAGCGGACCTTTTCGCTTCAACCTCTGGACCCAATAGTCCGGAGTGTGTCCGAATACCCTTGCGGTTATAAAAACCGGGGCATGCGGGGAGACCAGGCGTAGGGGTCATTAGTGCTTTATCAGACAAGTGCCCAACTAGTTATGTTATATTACATGGTTAGTAAGAAACATCTTCCAGGGAGAATAGTTCCGTTAGGGGTTCCTTTCCCTGGGAGGCATGCCCTAAAGTGCATGTCCGGACTGCGGAAAGAGCAGAAAAATATCTGGGGGCAGGTAAATAAATAGGTAAGAAATCATCTTTTAGTTCACCGACCGAGTATTCCCTTAAGAACGCTAGCTTTCGGCTTCACCCAGTCTGAGGTACACATCCGGCTGACCCGGCAGTAACAATCGCAGAGGTGCTCCCTTTACCACCTAGCCGAACAATCGGGAACGTAGGGGTAAGCACAGGAGCCAGGCAACCCAGCTTGGCCAAAACTTAAGTCATATCGATGCATATAATGGTGAATAAAAGGTACATGCGGAAGTGTGACATATGTGTTGGGCAGAAAGCCCGTATTAATAAGCTTCTGTTAAAGAAGCCCCCAGGTATAATGAGCGCGGGTAGCGCGTCAAGTGTGTGCGAACAAAGTTTCGACAAGGAAAATTTTTACAAGCAACTTTTTTACAAAAAAGTATAATTCTTGGTCGAACCGAACACAAGTTAGAAATTTAAAACTTTGAGCATGAAGGCAACTTAGCTGGTTAATGTGTTCGGTATTGACGACACGGTCCAAGCTTGATGCAGGACAAGGTTCAATCCCCCAAGTCGGTCCCGAGGTGGCGGAGCAAGGAGCTCGGCACTCCGAAGTGGTGACATAGCACGGTCAATGCAGGACGGCAGAGTGATGCCGAAGTCCCCGGCATGGGGTAATGAAGTGTTGACGAAGCCCCCCGTCCAGCCGAGGTGACGTCAAAGGATATAGTCCGGCTGGATCATTTTCCTGTGCACAAAAAATAGTGCAGACCGGGGATAATAGTAATAATAGGAATTAAAAAATGTTGCATAATAAATAATTTATGCAAAGTGAGTAGTAATAGAAATATGTCCTGGCGCCGAAGTCGATGTCGATGCAGGTCATCGGCGTAATGCAATAAAGGCGTGGCAAAGCCTGGATTCACAGGTCGGTCCGAGTTTCGGATGCGGCGTTCGCCGAACTGTGTACGGAAACTGACTGAACCATCATGCGACCGTCGATAATGCGGCCACCATTTGATAGACCTGTGTACATATGCTAGACTAACTAGAGTAATAATTCCTTGGGAAAAATTTAACCCAAACAAGCAAAAAGAAATACTAGGATTAATAGCACCTGGTTTATTTGTTGTAGCAATCCGAAGGAAGGTGATTCCCAAAATTGGGACTCGATCCGCGCACCCATGCCTGGTCAGCTAGTGATGCCGAAGTGTCCGGAGTAGGTTGATGAAGAGATGGCGAAGCCCCCGGTCCAGCCAAGATGTCGAAGTAGGTCGGCGTGATGGACACCATCTTGAAGAAGCAATAGTGCCGCCCTACCGATGCAGGTCGTGACGTGGTCAATGCCGGCTTGATGAAGCGACTGTGCGGCGATGCCGGTATGCCTGCTCCGTGTAATCCGTGGGGCGGCGATGTTGGTAATGATTTATCCTTCGCGATGCCGGACTCTTGTTCGGCTTGCCAAGATGATGATCCGAAGAAATTGAGCTCGGCTCAACAAAGCGACGACGTGTCTAACGCAGGTCGGCCGCCGTGGAGTGATGTTGTCGGGCTGGTTTGACACTGACGCGACGGTGATGTTCGTATTGCAAGAATACTTTTAATACTACTGGGATGTGTTTGAGAATAAAACACAACACCCCATACGAAAATTTCCTTCAAAAAGGATGTCCGAGATCCCGTTCATAAAGAAGATGAATTCGGGTCGGATTTGTTCTCGCGCAGAAAACAGATCCAAAAAGTGATGCACTAATCGGAAGTTTTCCGGAGTTTGGACGGTCGAATTGAGCTGAATTTTTGGCAGGTGGTAGATATGGGAATTCCGCAGCAAATCAACGGTTGGATCCTCCAAAGGACATCTGAGCTAGATGCTGGATACCACGCCCTAAACTCGTCCGGATTCTCGTCCAGATTCAACAGGGCTCCGGTATATTGGAGATTGCCGGAGGTTCCTCCATCGGAACTCGACGAAATTTTTGCAGGGTTGTTGTAGACTTAATTCCGCATAATTCCATCAAAGTAATCGTTTAAGGGACACTCAAGGAGTCGGTGGCGGCAGATACAAGTTTGCTGTCCAGAAAAACAGCACGGTCGCCTGAGGGCAATGTTGACGTTGAGCCCCCGAGCTCCATGGATGACTCCTCCATGATCTTGATAGAGATCGGAGTTGGTGTTGATGAAGGCCCTCATCCGAACATGACGATCGGAGGTAGGGTGCAGTCCTCGGTCAAGCCAAGGTGACCAGTCGAGCTAGTGACGAAGAAGCCGACGTCGCAGTTGACCTGCAGTCGAGCCATTGATCCTTTCGCCGATCACACAGCATAACTCTCAATGAAAGCACCAATGTCGGTGTCAAAACCGGTGGATCTCGGGTAGGGGGTCCTGAACTGTGCATCTTAGGATCAATGGTAACAGGAGACAAGGGACACGATGTTTTACCCAGGTTCAGGCCCTCTTGATGGAGGTGAAACCCTACGTCCTGCTTGATTGATATTGATGATGTGGGTATTACAAGAGTAGATCTACCATGAGATCAAGGAGGCTAAACCCTAGAAGCTAGCCTATGGTATGATTGTTGTTGTATATCTCTATCGACTAGCCTGGCCCCGGTTTATATAATGCACCAGAGGCCTAGGATAACAAGAGTCCTAGTCGAATACGCCGGTGGGGGAGGAGTCCTTGTCTTGATCGCCAAGTCTTGTTGATTCTTCCTTGTATGCGGCAGCTGTCCGGACTGGCCCATGAGTATACGGCCATGGGGGTCCTCGGCCCAATCCAACTGATCAGGAGACGACGTGTTGAGTACCCCCTAGTCCAGGACACCGTCAGTGAGTGTTGGTTCAACGAGTCAAGACGTATGTGGTTGGGGTTGGATGAACATTTCTTGGTGGGGGTTGGATGAACAGGACCCGTGGTAGTAGTAGGCCATTGCCGCTGGATGAACAGGACCCCGATCGAGGAGGCTGATGGAGCATGGATGAACAGGACCCAGTGGAGGCTCCATGAACAGTAGCCGGTGGAGGGTTGATGAACAGGACCCCATGGAGGGCTGGTTGAATAGTAGTCGGTGGAGGATGGATGAACAGGACCCCGTGGAAGAACAGTAGCAGGTGGAGGCTGGAGCGAGGCAGTAGACGGTGGATGAACATGACCCCATTTTGACCGTAGGCGCTCCAACATAGGTCCATTTTCTCTGTTTTGCGGTACGCCACACCCCTCCCGATCAACAGGATCCCGTTCGACCGTAGGCGCTCCAACACAAGTCCGTTTCCTCCGTTTTGCGATACGCCAGAACTTTCCCGATGATCAGGACCCTGTTTTGACTGTACACAGTCGAACACAAGTTTGTTTCCTCCGTTTTGCGGTACGCCAGACCTTTCCTGGTGAACACGAGCCCGTTTCGACCGTACGCGGTCGAACAGAAGGCTCGTTTCCTCTATTTTGTGGTACGCAAGACCTCGTTTCGGCTGTTCTGTCCAAGCCGGTTGGCTCCCGATGAACACGACGTATTTCGTTGCCTCCCGATGAACACAACGCATTTTGTTGCCTCCCCATGAACACGACGTAGTTTCTCCGTTCTGACCCAGCCGGTTGACTTCTGATGAACAAGACGACGTTGCTGCCATCTGTGGCCTCTCCATGTACACGAGCCCTGGCCGTACGTATGCGCGAGTACGCATTCGAGACACCGCCCGTCTGTACGTATGTGGCCGTATTTTCGGCATTTGGCTCTATGTATGTGTACATATATTTGACAGGACTGCCTGAACTGCTACCGCTCCTTACTCGGACACGGTTCATCGTGGCAAACAAACTGATGGACCGGTATGTACACAGACAACGCTACGTACGCTTCCTTGCGTGCGAAGATATAGCTGGTGGGTCCCAGCTGTCAGGGGGAAGAATCATTTTTTTCTCGTAACAAGGATGCACTTCTTTGCGTGCAAAGATATAGCTGGTGGGTCCCAGCTGTCAGGGGGAGAAAACATTATTTTTATGGTAAAAATCATGCAGTTGCATGCATGTGTCCATGGGCGTGGTGCATCCCCACTGTCAGCCTCTCCACGTACACTCATCTTCTGATGACTCTCGTTTGTTGACCACGTTGACCACACCGTGCAGAGCGCACCAAGCCGGTGGACGACAGCGAGGCCCCATACTGGAATGCCCTGGAGATGGGGAAGATGCAGTAGTGGAGTCACAGACAGAGAGGAGTGGGAAACTTGACTGGTCCAGGTGCGGGGTGGGCCTACACTCGGCAAAGAATAACAGGAGGTGCGAAGGAGTGGAAGGATGGCCTAGCCGTCGGTGGGGCAGTGTTTCATTGCGAGGAGCACAAAATAGTGCTGCTGTACGCCGGAGGCTAGAGCAGGCGGTCCCGGCAGTGCTGGGGGAAGAAGACAAGAGATTGAAGAAGAACACCAGTCGTTGGATGTAAATCCAACGCCTTGCTTAGGCTTCGACCTTTGTATTTTTATTTTTGGCGAAAGTCCTTAGGCTTTGACCTACTGGCCCACATGTTAGCCAGTCCATTTGGTGGGCTGGCTGAAACAATGATGTGGCATCTATGCAACCCATTTATATATTATGATAGAATTTAAATCCCATTTGCATTTTTCTCGAAATTCACTGACTTGCTGGGCTGGGTGAAAATATCATGTTGGGCTGGACAGAGAAATGTTATAGAAACATAAACACATGATTGCACGTCTATTACTGCATTGGACAATAAAATCTTTGCAAGCTTATGTACACAATCACCAGGAGTTAACTTGCCAAGTTATATATAAACAATTATTTGTCACATCCCTAGTTCTGACAATGCCTAGTGCATGCATTAGAGTGTTACATCATGTTTAAATTTTATTTAAACCTGAGATGGGGATTGACTAAGCCCTAGCACCAAATGAATTCAACTAGGGTCAAAATAAAACCTTTTTCATTGAACTCAAAATGTCCTCTAAAAATGTTCAACATTTCTGGTTTGAGGTGGAAGCATCTACCAAAAATGGTTTATATTTTTGCAGGACATATTTGGTCACTGAATTAAATCATATAGTATTTTCATTTGGGCATTTAAATGCTATTAAACATTTCAAATGCTCAAATAATCATAAACTAAAATGTTTACTGTTGGATATATTCTAAACAGTAGCCATGATTAGTTTCATGATTTTTGAAAGTGTCTGAGTATTTTTAATAAAGCCCTAAATTTACAGAATAATAGAAAACTGAGATGATTAGAAAAAGAGAGAGAGAGAAAGACCCGTACCTGGGCCACTTACCTGTAGCCGGCCCAGCTTCTGCGCGGCCCGTTACTGTGCAGCCCAGCTGCCAGTCATCTTCCTCCCCCTCGCCCCGAAGCAGCTGCGTGCTGGACGCACGCGCGCCGACGCCGGCCACCTCCTGCTTCGCCGTGGCAGCCTCCCCGACTTCCTCGCGACGCCACGGAGACGTCCCCGACCCCCTCTCACTTCTCCCTCGCTCTCTGGACCTCCCTCCCCCTCGCTCCTCTGTTTCCCCTCCCGCGACCGAGCGGAGCTCGCCGTCATTGTCGCCGTACCCATGGCCACCGGCCACCCCTAGCCTCGCCGATGCACCCAGGAGCTCCGCCTCGACCCCCTCTTCCTCCCCACCGATCCACAGCCCTCCGGAAGCCCTGCATCGCCGCCATCGCCGTCGTCTTCTACCTCGGACCCGCCGGCCATCTTCGTCAAATTCGCCGGCTCCGGACCGTCCCCGACCTCACCGAGCGTCCCCTCGTCATCACAGTGAGTCACTGACCCTCTCCCCTAACTCAGCATGCTTCCCTCCGTGCCGTAGCGCCGTTCCCCACGAGCACCGAAGCCACCGTCCGCCATTGCTGCTGCACGCATAGCCTCCGAGCTCCCCTGGCCTCACTGAGCTGCTCTTAGCGCTCCCCATGACTAGCAGGTGCTGCCCAGCCTCTCCATTTGCTCACTGATGCACCGTAGCGACGCGCCCGAGCACCACCGAACACCATCGCCGCCAAAGCTCGTCGCCGGCATGAGTTCCGGCGACCCCACGACCTCCCACTCGGTCCTCTGGATGCGCGGGAGCAAGGGCCATCCCCTGGTGCCCTCAGCGCGCCAAACTGACGCCCCTAGCTCGAATCCGAGTCGCGCCGCCGTGCGGAATGGTCGCCGCCGGCGATACTCCGGCGACTGCCGACGTGGCACGCTTAATTAGCACTAATGACGCCCTAATCAACCCCCTAGGCCACTGACTGTGGGCCCCACCCCTGGTCAAACCTCAGTTAGCCTGGGTTTGACCGAGATTAGCTCCTGTGTCACTGACGTGTGGCCCCCACACGTCAGGTTTGACCTGGGGCGCCCAGTTGACCCTGCTGACGTCACTGTGACGTGGGGCTGACGCAATAAGTATTTTCTGGATTTAATTTAATTCTGAAATTCCAGAAAATGCCTAAAACTTCAATAAATCATAGAAAATTAACCGTAACTCCAAATTAAATAAATTATATATGAAAAATTATCAGAAAAATTCAAGGAATCCATCTGTACCATTTTCATGCATGTTAGAACCACTTATAGCTGCTGTTTAGCACAAATCATATAAAGGGCATTTAATTAATCACATATGGAGTTTGAATTTGAATTTTATACTCAAACCAACTTCATTTAATCTGTTGCTAGTTGCATTAGCCCAAAACACATTCATTTTGCCATGTCATGATCATGCATCATATTGTGCATTGCATTGATTGTGTTCCTTTCTGTGTTGCCGGTATTTGTCCCCTCTCAATAGACGTGATACCGATGATGTGATCGTTGACACTGATGAAGACTCAATGTTATCTTCAGAAGTGCCAGGCAAGCAAAACCCCCTTGTTCATTCCGATACAATCCCACTCTCTCGCTCCTGCTCTCTTTTACTGCATTAGGACAACACCGATTCAACTATTACATGCTGCGGTAGTTGAACCCCTTTATCCTCTGCATGACCTGTCATTGCCACAGTAAATAGATGAAACCCACTAGCATGAGTAGGAGTTGTTTGAGCCCTGTTGTGCCTACTCATTCTTGCTTGTTTGTCATGCCTGCTACTGCTTAGAGTTGAGTCAGGTGTGATTCATCGGGGATGAATCAGAGGTGTGTGAACATGTTCTACTGTGTGTGAGCTAAGTGTGTGAACACGATTTGGTAAAGGTAGCAGTGAGAGGCCATGTAGGAGTACATGGTGGGTTGTCTCATTGCAGCCGTCCTCAGGAACTGAGTTCTGTGTTTGTGATCCATGATTCAGCTACTACCATACATTGGGCCCTGAAATATGACCCCGCTCGACTTCTTATTCACCCTTGTCCTCTGTCCAGGAGTTGCAAGTAGTTTCTGGTGTTTGTAGTATGCTGGAGGCCGTGGACAGCGCTGACCATAGGGGTGGGCTGTGATGCGGTAGGCACGTGGCCGGGTAAACCGGGCGCCCGTTTGGTGTCACGGAACGCTGTTCACATTGTTTGGGGCTGTGAGCGAAACTCCGGCCGGATCTCCTCATGGATGGAACCCGAATAGGCGATAAACCTGGACTAGAGACTTGAGTGTTTAGGTAGGTCGTGGTCTACACCCACGTCGGCTTTCGCTTGAAGTCTGCCGAGCACATGTCGTGTGCAGACGCTAAGTGGTGGAAACATGTATGAAGAAGTACACCCCTGCAGGGTTAACATCATCTATTCGAATAGCCGTGTCCGCAGAAAAGGACTTCTGGGTTGCTTATATCAGTTCATAGACAAGTGAAAGTGGATACTCTAAAATACGCAAGATGAGCGTGAGTGCTATGGATGGCGTTCTCGTAGGGAGACGGGAGCGGATCCATAGTGGTGTATTGATATGGTGAATATGTGGACTCGTGTGCGCCACCTCAAAAGAGTTACTCGCAGTCGTAGTTTAGGATAGCCACCGAGTCAAAGCTGGCTTGCTGCAGTTAAACCCCACCACCCCTTTGTTGATAATGATGCATATGTAGTTAGTTCTGATGTAAGTCTTGCTGGGTACATTTGTACTCACATTTGCCTATTTTATGTTTTTGCAGAGAGACTTCGGTCTCACTAGTAGTTCCCCGTGGACTTCGACGTTTAGCTTGTTACCTCAGCTACGATCTTGTGCCCTCGGCAGGATCTGATAAATAGTCAGGCTTCTCAGCCCTTTTCATTTATAGATGTCTGTACTCAGACATGATAGCTTCCGCTTGTGCTTTGACTTGTATGCTCTGATTGTTGGGTCATGAGACCCCTGTTTGTAATATCTCGCTCCTCGGAGCCTATTGAATAAATTACTTGAGTCGTAGAGTCATGTTGTGATGCCATGTTGTATTTGCACATATCGAGCATATTGTGTGTATGTTATTGAAATGCTTGGTATGTGTGGGATCTGACCATCTAGTTGTTTACCTTTAGTAGCCTCTCTTACGGGGAAATGTCTCCTAGTGTTTCCACCGAGCCATGGTAGCTTGCTACTGCTCCGGAACACTTAGGCTGGCCGGCATGTGTCCTTCTTCGTTCCTGTGTCTGTCCCTTCGGGGAAATGTCACGCGATGAATACCGGAGTCCTGTTAGCCCGCTACAGCCCGGTTCACCGGAGTCCTGCTAGCCCAGTGCTACAGCCTGGATTCACTCGCTGATGACCGACACGTTCGATGCTGGGTCATGGATGCCTGTCCCTGTAAGTCTGTGCCACTTTGGGTTTACGACTAGCTATGTCAGCCCGGGCTCCTTATCATATGGATGCTAGCGACACTGTCATATATGTGTGCCAAAAGGCGCAAACGGTCCCGGGCAAAGGTAAGGCGACACCCGTGGGAATACCGTGCGTGAGGCCGCAAAGTGATATGAGGTGTTACATGCTAGATCGATGTGGCATTGAGTCGGGGTCCTGACAGCGTTGGTATCAGAGCTTGACTGCCTGTAGGATTACCAAGCCAAACTGGTCGAAGTTGAGTCTAGAAATTCTTTAGTTATATAAGGGAATTGATTGTGGGATGGAACGTAAGGCTCTTTTTACTCCTTATACCTCATGGCCTTCTGATCTGAGTCATCATCTTCTCTTCTACGGGGATTAAGAACTAGGCTTTCTCTTCTTTCCATCAGGATCACGTGTTATTAATCCGTAGACTTATAGAATTGTTGGACTTAAGCCTCGTTTCAGTTCCTATTACTTCTGTATGTTAATTGTTGATCTCGGAACCTTGATATTGTGCTTCTGAGTGGTTATGCCATCATTTTGTGAATGTCTCAAATCTTTTCTGAGCATTTACAGCCGTTATGCTGTCCGAGTCATCCCAGGTTTCTAAGTAGTCTGATGCATTTGCAAAATCCCTTCCTCCCGTTCCGATGTTCCTTTGGGCCAGATTAACCACACTAATCGGTGAGTTGAGGTAAATTATTGCCTTGACATATATGTTGGAGCTATTATTATGACCCTAGGTGTCTCAGGGGATCATCTAGTAGCCTAGCCATGATTTATGTTCCAGTGTGATGACTCTGGCCGTCATTATCGAAAGCATCCCGTGATGCCATTTAGTTAGTAGGTATTCTATTCCTTGGGTTTTGAACCCGAGATTCACCCTACTTACCTCGTGTTGATAGTGTTGCTAGTTCCTTTAGGATATTAGTAACCTTTGCGATAGTCCTTGAAGTCCGTGGTATCTTCTTCTTCCAAATACCATGAACTACTTATGGCAGAAGTTCCTCGTTGAACTGAAATATCACAACAAGATTATTCTTGAGGAGTTCTCCATTTATATATTGTGGCTCTGCCAGCTCAACCTTTCTGCATGGGTTATCCGAAAGAATTATGTTGAACTTTGTTCGGCATACCAACCCATGTATCCACAACTCAGAAAGTTATATGTTCCTTTGAGTTGTCTCTCTTTAGTTGTCTACTGACCTTCGTCTATCAATTGATAGTCAAGAGTATGCATGCATTCGTTTATCGATGCCTATTACCCTTGTGGTCCGTCAAGCCATTCTGTCCTGAATGACTTGGAGAAACAAACTCCAGTACCTCTTCCATATCCAGGATTGGGTCAAAGAAGTTGTGCTCTGCAGATCAAATTGCTAACCCAGCTTTTGCTCTGTTCTACCTTGGAGTATTACATATTTTATATCGAGATTGTTATAAGAATTGCACACCATCCTATGTACTCTTGGTACAGTGATACTTCTTGCCATCATTGTTCATTCCTCGGTTCCTGTGTTATTGTAACCGGAATGCCGACAAATGAATCGTGGCGTGTGAAATCAATACTCCTAGCAACCTTGTTGCTGGGTAGTTAAAGGACAATAATTTCATTCTTAGTGTGTTGGTTATTGAATCATCATTCTAAGATTGATCGTGCTACCTAGTCCATTCTCCTGGTTCACTCCTCGATCGATGAGTTAGGATCATTTCAAATCTTTGCTCTATTGATCATATCGTCTTGCCCTGAAAAGCGAGATTGTTCTCGAGCTTAGTAACATACCGGTGGTTCGTGATTTTCTGAATATCTTCTCAGAAGTATTACCAGGTTGTCACCTGACCGCTGTGTTGAGCTCGTGATCAAGTTGGTTTCTTGTGAACCACCCTTCTCCAAGAATCTGTGTTGGATATCCCTGAGCTAGTTGGTTAACCTAGACAACAACTTGGAGAGTTGGAAGGTAAAAGCTTGCCTGACTTAGTTCGTTCCAAAGGGGTATTCTTGTGTAGTATGTGTTGACGAAAGATGATATCTTCCTCGATTGGTTCCTGTGATCAGTTGCTGGACCTATCATTTTTATCTATCCTTTGATTGGAGTATGGGCTATCATCCAATCAGACCAGAACCAACGATATTCGTAATGTTGTCTTACTCGTGGTTGATCCCTCGAGCATACACCATTATATCTTTCGGGTCTGACCAATGCTATCACTTGTTCACTTAACTATGGAATTCCTTTTAAAAGGAAACCCAGATGAATTGTTGTTGTGCCCATTGACAACATCCTTATCTCCTCCATGATTTTGTTGGACAATAAGTTAGTGTTGGAAACTTTTGAAAGCATTCTTCATGCTAGCTCATGAAGCATGTCGGTTGTAAGGAGTGACTTCCTCTTATACACGTGCATTTGGTGAAAGTTGCCGCCGTGAATTTGAGAAAGATTGTTTTGTTTCCTTTGGAATCATCCCAGATCAGTCATGCACACGTGCGAAGTATTCTGTAGTCTGGAGACTTGCAACCTTCATTCTATATGTGTCCCTAGCACACTAAGCCACTGATTGACTTGTTCAAGGAAAAGAAGTCTATGCTTGGGATCTAATCCATGGACTTGCGTAAAGACTTCGATATCCTCGATTATGGTTCCCCACCTGAACTCGGTAGTGTTTAATTATAAGACTACTACATGGCCATGCTTGTCTGGGACAACGTGTTCACATGTTTGTAGCAGAACCAGCTCATGTTTTGGAGCTTACTATCGTAGTTCATTCCCCGAGAATCTCGCAACGTCATCTCGTCGATTTGTGTTGCAAACTTTCATTTTTCTTCCTAGACTCGATGAGTCTGGAATATTCTGACACCAACCAGATCTGAATCTCAGGCAGATGTGATGGTTGGAACATTTCCCAAGAAATATAATATTGGTCTCACGATAACCGGTAAAGTGGATGTCGTGGCCAACACACCCCGCCGGGAGACCTAATATTGTAGTATCTTGATTGGAGAAGTTGGCCACCTTCCCATAAGGATTTCGTAGGAATTACCTCCGTAACTGTTCCTTATGGATTCTTGTGCTCCCGAAGTCCGACCTTTACTTGATGTTCTAGATATCAAACCATATCTATGAATGGGTTACACTAGCACATCAAGAAGAACATTAGAAGCGGAGTGCTATATGTCTCTCGGTCGATCATCCAGATTTTATTTCCTTGGCCTCGCTAAGATGAAATCTGAGAAGTGTTATCTTCCTTTGCATCTGCATCATCCATCATCATTCATCGTGGTAGCAAGTTGTGTTGCCAGGATCCTTGACACAGATATTGGTAAAACCTTGATGAATGTGGAAATGCTCAAGTTCTTGAGAGCACGCACAAGCGCTACGTGTTATCATCGGCACTAACCGGGATTGCTCCTAGTCTCTTCGGTTATGCTATAACCACTCCAACAGTGAATTCACTCTTTATTGTTGGGTTCTTCCCCAGTTACCAGAATCATTCCCATCATTTGCATTTTGTTCCCAGTTTGCACCGCCAATGTGCCATTCTACCATGGGTCTCTTCCATTTCCGGCGATAAGCAAATTCATCCATTGCGTTGTCTTCAACAAGGTAGTCCACATCATCCAAGCCCGAGTATGCCATTCTACCGACCCCCTCCAAATGATCGCTTGTGATTGCCTTAGGCTGGTATAAAGAGTTTCAATGATCTCTGAATCAAAAGTAATTCTTTTTGCCACTTAAGGGGATATATCTACGAATCACCCTCCTCCAGGATGTTTCGTCGTGGTATCATGGCAACTTAACTCCTTGCTACGTGGACAATCGTTTACCACCCTCTTAAGTGTGGAATTGTTGTCTACCTAGTGAACCTCGTCACCTACTCCACTCCATTTCTCTAGAGGTGTGCTTCGTCTCTCAGCTCGAGAGATGTTGCTATGTCATTCCGGGAGTTAATCCTGAGTGGTTCGATCTTCGAAAGATCAGTCCTTCTAGAGTCTCCTTCTTCCCTCCATGTCATGTTGACAGGATTTCTCAGAGCAAGACTTCAAGACAATGATGGTGACTGAATCAACGTTCAACTGAAGTGCACCCTGGATCGTGAAGATTATACTAGTTGCGTTTACCTTTCACCTTACCCTACGCTTGAATCTCGAGACGAGATTCTTGTTTAGTGGGGGTGAGTTGTCACATCCCTAGTTCTGACAATGCCTAGTGCATGCATTAGAGTGTTACATCATGTTTAAATTTTATTTAAACCTGAGATGGGGATTGACTAAGCCCTAGCACCAAATGAATTCAACTAGGGTCAAAATAAAACCTTTTTCATTGAACTCAAAATGTCCTCTAAAAATGTTCAACATTTCTGGTTTGAGGTGGAAGCATCTACCAAAAATGGTTTATATTTTTGCAGGACATATTTGGTCACTGAATTAAATCATATAGTATTTTCATTTGGGCATTTAAATGCTATTAAACATTTCAAATGCTCAAATAATCATAAACTAAAATGTTTACTGTTGGATATATTCTAAACAGTAGCCATGATTAGTTTCATGATTTTTGAAAGTGTCTGAGTATTTTTAATAAAGCCCTAAATTTACAGAATAATAGAAAACTGAGATGATTAGAAAAAGAGAGAGAGAGAAAGACCCGTACCTGGGCCACTTACCTGTAGCCGGCCCAGCTTCTGCGCGGCCCGTTACTGTGCAGCCCAGCTGCCAGTCATCTTCCTCCCCCTCGCCCCGAAGCAGCTGCGTGCTGGACGCACGCGCGCCGACGCCGGCCACCTCCTGCTTCGCCGTGGCAGCCTCCCCGACTTCCTCGCGACGCCACGGAGACGTCCCCGACCCCCTCTCACTTCTCCCTCGCTCTCTGGACCTCCCTCCCCCTTGCTCCTCTGTTTCCCCTCCCGCGACCGAGCGGAGCTCGCCGTCATTGTCGCCGTACCCATGGCCACCGGCCACCCCTAGCCTCGCCGATGCACCCAGGAGCTCCGCCTCGACCCCCTCTTCCTCCCCACCGATCCACAGCCCTCCGGAAGCCCTGCATCGCTGCCATCGCCGTCGTCTTCTACCTCGGACCCGCCGGCCATCTTCGTCAAATTCGCCGGCTCCGGACCGTCCCCGACCTCGCCGAGCGTCCCCTCGTCATCGCCGTGAGTCACTGACCCTCTCCCCTAACTCAGCATGCTTCCCTCCGTGCCGTAGCGCCGTTCCCCACGAGCACCGAAGCCACCGTCCGCCATTGCTGCTGCACGCATAGCCTCCGAGCTCCCCTGGCCTCACTGAGCTGCTCTTAGCGCTCCCCATGACTAGCAGGTGCTGCCCAGCCTCTCCATTTGCTCACTGATGCACCGTAGCGACGCGCCCGAGCACCACCGAACACCATCGCCGCCAAAGCTCGTCGCCGGCATGAGTTCCGGCAACCCCACGACCTCCCACTCAGTCCTCTGGATGCGCGGGAGCAAGGGCCATCCCCTGGTGCCCTCAGCGCGCCAAACTGACGCCCCTAGCTAGAATCCGAGCCGCGCCGCCGTGCGGAATGGTCGCCGCCGGTGATACTCCGGCGACTGCCGACGTGGCACGCTTAATTAGCACTAATGACGCCCTAATCAACCCCCTAGGCCACTGACTGTGGGCCCCACCCCTGGTCAAACCTCAGTTAGCGCTGGGTTTGACCGGGATTAGCTCCTGTGTCACTGACGTGTGGCCCCCACACGTCAGGTTTGACCTGGGGCGCCCAGTTGACCCTGCTGACGTCACTGTGACGTGGGGCTGACGCAATAAGTATTTTCTGGATTTAATTTAATTCTGAAATTCCAGAAAATGCCTAAAACTTCAATAAATCATAGAAAATTAACCGTAACTCCAAATTAAATAAATTATATATGAAAAATTATCAGAAAAATTCAAGGAATCCATCTGTACCATTTTCATGCATGTTAGAACAACTTATAGCTGCTGTTTAGCACAAATCATATAAAGGGCATTTAATTAATCACATATGGAGTTTGAATTTGAATTTTATACTCAAACCAACTTCATTTAATCTGTTGCTAGTTGCATTAGCCCAAAACACATTCATTTTGCCATGTCATGATCATGCATCATATTGTGCATTGCATTGATTGTGTTCCTTTCTGTGTTGCCGGTATTTGTCCCCTCTCGATGGACATGATACCGATGATGTGATCGTTGACACTGATGAAGACTCAATGTTATCTTCAGAAGTGCCAGGCAAGCAAAACCCCCTTGTTCATTCCGATACAATCCCACTCTCTCGCTCCTGCTCTCTTTTACTGCATTAGGACAACACCGATTCAACTATTACATGCTGCGGTAGTTGAACCCCTTTATCCTCTGCATGACCTGTCATTGCCACAGTAAATAGATGAAACCCACTAGCATGAGTAGGAGTTGTTTGAGCCCTGTTGTGCCTACTCATTCTTGCTTGTTTGTCATGCCTGCTACTGCTTAGAGTTGAGTCAGGTCTGATTCATCGGGGATGAATCAGAGGTGTGTGAACATGTTCTACTGTGTGTGAGCTAAGTGTGTGAACACGATTTGGTAAAGGTAGCAGTGAGAGGCCATGTAGGAGTACATGGTGGGTTGTCTCATTGCAGCCGTCCTCAGGAACTGAGTTCTGTGTTTGTGATCCATGATTCAGCTACTACCATACATTGGGCCCTGAAATATGACCCCGCTCGACTTCTTATTCACCCTTGTCCTCTGTCCAGGAGTTGCAAGTAGTTTCTGGTGTTTGTAGTATGCTGGAGGCCGTGGACAGCGCTGACCGTAGGGGTGGGCTGTGATGCGGTAGGCACGTGGCCGGGTAAACCGGGCGCCCGTTTGGTGTCACGGAACCTTGTTCACATCGTTTGGGGCTGTGAGCGAAACTCCGGCCGGATCTCCTCATGGATGGAACCCGAATAGGCGATAAACCTGGACTAGAGACTTGAGTGTTTAGGTAGGTCGTGGTCTACACCCACGTCGGCTTTCGCTTGAAGTCTGCCGAGCACATGTCGTGTGCAGACGCTAAGTGGTGGAAACATGTATGAAGAAGTACACCCCTGCAGGGTTAACATCATCTATTCGAATAGCCGTGTCCACGGAAAAGGACTTCTGGGTTGCTTATATCAGTTCATAGACAAGTGAAAGTGGATACTCTAAAATACGCAAGATGAGCGTGAGTGCTATGGATGGCGTTCTCGTAGGGAGACGGGAGCGGATCCATAGTGGTGTATTGATATGGTGAATATGTGGACTCGTGTGCGCCACCTCAAAAGAGTTACTCGCAGTCGTAGTTTAGGATAGCCACCGAGTCAAAGCTGGCTTGCTGCAGTTAAACCCCACCACCCCTTTGTTGATAATGATGCATATGTAGTTAGTTCTGATGTAAGTCTTGCTGGGTACATTTGTACTCACGTTTGCCTATTTTATGTTTTTGCAGAGAGACTTCGGTCTCACTAGTAGTTCCCCGTGGACTTCGACGTTTAGCTTGTTACCTCAGCTACGATCTTGTGCCCTCGGCAGGATCTGATAAATAGTCAGGCTTCTCAGCCCTTTTCATTTATAGATGTCTGTACTCAGACATGATAGCTTCCGCTTGTGCTTTGACTTGTATGCTCTGATTGTTGGGTCATGAGACCCCTGTTTGTAATATCTCGCTCCTCGGAGCCTATTGAATAAATTACTTGAGTCGTAGAGTCATGTTGTGATGCCATGTTGTATTTGCACATATCGAGCATATTGTGTGTATGCTATTGAAATGCTTGGTATGTGTGGGATCTGACCATCTAGTTGTTTACCTTTAGTAGCCTCTCTTACGGGGAAATGTCTCCTAGTGTTTCCACCGAGCCATGGTAGCTTGCTACTGCTCCGGAACACTTAGGCTGGCCGGCATGTGTCCTTCTTCGTTCCTGTGTCTGTCCCTTCGGGGAAATGTCACGCGATGAATACCGGAGTCCTGTTAGCCCGCTACAGCCCGGTTCACCGGAGTCCTGCTAGCCCAGTGCTACAGCCTGGATTCACTCGCTGATGACCGACACGTTCGATGCTGGGTCATGGATGACTGTCCCTGTAAGTCCGTGCCACTTTGGGTTTACGACTAGCTATGTCAGCCCGGGCTCCTTATCATATGGATGCTAGCGACACTGTCATATACGTGTGCCAAAAGGCGCAAACGGTCCCGGGCAAAGGTAAGGCGACACCCGTGGGAATACCGTGCGTGAGGCCGCAAAGTGATATGAGGTGTTACATGCTAGATCGATGTGGCATTGAGTCGGGGTCCTGACATTATTATTATTATTTTATAAGAACTTCTGATTTACAAAATAAAATATCATTTTAATTTGATGAGTTAATAGGACGTGGGGTATTATTATTTTTTAGGCTAGACGTGGGATAGTTGAGTTGGTTCTAGGGAAAAGTACTAGGAAAAAACTTAGATTACATCAAAAAAGAATGTGGGAGAAAATCCAGATATAAGATTAATGAAAACAAAAAATAAAGGAAGTGGGAAGGTCTATAAAATGGTTGGATGAATGATAGGTTTAATAGAACCTTATGTTGTTTCTATTATATATATGTAATAAAATAATATATGTATAATATATATATACTATTATAGAAGGGAAAACATAGGTTCAGTTTTGCATTCTTATAGAAAAATAGAACTGAGCTGTGCGTTGTCTTGAAAAAACAAACATAACTTGGCTTCCTGATGTTATAGACAAGCTGGGAGGCCCAGAGGCCACTTGATACCTGCTGGATCCAAAAAAAAGTTGAAACATGTTTTGGGTTGCGCATGTTAAACAACAAAACCTAAGCCATGGACCTGGTGGGCCTGGGACTGTCAACCTCTCGATGAATAGTCATCTCCTAATTCCTCTTGTTTTGCTGACCATGTTGGGAACGATAGACGGCGGTGCCACAGCGAGAGAACCAAGGTGGAGGACGACGTCGAGACCTTGGACCGAACGAACCGGAGTGGGGGAAGACGCAAGCGAAGGGGAGTACGAGGGTTGACTTGTTCGGGTGTAGGGTGGGCTGATGGAGTTGTCGCTGCCGGACAATGTGTGGGAGTAGAGGGATGGCCTAGCCAACGCCATAGGCTATGATGGGTCACCGAGGCGTGCGCGGCAGCACTGTGAGTCGCCGTATAGGAAGAGGATGAAAGATTGAACAAAATAAAGAAATACCAATGGATAGGTGGTTGGTCCCAGATGTCTATGTACGCGACCTGCTGGGTCCACCTGAGAAGCGGAATATGTTGGGAGGAAGGAGATTCAAAGCACGACAGCCTAGTGAACTAGTTACATACATAAGCAAATATCCACTAAAAAGCAAACACGTTAATGGGTTCTTAGACGAAATATTTCAGACAAAACAGATAATTACGACACATAGGCTAATGCATGAAACACTCAGATGATAAAGGTGCTTGAACAGATAAACTACATCATCTAGTCCTTCCTGGCACGCTTGACCATGAAGTTGCGGCTGTCCATGTACTCGTCGGTTACGGGAAGCAGACACACCCTCATGTCCAAGATCCACCTGTACATGTCGTAGCATGCGTATGCGTCCTTGGACGCGTAGGTTATGTAGGCTAGATTTAGAGGTACCTCCCACGTGTTCAGGTCCTTGGTATCATTGTCTTCTTTCATGTTGGCATAGCAAGGGTCGATGATGGTCTCGGCGAGGTCAACCACAGAACCCTTCTCCTGCCCATTGCTGATGACCTTGTATTTCTTCTGGATGTCAACAATCTTGGTGCACCGTATGGCCGAATCATCGCATTCTTCCTTCTCTCCACTGTAGTGAAGGTGCAGTCGTCACTTCTAATGAAACGTGTGAATGCTCCAGAACCTCTGATGGTCCTACAACAGTGGTAGATGAGAACCTCGTCTCGCACGCATAACTGGGCAACGATGATCCGCTGGTCCCTGTCAGGAGACGAATGGATGGGCACAAGGTCTAGTCCTGTGACCTTTTGCTTTCTCGTCCTGTAGTTACTGCTTGAACTCGGCGAGGCAGAGCTTCACCAAGTCTGGATCGTTGGTGTACATCACATTCAACTTGGTGCAGCCATGGGACTGAATGGCGAACTCAAAGGTGAACTCCTTGCTGAAGTCCATATCCAGCAGGCTCACCCCTCGGATCACCATTGGAGTCTCTTCAAGTGAACGAGTGGGTAGGTGGCGACAGCAGTTCAGTTTTTAGCTCTTAGAGAACTAGATTCAATAGTAAACTGAGTGTGTACAGGTGACAACAGTTACTACCCCTCCCTCACCCACTGCATGCCCGGCAGAACATGTACCCTCGGCGCATTCAAATGCCTCTATTAAGAAACCTATTCTGGCCACACATCGGTTCATGAGCGGGTTTGTATTGGTACTATAATAACAAGTGTTAGTGGTCATTTTACTTAAATTTAATTAAATTTATTCTTAAAACAAGCAATGCATTGGCTCGTTCTATCAGTGCCACGGGTTCAACATGAACAACAATTAGAATTATTATTCTCAGGATGCACATGATCAGCACATTTGTCGCACTTTCACATAGATAATACTACCAAGTTTGAACTGTTTGTTATGGTTGATGTCCTCTGCATCATCATGTCATGTTTCCCAGCTTGCAAGATTCAGAACCAACAAATAAGATTCAAATGATAAGTACAACAAAGATGCCTACACATCTCATTGATTCCCAGCTTGCAAGATTCAGAACCAACAAATAAGATTCAAATAATAAGTACAACAAAGAGGCCTACACATCTCATTGATTCCCAGCTTGCAGGATTCAGAACAAACCCATTAGAGCCTTTTGATAAAGTGAATATCGGGACTAAATCCATCTTGTCTAGCCATGTCATACAACCCAAGAACTTGGCGGATGCTCTTGACAATCACAACATCTGTAGTTGAGTATTCCTGTTTGCGCAGATAAGAAAGAGCATGATTACTATAATAGTGGCACTAGTTGAAGTCAACCTACAGCTCCACTCAATGATTCAATTCATGCGACTTTTTCTGCAGTTCATATGAAATGAAGCAAAGATTGCATCGCTCAGCTAGCAAGAAGTACTTGCTCTCGTGATCTGGTAGGTTCTTCTTTAGTAGTTGCACTAAAATTGAGCAACATTAAGGCTGGCTGTCCTGCTCATGTAAGGTGCAATTATAATTTGCTTATACTTTTGTGCAGTTCCACTAAATTAAAGTGCCATTATGGTGAAAATGATGACTCATCTTGCAAAGGCTAATAAAATGTTGCACAAGATTACCAGCAGAATTCGACGGAGATTTTGGAAACTCCAATCACCATTTTGTGCAGTTCCACCAAAATTGAGAGATGTTGCCCACGTGACATTTTAGTTGAACTGCACAAGACACTCATTCAAAAAAAAGTGTTTTGTGCAGTTCACCAAAAGGTCACAGTAACAACAAGGTGAAATGGATATCCCTATCTGCACAAAAAGCTAGAAAGAAAACAGTTGCTGGTCAATAACAAGATCCGAAACATACACGAAATGAAAAGAAGCATCTTGATTATGTTCATGGCAATCATGCAAGGACAGTAGAAATTTTAAAACATCAGCAATGCTTCATGTTACCGTAAGCATTACGATCAACAATGACATTCGTCAAATATGGGATTACTTTAATGGTGGCATTGCTTGTTTACCAGATACAGTAGATCAACAGCAGCTAAAGAGTTGGTTTAAGGGCATGGGACTATGGGGACATCAGGACACTTAGCAGCATAAAGAAGCAACTTACTTATCATACTAGGGAAAACAACAGGAGTACCATTTGTAACACAGTTTAATTGCATCATATCACTGGAGGCATTAGATTAAAAATAACACTGGTTAGACATGTCCTTAAGGTAACAGTGTGATCGCTTCATTTTACATGCGCCCTTACATTAACAACAGCAAAAAGTTGGTATAAGGACATGCGACAGTGGATGCATCAGCACAATGTACCTACAAGGAGGCATAAAGTGGTGATGCCGAGTTTGTTCATACTGTGTGAGGGTAGCAAATCTAATCCTGGAGACCTTTTACTATGTGAGGGCAGCAAATCTAATCCTGGACATACTCTGTCGACTTGTCCACCAGCTGACACTTTCTATCCTTTTGTCGACCAATAATAGATTTGTTCCGTATCCAGTTTGTACGGCCTTTTCCCTTTATTTCCCTTTTCAACCAAGAGTCTGGTTGGGTATCCAGTCTCTACTACTTTCCCCCTGTTATTTCCTCTTTGAATCAAGTCCTAGATTCATGTTATGACTTTCCCCCCTTTCTTTGTTGTTTGAACCAAGTCCAAGATTTGACTGCATGAAGTAGCTTTACCTCCAATAATACTAAAAATTTAGGTGGCTTTGGAAGAGCTGATGGAAGTAGAAAAAGATGCACATGCAGACATGTGGGGAGCTGGGGCAGTAGAGCAAGGCCGCTTTCGAAGAACTTATACCTGAGGGTCGTCGGGATGTCTACGGCGGTAGGTCAAATCTGCACACAATACTGCAGGGAGGAAGAAGGGTCGAAGGACCTCTTGAGTCGGCACTTGTCGAAGAGAACGACATGGGTAGAGGATCGGGACCCGCCGGCAGCTATGGGTTTCCTCCCTCGCTGTCGATGACCACGTGAACCATGCTCCTAATCCTCTACACACACCGGCCGAAGGGATCTGTCCGGATCTGTGACCAGCGTTGAGCAGAGAGAAAATTTCACTGCCGCTATCTTGTTTAGATCTGGAGAGGATGAGAGGATGAGAGAGCAACCCTAGTAAAGCAAGCGCTCATGTAGGGATGAAAACGGAGCGGAAACAGACAGAACTGTGTGCTATCATATTTGTTTTCACATTTCTTTGCAGAAGCGGAAACGAATACAGAAACCCCGGAAATGAATACGGAAACAGATACTACTGGAAACGGACATGGAGCGAATACAAAGCGGATACGGAAACAGAAATAGACATTGTTCGGAACTTAAAAACCCCTTGAATCATAGAGAAATACACACAAAGACAAACAAATTTAATGAGTTGTTAACATGGCTACTAAATAATATCATTATGTTAGCAACTTAGCGTAGTATTGCAGTAGTACCGAACAATTGCGTATAGGGTCAAGCTGAGTACATGTGTGGTAGTAGGAGTTGGGCCTTAGATCCATTCTACTAATTGTGTCATTGTGTTCTCTTTGGTAGTTGAGCTACAAAATAGCTATAGGTTTATAGTAAAAACAGAAATTCCATATTCACGGAAACAGAAAGTTCCATTTCCATGCATGTTCCACCGGAAAACACCATTCCGTTTTTGTTTCCGTTTTCGCATAAAAAATTTCATTTCCACTTCCGTTTTGCGAATTTCCGTTTCCGTTTTCATATTTTCTCTCGTTTCCATTTTTCCTCCGGAAAAACGGAAAGTTTCCACTCCATTTTCATCCCTACCTGCCTATATATATAGTGGAGTGATTATCTTTTTCTCTCCACAACAAGCATTACAATTTGTGTATGTGGCATTAAAGAAAAGAAACTCTCTATTTAATGTGACTAACTGTGTGAGTCCTACTTACTAGTAGTAGTATTGTTCATTTGTGCTCCCCGACCCTCCAATCATTGAACAACCCCACGGGTGAATAAACATACATTACTAGTATTTATATAGAACGAAAAAGCTCGAACTATTTTGGCTTTGAGATATCGATGGTACAGTTTGACCACATTGCATCAATGGACTCAGTACTTTGAAGTAACCTATACGTATAAACACATGCACAGTTTACATTCCGAATCTCTAGCTAGAGCTTGAACTATATTTGTTTACATGTACCACATTTTTCTTTTGGTTTTCTACTCCATGGCACAATTCATCGACACAAAATTATACTATGAGTAGTTAAAAGTTGAGGGCAGGTTTTTTCCTAGGCAGTACGTGTGGAAGTTTTCGCGTAGGCGGTTTGACATAGAGGCGAGGAGGGTGACGGAGTAGCAGATTCAACTTACTTCTGGAAAGGTAGAGCTGTGTGATTTGACAGTGTGTTACTGCTGGAAAGACGGGGTCTTGTGATATGACTACTCACTATAGTCATGAATTATTGGTGCTACGACCGTGGTGATGCCCCCCTTCCGTTCCCCACTCTAATCTGGTGCATGACACGTCGACCAGGATGCTGGCTCTCCCACATGTCAGTGAAGTACGTAAGAAGGAGCAAATAATCATGCATATATATAGTGTATATACTAGTGCTACTACTCACGTCGGAGGAGTGCGAACCATGACAGCCCAGTGAACCAGCAGGCAATAGGCCATAGAAAACAATGTGGTGATATGGCCATAAAAACAATGTGCTACAGTCTAGTCTGTAGCATGTACAATATTACTCCTCTTCCTCCTCGTCTTGGTTCATCGCCATCATACTTTCCTCATTCATGTGTTTTCAGTATCCTATGAATCAAAGAGGCCCTTAGACTGGTTTAGGTCCAGCCGTTTTTTTATAAATGTGTTATGTCCAAAATTTAATGAATGTGCTCCGGTTTCTATGAAAATAATCCAGTTTGCAGGAAGTAATTCATTTATTTATATTCTTATGTGGGGGGTTTGCATGTAATTCATGAGGTCTGAAATGTAAAGTACGTCCGCATGGTTGCATATGCTCCGAATCGTGCATGCACTACGACCCAGATGCTATATGTCCCACATGTCAGCAAAAGGGAGCACGTGGAAATAGCCTAGGAGTACATATAGGAGGATAAATGCGTGAAAAATATGTACTATGAAGCATAGTTGCGGTTCGAAAAGGAGACCTAAAGTGATGACAGGTATAGGTTGCATGCACCCAACTAGTGGTACTAGACATACGACTACTTTTTCCCTCAAAAAAAGAGGTATGAGTACTCAGTACTCCTATTCTATCAACACGAGTCCCATCTGACAATAGCATCCATGATACAACTAGATCTTCTCCCTCATTTCTCTCTTCTAATTCTAACTCAGTTGACGCACGATGGGCGAGGTGGGGAAAATTTCCGATGGTCGGTTTGCTCAACTGCGACCTCACCTTACAGTGAAAATGTTACGACTGGAATAAAAATGCCATACACTAATAAAACATTAAGGCCACAAGGCGATGCAATGCTGGTTACAGGAGGCAAGAAGAAAGATGCATCCATCGACGACGTCCACCTCCTCGACTCAGGGCGCCGGCCCATCGAACGGCGGCTAAGTAGCAGGGGCTTTCGTGGCCAGGTCGACGTGCTTCTAAACAATGGCGTCCAAAGATTCCAGCCGCTGGAAGAAGGCCAATGTCTTTTTGTCCTCGTTGGCCTTGTAGTGGCCTATGTAGACGTGGATGTCCATGTCGACAGTTTCTTGCATGGTGAGGCGTTGCGCGGCGAGCACGGCCTGGAGGTGCACATTCTTCATTGCGACCTCCAGCACCTGCAAGGCCACCAGGGCTTGAAAGAGTTCGTCAACATGGAGGCCGATGAGGGTGGTAGGCAATGAGGAGCCTGGGCGTGCGGGCTGGAGCAGTACAACAAGGTTGTCCGTGCGCTTCTTGACAGCGGTGAACTTGCGGATGGAGTCGACCATCATCTGGCACATGCGAGAGGCGAAGCCGGCGTCGATGAGGGCTATGACGCCAGCGGTCGCCAGCACCATCTGGAAATGTTGCGTGGTGCAGGGCTGCAAGCCGGCATCTTGGACGATCTGGCATAGCCGACTGCCGCTCACGTCCATCGACGCCATGGTTTCTTGTGGCTTCTGGTCACTTGGTCTTGGTCTTGGATGGGAGTGGGCAGTGTTGCGCAGAGACTAGGAGTAGATGGATTGGAGTGGTGGGCGCCTTTATATGAGAGTCCAAACTGCGTTGCATTCACATCATGGTGGCTCCATTCTGCTTCTCCAATTACTTACCTATGCATGCTATTTGAATGCGGAGGCATCATTGACCATTAAATGTTTCGGGAGCTGCCCTCTGCCTCATTAGCATTCAAGCCATATCAACGTAAATGCGTGTCAAAAAGTGACTAGTCAGTAGTAGTATACTCAATATTGTGCATCACGACCAAGGCGGAGAGGAAAACGAGAGAAATACTTATTTATTTATGGTGTAGATTCACTCATTTTGCTCCGTATGTACTCATTTAGGGTGTAGCCACATGTTGAAATCTCTAGAAAGGTTTTGCTCCCTATGTACTCATTTAGGGTGTAGCCACATGTTGAAATCTCTAGAAAGGCAAATACTCCCTCCGTTTTTATTTTCTGTGCATATTAGAGTTGACTGAAGTCAAATTTCTATAAAAAATAATATAAACATTTCTCATAACAAATCTATATGATGTGAAAGTACATTCAATAATAAATCTAATTGTATTGATTTGTTATTGCTTATGTTCATATATTTTTTATAAACTTGTTCAAAGTTTATAAAGCTTGACTTTTACCAAAGCTAATACGCGAACTAAATAAAAATGGAGGGAGAATTTAGGAACGGAGGGAGTAGTCCCTCCTTTTCGGTTTACAGGGCTATACTATTAAGAGCAAGTATACAATAGTGGGCTTATAGCATGCTTACATGGAAATTTTGTCTCATGCAAGAGCCTGGCTATATGCGTGCTCCAAGCCTCCGCACCACGCCCCACCCCTACACAAAGATTGCCATGCGAGCGTTCGCAACTGCCACATTTGGGTTGTGCTTGGCTCTTCGCCTCTTCGAGAAGACGAACAATGATGTTACTACTTCTATAGTATCGAATCAATTGTTGCATGTCCATCCACCGCATGCGGGAGGGATAGATTGTTGTAGTAAGCAAAATCATGTCCTTGTCTGCGAGCCACTGCGTGCATGGGCGAGGGAGAGGGAGTGTAGTAGTGAAATCAAGCTTCTCCTCATTGTACGATTTGACGCGACACATCATAGCACTGGCCCCACATGCTTGCCTCTAAACTTGGCTAAAAGAACCGCAGATATTTGCTGCAACCTCTAACATTTACCCTACCACAAATTAAAATATATAATCCTGTCTTGACCAGATGAGCATGCAAACTACAATCACCTAGATGACATTTAGGGCTAGAAGATTATTTTAATAAAAAAAGTGCTTCGAGACGCCTCATAGCATGGAGCCGACTCCAACGATTTTTATCTTAGAGGCACGGTACACGCTATCCTAGACTATGTCACTCTACTACCTCCTCTACACATGAAACTGCCACACGAGCGTCCGGGTTGCTCTTGGCTCTTTGCCTCTTCGGGAAGTCGAACAATGATGGTACTACTGGAGTGGAGTACTACTAGTATTCTTCTGGCCATCTGACACCGAATGAACTGCTACATGTCCACCGCGAGCGGGAGGGAGAGCGTGTAGCGAAAGCTTCTTCTAGTCCTGCGAGCCATCACACTCATGGGTGAGGGAGAGGGTGTTGTAATCAAACTTCTCCTTGTTTTACGAGTTGACGTGACACATCAAAGTAGTGCACTCGATATATTTCAATAATTTTCGTTTACCAATGCATTAATTATAACGCATGCATGCATGCCGTGACTTTCCTTTTGATACTTGCACGTGTTGATTTAATGCACCTTGAAGTAGTATGAATATGTGATGGTAAAACTTTGTAATGCCCCAGCCCTAAAGCGAGAGATGGTTGTGTACGAGGAGGGCGAGATCATGCCCACGGAACATGACCCTACGATGGAGCTCTCTATGGTCTCTATGGACATCACCTTACTCCACTGCCCCTCGTGCCTCCGCCCCTTGAAACCTCCAGTGTATGCGGTTAGAATACACCTCGTCCGTTCGGCTGATCGAGCAAGGTGGAGGTTTATTGATTGATGTGTTGTTCGATTGATTTGTGCAGTGCAAGGGAGGGCACTTGGCCTGCGCGGACTACCGTGGCGAGCGCCCCAGGAACCAGCGGCACTGCCAGAAGTGCAAGCGCGGTGGCGGCTTCGATGTGCAGAAAATAGCGATGGACGCCGTCCTATCCTCGGTGAGGGTGGAGTGCCCGCACGAAGGCTGTGGGCTCTACGTCACTTACCACAAGCTCCCTGATCACTAGAGAGTGTGTCCGCTCGCGCCCTACAAATGCCCCGTGCCCGTCTGCGGCTACGAAGGCCCGCCGCCGGCGCTTCCCCACCACATCAGCACCGTGCATCCCATGCCCGTGCATAGGGTCCAGTACGGCAAGGTGCTCCAGCTACAAGTGCCAGTGTCGGAGCCGTGACTCTTGCTGTTCACGGAGGAGGATGTCCGCGCATTTTTCTTGGTCGGCGGAGTGCTCGACATTAGCGCGGCAATCACCGTGTTGGTCGTCTGCATCAGAGCGGGGGCGTCCCCATTGCCACACCATGTGTCCAAGCTGTGGACAAACGGCCCGCCGGGGGAGCCCAAAGACAGGACTGACGCCGTGAAGGTGGAAATCAAGGTGACAAGCAGCAGGGATCCCGGTGATGTCACCGTGCAGGAGTTGACCTTCTTCACAGTTCCGCACCCAAGCTGCTGGCCGGTGCTGGGTTGTCGAGGACAGTGTCCCTCCACATTCAGATTGACAAGCTCACCTCCTAAATGATTCTACAATGCCTTCTATTTATCTTAGTAATATGCTAATATAGGGGTTAGCTTGGTCTACTTTAGCTTAAGAGATGGTGGGTTTTGGTGTCGATGTAGCAATTATTTTAACATCAGATCAGCAGTTAAAGTAATTTCCAACAGTCGAACGTATATTTTGTGTCTTTTGGATATAAAGATCCATTGGGTAAGAAGTATAAGCAGCTTATATGCTTGTTTGTTGAGGAAGTGTTGCATACATGTGCGAGTTGGCGCAACGCATCAAAGTAGTACTACTACTAGTAGTACTCACACAACTACGTCGTCACATTCCAAATTACTACCACACTATATTTAATTGCACACATGTTCACACCGATCACAACCTAAATGGTTTCCCACTTAGGAGTGTATTAGTAATCGGTTATAAGTACTACTATTCCTAAGATGACTGCACATTCCTCCTCAACTCCTCATCCACAAAAACAAATAAGTCATTCAGCATCGTTCCCTTGCGTCTGCCATGGCCAGCGTGAGTTTTGGGTCGAGAGAATACCACCAGGGAGAGGCGAGCATGGAAGCGGAAGCACGAGAAATGTCCCTCCTTGTTGCAAAAGCAACCGACATGTCCCACCGCGCGATAGTAGTAGCACAGAGGTCCCGTCGTGCCGCCAAAGCAGCACGGAGGTCCCGCCATGCTGTCGATGTAGCTGACTAGTCCGGCCACGCCGCGAAAGCAGCAGAGATGTCCCGCTGCACCGTGAATGCAGCAGAGATGTCCTCCCGCGCCATGGAGGCCTAGGAAAATGTCTCGCGGGCAGGCGAGGACTCTTACAATTGCATGCATGCGTTCGTCCATAGCCAGATGAATCAGATCTCCGGCTCGGCGATGTTGTAGGACGACATGAAAGACTTGTTTGAACACGCTACCGGCGTCATCCAGCAAGTAGGGGAGGGCAATGCGAAGCTCCGGGCCGAGCACGACCTGCTGAGGCCGAAGATCGCCGGAAGGGCGAAGCAAGCGGAGGAGACCGTTGCCTTGTTGAAGAGGACGGGTGTCATCGTCAAGAAACTTATGGACAAGATTGCCATGCTCCACATCGAGTGTGAAAGGCTGGTGGAGGAATCCGTGGATGCTGCCAAGTAGTGTATTAAGGACATGAAACTGATGAAAGAGATCATCGCCGCTCGCCACGAGAACTAGTCTCCGGGACCTGCAGCGCATCAAGAAAGTAGAGATCAGGGAGCCAGATCGTTGTATGTGTCTTCCTTCTTCTTTCACCCTTGTGTATTTCAGGCGTAGCCGCATGTGGATTTTTTTAATTATCTTCCTAAATATGTAAGACAATTATTATCCACTGTCGTCATCCTTATATATTCATCAGTCTTGCTATAAGTCGCAGTAGATGCTATATAGGTCTGTCGGATCTTACATCAAGATCCGTGAAAATTTTTATTTTCGGATTTTCTTTTTTCTCTCTTAAATCTTAGTCAAGTGAGACATAGCCATTAAATAGGGGCTCGGGCACCATTAATGAAGACCTTGGGAGAGAGGTGGGCGGCAGATGAAGGTCAAAGGGCTCTCCTCCCGATAAACACCCGCAGGGGTCTGATCGCACGCCTCCCGTACTCAAATAGCTACCCTACACAGTGCCTCCTAGCTAATAATAAAAGGGGACGTGTGGTGGCACGTAAATGGTAAGTTCTGTGAAGTGCTTGCATCCACATAAAATTCCCATGTGCATCCCTATAGACATCAACTCCTGATCCCCTGACATGGTTTTGTGAAGTGCTTGCATCCACATGGATTTTAGCAAACCCTAGAGGGGGGCTTTCGGGTGAGCAGCCCCTGCAGAAACAGCTAGGGTACTTGTCATCTTCTTCGGTACAATCTCCAAGTCTGCCATGAACCTGACAATAAAATGGAACATGACTGATGGACTCTGATATATCTCTTCGTGAATTGCCTTTCTCCGTGCCCACCAAATTTCTTAGAGTGTCACCGCTAGTTTAACAAACTCCAAATGTGATAACGAGTGTAACATGGCGAACAACCGTTGTTTAGCGCTTGGCTCTGTAGTTTCACACAAGTGTTCAACTAACTCCCTATCCACAAGAGCCTCATATACATCTTGACAAAGAGCATTCCAGTAGTGAATGATGCCATGAGTCCTTAGTGCCACAAAGTAAACACGTACTTGTCGGGGGCATATTTCTATGAGCCCCAACATCCTTCATGGGCAGGGATTATCTCGGTAACCTCCACATAAACATCCTTACTTTTCCCGAAACAGGAGTTTTCCATAGGAGCTTCCATGATGTAGCGTCACGGTCGATGCTTGAGGAACCCGTCATACCATCTATCCACAACCCTCTTCGAAACTTTGTATTGTCATCATTCTGTATGCAGATCTTACTATGAATTTCCCATTTTTCTCGAAGTTCCAGGCCCAGGTGTCGCTCACATTGCTTGTGCATAGGGGAATCTGTAGTATGGCTGATATGTCTATAGGAAGGAAAACTTCATGTAGCTTTTTCAAGTCCCACCTTGCAGAAGTATGACATAGTAACTAAGATACTAACTCTGATGGGTCACTAGTTCGCCTTGCATATGGCCTCATCATAACACCTCTAGGGATCCAATTATCAGACAATTTTTAGTTGGATCACCATTACCAATCCACATGATCAAACCTTGTCTCAATATATCCCTTGAGCTCCTCACTCACACTCTCTGGGCACCCCTTGCTGAAATAGATCATGGATTTATCATGATTGATCATTTTTCCTAAAGCCAGACAATATGTGTTCAACAATTGGTTAATCTCATTTTCCCCATCAGAACTAACCCTGGAAAACAGCAGGCTGTCATCTGCAATAATAAGTGGTTTACAGGTGATGCCGAAGCAGCAACCCTAATCTATAATACCTAAATAGATCATCCCCACTATGTTATTTCTCTTAACATGCAGCCTATCCACATCAGTAGGTGAGCCACATCATCATTTCACTACTGACTTACATGAGGGGCCGATCAAAAGCACAAGTTGATGTGGCTGTCCCTCTTCAATGGCACTACATAGAGAGAGAAAAGTTCAATGGAACGCCTGGTTCCTGATGACCCACAAGTATATGGGGTCAATTGTAGCCTTTTCAATAAGTAAGAGTGTCGAACCCAACGAGGAGCAGAAGGAAATGACAAGTGTTTTCAGCAAGGTAATGTCTGCAAGTGCTAAAATTGTAAGTAATAGAGTAGTTTGATAGCAAGATAATTTGTAACGATCAAGTAATGGTAGTAGTAACAAAAGTGCAGCAAGGTAGCCCAATCCTTTTGAGGCAAAGTATAGGCCAAAATAGTCTCTTATGATAAGCAAAGTATTCTTGAGGTACACGGGAATTTCATCTAGTCACTTTCATCATGTCGGCTAATTCGTGTTCGCTACTTTGATAATTTGATATGTGGGTGGACCGGTGCTTAGGTGTTGTTCTTACTTGAACAAACCTCCTACTTATGATTAACCCTCTCGCAAGCATCCGCAACTACGACAAAAATATTAAGAAAAAATTCTAACCATAGCATTAAACTTTTGGATCCAATAGGTCCCTTACGGAATAGCGCATAAACTGGGGTTTATGCTTCTGTCACTCTCGCAACCCACCATCTAATAACTACTCCACAATGCATTCCCTTAGGCCCAAATATGGTGAAGTATCATGTAGTTGACGTTCACATCACACCACTAAGAGAATCAAACATACATATCATCAAAATATCAAACACATATCAAGTTCACATGATTACTTGCAACATGATTTCTCCCGTGACCTCAAGAACAAAAGTAACTACTCATAAATGATAATCATGCTCAAGATCAGAGGGGTATTAAATAGCATAATGGATCTGAACATATAATCTTCCACCAAATAAACCATATAGTAATCAACTACAAGATGTAATCAACACTACTAGTCACCCACAAGCACCAATCTATAGTTCTGGTACAAAGATTGAACACAAGAGATGAACTAGGGTTTGAGAGGAGTTGGTGCTGTTGAAGATGTTTATGAACATAGCCCTCCCCAAGATGGGAGAGTTGTTGGTGATGATGATGACGATTTCCCCCTCCGGGAGGGAAGTTCCCCCGGCAGAATCGCTCCGCCGGAGGGCAAAAGTGCTCCTGCCCAAGTTCGCCTTGAGACGGCGGCGCTTCGTCTCGAAAGTCCTCTCCTTATTTATTTTTCTAGGTCAAAATGACTTATATGCTATAAGAGGGGCATCAGAGGCTGGCCTGGGTGAGCACAACCCACCAGGGCACGCCTGGGCTCCCTGGCGCACCCAGGTGGGTTGTGCCCACCTAGTGGGCCCCCTCTGGTGCTTATTTGCTCCAATATTCCTCAAATATTCCATAAAAATTCCTTGTGAAGTTTCAGCTCATTTGGAGTTGTGCAGAATAGGTAGCCTGACGTAGCTTTTTCAGGTCCTGATTTCCAGCTACCAGAATTCTCCCCCTTTGTGTATACCTTGCATATTATGAGAGAAAAGGCATTAGAATTACTCCAAAAAGAATTATTACTCAATAAAACAACATAAATAACAATAGTAAAGCATGATGCAAAATAGACGTATCAACTCACCCAAGCTTAGACCTCGCTTGTCCTCAAGCGAAAACCGAAATCGAAAAACATGTCCACATGCTTAGAGAGAGAGAGGTGTCGATAAAAACAAAAATACAGACATAGCAGCATCATGTAACTTATTATAACAGCAACAAACTTTAACATGAAACTTTTATCATAGTCTTCTCATGAACAAGTGACAATTCATCACAGGATTGAAGTATAAAGCATAAATTCTATTGGAAACCAACAAATTATTCTCTTAGTCAACTTTGCGAGTACAATTCATCATATTTTTAGGAAGGGTCACATATCAGAGCCTCTAGGAAAGTCCACATACTCAACCATCATTTAGTCTTCTCTTAGTCAACTTTGCGAGTACAATTCATCATATTTTTAGGAAGGGTCACATATCAGAGCCTCTAGGAAAGTCCACATACTCAACCACATTGCTACCACTCACCGCATACACATGAGCGAAATATTTCAACCAGACACATAGAAAGATGGGGGCTTATAGTTTCGCCTCCCAACGCATTCACCTCAAGGGTGATGTCAACAATAATAACTCATGCTACCCATATTTAACTGGATATATGTGCCTAGATCTTTCCTCGCGGCATGATGCTTGCCAAAGGAGAAAATAAAAAGGAATAGAAAGAAGAAATTTGACTCTTCCATGGAAGTAAATACATGAAAGTAAAAGATAGGCCCCTCGCAGAGGGAAGAAAAGGTTTCCATGCACTTTTTGTTTGTATGCTCAACCCCTTAGTGCAAGAGAACGTCACGTTATATTGCCCCTTTTGATTGCATACTTTATTATGTAGTATGTCACTTTTATTCTTCGCCATCACAAGTTTGTACAACGCTCAATTTTTCCTTACACTAGACGATCTTACACTTTTATAAGCAATTTTTATTGCCCTTTTTGCACCGATGACAACTTACTTGAAGGATCTTACTCAATCCATAGGTAGGTATGGTGGACTCTCAAAAAAGATTTGGGTTTAAGGGTTTTGGATGCAGAAGTAGTATCTCTACTTATTGCAGAATTTTTGGCTAGCAAAGGTAGGGGCAAGCACCAGATGTTGAAGGATCTATGACAATATAACTTCTGTGTGAATATGAACAAACATAAATCATTATGTTTTCTTTCTTGTCCAACGTCAACAATTTGGCATATAATATTTTGATGGGAGCTCACAGTCACAAAAGATTTCCAGGATAGTGTATTTGCATGTGAATCTTCTCTTCCCTTATTAATTCTTTCATGAGTTGCATCATTGACTAATGCTATGTTTGTCAGTCTACAATAAAATTTTCTACTTATACTTTCCTTTCTGTAATGTCATCACTTACCATAAGATTAGCATATGATCTTTTTCATTTATTTCCTTTCTTTTTATTGAAACAAGAAAGTAAAGAAGGCAAAACTCAAACTAAACTTTATTATATATCTCGCACATGATTACAAAGATTGATCACTAAGCAAACTCTTGAAAAGAAAGGATAGAACTAAACTTGTATTCATCTAAAGCAAAATATAACCATGGATCGAACTAAAAAAGTAAAGGCAAAATATAGTGGAGATGATACAATACCGGGGCACCTCCCCCAAGCTTGGCGAAAGCCAAGAGGAGTGCCCATACCCGATACTCAGTTTTCTTTTGGTGGTGAAGAAGGAGGTGGTGGTGATGAAGTAGAAGCAATCTTGTCCAATACATCTCTGAGTGTATCTCTTAAGGAGTGAATCTCTCGAAGAGCTTGATGAAGCAAGTCAGTGTTCTTCTCTACTTCACCCATGATATGTTTATTTTATGGGCCCCAAGAGTTTGTCCCTGCATCACTTTCTCTTGGATGAGATATGTCCCAATTGGACGGTATGTGCACAAGAGGAGTGTTTTCGAACCCATAATTATGAATCAAATTGTGAAATGTAGAGGCCTCCTTGTAGGGAGTTCTTCCTGATCTCTTGGGCCCTCTTGATTGTTTAGGGGCCTCATGGCTTGACGGGGGTTAGGAGGGTGAATTCCGAACGAGTCCCCCTCATCTTCCTCCATAACGATCTCTTCCAATCCCTCTCCCCTGGATTCTACCTAAAGCAACCAAGCTTCTCCTTCTTCAGTGTTGGAGGACGGAGAAGATATGATGCCTGGCTCAACAGATCTGACGGAAAATAGCAAGAAAAGAAAACAGGAGATGTCTCCATGATACGGAGGTCAACAGGTTCAGGGGGTATATAAAGACTTTTTATCTTTGGGAGGAAGCACAAAGGAAGAAAAACGGAGTCCAGAAGGTACCCGAGGTGGGCACAACCCACCAAGGTGCGCCTGGCATGCCAGGCGCGCCTTGGTGTATCGTGCCCACCAGGGTCACTTTCCTGAAAAAAATTTATTTTCCTAATTTTTTAAATAATCCAAAACTAACAAAAAGTATTTTTGCGGATTTTTCGGAGTCTGTTTACTTACCATATCACGAACCTCCCCTTTTTTCATGATTTTGGAGTGTTCCAGAAGGTTTCCTTTATGTGTTCTTCCGGCTTCAAAGCTTGGACAATATTGCTTTCAACATTAATGGGCGTACCTGAGATATAGTGTTTTGTTTGTTGCCCATTAACAACCTTCGGGTTAGTACCTTCGGCATTATTTATTTTGATAGCTCTGGATCGATAGACCTCCTCGATGACATAGGGTCCTTCCCATTTGGAGAGGAGTTTTCCTCCAAAGAATTTGAAACGAGAGTTGTATAAAAGAACATATTCTCCAACTTTTAACTCACGCTTTTGGATTCTTTTGTCATGCCATCTTTTAACTTTTTCTTTGAATAACTTTGCGTTTTCATAATCCTGGGTTCTCCATCCATCTAATGAGCTAATATCAAATAGCCTCTTTTCCCCAGCAAGTTTGAAATAATAGTTAAGTTCTTTGATTGTCGAATATGCTTTGTGTTCTAACTCAAAGGAAAATGACAAGCTTTTCCATAAACCATTTTTATAAGGACACATACCCATAGGATTTTTATATGTTGTTCTATAAGCCCAAAGTGCATCATCTAATTTCTTAGACCAATTCTTCCGGGACCTATTGAAAGTCTTTTGTAAGATTAGTTTTATTTCTCTATTTCTAAGTTCAACTTGACCACTAGACTAAGGATGATAAGGTGATGCAATTCTATGGTTAACATCATATTTAGCAAGCATTTTACAGAAAGCACCATGAATAAAGTATGAACCACCATCAGTCATTAAATATCTAGGGACTCCAAACCTTGGGAAAAAAACTTCATTAAGCATTTTAATAGAGGTGTTGTGATTAGCACTACTAGTTGGAATAGCTTATACCCACTTAGTAACATTATCAACATCAACCAAAATATGTGTTTACCCATTAGAGGAAGGAAAAGGTGCCGTGAAATAAAATCCCCAAACATTAAATGGTTCAACAGCAAGTGAATAATTCATAGGCATTTCTTGACACTTACCAATATTACCTATTCTTTGACATTCATCACAAGATGAGACAAACTTACGGGCATCTTTGAAGAGAGTAGGCCAATAAAAACCGGATTGCAATACCTTATGAGCGGTTCTGTCTCCCGCGTGATGTCGTCCATAAGCTTCGGAGTGACATTTCCGTAGGATTTGTTCCTGTTCATGCTCATGTACACAACGTCTAATAATACAATCTACTCCTTTATAAATATGTGGGTCATCCCAAAAGTAATGTCTTAAATCATAGAAGAATTTTTTTCTTTTGTTGGTAAGCTAGGCGGTATGTATTTAGCAACAATATAATTAGCATAGTCAGCAAACCAAGGTGTACTATTAGAAACATTTATTGCTACTAATTGTTCATCAGGAAAGTTATCATTAATAGGTTGTGGGTCATCAAGAATATTTTCAAGCCTAGACAAGTTATCAGCCACGGGGTTCTCTGCTCCTTTCCTATTAGTGATATGCAAATCAAATTCTTGTAGCAGCAGAACCCACCTGATGAGTCTAGGTTTAGCATCTTTCTTTTCCATAAGATATTTTATAGCAACATGATCAGTGTGAACAATCACTTTAGAATCAACAATGTAAGATCTGAATTTATCACAAGCAAACACCACTGCTAAGAATTCTTTTTCAGTAGTAGCATAATTTCGTTGAGCATTGTCTAGAGTTTTACTAGCATAGTGGATAACATTCAATTTCTTATCAACTCTTTGTCGTAGAACAGCACCAACAACATAATCACTAACATCACACACACTACAGGAATCAGGCACTTTGTCGTCCGCCATGGCTGACGGCAAGGGCATGTCTGGCGGACGGCAAAGGCCTTTGCCGTCCGTTAGCAGACGGCAACAGGTCCGGCTGAATTGGCTATGGTAAAGGGCTCTTTGTCGTCTGCTAGCGGACAGCAAAGATGATATGGTCTTTGTTGTCCGCCAGCCCACGACAAAGGACTTGGACAACACATGTGCCATCTTATGGCCGTTAGGGGGTTAACGGTGCGCTTTGCCATTAGCTAGCGGACGACAAAGTAACCAAATAGGCCAGCCCCCCAGGTTGCATAGGTAGCTGCCACGTGGCTGCTTTGCCGTCTGTTGGCTGAAGGCAAACCTTTATGCCGTCCACCAGCGGACGGCAAAGAGCGTGTATAGCCCCTGTTTTTTCTTAGATTCATTCATTTTCAACAAACAAGTTTGAACACACAAATTTCACAGCAGACATATCCAACACAAAAGTTTCATCATATATACATACATAACCAACACATAATTCCATCCATACATATTAAAATAGTTTCACATAGTTCATCTAACACCTATCCATCCATATAACAAGTTCCACATTGTTCATCGATACAAAATAGAAGCAGAAAGGGAAAAGAAGCACTCCATCCATGCAAGCTTCCATGAAGTAAATGAAATCTGCAAGATGGGAAACAAGAAAGTTAGAAGAAGAATACTAGAAGAAGAATAAGAAGAAGAAGAAGAAGAAGAAGAAGAAGACTAGAAGAAGAAGTAAGCATACATAGGTAAAATGGAGCTAACCTAGCTAATTATGCCATTTTTGAGTGAACTAAGCATATTATGCCATTTTATATATAAAGCAGCTAAGTATAGGTCTTTATTGAGCTAAACTAGGTAACTAAGCATATTAGAGCTAACTTAGGTCATTTTGGAGAAGAAGAAGAAGAAGAAGAAGAAGACTAGAAGAAGAAGAAGGTTTTTACCCTTTTCCTTCTCATTCTTCTTCTTTTATTATTTCTTTTTCTTCTTTTTCTTCTTCTATTCTTTCTTTTTCTCCTCTTCCTTGTTTTTCTTCTTCTTACTCCTTATTTGTGTCATTTTAGAGCTTACATAGGTAATTATGCCATTTTTTAGCTAACTAAGCCTATTATGTCAATTTGGATCAAAATAAGGTAAGTATAGGTCATTTTTGTGCTAATGTAAGTAATTATGCCATTTTTAGCTAACATATGTAAAATGGATCGTTTTGGAGCTAATCTAGCTAAAATGGATCATATTGGAGCTAACCGAGGTTAAATGTGTCATTTTGGAGCTAACTTAACTAATTATGCCATTTTTTAGTTAACTAAGCATAAATATGCCATTTTTTACACAAGTAAGCCAAGTGTATGTCATTATTGAGAAAACCTAGGTAACTAAGCATATTAGAGATAACTTAGCATATTAGAGCTAACTTAGGTCATTTCGGAGGAAACAAAGCTAAGTGTAGATCATTTTGGAGATCTGACATACCTGACATAGTTCACTCCTCCTTCTTCTCCTTCAACTTCTTCATCCTGATGCGCCAAGAGCGGCGAGGCAGTGAAGGAAGTGGGATGTAGTCTTCTACCACAATTGGCATGGTCATGTCGCCCGGCTGTGGGATCGCCCGTGCCAACACCATCGTGAGGTCATTGTCAGGCACCACCACCATCACGAGGCCATCTTCAGGCAGCACCATTGCTTGGTCATCCTCAACCACCACCATCTCTTGCCCATCATGAGCCACCACCATCTTTTGCCTATCGTTAGCCACCACCATACCTTGGCCACCATCAGACACCACCATCGCAAGGTCATCGTCAGACAAATTAGGCTGCACCTCCTCATCCCCACTCTGCTCCTCTTCTTCCCCACTCCATTCCGGATCATCCTCGCTGCTGCTTTTGCTGTAGTTAGAGTCGGTTCTGCTTTGGCGTAGCTAGAGTCGCTACTGCTGCTCCCATTGCCTGACAAAATGCAACAATGATCGTTAACAATCGATGTGAGACAAAGCCAAATGTAGAGGAAGAAGAGGCAAAACATACTGGCATCGTCGTCGTCCTGGTAGCGCATGCGGCACATAGTCGTGTTGAACACCTTCACAGTGAGCATGGTGTCACCATCGTACCTGAAGATAAGGAAGTACCCATGCCACAGGTTGTAGGCATGGTAGAACTGCTCCCGGCCACGACACAGGTACATGTGGTCGTACCTGATCACCACTTGCACGTCCCAATGCCTGCGAAGCCCGCTGCCGGCATGTCGCAGCTTCACATTCTTTGGCCGATGGCCGTCCAGCATCTTCATGAAAGTGTCAGGCAGCCTCTGGAGCGTGAGACAAGGAGTGATGTAGCAAACAGCAGAGTTATCATAAAGAGATGGGTGAAGGGGAGATCTCTCCTTTTACATACCTGCCTCCTGGATGGATTCTCAAGTATGATACTGAAGAACTCGAAAGCATCCAACTCGTACTCCGGTGTGGCAGAGCGTAGCCTGTGGTGGCGGCCTCCCCCCATCTCTGATAAGCAGCACAAGAGACCAATTAGTAATGCTCATGTTTCAAATTGATCATAGACAAGTTGATCATAGGTACATTAGCAATAATATTGTGGTCATCACTAAAATATCATTAGAGGATAAATGCACTTTCATCAACTAGCTCGCGACTATTTATGAGTTAACCGAGCTCAATATCCACCGTCATTTACCACAAATAGATATGAGCTACGTTTTCTTAGTTTCATCGAGACTTTTGTTTTGTTTTGGAGTACTTCAAATGTAGGACATATATATTAAGTTCCAGTGAGAGAAGACTTTGACCAAGAATTATTTTATCACTGTGGGGTTTATAGGATAAAAACTCACATTTATTAGTAAGTACTAAGTATCGACAAAAGAAAAGCTAATGATACCAATTTCATGCCATATAAACCACATATTGACATATAAGCCACACACATGTTATGATTACATGATATCATGAACGTTTCTTCAAAGTTAAACAAGGATTATATATATCTAGTGAGTCAAGATAAACGCAAGCATCTGATAAATCTAACAATCATCTGTCCACTTGGGCAAAGACATGCAACTGCCCGAAGGGTTCATCTAGGATCTAATACATGAATGTTCCTCACAAAAGTTAAACAAGGATTATAACTACTTGTCAAGCCAAGTTAAACACAAGTAGTTGAGAAAACTTACAGTCACTTAACCTAGGAGATCCAACTGCCCTAATGCCTCACCCAAGATCCAATACAATAACTCGCCAGGGCATGAAAAAATCAGGAGGAAAGCATCATGCACAATAGCTCCTTTAATAGAACTAAAACCTAAAACGACGGACTAATTTAGCACATCAACAAACAGTTGAACAACTCCATTCCTAAGCATCTTCTACACCACATATGGCCACCGACGAACCTAAACCACCACCAAATTCGCACCAAGAACAGGAACAAATCGCTACTACTGGTAGCAGGAAAACACGCGTTCGACCTCCAAATTAAAGCACAGCATGGCGCAATCCAACAAAGACTAGACTGGCATGAGGCGGCCAGGGTAAACCATGCTGGAAAGAAATGGAGGAA
This sequence comes from Triticum aestivum, assembly GCF_018294505.1. NCBI lineage: Eukaryota > Viridiplantae > Streptophyta > Magnoliopsida > Poales > Poaceae > Triticum > Triticum aestivum. Next base: position 366,431,826 of record NC_057804.1, on the reverse strand, counting down.
GGGGGGAATTTTTCGTTGTACCTCGCTTCGACATCTTGGAAGAGGGGGCGGTACCCGGAAGCAGCGGCGGAGGGGGAAGGATGGCACCGGGGCCGCCGGGGTGGAGGAGGGGGCACCGAGGAAACAGGGGTCGCGTGGAGCGACGGCGGCTCGGGCACGGGGGCGGGGTGGCACGGCGAGGGGGTGGTGCGGGGTGGAGGAGGGGGTCGCCAGGGCAGCGGGGGTGGCGCGGGGCAGCGGCAGCACGGGGGCGACGTGGCGCGAGGTGGCGGCGGCTCGGGGGCGGGACAGAGAGATGGGTCTGCGGGCGTCATTGGCATTTTGTTAGGGCACAGTTCTTTGTCGTCTGCTAGCAGACGGCAAAGAGCCTAGCTAACCGACGTTAGTTTGGCCATTTCTTTGCCGTCAGCTAGCAGACGGCAAAGAAGCTTTGCCGTCAGCTGACAAACGGCAAAGAAAGTGTCCGTTAGGTGGTCCTCGCTGAGGGAGTCCTGAATTAGGGGGTATCCGGACAGCCGGAATATATACTTTGGCCGGACTATTGGGACGTGAAGATACAAGACTCAAGACTTCGTCACGCGTCCGGATGGGACTCTCCTTTGCATGGAAGACAAGCTTGGCGATCCGCATATTACATTTCCTTCTTTGTAACCGACTCTGTGTAAACCCTATCCCCCTCCGGTGTCTATATAAACCGGAGGGTTTTGTCCATATAGGGACGATCATAACAATCATAATCATCATAGGCTAGCTTCTAGGGTTTAGCCTCTACGACCTCGTGGTAAATCAACTCTTGTAATACTCATATCATCAAGATCAATCAAGCAGGAAGTAGGGTTTTACCTCCATCGAGAGGGCCTGAACCTGGGTAAAACATCGTGTCCCTTGCCTCCTGTTACCATTAGCCTTAGACGCACAGATCGGGACCCCCTACCCGAGATCCGCCGGTTTTGACACCGACATTGGTGCTTTCATTGAGAGTTCCTCTATGTCGTTGCTGCAAGGCTTGATGGCCCATCTCGTTGTCAAGGACAACATCACCTCTGGGGAGCGTTGGCTGTAGGCCAAACACTCCGACTAGGTGGCTTCGTCATGGCCGCTCGATCGGCTGCTGCGCCGACGATGACCTCTCGGGTCATCACAAATAGCCTCCACGTCAATTCGGAACTCACCGAACAGATGGATCCAATGAAGCTCTCCTCCCTTAATGAGCTCTTGGATCACATTGCCGCTTTGGGAGTCGCTACAGACTATGACCGGATTGGGCTTAAACCCGACCAAAGGGATATTAAATCCCGACCGGTCACCCACGAGATAGCGGTAGTGGAAGAGCCACATATGGGTTATCCCTCTATTCTGAGGACGAACTATGTCCGGATCACCAAGCTCTCTGAGTCGGATACCCGTTCGCGGGAGGACACGACCCAGACCCCGGAGTTAGAATCGGGAAACGGGCCGGAAAAATCGGGCAACATCTCGGAGCCCGAGCTATCAAGCCCGGAAGCTCCTCTGTCCCTGGGTGCTAGATCGGATCAGAATCCAGATTCAACTACGCCTACCCACCCAGACTTAAGCCGTCTCTCCCATATCAGACAAGAGCCACAAGAGACAGTACATCGCTACTCGGCCAGATTCCTCCTTGTGATAAACAAGGTCAAGGACTATCGCGAGGAGGACGCAATCTCACTTTTGCAAAAATGGCACGAGCAAAGGGATCCTTAATGCTATAAGTCGCCGTGACGTAGTACACTTTGCCGACTTAGCAGCCATAGTACAGAAGTACTGTGTGATGGAAAGTACCTGGAAAACCCAAATAGACTTTTGGGATAATCCGGCTCTCACTAAACCTTCCCTCTGAGCTAAAAGGGCAAACTCTCCTAAGTTACCCAATCCAATTCCCAAAAAGCCAAAGCCCACTCCAGGACGTGGAACTGTATTGGAAGAATGGCTCAATGGGCCATGCAAAATTCATAGCACGCCGGATACTAAGCCAACGCATAGCCTTAGAGCATGTTGGATACTCCGGCAGGTAGCAAAAAGCGGCGAGGATCTTCTTGTAAATAAAGCAGAGCAACGTCCCGCAGAAGACAACAATGCAGTATTGACAGTCTTCGAGACTTTCGCCTCAAATAATAGGCACAAGCGAGCTCATCGAAATCTCGCTGAAATCTGCCACGTGGGAAAAATAAATCCGTGGAACGACACTGCTATAACTTTCAGTGCCAGTGACGAACCCCAATTCCAGATAGTCCGGGCACCTGCCGCTTTGGTCCTTAGCCCAATCATGGACGGCTTTCGGCTCACTAAAGTACTCATGGACGGCAGAAGTGCACTAAACTTGATCTATGAAGAAACACTCAGCAAGAAGGAAATTGATAAAATCCGCATTGAGCAGAGCGGCACAACCTTCAGAGGAATCATCCCTAGTCGGGAGGCACGGTGTGCGGGAAAAATCACCCTCGATGTGGTATTCGGCACCTCAGAGAATTACAGGTCCGAAAAAATCACATTCCAAGTGGCTCCTTTCAGCAGCGGATACCACGCCCTTTTAGGGCGGGATGCATTCACAAGCTTTCAAGTTATACCCCATTACGGGTACATGAAGCTTAAAATGCCCGGACCCAATGGAATCATCACTCTAGCCAGTGATCTGGACGTTGCAATCCGCGCCGAAAATAAAACTACAGCACTAGCCCTGGAAGCATTATCTGAAGCCCTAGCGGCCGAAGAACTAACAAAGCTGCACGCCACAGTGGACAGGGATGACGTGATACTCGACAAACGACCCAAGTCCACATCATTTAAACCCGCAGACGAGATAGTCAAATTCCAGGTCCATCCAATGGACCCCACGAAGACAACTTCCATCGGGACACAGTTGAGCCCCACAATGGACGCCGCACTATGAGAATTCCTATGCGAGAATTGGGACATTTTTGCCTGGCATCCTTCAGACATGCCGAGCATCCCTCGCAGGCTGGCCGAACACAGCCTCAATATAATGAAAGGATACAAGCCAGTCAAATAGACTCTTAGGCGCTTCTCAGAGCCTAAACGGCAAGCCATGGGAGAAGAGCTAGCCAAGCTACTTGAGGCCGGATTCATCATAGATATCAAGCATCCGGATTGGCTGGCAAACCTGGTAATGGTACCAAAGAAGGACAAATCCTGGCGCCTATGCGTGGATTTCAAAGACCTCAACAAGGCTTGCCCCAACGATCCCTTCCCCCTCCCTCGCATCGACCAAATCATCGACGCCACTGCAGGACATGATTCACTATGTTTCCTCGACGCATACTCCGGATACCATCAAATAAAGATGGCAGAGTCCGACCAAGCCGCAACGGCCTTCATAACGCCATATGGCCCTTTCTGCTTCAACGCTATGCCTTTCGGGCTTAAAAATTCCGGCGCAACCTATCAACGCATGATTCAAACATGCCTGGAGAAGCAAATCGGCAAAACAGTGGAGGCATATGTGGACGACGTGGGCATAAACAAGACACGTCGAAACCCTAATAGATGACTTGAGGCTTACGTTCGATAACCTCTGAGCATACGACATCAAGCTAAACCCAGAAAAATGTGTTTTCGGCGTACCCTCCAGGAAGTTGCTCGGCTTCATTGTTTCCAATAGAGGAATTGAAGCAAATCCGGCAAAAATCCGAGCTTTATCGTAGTTGGCTATCCCAACAGACCTCAAGCATATCCAGAAACCAGCTGGATGCCTGGCTGCCTTAAGCCGCTTTATCTCCCGATTAGGAGAAAAGGCACTACCCCTTTACCGCCTTCTTTGACGCACCGAACACTTCGTGTGGACGGATGCAGCCACGGCCTGACAGGATGAAATAAAGACCTTATTGGCCAGTAATCCAGTCCTGACAGCGCCAAATATTGGCGAACCTATGCTACTATACATAGCTGCGACACATCAGGTTGTCAGTGCAGTGCTCGTCGTCGAACGAGAAGCAGACGGATACAAGTTCCTGCTCCAAAATCCGGTATATTATGTGTCCACTGTCCTCACTCCATGCAAATCCTGATACCCACACTATCAAAAGATAGCGTACGTGGTCTTCATGGCATCCCGGAAGCTACGACACTACTTTCAAGAGTGTTCGATTATGGAGGCCTCTGAAGTACCACTCAACGACATAATAAACAACCGCGACGCCACGGGGCGGATTGCTAAATGGGCCATCGAGCTCCTTCCGTTCAACATAACATACAAACCATGACGGGCCATTAAGTCACAAGTATTGGCCGACTTCGTCGCCGAATGGACAGAAGCCGAACTCCCTAAAGAGTACGACGCGTACTCCAACTGGATCATGCACTTCAATAGCTCTAAAATGCTGGCCGGATTGGGAGCAGGTGTAGTCCTGACTTCCCCCACCGGAGACACGGTCCAATACGTACTCCAAATATTATACACAGACTCCAACAACATAGCCGAATATGAGTCTCTGTTGCATGGTCTTCGGATGGTAGTCTCTATGGGCATTCAACGCCTGGAGGTGCGCGGGGATTCAAACCTCGCAATATCACAAATAAACGGAGATTTTGATGCCAAGGATCCGAAAATGGTGGCCTACCATAATGTCGTCCTCAAAATGTCAGCTTGTTTCGAGGGGCTCGAATTCCACCATGTGGCTCGAGAAAACAATCAAGCGGCGGATATCGTCGCCCGCATCGGCGCTAAACGTGGCCTTGTCCCACCTAACATATTCCTAGAAAAGCTGTTCAAACCATCTGTGGTATGGGAAGGGGAGTCCGGCAACACTATCCCGGATCCGAATACAACCCCAGATTCCGAACCATCTGACATAATTGGAGGCTCCGCCACCGAAATAACACCTTCGGCCCACGAAATCGTGGTTGTAATCGCCTCGTGGACCGAGCCTTTCTTGGCCTACCTAAATAGGCAGGAGCTCTCCGAGGACCAAAATGAAGCATGTTGTATTGTGCGGCGCTCCAAGGCCTACAAAGTCCATCAGGGAGAACTCTACAAGAAAAGTGCGACTGGAGTGCTCCAAAGATGCATCTCCGAAGAGGAAGGGTGGCAGCTCTTGGCTGAAATCCATGCCGGACTCGGCGGGCACCATGCTGCGGCTTGGGCACTTGTCAGCAAGGCCTTCCGTACAGGTTTTTATTGGCCGACGGCCCGAGCAGACGCACAGGACCTTGTCCAGCACTGCGTCGGTTGCCAGCTTTTTGCCAATCAGAGCCATATGCCCCCTACTGCTCTCCAAACAATCCCCATTACTTGGCCCTTCGCGATCTGGGGGCTGGATATGGTCGGACCCCTTAAAGAGGGAAGCCACAAGAAAAAAATACTTATTGGTCATGGTGGAAAAGTTCACCAAATGGATAGAAGCCAAACCAGTAAAAACGGCCGAATCCGGACCAGTGATAGACTTCATATCAGGGGTTGTACACCGTTACGGCGTCCCCCACAGCATCATCACTGATAATGGTTCAAACTTCACAGCCAATGAAGTGAAAACTTTGTGCGACAACATGGGCATTAAGCTCGATTACGCCTCCGTCTACCATCCCCAAACAAACGGTCAGGTCGAACATGCAAATGGTCTCATTATGAGCGGCATCAAACCCAGACTAGTGCGGTCCTGGACAGAATCGGACATGCACTGGGTCGAGGAGCTCGACTCTGTACTCTAGGGGCTGCGGACCAAGCCGAGTTGCACCACCGGATACACACCATTTTTATGGTGTACGGTGCAAAAGCAGTACTACCCTACGACATAATACACGACTCACCTCGCGTGCGCCTGTACGAAGAGAAGGAAGCCGAGTTAGATCGGCAGGACAACTTAGATGCCCTGGAGGAGGAGCGCGACGTCGCCAAAGCCCGTTCCGCATACTATCAGCAGCAGGATCGATGATATCAAAGCAGAGAAGTGCGGGCCAAAACTTATAATATTGGCGAACTCGTTCTACGCCTACCGGAGAAGAAGAAGGACAAGCTCAAACCTAAGTGGGAGGGTCCCTTCATTATTGATAAAGTTCTCACCGGAGGAGCGTAACGCTTGCGTAATGCATCCGATAACAGACTCGAGCCGAACCCATGGAACGCGGCTAGACTCTGGAGATTCTATGCCGAGTGCCGAACTCAGTTACTCAATACAGTGCGGATGCTCGGATCACTCCGGCCGCACTATGTGTGTAAACCATACCTGGGGGCTTCCTATACGGAAGCTAAATATAATTACTTTCATGGCTTCTTGCCTATCACATATGCGTTCTTTTTTCATATGTGCCTTTTCTTCACCATTACATGCATCGATATGACTTAAGATGTGGACATGCTGGGTTGCCTGGCTCTTTTGTTTATGCCCTGAGTTTCCGTTAATTCGGCTAGGGCATAAGGGGAGCACCTCTGCGATTGTTACTGCCGGTTTAGCCGGATGTGTACCTCAGACTGGGTGAAGCCAAAAGCTAGCGTTCTTAAGGGAATATTTGGTCGGTGAACAAAAGATGTTTATTTCATTTATTACAAACGTGAATCCCCAGAAGTTTTGTATCTTGTGTTTCTGTTCGCAATCCGGACATGTACATCGATGCATGCGTGCCCAGGGAAAGGAACCCCTAAGGGAACTATTCTCCCTGGAAGATGTTTCTTACTACCCACGTAATATAACATAACTAGTTGGGTACTTGTCTGTTCAAGCACTTATGACCCCTACGCCTGGTTTCCACGCATACCCCGGTTCTGCATAACTGAGCGGGTATTCGGATACACCCTGGACTATCGGATCCGGGTTGAAGCAAAAAGGTCCGCCATGACAAATGATTTTTAATCCGACTAGGGACTACATATGTCCATTGAATTACATAGTCACTTGGACTGACTATATTCTTCCTCTATACCGTCCAATAGGCTATCTAGCTTGCAATCCTGTTGGGAATACTTTGCGGCTAACGCTATGTCACACCCTAGCTAGTCATGCATTAGAGTGTTGCATCATGTTTACTCATTCATCAGAAACTTGAAATGGGGATGACAGAACCCCCAGTCCCCTCTGAAACCAACTAGGGTTTACTAAAATAATTTTCAATGAACCTGAAATGCCCTTCTAAAATGCCCATCATTTTTGCCTTGGTTCAGAACCTCTGCCAAAAGTGGTGCACATTTTTCTAGGCCATCCTAGGGTTTTGAATTAAATCATAGCTATTTGAATTTGGGCATTTAAAATAATATAAAATATTTAAATGCTCAAATATCTCCAAACTAAAATGTTTCATGTTGGAAATAATCCAACTTTGGACCAGGAGTAGTTTGGTGATTTTTGGAGTTGCCTAGGTATTTTATTTAATTCAACAAAGTTGCAGATATATTAAATAAAAACAGAAAACAGAAAATAAATAAAGGGAGAAGCTTACCTGGGCTCCTCCCTGTGCGGCCCAGCCCAGCCGGCCCAGCACTGTGCTGGCCCGTGCCAGCCAGCTGCTTCCCCTCGCCAGAGCAGGCAGGGAGGTGAGCATGGCGCGCCCGAGCTCGCCACGCACCACCCAGCCTCTCTGCATCGCCCTGGTCGCCGTTGCGCCGCGTGGATCGTCTTCTGGTCGTCGCCCCGACCTCGCCGACACCCCATTCACCCTCCCCCGGCTCTCCCTCACCCTCTCTCTCTCACGGCCGAAGCTCACCGTCGCCGCCGTTCGCCTTAGCCACCGTCTCCGACCACCCCTCGCTCCCCCGACAAGCTCAGAAGCTCCGCCTCGACTCCCTCTTCCTCCCCACCGCTCCACGGGTCCCCGGAAGCCCTGCATCGCCGCCACGTCGCCGTTCCCCTCTTCGGGCTCCGATCATCGTCGCCGTCAAATTCGTCGTCTCCGACGCGTCCCCGAGCCCGCTTCGACGCCCACTGCAACCGCGGTGAGCCCCCGGAGCGTTTCCCCCTTCTCCCCTGCTCTCTCCCGACCCCTAGGCCCTAGCCCCACCTCGGCCGAGAGCTTCACGCCGCCGGCGATGTCGCCGTCGTGGCCACGATCGCCGTAGCGCCCAACCGAGCACGCCATCGTGCTCCACATCTCACTAGGAGCACGTAGCACGCTCCAACACCCCCCCTAACGCCCTGCAACACCGTTCCCGTGCACGACCGAACCCCGGCCGCCGCAGCCGAGCTCGCCGCCGTCGACTCCGGCCACCCCGACCCCAACGGGCTCCGCCAAGAGCTGCGGGTTGTCCTCAGCTCCATTCCGGTGGCCTCCGCGGTCCATTTGGTGGCCGAAACGACCAAAACCACTCTCGCCGCCGCGCTGATGGTCGCCGCCGGCCAGAACTCCGGCGAGCTGACGTGGCCTAGTTAATTAGCCACTAACCCCCCCACCTACTGACGCTGACAAGTGGGCCCCAGGGCCTAGTCAAAGCTAACCAGCCCGGGTCAACGCGGGATTAGCCCTGTGTCACTGACGTGTGGACCCCACACGTCAGGTTTGACCCGAGCCAGCTCTGTTGACCTGCTGATGCCACTGTGACGTCAGGCTGACGCAGTAATTGAATTTCTGGATTTAAATTAAATCAGGAAATTCCAGAATATTATTTAAACTTCAAAAATTCATAACTTTTATTCTGTAACTCCAAATTGGACAAATTATATATGAAAAATGATCAGAAAAATCCAATCTATCCATCTGTACTATTTTCATGCATGATCAAACAAGTTAAATTGATGTTTTAATCAGAACAAGGAAAAGCACTTTAAAAGGCCATATTTGAATTTGAAATTTGAATCTTTGATTCAAATTTGTTCAAACACTTCTGGTTTTAGTTGCATTAGCCCAACACACTCATATTGCCATGTTTCATGCATGCATCATATTGTTGCATATTGTTTGGTAATGTTTGTGTATCGATGTCCTTTGCGACAGGATCTGTTCCCGAGGAGTACCCTGTTTACCCTAGCGAAGAACCGTATCCGTGCAACGAACCATCAGGCAAGCAACCAACCATTTGATCATATCGATACAATCCCATGTTCTCGCTCCTGCTCTCTTTTACTGCATTAAGACAACGCGATTCAAACTGCTGTGTGCTACGGTAGTTGAACCCATTTCCTCTGCATGACCTGTCATTGCCACAGTAACTAGATGAAACCCACTAGCATGTGTAGGAGTTGATTGAGCCATATGTATGTGTTGTTCCTACCTTGCTATGCCTGCTATGCTTAGAGTCGTGTCAGGTCTGGTTCATCTGGGGATGGGCTAGAGTGAAATGATTATGTCGGTAATGAGAGTGGTGTGGTGAACACGATTTGGTAAAGGTATCGATGAGAGGCCATGTAGGAGTACATGGTGGGTTGTTTCATTGAAGCCGACCTTAAGCACTGAGATCTGTATGTGTGATTTAAGAATCAGCTACTACCATGCATTGGGCCCGAAACCAATGGACCCTCTCGACTTCTTATTCACCCTAGTTCTCCGTCCAGGAGTTGCAAGTAGTTTCTGGTGTTTGTAGCCTACTGGAGGCCGTGGACAGCGCTGACCGTAGGGGTGGGCTGTGATGCGGTAGGTACGTGGCACGGTGTACCGAATACCCGTTAGGTATCTCGGGAACCCTGTTCACATCGTTCGGGGCCGTATGGGAAACCTCGGCCGGACTCCCTGCGGATGGAACCTGAATAGGCGATAAACCTGGACTGGAGGCTTAGGTGATTAGGTAGGTCGTGGCCGACACCCACGTTGGGCTTCCGCTTGAAGGTTGCCGAGTACATGTCGTGTAAACGACGGTAAGTGGTGAGAGCGTGTATGAAGAAGTACCCCCTGCAGGGTTAATATGATCTATTCGAATAGCCGCGTCCGCGGTAAAGGACTACTTGGTTGCCTATACAGTTCATAGACAAGTAAATGGATACTATTAAAAGCCTCAAGATAAGTGTGAGTGCCGAGGATGGCTCTTCCGTAGGAAGACGGAGGTGGATCCTCGGTAGTGTATTGAAGTGGTGAATAGTGGACTCGTGTGCGCAAAACTATTTCAAGTTGGAGTATCGTAGGATAGTCTAGCCAAGAGTCAAAGCTAGCTTGCTGCAATAACTCCACCAACCCTTCTTGATACTATGCATGTATGTAGGATCTGATGTAAGTCTTGCTGAGTACTTTTGTACTCATGTTGCTATAATCTACATTTTTACAGAAGACGCTGCAACCCCTTCTGATGGGTTCTATGTAGACGTTGACATCAACGAGTAGGCTAAGGACCCAGGTGGTGACCCTGAGCTTGTGATGGACCACGTAGTATAGTTAGGCTTCCAAGCCTATTTTATTTTACTAGTTGTCTGTACCCAGACAAAGTACTTCCGCTGCTGGCTTGTATGATTGTATGACTTGTATGTTGGGTCGTGAGACCCGTACCTTTGTGTGTATGATATGTATGGCTCCCTGAGCCTTAAATAAAGTACTTGTGTCATAGAGTCATGTTGTGATGCTTCGTTGTATTTGCACATATCGAGCATATTGTGTGTATGATTGAAATGCTTGGTATGTGTGGGGTCTGACTATCTAGTTGTTTATCTTTAGTAGCCTCTCTTACCGGGAAATGTCTCCTAGTGTTACCGCTGAGCCATGGTAGCTTGCTACTGCTCTGGAACACTTAGGCTGGCCGGCATGTGTCCTTCTTCGTTCCTGTGTCTGTCCCTTCGGGGAAATGTCACGCTTTGAGTACCGGAGTCCTGTTAGCCCGCTACAGCCCGGTTTACCGGAGTCCTGCTAGCCCAGTGCTACAGCCCGGACCCACTTGCTGATGACCGACACGTTCGAAGCTGGGTCATGGATGCCTGTCCCTGTAAGTCTGTGCCACTTTGGGTTTACGACTAGTCATGTCAGCCCGGGCTCTTTATCATATGGATGCTAGCGACACTATCATATACGCGAGCCAAAAGGCGCAAACGGTCCCGGGCAAAGGTAAGGCGACACCCGTGGGGTTACCGTGCGTGAGGCCGCAAAGTGATATGAGGTGTTACCAGCTAGATCGATGTGACATCGAGTCGGGGTCCTGACAGCGTTGGCATCAGAGCCGGACTGCCTGTAGGTTCTCCAAGCCAAACTGGTCGATGTTGAGTCTAGAAATTCTTTAGTTATATGTAGGGGAATTGTTTGTGGGTTGGAACGTAAGGCTCTTTTTACTCCTTATACCTTATGACTTTCTGATCTGAGTCAGTCCATTCTTCCACCGGGGGTTAAGGAATTAGGATCTGTTCTCTCTATCAGGATCACGTGTTACTGATCAGTAGTACCTTATGAGTTTGATGGTTATCAGCCTAGTTCAGTTCTACTACCACATTATGTTGATGGAATGGTTCCAGAACTTGATATGATGATGTTGAGTGTGTACGAAATCCTTTGTCAAATGTCTCAATATCCTTTTTGAGCATTTACAGCTGTTATGCTGCCGAAATTTTGCTAGAAATTCTAATGCCTTTGCATTATGATTATGCTTTCAGATGGCCACTCGCGACCTCAATCAAGTGGTTCGCCTGACTCGATGCCTAGATGTACCCGGCCATACTGCTAAGTTGGTCAGGGTAATGACTGAGGCTGGATATCGCTGGTATCCTGAGTACACGGTCGAAGAGCAATTCCGAGACTTTAACCAAAGCCAGTATCTCTGCACTGTCAGGATATTTCCATCTTATCCTGGATCCACTGAGCCTCTTCACTGCTCCTATGGACTCGGGGTTACTATTGAGATGGCTGTGCAGGACGCCGCCTACTCTATGATGACCATTATGCGAGTCAGATCTGGTCTGTTTCGGGACTCTGATTTCCGGTATATGCCAGGATCACTTCCGGGAGCACAAGGATATCTCCAGGCTATCTATGCTGACTCCACTCAGGAGGATTCACGGACTCGCACCACTGCTGAGATGCTCGAGGATAAGGACCGTGAAAATCGGGCCTTAAGGTTAGAGCTCTTCAATACCCGTGCTGACCACTGGGCCACTTTGACTCGGTTCGCACCGGCGGTGCAAGCTGGATATTCAGATATGCGCGATCTCTATCCTGTGAGATCTGCTCTGCCGGACGTGATGGTTTGGCGTGATGTAGGAGGCATCACCCCACCTCGCGGTCCCCGCAGGCCACCGTTTGTTGGTCCAAGGCCTCATCCTAGCCCCTATGGTCCACAAGCTCCGCGAGACCGTCTGTTTCCGGATGATCATGTTGAACTTCCAGGCTATGGAGGTGACTTCTACGAGGACTACTACGGATCGGTCTGAGTTAGGGGGTAGCATCACTAGTTCGCACTAGCTGTGTCATCTATCGTCCCGCGTGACTCGTGGGATATGACCTAGTTTGTACTCCTTCCGGAGATGTAGAAAAATAATGTATAGGAGCTTGAGATGCCTCCGATGAGATGTAATCCTCTTTTCACCGTATTAGTACTTGCTTGGTCTTGTACTAAACCTGTATGGTGTGTATGACAATGGAATAAAGAAGCAGTTTCTGTATCTACCATGTCATACGGATGATCATCTTGCATTCCGAGTTATTCCTTACATTATGTACCCTATGTCGGAATTTTACCATCCTGACTAAATCATTGTCTTGTTTACCTAGGATGGTCAACACGCGCGCTAACCCTGCTTCCCAAGAGCAGGCCGAAGGCAGTGAAGCCAGAAATGAAACTCTGCCTCATCCTCCTTCACTAGCCGAGGTGATGATGGAAGCCGAGAGAAACAAGCGGGAGACAAACCGTTTGTTGGAGCGTATTGAACAGAATACAGCACACCATCAGAGGGCTAACGTGGTGTCACTCAGTGATTTTATCAAATTGCATCCACCCACGTTCCACCACTCCGTCGAGCCTCTCGACGCTGATGACTGGCTTCGCAGTATCTCTCACAAGCTGCGTTCCGCGCTGGTAGCGGAGGCTGACAAGGTCACCTTTGCCGCATATCATCTTGAAGGCCCCGCCAGTCTATGGTGGGAGAATTATGGAGCTATGCGCCCAGCAGGCCATGTCACAACTTGGGCTGAGTTCAGTGAGGCTTTCCGTGAACATCACATTCCGGAGGGTCTCATGGACCGTAAGCGTGAAGAATTTTGCAATTTCACCCAAGGCCGACTTTCTGTGGATGTCTATAGCAGGGAGTTTGGTAATCTTGCACGATATGCAACCGAGGAAGTTTCTACTGACGCCAAGAAGCAAGCAAGGTTCCGCAAGGGCCTTAGTCCTGAGCTTCGCCGCGACCTCCGTCTGCATGAGTGCACATCTTTTTCGAAACTTGTCAACAAAGCCATCAGTGCTGAAACTGGTCAGACTGACTACGACGCAACACGCAAGCATGGACGTGACATGGGTTCCTCATCCGGTGCTGGTCCTCAGAAGCGCCGCGTGTGGGTACCCAACACCGCCCTGCCACCCAGGTTCACACCGAGGCCATCTTTCCAGGCGCCTCGCCCCGTTCAACAGTCTGCACCGGCCAAGCCCTATGGGGGTCCAACCAATAATGCTCCTCCACGTACCAGTTCCGTGACTTGTTTCAAGTGTGGGGAATCTGGTCACTATATGCGTGAGTGTCCCCAGACCAACCCCAATCAATCTGCTAAAGCTGTTGGCCGTGGCAAGCCGACAGGAAAAGTGTTTCATGCTAAACCGGTCACCGCTTCACGTGGCCATGTCAACTGTATCTCTGCCGAAGAAGCTCAAGAAGATCCCAACGTCGTTCTCGGTACGCTTCTTGTTAATTGCCACCCGGCATCTGTTCTTTTCGATACAGGAGCCTCTCATTCTTTTATATCTGAAAATTATGCTCGTTTGCATAACGTTGCATTCTGTGACTTGCCATCCTCTATGGTAATTCAAACTCCGGGATCCAAATGGCAAACTTCTAGAGTAAGCCATGGAAATGAAATCCAAGTCGATAGACTTGTTTTCCTCGCATCTTTGATAGCCCTTAAATCTTCAGATATTAATATCATTTTGGGTATGGACTGGATGTCAGCTCATCATGCCAAAATTGATTGCTTCTCTAGGACTGTTCAACTCACCCACCCTTCGGGCAAGATAGTCAATGTTTTGACTCGAATAGCCAAGCGACAACTATATTCTCTTAACGCCAGCCCTTTGCCAGATCTTGAGGACGTTCCGGTAGTCCGTGACTTCCCGGATGTCTTTCCAGAGGAATTGCCAGGTATTCCACCTGACAGGGATGTTGAGTTCGTAATAGACCTCATTCCAGGAACCGTTCCGATTGCTAGAAGACCTTATAAGATGGCACCCCTAGAACTAGCCGAGCTTAAGAAACAACTCGATGAATCCTTGAAAAAGGGTTTCATCCGACCTAGTTCATCTCCGTGGGCTTGCCCCGTCCTATTCGTCAAGAAGAAGGATGGTACGGACCGGATGGTTGTTGATTACCGACCTGTCAATTTGGTCACAATCAAAAACAAATATCCACTTCCCAGGATCAACGATCTGTATGATCAGCTCGCTGGATCCTCAGTCTTCTCCAAGATGGATTTGAGGTTGGGCTACCATCAAATCAAAATCAGAAACGGGGACATTCCTAAAACGGCCTTTGTTACTCGTTATGGCCAATACGAGTACACCGTCATGTCTTTCGGTTTAACCAACGCTCCAGCCACCTTTTCTCGGTTAATGAACTCAATCTTCATGGAGTATTTGGATAAATTCGTCGTAGTTTATCTCGATGATATACTCATCTACTCCAAGAACAAGGAAGAACATGCCGAACATCTAAGGCTAGTGTTGAAGAAACTTCGAGAGCATCGCCTTTATGCCAAATTCTCTAAGTGTGAATTCTGGTTGTCAGAAGTGACCTATCTGGGTCATGTAATATCTGGTAAAGGTATTGCTGTTAACCCTGAGCGAGTTCAAGCCGTCCTTGATTGGACTCCACCTGAATCGGTTAAGCAAGTTCGGAGTTTTCTGGGCTTAGCGAGCTATTGTCGTCGCTTTGTCGAGAACTTCTCCAAAGTTGCTAAACCTCTAACCGAACTCCTCAAGAAAGATAAGAAGTTCGAATGGACTCCACAATGTGAGCACAGCTTTCAGGAACTGAAAAGACGCCTGACTTCTGCTCCCGTGCTGGTACCGCCAGACTTCTCCAAGGACTTTGTTATCTACTGCGACGCCTCGCGACAAGGACTAGGTTGCATTCTTATGCAAGATCGACACGTAATTGCTTACGCTTCACGGCAATTGCACCCACATGAGGAGAATTATCCTACTCATGATTTAGAACTTGCAGCCGTAGTCTATGCACTTAAGACCTGGCGACATTACCTCCTCGGTAATCGTTGCGAAATATTCACTGATCACCAAAGTCTGAAGTACATCTTCACCCAACCGGATCTGAATCTTAGGCAAAGACGTTGGGTTGAATTGATCACAGACTTCGACTTAGGAATAACCTACACCCCAGGGAAAGCCAACGTCATGGCTGATGCGCTAAGTCGTAAATCTTATTGTAACAACCTGATGTTACAACAAAGTCAACCGCTTCTCCATGAGGAATTTCGGAAGCTTAACCTTCACATTGTACCTCAAGGTTTTCTCTCCACCTTGGTGGCAAAACCTACCCTTACGGATCAAATTATCAAAGCACAGAAGGTAGATCCGGGAATCTCCCGCATCAAGAGGAACATTCAGAAAGGAATTGCGAATTGCTTCTCCGTTAATGATCAAGGAGTCGTATACTTCGGGAATCGACTAGTGGTTCCCAAGGTGCGCAACCTGAGGCGATTGATCCTTAAGGAAGCTCATGAATCCCCTCTCACCATTCATCCCGGTAGTACTAAGATGTATCAGGACCTACGCCAGAGGTTCTGGTGGACTAGGATGAAGAGAGAAATCGCTCAGTATATTGCTAATTGCGACGTCTGTCGTCGAGTAAAAGCAGAGCATCAACGGCCTGCTGGCACCCTTCAACCCTTAGCTATTCCTGAATGGAAATGGGATAAAATTGGTATGGATTTCATCACCGGTTTTCCCAGGACCAAAAGGGGGAATAATGCTATTTTCGTCGTGGTCGATCGTCTTTCCAAAGTAGCTCATTTCTTACCTGTTCGTGAGAGTATAACCGCTAGCCAGCTAGCAGACTTATACATCTCCCGAATAGTGTCCCTCCATGGTGTTCCTTTGGAAATCAATTCGGATCGAGGAAGTCTCTTCACCTCTCGATTTTGGGAAAGTTTCCAAAATGCTATGGGAACCCGTCTCTCCTTTAGCACCGCTTTCCACCCTCAGTCAAGTGGTCAAGTGGAACGCGTCAACCAAATTCTAGAAGACATGCTTCGAGCCTCTGTTATCTCTTTCGGAATGGACTGGGAGAAGTGCCTTCCATTTGCCGAATTCGCTTATAACAACAGCTATCAATCTAGCTTGGGTAAAGCCCCTTTTGAAGTTCTCTATGGACGGCGATGTCGAACACCCCTTAACTGGTCAGAAACCGGGGAAAGACAATTCTTTGGCCCGGATATGATTCAGGAAGCAGAAGAACAAGTTCGAATCGTTCGTGAAAAGTTGAAAACAGCCCAATCCCGTCAAAAGAGTCAATATGACCGAAAACATAAGGCTATGACTTTTGAGGTTGACGAGAAGGCTTACCTTCGGGTCACCCCTCTGAAGGGAACCCATCGTTTCGGTATCAAAGGCAAATTGGCTCCTCGTTACATTGGACCTTTTCGCATTCTTGCCAAACGAGGAGAAGTTGCCTACCAGTTGGAACTACCTCCGCATCTCTCCAGAGTTCACGATGTCTTCCACGTTTCTCAACTCAGGCGTTGCTTCTCGGATCCTATCCGTGAAGTGGACCACGAAACGCTTGATCTCCAAGATGATCTTACATATCGAGAGTACCCCATTCGTATCCTCGATCAAGCCGAACGTACCACGCGACGTCATAACATCAAGTTTCTCAAAGTTCAATGGTCGCACCATTCTGAAGATGAAGCAACTTGGGAAAGGGAGGATCGTCTTCGACTCGAGTATCCCGCCTTCTTCCCGG
Source organism: Triticum aestivum (assembly GCF_018294505.1). Classification (NCBI taxonomy): domain Eukaryota; kingdom Viridiplantae; phylum Streptophyta; class Magnoliopsida; order Poales; family Poaceae; genus Triticum; species Triticum aestivum. The sequence goes on along the minus strand of NC_057804.1, from coordinate 366,414,838 downwards.
AGGAACCCAAATCTCGGGACGAGATTCTTTTGAGTGGGGGTGAGTTGTCACACCCTAGCTAGTCATGCATTAGAGTGTTGCATCATGTTTACTCATTCATCAGAAACTTGAAATGGGGATGACAGAACCCCCAGTCCCCTCTGAAACCAACTAGGGTTTACTAAAATAATTTTCAATGAACCTGAAATGCCCTTCTAAAATGCCCATCATTTTTGCCTTGGTTCAGAACCTCTGCCAAAAGTGGTGCACATTTTTCTAGGCCATCCTAGGGTTTTGAATTAAATCATAGCTATTTGAATTTGGGCATTTAAAATAATATAAAATATTTAAATGCTCAAATATCTCCAAACTAAAATGTTTCATGTTGGAAATAATCCAACTTTGGACCAGGAGTAGTTTGGTGATTTTTGGAGTTGCCTAGGTATTTTATTTAATTCAACAAAGTTGCAGATATATTAAATAAAAACAGAAAACAGAAAATAAATAAAGGGAGAAGCTTACCTGGGCTCCTCCCTGTGCGGCCCAGCCCAGCCGGCCCAGCACTGTGCTGGCCCGTGCCAGCCAGCTGCTTCCCCTCGCCAGAGCAGGCAGGGAGGTGAGCATGGCGCGCCCGAGCTCGCCACGCACCACCCAGCCTCTCTGCATCGCCCTGGTCGCCGTTGCGCCGCGTGGATCGTCTTCTGGTCGTCGCCCCGACCTCGCCGACACCCCATTCACCCTCCCCCGGCTCTCCCTCACCCTCTCTCTCTCACGGCCGAAGCTCACCGTCGCCGCCGTTCGCCTTAGCCACCGTCTCCGACCACCCCTCGCTCCCCCGACAAGCTCAGAAGCTCCGCCTCGACTCCCTCTTCCTCCCCACCGCTCCACGGGTCCCCGGAAGCCCTGCATCGCCGCCACGTCGCCGTTCCCCTCTTCGGGCTCCGATCATCGTCGCCGTCAAATTCGTCGTCTCCGACGCGTCCCCGAGCCCGCTTCGACGCCCACTGCAACCGCGGTGAGCCCCCGGAGCGTTTCCCCCTTCTCCCCTGCTCTCTCCCGACCCCTAGGCCCTAGCCCCACCTCGGCCGAGAGCTTCACGCCGCCGGCGATGTCGCCGTCGTGGCCACGATCGCCGTAGCGCCCAACCGAGCACGCCATCGTGCTCCACATCTCACTAGGAGCACGTAGCACGCTCCAACACCCCCCCTAACGCCCTGCAACACCGTTCCCGTGCACGACCGAACCCCGGCCGCCGCAGCCGAGCTCGCCGCCGTCGACTCCGGCCACCCCGACCCCAACGGGCTCCGCCAAGAGCTGCGGGTTGTCCTCAGCTCCATTCCGGTGGCCTCCGCGGTCCATTTGGTGGCCGAAACGACCAAAACCACTCTCGCCGCCGCGCTGATGGTCGCCGCCGGCCAGAACTCCGGCGAGCTGACGTGGCCTAGTTAATTAGCCACTAACCCCCCCACCTACTGACGCTGACAAGTGGGCCCCAGGGCCTAGTCAAAGCTAACCAGCCCGGGTCAACGCGGGATTAGCCCTGTGTCACTGACGTGTGGACCCCACACGTCAGGTTTGACCCGAGCCAGCTCTGTTGACCTGCTGATGCCACTGTGACGTCAGGCTGACGCAGTAATTGAATTTCTGGATTTAAATTAAATCAGGAAATTCCAGAATATTATTTAAACTTCAAAAATTCATAACTTTTATTCTGTAACTCCAAATTGGACAAATTATATATGAAAAATGATCAGAAAAATCCAATCTATCCATCTGTACTATTTTCATGCATGATCAAACAAGTTAAATTGATGTTTTAATCAGAACAAGGAAAAGCACTTTAAAAGGCCATATTTGAATTTGAAATTTGAATCTTTGATTCAAATTTGTTCAAACACTTCTGGTTTTAGTTGCATTAGCCCAACACACTCATATTGCCATGTTTCATGCATGCATCATATTGTTGCATATTGTTTGGTAATGTTTGTGTATCGATGTCCTTTGCGACAGGATCTGTTCCCGAGGAGTACCCTGTTTACCCTAGCGAAGAACCGTATCCGTGCAACGAACCATCAGGCAAGCAACCAACCATTTGATCATATCGATACAATCCCATGTTCTCGCTCCTGCTCTCTTTTACTGCATTAAGACAACGCGATTCAAACTGCTGTGTGCTACGGTAGTTGAACCCATTTCCTCTGCATGACCTGTCATTGCCACAGTAACTAGATGAAACCCACTAGCATGTGTAGGAGTTGATTGAGCCATATGTATGTGTTGTTCCTACCTTGCTATGCCTGCTATGCTTAGAGTCGTGTCAGGTCTGGTTCATCTGGGGATGGGCTAGAGTGAAATGATTATGTCGGTAATGAGAGTGGTGTGGTGAACACGATTTGGTAAAGGTATCGATGAGAGGCCATGTAGGAGTACATGGTGGGTTGTTTCATTGAAGCCGACCTTAAGCACTGAGATCTGTATGTGTGATTTAAGAATCAGCTACTACCATGCATTGGGCCCGAAACCAATGGACCCTCTCGACTTCTTATTCACCCTAGTTCTCCGTCCAGGAGTTGCAAGTAGTTTCTGGTGTTTGTAGCCTACTGGAGGCCGTGGACAGCGCTGACCGTAGGGGTGGGCTGTGATGCGGTAGGTACGTGGCACGGTGTACCGAATACCCGTTAGGTATCTCGGGAACCCTGTTCACATCGTTCGGGGCCGTATGGGAAACCTCGGCCGGACTCCCTGCGGATGGAACCTGAATAGGCGATAAACCTGGACTGGAGGCTTAGGTGATTAGGTAGGTCGTGGCCGACACCCACGTTGGGCTTCCGCTTGAAGGTTGCCGAGTACATGTCGTGTAAACGACGGTAAGTGGTGAGAGCGTGTATGAAGAAGTACCCCCTGCAGGGTTAATATGATCTATTCGAATAGCCGCGTCCGCGGTAAAGGACTACTTGGTTGCCTATACAGTTCATAGACAAGTAAATGGATACTATTAAAAGCCTCAAGATAAGTGTGAGTGCCGAGGATGGCTCTTCCGTAGGAAGACGGAGGTGGATCCTCGGTAGTGTATTGAAGTGGTGAATAGTGGACTCGTGTGCGCAAAACTATTTCAAGTTGGAGTATCGTAGGATAGTCTAGCCAAGAGTCAAAGCTAGCTTGCTGCAATAACTCCACCAACCCTTCTTGATACTATGCATGTATGTAGGATCTGATGTAAGTCTTGCTGAGTACTTTTGTACTCATGTTGCTATAATCTACATTTTTACAGAAGACGCTGCAACCCCTTCTGATGGGTTCTATGTAGACGTTGACATCAACGAGTAGGCTAAGGACCCAGGTGGTGACCCTGAGCTTGTGATGGACCACGTAGTATAGTTAGGCTTCCAAGCCTATTTTATTTTACTAGTTGTCTGTACCCAGACAAAGTACTTCCGCTGCTGGCTTGTATGATTGTATGACTTGTATGTTGGGTCGTGAGACCCGTACCTTTGTGTGTATGATATGTATGGCTCCCTGAGCCTTAAATAAAGTACTTGTGTCATAGAGTCATGTTGTGATGCTTCGTTGTATTTGCACATATCGAGCATATTGTGTGTATGATTGAAATGCTTGGTATGTGTGGGGTCTGACTATCTAGTTGTTTATCTTTAGTAGCCTCTCTTACCGGGAAATGTCTCCTAGTGTTACCGCTGAGCCATGGTAGCTTGCTACTGCTCTGGAACACTTAGGCTGGCCGGCATGTGTCCTTCTTCGTTCCTGTGTCTGTCCCTTCGGGGAAATGTCACGCTTTGAGTACCGGAGTCCTGTTAGCCCGCTACAGCCCGGTTTACCGGAGTCCTGCTAGCCCAGTGCTACAGCCCGGACCCACTTGCTGATGACCGACACGTTCGAAGCTGGGTCATGGATGCTTGTCCCTGTAAGTCTGTGCCACTTTGGGTTTACGACTAGTCATGTCAGCCCGGGCTCTTTATCATATGGATGCTAGCGACACTATCATATACGCGAGCCAAAAGGCGCAAACGGTCCCGGGCAAAGGTAAGGCGACACCCGTGGGGTTACCGTGCGTGAGGCCACAAAGTGATATGAGGTGTTACCAGCTAGATCGATGTGACATCGAGTCGGGGTCCTGACACGCTACCTGGTCATACACCAGACTCACGGGAATTTCTTGCCCATCTGGCCCCGCCGGTCTGACTTCGGCCATATGGTTCGGGTCAAGCTTGGTGTAGCGCGTCTTCACCATGGCCCAGGCTTCCCTTGCACCTTGTCGGCAGGCTGACATCTTCCACAATCGGAAGCGCCATCGTGCTCCTTGGAGCATATCCATGAGCTCCCCCATGCCTTTTGGCAGGGAAGTGGATGGCCACAAGGCCTGTGTAATACCCTGCATCACCTGTCGAGCTCGCTCGTGCAGCTGTGAGAGGTCTTGCAGTAAATCACCTGCGGACGTGGGCATCTCCTCTTCAGGACGGCCCATCAACATACCTACATATATAAACTCTTTCAATATGCTTCCTTGCCGAGCTGTACTACAGTTCATCTAGGCACTTACCATAAATGTCATGACGAAGCCTTCTGTTCTCCTTCACGGAGTCCGCCAGCTGAGCGCGAACATCTCCTAATTCGACGCCCAGCCGGACATTGGCATCTTGAAGATCATTCTTCTCCCACCTAACTTGCGTAAGAACACGCTCGACAGCCTTTAGCTGCCTTTGGAGATGTGACTCGCTATCCTTTACGATCTCCGGATTCTCCCCGGGATTGTCTGCAGAATTTTCTGTTAGACTTATCAAAAAAGCCAATTACTAACTGGTACATTTCCATAAAATTTCGTTCTTAAAGACGAATGTTACCAGGGGAGGCCTTTTGGGATTCCTCTAGTTTGGCAACCGTGGCCCTCAATTGGGTCTTGCACTCCTCCAGCTCTTGAGACAATTGGGGTATTCTTCTCTACAAGGACCTGTGCATAAAATGATCCTTAAATCAGTTGTTCCAACCGTTTCAAGTCTCCGGGGCTACTGCTATACATGCTTATCAAATTTCCTTACCCATATATCCTTAGCATACTGGTCTGTCGCTCGGGCGAGTCCGCCTTGAGCAGCTCGAATATATGCATCTCTCGAATTGAAAGCATTAAATGCCTCTTCGGAAAAGATGCTATTCCGAAGTATGCCCCGTCGGTGCCGGTGATTCATGGCACTCTCCACTTCGGAATTTGTGGCGGAGAGCATATCTGCATCCTCTGTTGGAGGACAATTCGGCATCGACCCCGCAGTGGCCTCCTCTCTCGAAGCCGGTTCTGGAATCCGGCTGGTAAAGGCGTGATCGGCAGGATCCCCGGATATAATGCGGCGGCTCCTCTTTCAGCCAAAATACGAAGGACGCTGTTACATTTCAAACACAATAATCACATAGCGGGTTTTTACCATACCTCTGTAATGGTGTTTCGGCCCTAACCGCCTTCCTCTTGAGCATGTCTGACCCGGACGCCCTTTGCCGATGAGCCCCCAGGGGCTCGGCGCCGCGTTCTGATGGTCGTCTCTATAAAAATGCAATATTTTATGCATAAGGCATGATATCAGAAAGGATTCCTCTTCGGAGGATAAGGTTTCGACTTTGCTTACACGCGATGCAGGTAGCAGTCCGGGATAGTCGGCGATAATAGCCACTAAGGCGACATCGCAGCTGGCCTGATAAAATGTCCCATTGACTAGCTCCACAGTAATATCCAGATCTTCTTCAAGTCTTGGATCGCAGGCCCTTCCGGGGTCCTCTGGCTGCTGGGAGGGCTTGTCGAATCCTTCCACGACCCTCCTCAGTTCCTGCTCAGAAGTATCGAGGTTAATGATTTTAATGAAAAGCGCCAGAATGAATAGAGTGGGGAAAAGAGTGACGACTTACCCAGCATGGGGGGCTGTACATGGAAAATCCATCTTGCGGTTTAATACGAAGGAATTCTTCTTCTTCTCCTTTATATAAATTGGACAAAATTTTCGTAAGAGCAGTGGCGGAGTTCGGACCTTTACGACCACAGCGGGTGGCATCATCTTCCCCATTGTAGTGCCACATGGGCTTCCCCCGATATTGGAGTGGCTGCACCCCCCGCATTATGCATATTGCCATAACCTCGACTATTGTCAGCCCTTATTTAGCCAGTATCGTTATCCTGCTCATCAGGAAGTGTACTTCTCTGGTATCCTCCTCTTGGGAGCCCTGAGGGTGCCAACATCGGCGTGCCTTCGGCGGAGCATTATTGAACTCAGGGAGGCCCGTCTGGACTGGATCCGGAAGGGGAACGTCATCAACATAAAACCACTCCGAGGGACAATTTGTAGATGCCTTCTTGGGAGTGCTGGACAGGTATCCGGTCTCAACGACGCGCCATATTTTGGCTCCGCCCACTTGACATATGGATTGCCCCTGGTTGCGAGGGACGAGGCAGAATAACTTCTTCCATAACCCGAAGTGAGCCTCACAGCCCAGGAATAATTCACAAAGGGCAACGTATCCTACGATGTGCAGTACGGAGGCAGGGGTGAAGTCGTGCAACTGGAGGCCGTAGAACTCCAGGAGCCCGCGAAGGAATGGGTGGATTGGAAACCCGACGCCTCTTAGCAGATGTGGGATGAGGCATATTCGCTCCTCCGGGGATGGATTAGGAGATCTCTCCGCTTGCTCCCCGCCATTATAGGTGGCTAGTCCAGCTCGGACGGGGACCATGAACGCCGGTGGAAGAAACCCTTGGGTCTGCAACTCTATCAAACGGCTTTGAGGAACTGAACACTCTTCCCAGTCACCTGGCTTGGAGCGAAGGGAACGAGAAGAAGAGCTTCAGCGACCGGCCATGTTAGAATGGTTTTTTCCGGAGCGCTTTGTTGGATGCTTGCTCAAGGGAAGAAGGTGAGGTTTGGATCTGAGGATCTCCGTCCCTTCAAATAGACGGTTTGCCTATAGGGCCGGGTGGCAAATGCAAAAATGCCCCGGCTCCTCATATTCGCTCGACACGTGGAGATGGCCATTATTGAAGTACAGAAGCCGAGGAGTACAACATTGATGGGAAGCCGGATATTGTTCATTACAATAGGAACTTTGGAGTATTCGGAGATGGAACCCGCCTTGCAATGCCGAAGACAAACTGCGCACCGGACTCATCGTCATTGAAGCCTGGTTCAGGGGCTACTGAGGGAGTCCTGGATTAGGGGGTATCCGGACAGCCGGACTATATACTTTGGCCGAATTGTTGGGGAGTGAAGATAGAAGACTCAAGACTTTGTCCCGTGTCCGGATGGGACTCTCCTTTGCATGGAAGACAAGCTTGGCGATCCGAATATTAGATTTCCTTCTTTGTAACCGACTCTGTGTAAACCCTAGCCCCCTCCGGTGTCTATATAAACCGGAGGGTTTTGTCCGTATAGGGACGATCATAACAATTATAATCATCATAGGCTAGCTTTTAGGGTTTAGCCTCTACGATCTCGTGGTAGATAAACTCTTGTAATACTCATATCGTCAAGATCAATCAAGCAGGAAGTAGGGTTTTACCTCCCTCGAGAGGGCCCGAACCTAGGTAAAACATTGTGTCCCTTACCTCCTGTTACCATCAGCCTTAGACGCATAGATCGAGACCCCCTACCCGAGATCCGCCGGTTTTGACACCGACACTCGCTAGTGGGCAACCCACACTCTTTGCCATCTGCGAGCTGATGACAAAGCTTCTATGCCGTCTGCTGGCAGAGGCAAAGAGCTGGCTGGCGGCAAACATGACCTTTGTCATCATCTCATTCTTTGCCGTTAGTTTTCTTCAAGCTAATGGCAAAGACATTCTTTGCCATCAGCCAGCTGATAGCAAAGATCCTGATTCCAATAGTGACATAATCTGAAAAGGCAAGTTCCAATCAGGTGGTTGAACAATAGGTGCAGTAATTAAGGCTTTCTTTATTGTTTCAAAGGCTTCCAAGCAATCATCATCAAACACAAAGGGAATATCCTTTTGCAAAAGATTTTTAAGGGGCCTAGAAATTTTAGAAAAGTCTTTGATAAACCTCCTATAGAAACCAGCATGACCAAGGAAACTACGAATACCTTTGATATCTTTAGGACATGGCATTTTCTCAATTGCATCAACCTTGGCTTTGTCCACCTTAATTCCTCTTTCAGAAATTTTATGGCCCAAAACAATACCTTCATTAACCATGAAGTGGCACTTCTCCCAATTCAAGACAAGATTTGTTTGTTCACATCTCTGCAAAACTCAATCAAGATTGCTTAAACAATCATTAAAGGACTTCCCATAAACAGAAAAGTCATCCATGAAAACCTTAACAATCTTTTCACAAAAATCAGAGAATATAGCAGTCATACATCTTCGAAAGGTAGCAGGTGCATTACATAAACCAAAAGGCATACGTCTATAAGCATAAGTTCCAAAAGGACAAGTAAAAGTGGTCTTTTCTTGATCAGGTTGTGAAACATGTATTTGTGAAAAACCAGAATATCCATCAAGGAAGCAAAAATGTGTGTGCTTAGATAATCTTTCTAACATTTGATCAATAAAAGGCAGAGGGTAATGATCTTTTCTAGTTGCTTTGTTTAATTTTCTGTAAGCAATTACCATCCTATAGCCTGTGACAATTCTTTGTGGAATAAGCTCATTCTTGTCATTAGGAACAACAGTAATACCTCCCTTCTTAGGGACACAATGAATAGGACTTACCCATCTACTATCAGCTATAGGATAGATTATACCTGCTTCTAGAAGTTTCAATATTTCCGTTCTTACCACTTCTTTCATCTTTGGATTTAACCGACGTTGGTGATCAACAACGAGTTTAGCATCAGGTTCCATATTAATCTTGTGCTGACATAGAGTGGGACTAATGCCCTTAAGATCATCAAGAGTATATCCGATAGTAGCTCTGTGCTTCCTTAGAACTTTCAATAATCTTTCTTCTTCATGTTCGGAAAGGTTAGCACTAATAATAACAGGATATATCTTTTCTCATCAAGATAAGCATATTTCAAAGTGTCTGGCAATTGTTTTAATTCAAACACAGGATCGCCTTTAGGTGGAGGAGGACCTCCTAGAATTTCAATAGGCAAATTGTGTTTAAGTAGAGGTTGTTGTTCAAAAAATATTCTATCTATTTCATTTCTTTCATGCATATGCAAATCATTTTCATGGTCTAGCAAATATTGTTCTAAAGTATCAGTAGATGGTATAGCAATAGAAGCAAGACCACCTTACTAGGCAAATCTTTCTTATGAGGTTCTCTACTAAACTTGGAAAAATTAAATTCATGAGATTCATCACCAAATCTAACACCGACAATTTATTTCTTACAATCTATTCTAGCATTGACGGTGTTCAAGAAAGGTCTACCAAAGATAATGGGACAAAAGTCATATTGTGGGGAGCCAATGTAACACCCACGATGCGACTATATCTCTCACGTGTCGAGGCATGACTTAGAGGCATAACTGCATGGTGGTTTTGTCGCAAGAAGGGTCATCTTCACACAATCCCATGTAATGAACAAGAATGGGATAAAGAGTTGGCTTACAATCACCACTTCACACAATGAACATATAATTCATACATCATTCAGAGCACACACATAGTCAGACTACGGACGAAGCCAAAAGAAAAGAAGATAACCCAACTGCTAGATTCCCGATCGTCCCAACTGGGATCCACTACTGATCAACATGAATCAAAACATAGCAACGACTAAGATCTTCGTTGAGCTCCCATCTGAGCTCGGTTGCATCATCTGCACTGGTATCATCGGCACCTGCAACTGTTGTGATAGTATCTGGTGAGTCACGGGGACTCAGCAATCTCAAATCCCGCGAGATCAAGACTATTTAAGCTTATGGGTAGGAAGTGGTAATGAGGTGGAGTTGCAGCAAGCACTAAGCAAATGTGGTGGCTAACATACGCAAATGAGAGCGAGAAGAGAAGCAAAGGAACGGTCGAGAAGCTAGAAGTGATCAAGAAATGATCCTGAAACTACTTATGCACAATCATAACACAAAGACCGTGTTCACTTCCCGGACTCCACCAAAAAGAGACCATCACGGCTACACACACGGTTAATGAATTTTAATTAATTCAAGTGTCAAGTTCTCTACAACCGGATATTAACAAATTCCCATCTGCCACATAACCGCGGGCACGGCTTTCGAAAGATAATACCCTACAGGGGTGTCCCAACTTAGCCCATCACAAGCTCTCACGGTCAACGAAGGATATTCCTTCTCCCAGGAAGACCCGATCAGACTCGGAATCCCGGTTACAAGACATTTCGACAATGGTAAAACAAGACCAGCAAAGCCGCCCGATGTGCCGACAAATCCCGATAGGAGCTGCACATATCTCGTTATCAGGGCACACCGGATGAACACTACATACAACTGAAACCAGCCCTCAAGTTTCCCCGAGGTGGCGCTGCAAGTGGCTCTAGTTCGGACCAACACTCGGAGGAGCACTGGCCCGGGGGGGTTAAAATGAAGATGACCCTTGAGTCTGCAGAACCCAAGGGAAAAAGGCTTAGGTGGCAAATGTTAAAACAAAGGTTGGGCCTTGCTGGAGGAGTTTTATTCAAAGCGAACTATCAAGGGGGTCCCATAAATCACCCAACCGCGTAAGGAACGCAAAATCAAGGAACATAACACCGGTATGACGGAAACTAGGATGGCAAGAGTGGAACAAAACACCAGGCATAAGGCCGAGCCTTCCACCCTTTACCAAATATATAGATGGATTAATTAAATAAGAGATATTGTGATATCCCAACATAATCATGTCCATCATGGAGCAATCTTCAACTTCACCTGCAACTAACAATGCTATAAGAGGGGCTGAGCAAAGCGGTAACATAGCCAAGCAACGGTTTGCTAGGAAGGGTGAAAAAGGTTAGAGGCTGGCATGGCAATTTGGGAGGCTTGGTAAACAAGCGATAGATAGCGCAGCATAGCGATAGAATGAAGCAACTAGCAAACAAAGATAGAAGTGATATCGAGGGTAATGGTCATCTTGCCTGAGATCTCGATAGGAAGAAGAACGAGTCCAAGAAGAAGACAAACGGATGTAGTCGAACGAATCCTCACAACTCCGGAATGAAACCGAAGCTAACGAGAGAAGCAAACCGGAAAGAAGCAAACAACATGGTAAACACACAAGCATAAACATGTCATGATGCACAAACAAGTATGATGCATGTCTAGTTTAATGAGGCATGGCATGGCAATATGCACAAACAATACTACAAATTAAGTGGAGCTCAATATGCAATGAGTTGCATATTGACGAGACACCACATTCGAGTTATTTAGTTCGCTCTCGTTTAGGTACAACAATATTAAATGTTGTTAAACATGGCAAGAGGTGAAACATATGAAAACTACCTATCTAGGCAAGTTTAAATGAGGCCGAAACAACAAACAACAATTCCGGAAAATCCTCATGTCCATATTTCGAATTTGGTACTGTTCTGCCTATTACATAATTTTAGAGTTGTTAAACATGCAAAGTAAGTGCACCAAGTTAAACTAGGCATTTGTCCACCCCATTTACATATGAAGTTTATTAAAAATGGAGCTACGGTTATTTAGTTATGAAATAAATCATTTTAGCATGGCATTTAAACAAATTAAATGAAAACAACATTTTAAACATTTTTAACATGGATGAAAGTGGCATATTATGAAACTAGAGTAAATTCTAAGAACTTTTCATATTTGAAGTTTTAACATATGATGCACTGTTGTTGAGTTTTTATATGCATGACGTGCAAGGGTTTTTCTGCAAAACAGCAGCTCTCTGGAAAATAGGCTAAATCGCAGACATAAAAAAACATGACGGGCTAAATCAAGCTGGCTCAACAGGAGGAAAAAGAGAGGAGGGGCGCTGGGGTGTGGCCTCACCCAGTGGGCCTTGGCCGTCGGTGGAGAAGGAAGCAGCATGTCAGCGTGGCTGGGCCGGACGAGCGAGATGCGTCCAGGCATGGGTGCTTGGGCGTCGTGGTCGCGATCCACGTAGGCGAGGAAGGTACGGTCAATGCAGCGAGCAGAGGCGCGTCCTCCTTCCTGCTCGAACAAAGTAGAGGAGGCGAGCAGGGCGCTGGGGCAGAAGGTCGACGCCGCAGGGGCATCCGAAGGCGGCGACCCTTGGCGTCAGGAGGCATGGGCGCTTGGACGGGGGACTTGGGGACGAGCTCCAAGCAACGAGGCGTGATGCAGGGGAGGCAGACGAGGCGCTGGCGTGGAACGTGGCAGGGTGGTGGTTGTTGCTGTTACCTGAAGAAAGGAGGGAGAGAGAGATTCGGAGAAGTAGAACAGAAAGGGGAAGAAGAGAGAAGGCGAGGGCGACGGGCGCCCTGGGGAACTGCAGGTCGGTCGCTAGTCATGGTCGGGTGCTGGTCATGACAGAGGCTCGGGGCAGGGGAGGAGCACGGCGAAGTCGAGACAGAGGCAAGATCGGGCAGTGGAGGCGCCCATAGCGGCACTGCTGCGGCAGCATGGGCACGGTTTGCAGAAGAACGGGGAGGAAGTGGGTTAGGAGCAGCGACTACGAAGTAGGTAACGGCTGGGGAACGAGGCAAAACTCAGGCGCGGTCATGGCATTCCTGTGCACGGGAGAGAGATCAAAGGAGGAAGGAAAAGGAAAAAAGGGAAGAGAAAGAGAAGACGGGCGGCGACTCATCTGCTCATCGGCAGCAGCTGAACGGAGCCAGACGGACCTGGAAGTCAAGGTCACCTGCGAGCTGGGTCACCGGAGCGGCACGGTGATGAGGCAATCCATGGCCTCTGGTATGGCAAGGTGGAGGAGTTGGATCGGGGCTCCTTTCCCCCGATCGAGCTTGGCTAAGGAGAGAAGGGGCTCGGGCGCAGCAAGGCTGGGGTGCTGCAGGAGGATCCCGATGGAGAGGCGGAGTGGAAGGAGAGGTGGCTGGCTCGGGTTGGTGTGGTGGTGAACAACAAGGAGGGGATGGAATGGGTTCGAGCGATGGGGATCCCGAGGTGGGAGATGAGAGCGGCAGCGGTGGCAGGGACAAACTTCCTAGATTTTAGGGTTAGGCTAGAGTTTGGTCCGGTGTATAAATAGCAGGTGGACTAGACTTAGGGGCTATCTCGTCCCTCCGATCATAATCGGAAGGTCGAGAAATAAATAGGTAGGGAGTCCAAATAAGAAAACCGAGATGTTTTATAGATATTTGGGGATGATCCGCACCCAAAGGTCACAACAACCAGGTTCGAGTTCGGAGCAGTTTCCGGACGCGTGGGAGGGGTCGATGCGCTGCGCAAAGAGGGGTTAGGCGGTCATAGTCGGGCGGGAAGCGAAACCTCGATTGGTCTAAAATGGTCAATGAAGGCAAAGCGGTCTGAGGGAAGGTGATGAAGGCAGAGGGAGAAACGGCAACGATGAACCAATGCAAGTTTTATGAAAACATGCAGATGCAATGCGGCTGATGCGATGAAGAATGCAACAAACAAATAAAACACACGGCGACAATGAAGAACATGGAAGGCATCTGGAGCGTCGGTCTCGGGGCGTCACAATACTCCACCACTATAAGAGGATCTTGTCCCGAGATCTAGGATGGCACCGGGAGAAATGGAAGAGGAAGAGAAGAGGTAAAACTTAGTTGCTTCTTTCACGAACGAGTGAAACCACGAACCTTGAGATGTTGAGCAATTTAAAAGAAAGAGTACAACAGAGATGAACGAGATTGCAAACAATCCGTTAGAAAAGAGGAACAAGGAACATTACGAGAACTTGAAGGTTGCAAAGGCATGAATCAAGAATTTAATGGACAAGATAGAATTCGAAACCACTCCGAGTAAAACAAGATGAGAGAGGAAGAATTCGGGCAGCACTTCGGTTGAACATGGAAGGAATAGAACATGAACTTGAGAAGATGGGATGATACTTGATGAAATCAACAACACACTGCCTTCGGAACTATTGAAAGAATGGCACAATGGGTAAGAAGGATTTCAGATAGCACTAAGGTTGAAAAGAGAGGCAAAACTTAATAAGATGAAAGAACTTGAATGAGAACACAACACTCTAGTTAAATGGCTAAGCAAGAAAATAACATGATCTTGACAAAATGAGATGATGGGTCAATGAGAGCAACATCACAATGCCTCCGGAAGAAAGAATAGAAGATAGATCAATGGAATAACAGAATGGAGAAGAAAATGCCAACTTCTGCCACAAATGAGCTTGGAAAACACCCTTCCAAGAAGCGAATAAGCTTGTAGTAGGCTTATGGAAAACTTCTCAAAATTGAGGCGAAATTCTGCCACTACTAGAAAAAAAATTGATAACACCAACGAGATGAAAAATTTCTTCCACCAAGATGATAGAGACATAACTTGGACCATTGATAATCACCACAATAGCAACATTCCTTAGGGAAGGCTTTAGGTAAAATATGACACAAGATAACTCTAACGAAGAGATTAATGGATTTAAAATACCTCATTCTTGACAACATGTGAATTGCAAAACATGAATAAAAATTGTCAAGAATGATATAACACCATCTCAAACGATAATATAGAAGGAATTGCACTTCGGAATGTAAGATGAAGAATGCTTGAACTCCTCCAACAAGAATCTTGAAGAATAATTCGAGAATGAATTAAATCCTTGATGAAGCACCATGTAGAACCTCCATGAAGAACTCCGATAATAAAAGAATGATAGAAAGGAAGAGAAGTTGAAAGAACAAGGTGAAGCCTTGCGATGATTTAGATGGAGCTTCGCGACGAGATAATGCGGAAAACTTGGAACTCCGGAGAAGAAACGATGAAGCATCTCGAACCGAGAAAAATGACATGATGAACAACTCTGGAAAGAAGAAACTAGATTACTTGGATGAAACAATAATAAGAATTACGTTATGCCTATCCTTCACCAATTTAAATTGATGACAAACAACGGATTTGACATACTACTTATTCTTCTTGAGGGATTAAGGATAGACATAGCGCAAACTTGGGAAAAAACTTGAACAAACCACCGGTAGGATTTGGAAACAACGAATATTTGATATGATAACGAAGGAAGTGAAATCCTGAACGAACCACCGTAAGAATTGAAAATGAAAGTAGCTAAGGCACAAATCACTGGGAGGAATTGGAAAACGAATGAAGATACTTGAGGGGATTTAGATACATGAGAATGAAGAGATCATGAACTGATTAGAGGGTATTTGAATTATGCACTGGTAAGATTTGGAGAACGATAGCTACACGCTGAGCATGAAGAATTATGACATGATGGCCTTCGGAGGAAAGAAATGGAAACAACTCATGAAATGCTCCGAATGGTAAGAAAAGAATTGTCACAATCAAAAACAATTATGAGAGGATGGCATAAAGCTAGAACTACGCATCTTTGGAAGAACGGGTAAGGGTTTAAGAGGAACTCTTCTTCGGTCTTCAAAATCCGAGAATGACGACGGTAAACACCACCATGAATTGTTGAGACACTCCAGAATGAAAATTAGAAAGGTTGAACCAACGACGAAAGAATTTGAAAGATCTTGGAGAAAGACATTTGACTGATGATAATTCATTCTTACATCAAACTTTGAAAAGAATTTGGGAATGGCTCTGGGAAAATTAGAAGAGTCAGGTAAGATCCTAGGAAAAGACATGTGGGTTAAGGCCCACTCAAAAGAAACATCGTTGAAGGATTGCTTGAAATAGAGATTGCACCGATAGAATTAAATAGCTTGAATGATAGAAAAACCTCGAAATAACTCAAACAGATTAAGAATGGAAACATGATTCTTCTGAGATATCTTGAGCACTCCGGATATGAACTGTGAGAGGTGAATAAATAAGAGAGCCTTGGATAAGAAATTCACATGGGAAGATATGTGAAACAAAAGGAAGAGATATGATCAACACCGAAGCTTGAAATTAATCCACTGGAGGAGAATACGAGAATGAAGAATTATGAACTTGAAGCTCGTGAGCATATTCACGAGGGATCACCGGATCAGAACATTGATTGAAAAGAGTGAAGAGACTTCACATGAGTAAATGGATACTTGATTAAAATATATGAGTCCTTGAAGAAAAGGGTGGGAGGGCAGGAAAACAAGGACAACTTGGGACATATGAAACAAACACCGTTGAGAAAACTTAGAATTGATCTCGCAAATGTTGAAATGATCGGATTCACATGAAGAGAAGCACGACGGTTGAAAAAGAATTAACATGACGACCTCGATGATCAAGAATGATTAGTATTCACATAGCAATATGAGAACACCGTTTAGGAAAGGTATGGATTCAACATTTGACTTCGAAGCAACTCGAATACCACAACTCAAAAGAAAACAAAGGATTGGCTTAGGAAATAAGACGGAAACAAACATATGATAGACCCCATACCGTATCATGTGCCTGTTGGAAACATATCCTACGAGATACTTGAATTCCCACTTATAAACTCCCGAAACTTTCTGGTTATGCAATCTGGTGTTGGGGATATAGGGGAAGCAATATATATCTCACCCAAAACTAACAATCCCTACATCCAAGCTGTATCCATCCGTCAACACATAACCAAGAAACCTTCGGAAATCGTGTACCTCAACCTTCGAAAAGCATCTGTTATACTAGCTATGGCAATACTCCCGAACTCCCCAGTAATGGGTGGCGTCGAGGTTATCTTACCACTAGCTGCATCAAAGAGATTTTCGATGTCGGCAAAACTCAGGTATTCCAGAACTGCAACGATAAAATTATGACGACAAAACCTCGGAGCTCAACTCCCCGGGACACTGCCACAACCCCTAAATGTCAGGAGGCACCAAGAACAATGTTCTCGTCATAAGAATATCAGAATGATCCCAAGATACCCGTGTGAACCTAAAAAAATTAGTGAAATTTGAGGCGAGGAAAGACAAACATCTACGTCAGGAGACCTCACCAGAGCGACGAAGGGCTGAGGAGTAAAAAGAATCCGACTCTCCGATATATATAATCCTAAGACTCAAAACATTATTGTTCTAGACTCAACAATGCCAGCGATTCGATCAAGCAGGGGGCTCCTAAGTTGGGGATGGCTCTGATTACCAACTTGTAACACCCACGATGCGGCTATATCTCTCACGTGTCGAGGCACGACTTAGAGGCATAAACGCATGGTGGTTTTGTCGCAAGAAGGGTCATCTTCACACAATCCCGTGTAATGAATAAGAATGGGATAAAGAGTTGGCTTATAATCGCCACTTCACACAATGAACATATAATTCATACATCATTCAGAGCACACACATAGTCAGACTACAGACGAAGCCAAAAGAAAAGAAGATAACCCAACTGCTAGATCCCCGATCGCCCCAACTGGGCTCCACTACTGATCATCATGAAACGAAACGTAGCAACGACTAAGATCTTCGTTGAGCTCCCATCTGAGCTCGTTTGCATCATCTGCACTGGTATTATCGGCACCTGCAACTGTTGTGATAGTATCTGGTGAGTCATGAGGACTCAACAATCTCCAAACCCGCGAGATCAAGACTATTTAAGCTTATGGGTAGGAAGTGGTAATG
Source organism: Triticum aestivum (assembly GCF_018294505.1). Lineage (NCBI taxonomy): Eukaryota > Viridiplantae > Streptophyta > Magnoliopsida > Poales > Poaceae > Triticum > Triticum aestivum. Next base: position 366,397,274 of record NC_057804.1, on the reverse strand, counting down.
AGGTGGGGTTGCAGCAAGCACTAAGCAAATATGGTGGCTAACATACGCAAATAAGAGCGAGAAGAGAAGCAACGGAATGGTCGAGAAGCTAGAAGTGATCAAGAAATGATCCTAAAACTACTTATGCACAATCATAACACAAAGACCATGTTCACTTCCCGGACTCCGCCGAAAAGAGACCATCACGGCTACACACATGGTTAATGCATTTTAATTAAGTCAAGTGTCAAGTTCTCTACAACCAGATATTAACAAATTCCCATTTGCCACATAACCGCGGGCACGGCTTTCGAAAGATAATACCCTGCAGGGGTGTCCCAACTTAGCCCATCACAAGCTCTCACGGTCAACGAAGGATATTCCTTCTCCCAGGAAGACCCGATCAGACTCAGAATCCCGGTTACAAGACATTTCGACAATGGTAAAACAAGACCAGCAAAGCCGCCCGATGTGCCGACAAATCCCGATAGGAGCTGCACATATCTTGTTCTCAGGGCACACCGGATGAACACTACGTACAACTAAAACCAGCACTCAAGTTTCCCCGAGGTGGCGCTGCAAGTGGCCCTAGTTTGGACCAACACTCGGAGGAGCACTGGCCTGGGGGAGGGTTAAAATAAAGATGACCCTTGAGTCTGCAAAACCCAAGGGAAAAAGGCTTAGGTGGCAAATGTTAAAACCAAGGTTTGGCCTTGCTGGAGGAGTTTTATTCAAAGCAAACTGTCAAGGGGGTCCCATAAATCACCCAACTGTGTAAGGAACGCAAAATCAAGGAACATAACACTGGTATGACGGAAACTAGAGCGGCAAGAGTGGAACAAAACACCAGGCATAAGGCCGAGCCTTCCACCCTTTACCAAATATATAGATGGATTAATTAAATAAGAGATATTGTGATATCCCAACATAATCATGTCCATCATGGAGCAATCTTCAACTTCACCTGCAACTAACAATGCTATAAGAGGGGCTGAGCAAAGCGGTAACATAGCCAAGCAACGGTTTGCTAGGAAGGGTGAAAAAGTTTAGAGGCTGGCATGGCAATTTGGGAGGCTTGGTAAACAAGTGATAGGTAGCGCAGCATAGCGAGAGAATGAAGCAACTAGCAAGAAAAGATAGAAGTGATATTGAGGGTAATGGTCATCTTGCCTGAGATCCCGATAGGAAGAAGAACGAGTCCAAGAAGAAGACAAATGGATGTAGTCGAATGAATCCACACAACTCCGGAACGAAACTGAAGCTAACGAGAGAAGCAAACTGGAAAGAAGCAAACAACATGATAAACACACAAGCATAAACATGTCATGATGCACAAACAAGTATGATGCATGTCCGGTTTAATGAGGCATGGCATGGCAATATGCACAAACAATACTACAAATTAAGTGGAGCTCAATATGCAACGAGTTGCATATTGACGAGACACCACATTCGAGTTATTTAGTTCGCTCTCGTTTAGGTACAACAATATTAAATGTTGTTAAACATGGCAAGAGGTGAAACATATGAAAACTACCTATCTAGGCAAGTTTAAATGAGGCCGGAACAACAAACAACAATTCCAGAAAATCCTCATGTCCATATTTCGAATTTGGTACTGTTCTGCCTATTACATAATTTTAGAGTTGTTAAACATGAAAAGTAAGTGCACCAAGTTGAACTAGGCATTTTTCCACCCCATTTACATATGAAGTTTATTAAAAATGGAGCTACGGTTATTTAGTTATGAAATAAATCATTTTAGCATCCTATTTAAACAAATTAAATGCAAACAACATTTTAAACATTTTTAACATGGATGAAAGTGGCATATTGTGAAACTAGAGTAAATTCTAAGCACTTTTCATATTTGAAGTTTTAACATATGTTGCATGGTTGTTGAGTTTTTATATGCATGAAGTGCAAGGGTTTTTCTGCAAAATAGCAGCTCTCTGGAAAATAGCTAAAATCGCAGACATAAAAAAAACATGACGGGCTAAATCAAGCTGGCCCAATAGGAGGAAAAATAGAGGAGGGGCGCTGGGGTGTGGCCTCACCCAATGGGCCTTGGCCGTCGGTGAAGAAGGAAGCAGCATGTCGGCGTGGCTGGGCCGGATGAGCGAGATGCGGCCAGGCATGGGCGCTTGGGCATCCTGGTCGCGATCCACATAGGCAAGGAAGGCGCGATCAATGAAGCGAGCAGAGGCGCGTCCTCCTCCCTGCTCGAACGAAGCAGAGGAGGCGAGCAGGGTGCTGGGGCAGCAGGTCAACGCCGTAGGGGCGTCCGAAGGCGGCGGCCCTTGGCGTCATGAGGCATGGGCGCTTGGACGGGGGACTTGGGGACAAGCTCCCGGCAATGAGGCGTGATACAGGGGAGGCAGACGAGGCGCTGGCGTGGAACGAGGCAGGGCAGTGGCTATTGTTGTTACCTGAAGAAAGGAGGGAGAGAGATTCAGAGAAGCAGAACAGAAAGGGGAAGAAGAGAGAAGGCGAGGGCGACGGGCGCCCTGGCGACCTGCCGGTCAGGTGCTGGTCGCGGTCGGGTGCTGGTCGCGACAGAGGCTCGCGGCAGGGGAGGAGCACGGCGAAGTCGAGACAGAGGCGAGGTCGGGCAGCGGAGGCGCCCATGGCGGCGCTGCTGCGGCAGCACGGGCACGGTTTGCAGAAGAACAGGGTGGCAGCGGGTTAGGAGCGACGATTACGAAGCCGGCGACGGCTGGGGAACGAGGCAAAACTCAGGCGCGGTCAAGGCGTTCCTGTGCACGGGAGAGAGATCAGAGGAGGAAGGAAAATGAAAAAAAGGGAAGAGAAAGAGGAGACGGGTGGCGACTCATCTGCTCGTCGACGGCAGCTGAATGGAGGCAGCCGGACCTGGACGTCGAGGTCACCGGCGGGCTGGGTCACCGGAGCAGCGTGGTGATGAGGCAATCCATGGCCTCTGGTACGGCAGGGCGGAGGAGTTGGATCGGGGCTCCTTTCCCCCCGATCGAGCTCAGCTAAGGAGAGAAGGGGCTTGGGCGCAGCGAGGCTGGGGTGCTACAGGAGGATCCCGATGGAGAGGCGGAGTGGAAGGAGAGGTAACTGGCTCGGGTTGGTGTGGTGGTGAACAACGAGGAGGGGATGGAATGGGTTCGAGAGATGGGGATCCCGAGGTGGGAGATGAGTGCGGCGGCGGCGGCAGGGACAAACTTCCTAGATTTTAGGGTTAGGCTAGAGTTTGGTCCAGTGTATAAATAGCAGGTGGACTAGACTTAGGGGCTATCTCGTCCCTTCGATATTATCGGAAGGTCGAGAAATAAATAGGTAGGGAGTCCAAATAAGAAAACATATATGTTTTATAGATGTTTGGGGATGATCCGGACCCAAAGGTCACAACAACCAAGTTCGAGTTCAGAGCAGTTTTCAGACGCGTGGGAGGGGTCGATGCACTGCGCAAAGAGGGGTTAGGTGGTCACGGTCGGGAGGGAAGCAAAACCTCGATTGGTATTAAACGGTCAACGAAGGCAAAGCGGTCCGAGGGAAGGTGATGAAGGCAGAGGGAGAAACGGCAACGACGAACCAATGCAAGTTTTATGAAAACATGCAGATGCAATGCGGCTGATGCGGTGAACAATGCAACAAACAAATAAAACACACGATGACAACGAAGAACATGGAAGGCATTTGGAGCGTCGGTCTCGGGGAGTCACAACAGTCCACCACTACAAGAGGATCTCGTCCCGAGATCTAGGATGGCACCAGAGAGAAACGGAAGAGGAAGAGAAGAGGTAAAACTAAGTTGCTTCTTTGACGAACGAGTGAAACCACGAACCTTGAGAGGTTGAGCAATTTAAAAGAAAGAGTACAACAGAGATGAACGAGATTGCAAACAATCCGTTAGAAATGAGGAACAAGGAACATTACGAGAACTTGAAGGTTGCAAAGACATGAATCAAGAGTTTAATGGACAAGATAGAATTCGAAACCACTTTGGTTAAAACAAGATGAGAGAGGAAGAATTCGGGTAGCACTCCGGTTGAACATGGAAGGAATAGAACATGAACTTTAGAAGATGGGATGATACTTGATGAAATCAACAACACACTGCCTCCGGAACTATTGAAAGAATGGCACAATGGGTAAGAAGGATTTCAGACAGCACTAAGGTTGAAAAGAGAGGCAAAACTTAATAAGATGAAAGAACTTGAATGAGAACACAACACTCCGGTTAAATGGATAAGCAAGAAAATAACATGATCTTGACAAAACGAGATGATGGGTCAACGAGAGCAACATCACAATGCCTCCGGAAGAAAGAATAGAAGATAGATCATTGGAATAACAGAATGGAGAAGAAAATGCCAACTTCTGCCACAAATGAGCTTGGAAAACACCCTTCCAAGAAGCGAATAAGCTTGTAGTAGGCTTATGGAAAACTTCTCAAAATTGAGGCAAAATTCTGCCACTACTAGAAAAAAATTGATAACACCAACGAGATGAAAAACTTCTTCCACCAAGATGATAGAGACATAACTTGGACCATTGATAATCACCACAATAGCAACATTCCTTAGGGAAGGCTTTAGGTGAAATATGACACAAGATAACTCCAACGAAGAGATTAATGGATTTAAAATACCTCATTCTTGACAACATGTGAATCTCGAAACATGAATAAAAATTGTCAAGAATGATATAACACCATCTCAAATGATAATATAGAAGGAATTGCACTTCGGAATGTAAGATGAAGAATGCATGAACTCCTCCAACAAGAATCTTGAAGAACAATTCGAGAATGAATTAAATCCTTGACGAAGCACCATGTAGAACCTCCATGAAGAACTTCGATAATAAAAGAATGATAGAAAGGAAGAGAAGTTGAAAGAACAAGGTGAAGCCTTGCGATGATTTAGATGGAGCTTCGCGACGAGATAATGTGGAAAACTTGGAACTCCGGAGAAGAAAAGATGAAGCATCTCGAACCGAGAAAAATGACATGATGAACAACTCTGGAAAGAAGAAACTAGATTACTTTGATGAAACAATAATAAGAATTATGTTATGACTATCCTTCACCAAGCATGCCAACAACAAGCATGCCAACAACTGGTCTATGTTTATCCTTTTTATCGGGTTTGGCAATTAAGAGATATTTAATAATAGCAACACTAGGTTCAACTCTAATTTGTTCAGCCGGTTTGGGTATTCTAACATAACTTTTGGTAACCAAAGTTGAAGATTTAGCATGTTCCTTTATCCTAACAGGGAAAGGTGGTTTTTCAATATAAGCCCATCAATATTATCGACTAAGAGATCTTTAATCATAGCAACACTAGGTTCAACTCTAATTTGTTCAGCTGGTTTGGGTATTCTAACAAAACTTTTTTTAACCACAGTTGAAGCTTTAGCATGTTCCTTTATCCTAACAGGGAAAGGTGGTTTTTCAATATAAGCAGTGGGAACAACTGGATCAACATTGTAAATGATAGTTTCTTCTTTAGCTTTTACCAGTTCTTTAACTTCTTCTTTAATAGGTGGGTGATATTTGAACCACTTCTCCTTAGGGAGGTCAACATGAGTAGCAAATGATTTACAAAAGGAAGCTACTATCTCAGAGTCAAGTCCATATTTAGTGCTAAACTTTTGAAAAGCATCGGTATTCACAAAAGATTTAACACAATCAAAATTAGGTTCAATACCTGACTCTTTACCTTCGTCGAGTTCCCAATCTTCAGAGTTGCGTTTAATTCTTTCTAAAAGATCACACCAGAATTCAATAGTATTCTTCATAAAAGAACCAGTACAAGAAGTATCGAGCATGGATTGATCATTACGAGAAAGTCGAGCATAAAATTTTTGAATAATAATTTCTCTTGAGAGCTCATGATTAGGGCATGAATATAACATTGAATTAAGCCTTCCCCAAGCTAGAGCGATACTTTCTCCTTCACGAGGCCAAAAATTATATATATATATATAATTCCGATCACGATGAACTAGATGCATAGGATAAATTTTTGATGAAATTCCAATTTCAATCGATTCCAGATCCAAGATCCAATATCATCGCATAGCCTATACCATATCAACGCTTTTCCATTTAAATATAAAGGGAAAACCTTCTTCTTAGCTTCATCTCTGGGTAAACCTGCAAGCTTAAACAATCCACAAATTGCATCCTCATATATCAAGTGCATATGAGGATGTTCGGTTCCATCTCCTGCATAAGGATTAGCTAGCAGTTGTTCTACCATACCCGAAGGAATTCCATATTCAATATTTTCAGTAGGTGCAGTAGGTTGAGGGGAAACTAATTGTGGTTTCGTTCGAGGTGAATATACCCCAAACAAACCCCTCAAAGGATTATTTTCCATAGTAGCAAGTGACAATAAATTTCAGCACGTAGTACTAATGTTTCCTCACCAATTTCCACTTACCAAGAGTGCTTCACTCCCCGGCAACGGTGCCAGAAAATAGCCTTGATGACCCACAAGTATATGGGGTTAATTGTAGCCTTTTCGATAAGTAAGAGTGTCGAACGCAACGAGGAGCGGAAGGAAATGACAAGTGGTTTTCAGCAAGGTAATGTCTGCAAATGCTAAAATTGTAAGTAACAAAGTAGTTTGATAGCAAGATAATTTGTAATGATCAAGTAACTGTAGTAGTAACAAAAGTGTAGAAATGTAGCCCAATCCTTTTGAGGCAAAGGACAGGCCAAAATGGTCTCTTATGATAAGCAAAGTGTTCTTGAGGGTACACGGGAATTTCATCTAGTCACATTCATCATGTTGGCTTAATTCATGTTTGGTACATTGATAATTTGATATGTGGTTGGACCGGTGCTTAGGTGTTGTTCTTACTTGAACAAACCTCCTACTTATGATTAACCCTCTCGCAAGAATCCGCAACTACGAGAAAAGTATTAAGAATAAATTCTAACCATAGCATTAAACTTTTGGATCCAATCGGTCCCTTACGGAATAGCGCATAAACTGGGGTTTAAGCTTCTGTCACTCTTGCAACCCACCATCTAATAACTACTCCACAATGCATTCCCTTAGTCCCAAATATGGTGAAGTGTCATGTAGTCGACGTTCACATGACACCGCTAAGGGAATCACAACATACATATCATCAAAATATCAAACATATATCAAGTTCACATGATTACTTGCGACATGATTTCTCTTGTGACCTCAAGAACAAAAGTAACTACTCACAAATGATAATAATACTCAAGATCATAGGGGTATTAAACAGCATAATGGATCTGAACATATAATCTTCCACCAAATAAACCATATAGTAATCAACTACAAGATGTAATCAACACTACTAGTCACCCACAAGCACCAATCTATAGTTCCAGTACAAAGATTGAAGACAAGAGATGAACTAGGGTTTGAGAGTGTCACACCCTAGCTAGTTCATGCATTAGAGTGCTGCATCATGTCTATTTTTCTCAATGGAAACTTGAAATGGGGATGACAGAACCCCCAGCCCCCTCCGAAACCAACTAGGGTTTACTAAAAATATTTTCAATGAACCTGAAATGCCCTTCTAAAATGTCCATCATTTTTGCCCTGGTTTAGAACCTCTGCCAAAAGTGGTGCACAATTTTCTAGGTCATCCTAAGGTCTTTGAATTAAATCCTAAGTATTTGAGTTTGGGCATTTAAATTATATAAATTATTTTAAATGCTCAAATAATCCCAAACTAAAATGTTCCACGCTGGATATATTCCAGTTAATGGCCATGAGCAGTTTGGTGAATTTTGGAGTTGTTTAGGCATTTTTAGTAAGTCCACAAAGTTACATAATAAATAAAAATAGATAAATAAAAAGAGAGAGAGGGAACTAGCCTGGCAGCCCACCAGCCAGCCCACCTAGCAGGCCCAGCCCAGCAGCCGCTCCAGCGAGTTGCTTGCCTTCGCCAGGCAGGCAGGCAGGTGCTCGACGGCGGCACCAGCGCGTGCCACGCAGCTGCCCGCTGCCCTGCTTCCTCCTCTTGCCTCTCTGCTGGCCTGGACGACCCCCACATCGTGCCCCGAACCCCGTGGACACATCCATTCTCCCCCTGCCTCTCTCCCTCGCTCTCCCGCTCCATGGCCGACGCCACCGTAGCCGCACCGTTGCCGTAGTCGTGCTCTCTGTCGTCCTTGTGCCGTGCCGTCGTGTCCAGGAGCTCCGCCGCCCTCCTCTTCGTCGAGCTAGCCGAGCCCCGAGCACTCGCTTGCCCCGAGGCCTCTACACCGACCTCGCCCGAATCCGCCCTCGCCGGAGATCCCCTTCGCCGTTGCCGCCGCACCAGCTCGTCTCCGACCGTGCCGGCTGCTCCCTCGAGACCGCCGTGAGCCCAGCTACCTCTCCCCCCTTTCCTTTCTCGCTCTCAAGCCCCATAGCGACTGCACGTAGCTCACCCGCACGCGCCGCCGCGGAGTTCGTCGCCGACGTGACTCCGACCATCCACTGGCCACACCACCATGTCCAACGCACTCACCGCACTCGTAGGAACCCGTAGCACCTCACCACGAGCCTCGCCGTGCTTCATAGCTTCGGGTTATTCATCACCTGAACTCCGGCGACTGCCAAAGTTGTCGCCGGCGCCGTTTCTGGCCACCCCGAGCTCAACCACCACCACCAAGAGCTGCGGCTTGCTCCTAGCTACACGTAGATGCCCTCCGCCGCTCATTTGGTCGCCGGAATGCACAAAACCACTCTCGCCGCCGCGTTCGGCCTCACCGGCGGCTAAACGCCGGTGAGTTGACCCCGCTGACCCCTTGTTTGACCATGGGTGGGCCCAGTTTGACCCCCCCTGGGTCAATGACAGGTGGGGCCCACCCCTGTTAACTAATCAGGATTAGTTTTAATTAATATTTAGTTAAACTAATTACACTGACACACGAGACCCACTAGTCAGGGTTGACCTGGACTGTTCCGTTGACCGCTGACGTCATCCTGAAATAATGCTGACGTAATAATTTATTTACTGGAATTATTTTTATTCAGGAAATTCCAGGAAATACCACAAACTTCAAAAAATCATAGAAATTAATCTGTAGCTCAAAATGCAAAGTTTTATATATGAAAAATGATCAGAAAAATCCAATCTATCCATTTGTACTGGTTTCATGCATGTTTAAACAATTTAACCTGCTGTTTAGTACAGAACAAGATAAAGCACTAAAAAGGGCCACGTATGAGTTTGAAACTTGAATCTTTGGTTCAAACTAGTTCAAACCCATCTAGTCTTAGTTGCATTAGCCCAACACACTCATTTTGCCATGTCTCATGCATGCATCATATTGTTGCATATTGTTTGGTGATGTTTGTGTATCGGTGCTCTTTGCGGCAGGTTCTGCCTCCGAGGAGTACCACGATTACCCTAACGAAGAACAATACCAGTGCACCGACCCATCAGGCAAGCAACCAACCATTTGATCATATCGATACAATCCCATGTTCTCGCTTCTGCTCTCTTTTACTGCATTAAGACAACGCGTTTCAAACTGCTGTGTGCTACGGTAGTTGAACCCATTTCCTCTGCATGACCTGTCATTGCCACAGTAACTAGATGAAACCCACTAGCATGTGTAGGAGTTGATTGAGCCATATGTATGTGTTGTTCCTACCTTGCTATGCCTGCTATGCTTAGAGTCGTGTCAGGTCTGGTTCATCTGGGTGATGGGCTAGAGTGAAATGATCATGTGGATATGAGAGTAAGGTGTTGAACACGATTTGGTAAAGGTATCGATGAGAGGCCATGTAGGAGTACATGGTGGGTTGTTTCATTGAAGCCGACCCTAAGCACTGAGATCTGTATGTGTGATTTAAGATTCAGCTACTACCATGCATTGGGCCCGAAACCAATGGACCCTCTCGGCTTCTTATTCACCCTAGTCCTCTGTCCAGGAGTTGCAAGTAGTTTCTGGTGTTTGTAGCCTACTGGAGGCCGTGGACAGCGCTGACCGCGGGGTGGGCTGTGATGCGGTAGGTACGTGGCACGGTGTACCGGATACCCGTTAGGTATCTCGGGAACCCTGTACACATCGTTCGGGGCCGTATGTGGAAACCTCGGCCGGACTCCCTGCGGATGGAACCTGGATAGGCGATAAACCTGGACTAGAGACTTAGGTGTTTAGGTAGGTCGTGGCCGACACCCACGTTGGGCTTCCGCTTGAAGGTTGCCGAGTACATGTCGTGTAAACGGCGGTAAGTGGTGAGAGCGTGTATGAAGAAGTACACCCCTGCAGGGTTAACATCATCTATTCGAATAGCCGCGTCCGCGGTAAAGGACTACTTGGTTGCCTATACAGTTCATAGACAAGTAAATGGATACTACTAAAAATCTCAAGATAAGCGTGAGTGCCGAGGATGGCTCTTCCGTAGGATGACGGAGGTGGATCCTCGGTGGTGTATTGAAGTGGTGAGTAGTGGACTCGAGTGCGCAAAACCATTTCAAGTTGGTGTCTCGTAGGATAGCTTAGCCAAGAGTCAAAGCTGGCTTGCTGCAATAACCCCACCAACCCTTCTTGATAATGTGCATGTATGTAGGATCTGATGTAAGTCTTGCTGAGTACCTTTGTACTCATGTTGCTTTAATTTACATTTTTCAGAAGACGCTGCAACCCCTTCTGATGGGTTCTTCGTAGACGTTGACATCGATGAGTAGACTGAGGCCCAGGTGGTGATCCTGAGCTTGTGAAGGACCATGTAGTATAGCCAGGCTTCCCCAAGCCTCTTTTGTTTTACTAGTTGTCTGTACTCAGACAAGTTACTTCCGCTGTTGGCTTGTATGCTTGTATGACTTGAATGTGGGTCGTGTGACCCGTACTTGTGTGTGTGCTATGTATGGCTCTCTGAGCCTTTAAATAAAAGTACTTATGTTGTAGAGTCATGTTGTGATGCCTTGTTGTATTTGCACATATCGAGCATATTGTGTGTATGATTGAAATGCTTGGTATGTGTGGGATCTGACTATCTAGTTGTTTATTCTTAGTAGCCTCTCTTACCGGGAAATGTCTCCTAGTGTTTCCACTGAGCCTTGGTAGCTTGCTACTGCTCCGGAACACTTAGGCTGGCCGGCATGTGTCCTTCTTCGTTCCTGTGTCTGTCCCTTCGGGGAAATGTCACGCGATGGATACCGGAGTCCTGTTAGCCCGCTACAGCCCGGTTTACCGGAGTCCTGCTAGCCCAGTGCTACAGCCCGGATCCACTTGCTGATGACCGACACGTTCGATGCTGGGTCATGGATGCCTGTCCCTGTAAGTCTGTGCCACTTTGGGTTTACGACTAGCCATGTCAGCCCGGGCTCCTTACCATATGGATGCTAGCGACACTATCATATACGTGTGCCAAAAGGCGCAAACGGTCCCGGGCAAAGGTAAGACGACACCCGTGGGAATACCGTGCGTGAGGCCGCAAAGTGATATGAGATGTTACATGCTAGATCGATGTGGCATCGAGTCGGGGTCCTGACAGCGTTGGCATCAGAGCCGGACTGCCTGTAGGTTCTCCAAGCCAAACTGGTCGATGTTGAGTCTAGAAATGCTTTAGTTATATGTAGGGGAATTGATTGTGGGATGGTACGTAAGGCTCTTTTTACTCCTTTACCTCATGGCATTCTGATCCGAGTCAGTCTATTCTTCCACCGGGGTTAAGGACTAGGATCTCTTCTCTCTATCAGGTTCACGTGTTACTAATCAGTAGTACCTTATAGGTTTGATGGATACAAGCCTAGTTCAGCCCTACTACCCCATTTTGTGCTAAGATGGACCCAGAACCTTGATATGATGTTGTTGAGTGTCTATGCAATTCTTTGCAAAATGCCTCAAAATCCTTTTGAGCATTTACAGCCGTTGTGCTGTCCAATTTCTGCTAGGAATTCTAATGTTTTGTGTTTATCATGTTCAGATGGCTTCCCGTCCTCAGAATCAAGTGGTTCGTTTGACTCGATGCCTAGATGTACCCGGCCATACTGCCATGTTGGTCAGGGTAATGACTGAGGCAGGATACCGTTGGTATCCTGAGTACACGGTCGAAGAGCAATTCCGAGACTTTAATCAAAGTCAATATTTTTGCACTATCAGGATATTTCCATCTTATCCTGGATCTACCGAGCCCCTCCACTGTTCCTATGGACTCGGGGTTACTATTGAGATGGCTGTGCAGGATGCTGCCTACTCTATGATGACCATCATGCGAGTCAGGACTGGCCTATTTCGGGACTCCGACTTCCGATATATGCCAGCTTCACTCCCGGGAGCACAAGGGTATCTCCAGGCTATCTATGCTGACTCCACTCAGGAGGATTCACTAACCCGCACCACTGCTCAGTTGCTTGAAGACAAGGACCGTGAAAATCGGGCCTTGAGACTGGAGCTTTCAATACCCGTGCTGATCATTGGGCCACTTTGACTCGGTTTGCACCGGCTGTGCAAGCTGGATATATGGATATGCGAGATCTCTATCCTGTGAGATCTGCTCTGCCAGACATGATGGATTGGCGTGATGTAGGAGGCATCACCCCACCTCGTGGTCCCCGCAGGCCACCATTTGTTGGTCCAAGACCTCATCCTAGCCCCTATGGTCCACAAGCTCCACGGGACCGACTGTTTCCGGATGATCACGTTGAGCTTCCAGGCTATGGTGGTGACTTCTATGAGGACTACTACGGAGCTGTCTGAGTTAGTAGTAGTATCACTAGTATCGTAATAGTTGTATTTCCACCGTCCTGCGTGACTCGTGGGATATGACTTAGCTTGTACCACCTTCCGGAGGTGTAGAAAAATAATGTATAGGAGCTTGGAATGCCTCCGATGAGATGTAATCTTCCTTTCACCGTAGTAGTACTTTGTTTGGTTTTGTACTAAACCATGTATGGTGTGTATGACGATGGAATAAAAGAAGCAGTTTCTGTATCTACCATGTCATACGGATGATCATCTTACATTCCAAGTTATCCATTACATTCTACATTTCTATGTCAGAATCTTATCATCCTGGACTAAACCATTGTCTTGTTTTCATAGGATGGTTAACACCCGCACCAACCCTGCTCCCCCAGAGCAGGCCGAAGGCAGCAGAGTTGGGCAAACAAACCTGCCTCACCCACCTTCTCTGGCCAAGGTTATGCTGGAAGCCGAGAGAAACAAGCGGGGGACCAACCGTTTGTTGGAGCGCATCGAGCAAAACACAGCACACCATCAGAGGAATAACTTGGTGTCGCTCAGCGACTTCATCAAGTTACATCCACCCACTTTCCACCACTCCGTCGAGCCTCTCGACGCCGATGACTGGCTTCGCAGTATTACTCACAAGCTACGCTCTGCACTCGTAGTTGAGGCTGATAAGGTCACATTTGCTGCATATCATCTTGAAGGCCCTGCCAGTCTCTGGTGGGAGAACTATGGAGCCATGCGCCCAGTGGGCCAGGTCACTACTTGGGCTGAATTCAGCGAGGCTTTCCGTGAACATCACATTCCGGAGGGTCTTATGGACCGTAAACGTGAGGAGTTCTGCAGTTTCACTCAAGGTCGACTCTCTGTGGATGCATACAGCAGGGAGTTCGGTAACCTAGCACGGTATGCAACTGAGGAAGTTTCCACTGATGCCAAGAAGCAAGCAAGGTTCCGCAAGGGACTTAGCCCTGAGTTTCGCCGTGACCTCCGTCTACATGAGTGCACATCTTTTCGGAAGCTTGTTAACAAGGCCATCAGTGCTGAGTCGGGTCAGTCTGATTATGAAGCAACACGCAAGCATGGCCGCGACATGGGTTCCTCATCCAGTGCTGGTCCACAGAAGCGTCGGGTGTGGGTGCCTAACACTGCCCTGCCACCCAGGTTCACACCGAGGCCATCCTATCAGGCGCCTCGTCTAGCTCAACAGTATGCACCAGCCAAGCCCTATGGTGGGCCAACCAACAATGCTCCTCCACGCACCAGCTCCGTGACATGCTTCAAGTGTGGGGAATCGGGCCACTACCTGCGTGAGTGTCCCCAGACCAACCCCAACCAGTCTGGAAAAGCTATTGGCCGTGGCAAGCCAACAGGGAAAGTGGTCTACGCCAAGCCGGCCACCGCTGCACGTGGCCATGTCAACTGTATCTCTGCTGAAGAAGCTCAAGAGGATCCAAACGTCGTTCTTGGTACGCTCCTTGTTAACTGCCACCCGGCATCTGTTCTTTTCGATACTAGAGCATCTCATTCATTTATATCCGAGAGCTATGCTCGACTGCATAACACCACATTCTGTGAGATGCCCACCTCTATGGTAATTCAAACCCCGGGATCCAAATGGCAAACTTCTAGAGTAAGCCATGGGAATGAAATTCAAGTCGACAGACTTGTTTTTCTCGCATCTTTGATAGCTCTCAAATCTTCGGATATTAATATCATCTTGGGTATGGACTGGATGTCAGCCCATCATGCTAAGATTGATTGCTTCTCTAGGACTGTTCAACTCACACATCCTTCGGGAAAGATAGTCAATGTCTTGACCCGAGTAGCCAAGCGACAGCTATATTCTCTTAACGCCAGTCCGTTGCCAGACCTCGAAGACGTTCCGGTAGTCCGTGACTTTCCGGATGTCTTTCTAGAGGAATTGCCAGGTGTTCCACCTGACAGAGATGTCGAGTTCGTGATAGATCTCATTCCCGGAACTGTCCCAATTTCTAGAAGACCCTATAAGATGGCACCACTAGAACTAGCCGAGCTTAAGACACAACTCGATGAGTCCTTGAAAAAGGGTTTCATCCGTCCTAGTTCGTCTCCATGGGCTTGTCCCGTTCTCTTCGTTAAGAAGAAGGATGGTACGGATCGGATGGTTGTAGATTATCGACCAGTCAACCTGGTCACAATCAAGAACAAGTATCCGCTCCCCAGGATCAACGATCTATATGATCAGCTCGCTGGATCCTCAGTCTTCTCCAAAATGGATTTGAGGTTGGGCTACCATCAAATCAAAACCAGGAACGGGGACATTCCTAAAACGGCCTTTGTTACTCGTTATGGCCAATACGAGTACACCGTCATGTCCTTCGGTTTAACCAACACTCCAGCCACTTTCTCTCGCTTAATGAACTCAATCTTCATGGAGTATTTGGATAAATTCGTTGTGGTTTACCTCGATGATATACTCATCTACTCCAAGAACGAGGAAGAACATGCCGAGCATCTAAGGCTAGTGTTGATGAAACTTCGAGAGCATCGCCTTTATGCCAAGTTCTCTAAATGCGAATTTTGGTTGCCAGAAGGGACCTATCTAGGACATGTAATTTCTAGTAAGGGTATTGCTGTCAATCCCAAGTGAGTTCAAGCCGTCCTTAATTGGACTCCACCTGAATCGGTCAAGCAAGTTCGGAGTTTCCTTGGCTTAGCGAGCTATTGTCGCCGCTTTGTCGAGAACTTCTCCAAGGTTGCTAAACCTCTAACTAAACTCCTCAAGAAAGATAAAAAGTTCGAGTGGACTCCACAATGTGAGCATAGCTTTCAGGAACTGAAAAGACGCCTGACATCTGCTCTCGTACTGGTACCACCAGATTTCTCTAAGGACTTTGTTATCTATTGTGACGCCTCACGACAGGGACTAGGTTGCATTCTCATGCAAGATCGTCACGTAATTGCTTATGCTTCACAGCAATTACACCCACATGAGGAAAACTACCCTACTCATGATCTAGAGCTTGCAGCTGTAGTCCATGCACTTAAAACCTGGCGACATTACCTCCTCGGTAATCGTTGTGAAATCTTCACTGATCATCAAAGTCTAAAGTACATATTCACCCAACCGGATTTGAATCTCAGGCAAAGACGTTGGGTCGAGTTGATCACAGATTTCGACTTAGGGATAACTTACACCCCAGGAAAAGCCAATGTCATGGCTGATGCACTAAGTCATAAATCTTATTGTGACAATCTGATGTTACAACAAAGTCAACCACTTCTCCATGAGGAATTTCGGAAGCTTAATCTTCACATCGTTCCTCAAGGATTTCTTTCCACCTTGGTGGCGAAACCTACCCTTACGGATCAGATCATCAAAGCTCAGAAGGTAGATCTGGGGATTTCCCGTATCAAAAGAAACATCAAGAAAGGAGTTGCGAATTGTTTCTCCATTGATGATCAAGGAGTCGCATACTTCGGGAACCGCCTAGTGGTTTCTAAAATGCGAAACCTGAGGCGATTGATCCTTAAGGAAGTTCATGAATCTCCTCTCACCATTCATCCCGGTAGCACTAAGATGTATCAGGACCTATCTTGTGGACTAGGATGAAGAGAGAAATTGCTCAGTTTGTTGCTAGTTGCGACGTCTGTCGTCGTGTAAAAGCAGAGCATCAACAGCCTGCTGGCACCCTTCAACCTTTAGCTATTCCTGAATGGAAATGGGACAAAATTGGTATGGACTTCATCACCGGTTTTCCCAGGACCAAGAGAGGGAATAATGCTATCTTCGTCATTGTCGATCGTCTTTCCAAAGTGGCCCATTTCATGCCTGTTCGCGAGAGTATAACCGCTAGTCAGCTAGTAGACTTGTATATCTCCCGAATAGTATCCCTCCATGGTGTTCCACTGGAAATTAACTCGGATCGAGGAAGTCTCTTCACCTCTCAATTTTGGGAAAGTTTCCAAAATGCTATGGGAACCCGCCTTTCCTTTAGCACTGCCTTTCACCCTCAATCAAGTGGTCAAGTAGAACATGTCAACCAGATTCTAGAAGACATGCTTCGAGCTTCTGTTATCTCATTCGGAGTGGATTGGGAGAAATGCCTTCCATTTGCCGAATTTGCTTATAACAACAGCTATCAATCTAGCTTGGGTAAAGCCCCTTTTGAAGTTCTCTATGGACGAAGGTGTCGAACGCCTCTTAACTGGTCAGAAACCGGGGAAAGACAATTCTTTGGCCTGGATATGATCCAGGAAGCAGAAGAGCAAGTTCGCATTGTTCGTGAAAAGTTGAAAACAGCCCAATCTCGTCAAAAGAGTCAATATGACCGAAAACATAAGGATATGACTTTTGAGGTTGACGAGAAGGCTTACCTTCGGGTTACTCCTCTGAAGAGAACTCATCGTTTCGGTATCAAAGGCAAATTGGCTCCTTGCAACATTGGACCTTTTCGCATTCTCGCTAAACGAGGAGAAGTTGCCTACCAATTGGAACTACCTCCGCATCTCTCTAGAGTCCATGATGTCTTCCACGTTTCTCAACTCAGGCATTGCTTCTCGGATCCTATCCGTGGAGTGGACCACGAAACGCTTGATCTTCAAGATAATCTCACATACCGAGAGTACCCCGTTCGTATCCTCGATCAAGCCGAGCGTACCACTCGACGTCATAATATCAAGTTTCTCAAGATTCAATGGTCTCACCATTCTGAGAAGGAAGCAACTTGGGAAAGGGAGGATCGTCTTCGACTTGAGTACCCCGCCTTCTTTCCGGAGGAACCTAAATCTCGGTACGAGATTCTTTTGAGTGGGGGTGAGTTGTCACACCCTAGCTAGTTCATGCATTAGAGTGTTGCATCATGTCTATTTTTCTCAACAGAAACTTGAAATGGGGATGACAGAACCCCCAGCCCCCTCTGAAACCAACTAGGGTTTACTAAAAATATTTTCAATGAACCTGAAATGCCCTTCTAAAATGTCCATCATTTTTGCCCTGGTTCAGAACCTCTGCCAAAAGTGGTGCACAATTTTATAGGTCATCCTAAGGCTTTAAATTAAATCATAAGTATTTGAGTTTGGGCATTTAAATTATATAAATTATTTTAAATGCTCAAATAATCCCAAACTAAAATGTTCCATGCTGGATATATTCCAGTTAATGGCCATGAGCAGTTTGGTGAATTTTGGAGTTGTTTAGGCATTTTTAGTAAGTCCACAAAGTTACAGAATAAATAAAAATAGATAAATAAAAAGAGAGAGAGGGAACTAACCTGGCAGCCCACCAGCCAGCCCACCTAGCCGGCCCAGCACAGCAGCCGCTCCAGCAAGCTGCTTGCCTTCGCCAGGCAGGCAGGCAGGTGCTCGACGGCGGCACCAGCGCGCGCCACGCAGCTGCCCGCCGCCCTGCTTCCTCCCCTCGCCTCTCTGCTGGCCTAGACGACCCCCACGTCATGCCCCGAACCCCGTGGACACATCCATTCTCCCCCTGCCTCTCTCCCTCGCTCTCCCGCTCCATGGCCGACGCCACCGTAGCTGCACCATCGCCGTAGTTGCACTCTCCGTCGTCCTTGCGTCGTGACGTCGTGTCCAGGAGCTCCGCCGCCCTCTTCTTCGTCGATCTAGCCGAGCCCCAAGCGCTCGCTTGCCCCGAGGCCTCTGCACCGACCTCGCCCGACTCCTCCATCGCCGGAGATCCCCTTCACCGTCACCGCCGCACCAGCTCGTCCCCGACCGCGCCGTCTGCTCCCTCGAGACTGCCGTGAGCCCAGCTACCTCTCCCCCCTTTCCTTTCTCGCTCTTAAGCCCCGTAGAGACTGCACGTAGCTCACCCGCACACGCCGCCGCCGAGTTCATCGCCGACGTGACTCCGGCAATCCACTGGCCACACCACCATGTCCAGCGCACTCACCGCACTCGTAGGAACCCGTAGCACCTCACCACGAGCCTCGCCGTGCTCCGTAGCTTCGGGTTCTTCATCACCCGAACTCCGGCGACCGCCAAAGTCGTCACCAGCGCCGTTTCCGGCCACCCCGAGGTCAACCACCACCACCAAGAGCTGCGGCTTGCTGCCAGCTACACGTAGATGCCCTCCGCCGCTCATTTGGTCGCCGGAATGCACAAAACCACTCTCGCCGCCGCGTTCGGCCTCGCCGGCGGCTAAACGCCGGTGAGTTGACCCCATTGACCCCTTGTTTGACCACGGGTGGGCCCAGTTTGACCCCCCTTAGTCAATGACAGGTGGGGCCCAGCCCTGTTAACTAATTAGGATTAGTTTTAATTAATATTTAGTTAAACTAATTACACTGACACACGAGACCCACAAGTCAGGGTTGACCTGGATTGTTCCGTTGACCGCTGACGTCATCCTGACGTAATGCTGACGTAATAATTTATTTACTGGAATTATTTTTATTCAGGAAATACCACAAACTTCAAAAAATCATAGAAATTAATCTATAGCTCCAAATGCAAAGTTTTATATATGAAAAATGATCAGAAAAATCCAATCTATCCATCTGTACTGGTTTCATGCATGTTTAAACAATTTAACCTGCTGTTTAGTACAGAACAAGATAAAGCACTAAAAAGGGCCACATATGAGTTTGAAACTTGAATCTTTGGTTCAAACTAGTTCAAACCCATCTGGTCTTAGTTGCATTAGCCCAACACACTCATTTTGCCATGTCTCATGCATGCATCATATTGTTGCATATTGTTTGGTGATGTTTGTGTATCGGTGCTCTTTGCGGCAGGTTCTGCCTCCGAGGAGTACCACGATTACCCTAACGAAGAACAATACCAGTGCACCGACCCATCAGGCAAGCAACCAACCATTTGATCATATCGATACAATCACATGTTCTCGCTTCTGCTCTCTTTTACTGCATTAAGACAACGCGTTTCAAACTGCTGTGTGCTACGGTAGTTGAACCCATTTCCTCTACATGACCTGTCATTGCCACAGTAACTAGATGAAACCCACTAGCATGTGTAGGAGTTGATTGAGCCATATGTATGTGTTGTTCCTACCTTGCTATGCCTGATATGCTTAGAGTCGTGTCAGGTCTGGTTCATCTGGCTGATGGGCTAGAGTGAAATGATCATGTGGATATGAGAGTAAGGTGTTGAACACGATTTGGTAAAGGTATCGATGAGAGGCCATGTAGGAGTACATGGTGGGTTGTTTCATTGAAGACGACCCTAAGCACTGAGATCTATATGTGTGATTTAAGATTCAGCTACTACCATACATTGGGCCCGAAACCAATGGACCCTCTCGGCTTCTTATTCACCCTAGTCCTCTGTCCAGGAGTTGCAAGTAGTTTCTGGTGTTTGTAGCCTACTGGAGGCCATGGACAGCGCTGACCGCGGGGTGGGCTGTGATGCGGTAGGTACGTGGCACGGTGTACCGGATACCCGTTAGGTATCTCGGGAACCCTGTACACATCGTTCGGGGCCGTATGTGGAAACCTCGGCCGGACTCCCTGCGGATGGAACCTGGATAGGCGATAAACCTAGACTAGAGACTTAGGTGTTTAGGTAGGTCGTGGCCGACACCCACATTGGGCTTCGGCTTGAAGGTTGCCGAGTACATGTCGTGTAAACGGCGGTAAGTGGTGAGAGCGTGTATGAAGAAGTACACCCCTGCGGGGTTAACATCATCTATTCGAATAGCCGCGTCCGCGGTAAAGGACTACTTGGTTGCCTATATAGTTCATAGACAAGTAAATGGATACTACTAAAAATCTCAAGATAAGCGTGAGTGCCGAGGATGGCTCTTCCGTAGGATGACAGAGGTGGATCCTCGGTGGTGTATTGAAGTGGTGAGTAGTGGACTCGAGTGCGCAAAACCATTTCAAGTTGGTGTCTCGTAGGATAGCTTAGCCAAGAGTCAAAGCTGGCTTGCTACAATAACCCCACCAACCCTTCTTGATAATGTGCATGTATGTAGGATCTGATGTAAGTCTTGTTGAGTACCTTTGTACTCATGTTGCTTTAATTTACATTTTTCAGAAGACGCTGCAACCCCTTCTGATGGGTTCTTCGTAGACGTTGACATCGATGAGTAGACTGAGGCCCAGGTGGTGATCCTGAGCTTGTGAAGGACCATGTAGTATAGCCAGGCTTCCCCAAGCCTCTTTTGTTTTACTAGTTGTCTGTACTCAGACAAGTTACTTCCGCTGCTGGCTTGTATGCTTGTATGACTTGAATGTGGGTCGTGTGACCCGTACTTGTGTGTGTGCTATGTATGGCTCTCTGAGCCTTTAAATAAAAGTACTTATGTTGTAGAGTCATGTTGTGACGCCTTGTTGTATTTGCACATATCGAGCATATTGTGTGTATGATTGAAATGCTTGGTATGTGTGGGATCTGACTATCTAGTTGTTTATTCTTAGTAGCCTCTCTTACCAGGAAATGTCTCCTAGTGTTTCCACTGAGCCTTGGTAGCTTGCTACTGCTCCGGAACACTTAGGCTGGCCGGCATGTGTCCTTCTTCGTTCCTGTGTCTGTCCCTTCGGGGAAATGTCACGCGATGGATACCGGAGTCCTGTTAGCCCACTACAGCCCGGTTTACCGGAGTCCTGCTAGCCCAGTGCTACAGCCAGGATCCACTTGCTGATGACCAACACATTCGATGCTGGGTCATGGATGCATGTCCCTGTAAGTCTGTGCCACTTTGGGTTTACGACTAGCCATGTCATCCCGGGCTCCTTACCATATGGATGCTAGCGACACTATCATATACGGGTGCCAAAAGGCGCAAACGGTCCCGGGCAAAGGTAAGAGGACACCCGTGGGAATACCGTGCGTGAGGCCGCAAAGTGATATGAGATGTTACATGCTAGATCGATGTGGCATCGAGTCAGGGTCCTGACAGAGGGGAGTTGGTGTTGTTGAAGATGTTGATGAAGATAACCCTCCCCAAGATGGGAGAGGTTTTGGTGGTGATGATGATGATTTCCCCCTTCGGGAGGGAAGTTCCCCCGGCGGAATCGCACCATCGGAGGGCAAACGTGCTCCTGCCCAAGTTCCGCCTCGAGACGACGATGCTTCGTCCCGAAAGTCCTCTCCTTATTTTTTTTCTAGGTCAAAATGACTTATATACCAGAAGAGGGGCACCGGAGGTGGGCCTGGGTGAGCACAACCCACCAGGGCGCGCCTGGGCTCCCTGGCGCGCCCAGGTGGGTTGTGCCCACTTGGTGGGCCCTCTCTGGTGCTTATTTGCTCCAATATTCCATAACAATTCCTCGTGAAGTTTCAGCTCATTTGGAGTTGTGCAGAATAGGTAGCCTGACGTAGCTTTTTCAGGTCCAGATTTCCAGCTGCCAGAATTCTCCTCCTTTGTGTATACCTTGCATATTATGAGAGAAAAGGCATTAGAATTACTCCAAAAAGCATTATTACTCAATAAAACAACATAAATAATAGTAGGAAAACATGATGCAAAATGGATGTATCAGTTCCACTCACGTAATAAATTCTATGTTCGTTTCCCCTCCATCATTTAGTAACCAATGCTAGAGTAAAAAATTCGTGTGATTTAATCTATGTAGTGCTCATCAGTTCTTCTTCATCTTCTTTAACTGATTATATAGTGGGAAGTATACTATTAAAAGCTGAGACACACCATCTTATCCTCATCTCCCCACATTGCCTCCTCTTTCCCCGTATGTGCTCAAATAATGGCGTTCTCCACGGCTCCCTGACAAGTTTGTGAGGAGGCATTGGTGGATTTGGATTTGATCTATCCCCGACCGCCCCCTATGGGTGGATCTGCCAACTGTAGGCCACGGGGCCATTGCATTCTTTGCAGTTCCATGCCAAGTTCATGGTGGGGATCACTGGCTTTAGATTCGATTGATCCCCTATCGTGCGCCTGTGCCCCATGGGAGGATTCGACGACAACTACGGGATGGGGGCCATCCTCTTCTTCTCCACCTGGATCATGCTAGGCCCTCAACAAACTAGTGCGGCCTAGTCCCAAAGGGTTCCTGATGACCTACATGTATGTACCCGACCTATGTCCCCATTCCCGCTCCCAACAAGGTCTCCTCTAACAGGTACGAGTTGTTCCTATAGCATGAGGGATGGAAGAAGATCGATGAGTACGTCAGGAAGATTGACGGCAAGTCGTCCATGGTTTTCATCCCCTTGCAACGGTGGAAGCTACATGTTAGGACCGAGAGTATATCAACCAAAGGGGGTGAATGGGAGATTCAAATTTTCTTCCGAAAGCTTTGAAACAATCCCAACTCACAGTAGCGGAATAGAGTACAGAGGGAAATGGACTGAATCAATTTTTTTCGTCAAAAGCATATTCATCGATGAAGGCATTGACAGCAGTAGGAGCTTGATAAGTCACAGGTTTAATTACAATGAGAGTTATACAACATGCAAACAGATGTAGCAGAATAAGGCACAACATGATCGGTACTGAATGAAATGTTATAGACCAATTTCACAAGTGAATCTGAAGTACAGGAAGGTAACAAAGGAAAACAGGCGATGATAACAAATGGGGATGAACACAGATACACAGGATGGTGATGACAGAAAAAAATGATCAAATAATCTATCGGCACAGAGCACGAATAATAACTGCTAAAGGAAATGTAGTAGAGTAGATATAACCAACGGTGCTCGATGGCGACAGAGATATTTGTTAGACCAGTTCACCCTTCTGCCAAAGGGCTACGTCTAGTTGGAGGGGCTGTGAATTAACACGGAAGATAAACTCTGAAAGAACATGTGGTGCCCCCATGTTTGGTTTTGGTAATTGATGACAATCTCTATGGACTAATGGTTGTCTTGAGTTATATTTGAAGGATTTGTCCATAGGATTTTCTTGAAGTCCATGCGTTGGTTTCAAGGAGTTTATGAGTTGACCAAGGTGATATTAAGGAATTATCCAAAGATTGGTCATGTGAGTGTTGAGCTTATTGCAAGCATGTCTTGAAGAAGAAGATTGTGTGATCATTCATGTTTAACTTCAAGTCATCATCCAAATGAAGAGAGTTGGAAAGATTCAAGGTTGATCAAGACTAAGTCAAGAGTGAATCAAGTTGATCAACTCACAAAGCGTAGAAGATGTACCAAGAGGGATCAACTGATCTCATGGTATGGTAAGCATTGTCCATTGTGCTTTGCATACTAACCCATGGTCTATGTGAGAGTTCTATGTGGGGTTAGGTGCGTGTTCATGGGCTTGCGTCAAAAGGAAGATATCACTCAACCCATGGAGAGGATGACATCAAGTGGTGATCGTCATCAAGATTGTCGTGTGCAAGTTCAAGTGGAGCATCACGAAGAGATCAAGTGCTTGAAGCTTGCTGTCCATTGTGGTGTCAATGTACTAGTGAAGATGTTCCGAAGAGTGGCTCACCCATTGTCGGAGTAATGGGCTATGGGTAGCCTCACCCGAGTCCTTGAACTTGTCAAAACTTTGGCCCGGCTTCGCCCCACAGTGTCCCAAGCTGAAGATCCGCCCTCCGGAGGCTAGCTGGCTCAACGGCCGGCCACTGGAGGATGGCCAACCACCAGCAGACGGCACCAAGAGCGGCCGGCTCTAGTCAGCCAGCCTCTAGAGAGGACGGCGTCGTGCAGGCGGCCACCTGGTGCCCTCAGAGTCTGTGCCCCCATCAGGAGGACGAGATAGAGCGTGGCTATAGTGGAGCCCCTCGCCCCCGAATCTTGGGCTGGGTGTGGCCACAGTGCCCCGTATGGGCGGAGATCTCCACACGACGTGGCACTGTTGCCACTCCCCCCTGACGTCATTCCGGACGGGCGGAGCCCTGTTCCCCACGACAATCTATCGGTACGGCCCGCAGGCTGCGGGCCCTATTGGGCAGTGACATCTCGGAAGACGGTGGGAGCCGAACCAGTCAGACCTGGGGAAGGTCGGCCTCCAGCAGGCGGCCGTC
The DNA here is from genome assembly GCF_018294505.1 of Triticum aestivum. NCBI lineage: Eukaryota > Viridiplantae > Streptophyta > Magnoliopsida > Poales > Poaceae > Triticum > Triticum aestivum. The sequence continues at coordinate 366,372,731 of NC_057804.1, read as the reverse complement.
CCTTCCCTCGAAGCAAGTGCGCCATTAACTTGATGAGACCATGTGTGGCTACTGTGATCTCCCACCAGGCGGCGGGACTGTAGCCACACTGACCTGACCAAGCCTGCGTCATTAGCAGCACGGCTATAGTGAGCAGCCACCAACCAGACCCGCTAGCGGTGGGAGCGGCCTGTCGGCTCCGTACTAGACCAGCCGGCAGGGCCCACCAGGCAGCGGGCCCCATTAGTCGGCGGAGAAGCCGGAGGTCGGAGACACTGACAGCCGGGCCCAGCACCTAGTCGGATTACCATATTGTACCCCTGGGGGGTAGGCCTATGTAAACCCCCCAGGGCACCCACACAAAGGGTTCCCACTCCATTAGAACTAGCCACTCCCCTAGAGCAAGAAGAGAGCTAGCCTTGCCTTCTTCTACCTCTAGCATACAACTCAAGGAGCACCTTTGTATCACTTGTGCCTTAGTGATCATGGGGAGACCCCGCAGAGTAGGACTAGGGGTGTTATCTCCTAGGAAAGCCCCAAACCTGGGTAAAGTACGCCGACGTTCGTGTCTACGCCTCATCCCGCTTCCAGGCACCGACGACGTTCTACTCGCTCCCACCATGATAATCCATCCGTTGGCATATGTCACATCCAACCCCCAACATTTGGCACCCACCGTGGGGCGAGGTACACCGTCTCCCGGACACCTGCTCTGGAAGGGAACCTTGTTCCTTCCTGGCAAGTGAAGCCAGCCCAGCACGCCCGATGGTGTCAGTCTCGACGCGCTACACGGTGCAGAGATCGCCTGCGCGGCGAGCTGCCTCACCGACCTTGTTGGCGAGATTCACCTCTCCGACGAGCCAGCCTCCGATGCAGGCACCGGCTGCCCCGAGAGCCGTCTCGTCAGCCTCCTCGACCAGCTCCACATCACCAGCGAACCTGCTGTGGACCTGGAGTCTGTTGGCTCCACCGACCCGATGATCTTCGACTCCGACACGGCGTCGCTTGACACGTTCCCACCAACGTGGTGATCTATGATGAGCCGCCTCCTTGCGAGCACAGCAGCGGGAGCACTGTCACGGAGGTGCTCGTCATCAACAGTGGTGAGCGCTCGGCTGGAGACGCTCGAGACCCACTTGATGCGGCGCTGCGAGACCTAACGGCGCCCAGCCCAGAAGACGCAGACGCTGAGACGCTGGAAGCACGCCGCGTGCAACTCTTCGAGAGCGCTGGCCAACTGGCCAGCGTGCGACGCCTCTCGGACGCCTACCGGCGCGAGATGGACCGGGCTGTTGGTGGCTCGCCGGCTCCTGAGGGGCCTAGCCACATCGGCTCGATCCGGCAGCGTGGCGCGACCATCGCCAGCATGTTCGGGGCAGAACGCCCCGTCTACGCCACGCCTGTAGAGAACATCCGCGCTGCCCAGGCGGTGACGGACGAGCTGGACAAGTACGAGGGCGACGAGCGTCGCCACATGACGGAGCGAGTCCAGCAGCTCCTAGACGCGGCCACCGTGCAGCATGAAGCCGGCTGCCGCGCTGAAGTGCCCGCCCCTCGGAACGATGAGCCGCCCCCTCGCCAAGACCACGGCGCAACATCCCGGACGCCGACTGGCGGCGCCCACGGAAGACGAGGCAACGAGCTGGCTGCCAGCCGCAGCCAGACTCGCCTTTCCATCAAGCATGACGAAGATGGCCGCCCTCGGGCGGTAGATTAGCGAGGCAACCCTCCTCCTCCTCCGCCTCGCAGAGCAAGGCATCCCACTCCGACGCCTGTCACGCACCCGACACTCGGCGACCGCCTTGGCCACCGAGAGGGAGTCAGAGAGAATGACGCCCGCCATCAGATCGATCGCCTCAACCGATCCCTGGCGCTAGAAGAAGAAGACGCATTGGGCCCGCCTTGCTTTGGCCCACAAATCTGAGATGAGCCCTTCCCCAAAGGGTTCATGCTCCTGAGAGATACGCCCAAGTCACCGGCTCCGTGAAGCCGGAGGACTAGCTGGTCGACTACTCCGCAGCCGTCAACATAGCGAACGGCAACAAGCGCGTTGCCGTGAAGTACGTCCCACTCATGCTTCAAGGCACAGCCCGGATGTGGCTCAACAGCCTGAAGCCCCGGAGCATCAACATCTGGGTTGATTTCACCGAAGACTTCATCCGCAACTTCACCAGCACGTACAAGCGGCCTCCCAAGCCCCGACAGCTCTCTTTGTGCGTCCAAGGGCCTAGCGAATCGACTCGCGACTATCTCACGCGCTGGGGCGAGCTGCACAACTCCTGGGAAGGCGTGCACGAGGTGCAGGCAATCGAGTACTTCACCGCCGGGTGCCGGGAAGGCACCCTCCTCAAGCACCGACTTCTTTGCGACGAGCCTGTGACACTCGACGAACTGTTGATCATCACCGACAAGCACGCCACGGCCGACTCCTCCATGAAGGCGGAAATCCTAGTTGATGCGTCTGGCAAGGTGGCACCTCAGGCTCCTCGGACTCCGGCTGGTGACACCAGTCGGCGACAGCATCCAAGCGACAACAAGCGGAAGGCCACCCAGCCGGCTTCCACCAGCCGACAGGTGGCGACAGTCGAGGACCAGCAGCCGGAGGGGCAGTCGGCACCCAAGCGTCAGAAGGGTGGCAAGACCAATTGGTTGCCTGCCTTCTCCTACGAACAGACCCTAGATGCACCCTACAAGTTTCATAGCGACGCAAAGCCATCCAAGCACACCACTCGGAAGTGTCATTGGCTTGCCAGAATCGCCAAAGGAGATGGACTCCTGCCTCCTCCGCCTGCCGGACCGCCGCCTCCTCAGCCCCAGCAGCCGGCGGCCCGGCCAGTTGGCGCCATACAAGACGAGTATCCAGAAGAGCATGGAGCTTATGTTGTGTTCACCAGCGTGGCTGATGACAGACGCAGCAGATGGAAGCAACAGCAAGAAGTACAAGAAGTGGCCTCAAATACTCCAGAATTCATGCATTGGTCTGAGAAGCCCATCAGTTGGAGCAGGGCCGACCACCCGGAAGTGATGCCTTCCCCTGGTTCGTATGCCCTGGTCCTAGATGCTACCTTTGCAACAGAGAGGCGGGCAGCATGTTTCTCTAGAGTCTTGATAGATGGCGGCAACAGCATCAATATCCTGTACTGTGACACAATGGAGAAGTTGGGAATCAAACAGAAGCAGCTCCTTCCCAGTCGGACTGTATTCCATGGCATAGTCCCTGGCCTTTCCTGCTCACCAATCGGCAAGACCCGGATTGATGTTCTCTTCGGAGACAAGAATCATTTCCACCGTGAGCCAGTTTGGTTTGAAGTGGTGGACCTTGAAAGCCCCTACCATGCACTGCTTGGCCGACCTGCTCTAGCCAAGTTCATGGCAGTCCCCCACTATGCTTACCTCAAGATGAAGATGTCGAGTACCAAGGGGATCCTGACTGTAGTCGGAGACTACAAGAAGTCGACCACCTGCGCCGTGGATAGCAACCAGCTGGCCGAGTCTCTCATGATTGCAGCTGAGAAGCGGCTCCTTGACCGGGTGGTAGCGATGGCAGACAAGAAACCGGAAATGTCACCCATCCCCAAGGAGTCGGAGGTTGAGGGCTCGTTCAAACCGGCAAAGGAAACAAAGAAGATACCCCTGGACCCAGAACACCCGGAGAGGCACGCTGTCATAGGTGCAAACCTTGACAGCAAATAGGAAAGCGAGCTCGTCGACTTCCTCCGTGAGAATCGGGACATCTTCGCATAGTATCCCAAAGACATGCCGGGTGTTCCGACGGATTTCGCCGAGCACAAGTTACATGTCCGACCTGACGCCAAGCCGGTCAGGCAACCCTTGTGCCGCCTGTCAGAAGAGAAGAGAAGAGTTGTCGGAGAAGAGATAGCCCGGATTCTGGCAGCCGGATTCATCATGGAAGTGTTCTTTCCGGAGTGGCTGGCGAACCCAGTCCTTGTGTTGAAGAAGAATAAGCACTGGCGCATGTGTATTGATTATACTAGCCTCAACAAAGCGTGCCCCAAAGATCCCTTTGCCCTGCCAAGAATTGACCAAGTGATAGACTCCACAGTCGGATGCAAGCTGTTGAGGTTTTTTGGATGCATACTCGGGGTACCATCAGATAAAGCTGAACCCGGCCGACAGGCTGAAGACCGCCTTCATCACGCCATTTGGAGCCTTCTGCTACCTGACCATGACGTTCGGCTTGCGAAATGCCGGCGCCACGTTTCAGCGTTGCATGCAGAAGTATCTCCTCAAGCAACTCGGCAGAAATGCCCATGTCTATGTGGATGATGTGGTGGTGAAGACGGAGAAGCGTGGCACGTTGCTAGAAGACCTCAAGGAAACCTTTGAGAACCTGCACCGATTCCAGATCAAGCTCAACCCAGATAAATGCGTCTTTGGAGTACCAGCCGGCCAGCTTCTCGGCTTTCTGGTCTCAGAGCGAGGCATAGAGTGCAACCCTGTGAAGATCAAGGCCATTGAGAAGATGGAGGTGCCCACCCGACTGCTGGACATGCAGAAATTCACCGGCTGCCTAGCATCAGTCAGCTGTTTCATCAGTCGGTTGGGCGAAAAGGCTCTTCCCCTGTACCAACTTATGAAGAAGACCACTTTTTTCGAGTGGAACGACAAGGCGGGTGAAGCTTTTCTCCAACTCAAAAAGATGTTGGCAACTCCGCCTATCTTGGCGGCTCCGACTGAGAAAGAGCCCATGCTCCTCTACATCGCTACCACCAGTCGGGTTGTCAGCACAGTCATAGTGGTAGAACGCAAAGAGGTGGGCAGAGCATTGCCGGTCCACAGACCGGTATATTACTTGAGTGAAGTACTGTCTGCCTCCAAGCAAAACTACCCACATTATCAGAAGATGTGCTATGGTGTGCACTTTGCCGCCAAGAAGTTAAAGCCTTACTTTCAAGAGCACCCAATAACATCGTCTGCACGGCTCCGCTTGCTGAGATCACTGGAAGTTGAGATGCTTCTGGCCGAGTGGCCAAGTGGGCTATTGATCTGGCACATATACCATCTACTACCAGCCTCGCACCGCCATCAAGTCACAAGTACTGGCCGACTTCCTCGTCGACTGGGCCGAGACCCAGTACTTGCCGCCAGCGCCAGACTCCACTCATTAGCGGATGCATTTTGATGGTTCAAAAATGCGCACCGGTCTGGGAGTCGGCATCATCCTCACCTCTCACAAAGGCGACAAGCTCAGATATGTGCTGCAAGTCCATTTTGCCGCCTCCAACAATGTAGCCGAGTACGAGACACTCATACACGGACTCCGGCTTGCCAAGGAACTCGGCATTTGCTGGATCATGTGCTATGGTGACTCCGACTTGGTGGTCCAGCAGTCGTCAGGCGGCTGGGACGCCAAGGACGCAAATATGGCAAGCTACCGCTTCCTCGTACAGCAACTCAGCGTATACTTTGACGGGTGCGAGTTCCTCCATGTGCCAAAAACGACAACGAGCAAGCAGATGCCTTGGCACAGATCGGCTCCACCCGGCAAGCGATACCAGCCGGCGTCGCCTTGCAGCGCCTCCTCAAGCCGTCTATCAAGCCATCACCAGAGTCCGACCCCATCTTCGTGTCAGCCCCTCCTGAAGCAATCGGATCCAACTTGAGGATACCAGAAGCCGGCGTGGGGATTTCGGCAGGCAGCCCGGGGACTGCAACCTGATATGTCCCCAACGTATCTATAATTTTTGATTGCTCCATGCTATTATATTACCCCTTTTGGATGTTTATGGGCTTTATTTTACACATTTATATCATTTTTGGGACTAACCTACTAATCGGAGGCCCAACCCGTATTGCTGTTTTTTTGCCTATTTCAGTATTTCGAAGAAAAGGAATATCAAACGGAGTCCAAACAGAATGAAACCTTTGGGAGCGTGATTTTTGGAACGAACGTGATCCAGAGGACTTGGAGTGCAAGTCAAGAAGCAGCTGAAGCTTCCACGAGATAGGAGGGCGCCCCCCCCCCATAGGGCACGCCCCCTGTCTTGTGGGCGCCTCGGGCGTCCACCGACGTACTTCTTCCTCCTATATAAGCCTACGTACCCCGAACACATCCAGGGAGCAGATGAAACACAATTTCCACCATCGTAACCTTCTCTATCCGCGAGATCCCATCTTGGAGCCTTCGTCGGTGTTCTGCTGGAGGGGGAATCGACCATGGAGGGCTTCTACATCAACACCCTTGCCCCTCCGATGAGTTGTGAGTAGTTTAGCACAGACCTACGGGTCCATAGTTATTAGCTAGATGGCTTCTTCTCTCTTTTTGGATCTCAATACAATGTTCTCCCCCTCTCTTGTGGAGATCTATTCGATGTAAACTCTTTTTGCGGTGTGTTTGTCGAGATCCGATGAATTATGGGTTTATGATCAAGTTTATCTATGAATAATATTTGAATCTTCTCTGAATTATTTTATGTATGATTGAGTTATCTTTGCAATTCTCTTCGAATTATCAGTTTGGTTTGGCCTACTAGATTGATCTTTCTTGCCATGGGAGAAGTGCTTAGCTTTGGGTTCAATCTTGCGGTGTCCTTACCCAGTGACAGAACGGGTTGCAAGGCACGTATTGTATTGTTGCCATCGAGGATAACAAGATGGGGTTTATATCATATTACTTGAGTTTATCCCTCTACATCATGTCATCTTGCTTAATGCATTACTCTGTTCTTATGAACTTAATACTCTAGATGCAGGCAGGAGTCGGTCGATGTGTGGAGTAATAGTAGTAGATGCAGGCAGGAGTCGGTCTACTTGTCACGGACGTGATGCCTATATACATGATCATGCCTAGATAATCTCATAATTATTCGCTTTTCTATCAATTCCTCGATAGTAATTTGTTCACCCACTATAATACTTATGCTATCTTGAGAGAAGCCACTAGTGAAACCTATGGCCCCCGGGTCTATCTCTTATCATATTTGCTTCCAATCTACTTTTATTTGCATCTTTAATTTTTTGCATCTATATTATAAAATACCAAAAATATATTTATCTTATCATACTATCTTTATTAGATCTCACTTTCGCAAGTGGTCGTGAAGGGATTGACAACCCCTTTATTGTGTTGGTTGCGAGTTCTTTGTTTGTTTGTGTAGGTACGTGGGACTTTTGAGGAGCCTCCTACTGGATTGATACCTTGGTTCTCAAAAACTGAGGGAAATACTTACATTACTTTGCTGCATCACCCTCTCCTCTTCGAGGAAAACCAACACAAGCTCAAGACGTAACAAGAAGGATTTCTGGCGCCATTGCCGGGGAGGTCTTCGCTCAAGTCAAGACATACCAAGTACCCATCACAAACCCATCTCCCTCGCATTTACATTATTTGCCATTTGCCTCTAGTTTTCCTCTCCCCCACTTCACCCTTGCCGTTTTATTCGCCCTCTCTTTCCCAACCTCCTCCTCTCTTTTCGCTTGCCTTTTTCTGTTTACTTGTGTGTTGGATTACTTGTTGCCATGGCGCAAGATAATACCAAATTGTGTGATTTCTTGAATACCAATAATAATGATTTCCTTAGTACTCCGATTGCTCCTCTTAATGATGTTGAGTCTTGTGAAATCAATACTGCTTTGCTGAATCTTGTTATGAAAGATCAATTCGTCGGCCTTCCTAGTGAAGATGTCGCTACTCATCTAAACAACTTTGTTGATTTGTGTGATATGCAAAAGAAAAAAGATACGGATAACGATATTGTTAAATTGAAGTTATTCCCGTTTTCACTTAGAGATCGTTCTAAAGTTTGGTTTTCGTCTTTGCCTAAAAATAGTATTGATTCTTGGAACAAGTACAAAGATGCTTTTATCTCTAAGTATTTTCCTCCCGCTAAGATTATCACTCTTAGGAACGATATTATGAATTTTAAACAACTTGATCATGAGCATGTTGCCCAATCTTGGGAAAGAATGAAATTGATGCTTCGCAATTTCCCTACTCATGGTTTGAATTTATGGATGATCATACAAAAATTTTATGCCGGTTTGAACTTTGCTTCTAGAAATCTCTTAGATTCGGCCGCAGGAGGCACGTTTATGGAAATCACGTTAGGAGATGCTACAAAACTTCTTGATAATATTATGGCTAATTATTCTCAATGGAACACCGAAAGATCTTCTAGTAAAAAAGTGCATGTATAGAAGAAATCAATGTTTTGAGTGGAAAGATGGATGAACTTATGAAGTTGTTTGCTACTAAAAATGCTCCTCTTGATCCCAATGATATGCCTTTTTATTCTTTGATTGAGAATAATAATGAATCTATGGATGTGAATTTTGTTGGTCGGAATAGTTTTGGAAACAACGCTTATAGAGGAAACTTCAATGCTAGACCGTTCCCTAGTAATTCCTCTAATAATTATGGAAATTCCTACAATAATTCTTATGGTAATTTTAATAAGATGCCCTCTGATTTTGAGAATAGTGTGAAAGAATTTATGATTTCTCAAAAGAATTTTAATGCTTTGCTTGAAGAAAAATTGCTCAAAGTTGATGATTTGGCTAGGAACGTTGATAGACTTTCGCTTGATGTTGATTCTCTTAAACTTAGATATTCTCCTCCTAAGCATGATATCAATGAGTCTCTCAAAGCAATTAGAATTTCCATTGATGAGTGCAAGGAAAGAACCGCTAGATAGCGTGCTAAAAAAGATAGCTTTATAAAAGCGTGTTCTTCTAGTTTCCATGAAAATAATGATGAGGATCTTAAAGTTATTGATGCGTCTCCTATTATATCTATGTTTTGCAATATGAATTTTGATGATTATGGGACTGATGATGAGTCAACTTTGCCTAGAAGGCGTCCCAAGAATTCAGAGTTTTTAGATCTTGATGCTAAATTTGGTAAAAGTGGGATTGGAGAGGTCACAACTTTAAATAATATTGAACCCACTATCTCGGATTTCAAGGAATTTGATTATGATAATTTCTCTTTAGAAGGTTGTATTTCCTTGTTGCAATCCTTTGTTAATTCTCCTCATGCTTATAGTTAAAACAAAGCTTTTACCAAACATATCGTTGATGCCTTGATGCAATCTTATGATGAAAAACTTAATTTGGCAATTTCTATACCTAGAAAACTTAATGATGAGTGTGAACCTACTATAAAGATTAGAATTAAAGATCATGAGTGTTTTGCTTTGTGTGATTTGGGTGCTAGTGTTTCCACGATTCCGAAAACTTTATGTGATATTCTAGGTTTCCATGATCTTGATGATTGCTCTTTAAATTTGCACCTTGTGGATTCCACCATTAAAAAGCCAATGGGAAGGATCAATGATGTTCTCATTGTTGCAAATAGAAATCTGGTGCTCGTGGATTTTATCGTTCTTGATATAGATTGCAATCTTTATTGCCCTATTATTCTTGGTAGACCTTTCATTAGAACGATTGGTGCGATTATTGATATGAAGGAAGGGAATATTAGATTCCAATTTCCATTGAAGAAAGGCATGGAGCACTTTCCAAGAAAGAAAGTCAAATTACCTTATGAATCTATCATGCGGGCTACTTATGAATTTAGTGCCAAAGATGGCACTCGTTAGATCTATCTTCTCTTTTATGCCTAGCTAGGGGCGTTAAACGATAGTGCTAGTTGGGAGGCAACCCAATTTTCTTTATGTTTTTTGTTTTTGCTCCTATTTAGTAATAAATCTTGCATCTACCTTCTGTTTAGATGTGTTTTTATCTTTTAACTAGTGTTTGTGCCAAGTAGAACCTATAGGATAACCTATGATGATGGTTGATTTGATTCTGCTGAAAAACAAAAACTTTGCACGTACGAATATAATTTTGTTAAATCACATAAACGTAATTTTGCGTTGATTAATTTTGCTACTGATCAATAAACAAATTGTCCAGGACTTCCTATTTTGTTAGGATTTTTATAGTTCCATAAGTTTGCGTTAGTTACAGATTGCTACAGACTGTTCTGTTTTTAACAGATTCTGTTTCTCGTGTGTTGTTTGCTTATTTTGATCCATCTATGGCTAGTAAAATAGTTTATAAACCATAGAGAAGTTGGAATACAGTAGGTTTAACACCAAAATAAATAAAGAATGAGTTCATTACAGTACCTTATGTGGTGGTTTTGTTTTCTTTCACTAACGGAGCTTATAAGATTTCCTGTTGAGTTTTGTGTTGTGAAGTTTTCAAGTTTTGGGTAAAGCTTTTATGGACTATGGAATAAAGGGTGGCAATAGCCTAAGCTTAGGGATGCCCAAGGCACCCCAAGATATTCAAGGATAGCCAAAAGCCTAAGCTTGGGGATGCCCCGGGAAGGCATCCCCTCTTTCGTCTTCGTTCATTGGTAACTTTACTTGGAGCTATATTTTTGTTCGCCACATGATATGTGTTTTGCTTGGAGCGTCGTGTATTATATTAGTCTTTGATTTTTAGTTTACCACAATCATCCTTGCTGTACACACCTTTTGGGAGAAGCCTATTTGATTAGGATTTGCTAGAATACTCTATGTGCTTCACTTATATCTTTTGAGCTTGATAGTTTTTGCTCTAGTGCTTCACTTATATCTTTTAGAGCATGGTGGTATCTTAATTTTGAAGAAATTTCTAGTCTCTCATGCTTCACGTATATCTTTTTGAGATTCTTTTAGAACAGCATGGTATTTGCTATGGTTATAAAGTTGGTCCTAGAATGATGAGCATCCAAGTTGGGTATAATAAAAACTATCATAGAAAAGTGAATTAGATGTTATGATCAATATGATGCTTGATAATTGTTTTGAGATATGGAGGTAGTGATATTAGAGTCATGCTAGTTGAGGTGATTATGAAAAATACTTGTGTTAAGGGTTGTGATTCCCGTAGCATGCACGTATGGTGAACCGCTTTGTGATGAAGTTGGAGCACAAATTTATTTATTAAGTGTCTTCCTTATGAGTGGCGGTCGGGGACGAGCGATGGTATTTTCCTACCAATCTATCCCCCTAGGAGCATGCACGTAGTGCTTTGGTTTTTGATGAATTCTAAATTTTTGCAACAATTATATGAGTTCTTTTGACTAATGTTGAGTCCATGGATTATACGCACCTCACCCTTCCACCATTGCTAGCCTCTCTTGTACCGCGCAACTTTCGCCGGTACCATACACCCACCATATACCTTCCTCAAAACAACCACCATACCTACCTATTATGGCATTTCCATAGCCATTCCGAGATATATTGCCATGCAACTTTCCACCATTCTGTTCATATGACACGCATTACTTTGTCATATTGCTCTTTGCATGATCATGTAGTTGACATAGTATTTGTGGCAAGGCCACCTTCCTAATTTTCATACATGTCGCTCTTGATTCATTGCATATCCTGGTACACCGCCGGAGGCATTCATATAGAGTCATATCTTGTTCTAGCTTTGAGTTGTAATTCTTGAGTTGTAAATCCATAAAAGTGTGATGATCTTCATTATTAGAGCATTGTCCCAGTGAGGAAAGGATGATGAAGACTATGATTCCCCCACAAGTCGGGATGAGACTTCGGACTTAAAAAAGGAGAAAGGCCAAAAAGAAAAAAAAGGCCAAAGAAAAAAAAAGAAAAAAAGAAAATGAGAGAAAAAGAGAGAAGGGACAATGCTACTATCTCTTTTTCCACACTTGTGCTTCAAAATAGCACCATGATCTTCATGATAGAGAGTCTCCTATGTTGTCACTTTCATATACTAGTGGGAATTTTTCATTATAGAACTTGGCTTGTATATTCCAATGATGGGCTTCCTCAAAATGCCCTAGGTCTTCGTGAGCAAGCGAGTTGGATGCACACCCACTTAGTTTCTTTTGTTGAGCTTTCATATATTTATAGCTCTAGTGCATCCGTTGCATGGCAATCCCTACTCACTCACATTGATATCTATTAATGGGCATCTCCATAGCCTGTTGATACGCCTAGTTGATGTGAGACTATCTTCTCCTTTTTTGTCTTCTCCACAACCACCATTCTATTCCACATATAGTGCTATGTCCATGGCTCACGCTCATGTATTGCGTGAAAGTTGAAAGAGTTTGAGATTATTAAAGTATGAAACAATTGCTTGGCTTGTCATCCGGGTTGTGCATGATTAAATACTTTGTGTGATGAAGATAGAGCAACAGCCAGACTATATGATTTTGTAGGGATAACTTTCTTTGGCCATGTTATTTTGAGAAGACATGATTGCTTTGATTAGTATGCTTGAAGAATCACCATTTTCATGTTAATATGAACTTTTATTTGGTATCATTTGGATCTGAACATTCATGCCACAATATAGAAAAATACATTGAGAATTATGCTAGGTAGCATTCCACATCAAAATTTTCTTTTTTATCATTTACCTACTCGAGGACGAGCAGGAATTAAGCTTGGGGATGCTTGATACGTCTCCAACATATCTATAATTTTTGATTGCTCCATGCTATTATATTACCCCTTTTGGATGTTTATGGGCTTTATTTACGCATTTATATCATTTTTGGGACTAATCTACTAACCGGAGGCCCAGCCCATATTGCTGTTTTTTTGCCTATTTCAGTATTTCGAAGAAAAGGAATATCAAACAGAGTCCAAACGGAATGAAACCTTCGGGAGCGTGATTTTTGGAACGAACATGATCCAGAGGACTTGGAGTGCAAGTCAAGAAGCAGCCGAAGCTTCCACGAGATAGGAGGGCGTGCCCCTCCTATAGGTGCGCCCCCTATCTCGTGGGCCCCTCGGGCGTCCACCGACATACTTCTTCCTCCTATATAAGCCTACGTACCCCGAAAACATCCAGGGAGCAGATGAAACACAATTTCCACCACCGTAACCTTCTGTATCCGCGAGATCCCATCTTGGAGCCTTCGCCGGTGTTCTGCCGGAGGGGGAATCGACCATAGAGGGCTTCTACATCAACACCCTTGCCCCTCCGATGAGTTGTGAGTAGTTTACCACAGACCTACGGGTCCATAGTTATTAGCTAGATGGCTTATTCTCTCTTTTTGGATCTCAATACAATGTTCTCCCCCTCTCTTGTGGATATCTATTCGACGTAAACTCTTTTTGCGCTGTGTTTGTCGAGATCCGATGAATTGTGGGTTTATGATCAAGTTTATCTATGAATAATATTTGAATCTTCTCTGAATTCTTTTATGTATGATTGAGTTATCTTTGCAAGTCTCTTTGAATTATCAGTTTCGTTTGGCCTACTAGATTGTTCTTTCTTGCCATGGGAGAAGTGCTTAGCTTTGTGTTCAATCTTGCGGTGTCCTTACCCAGTGACAGAAAGGGTTGCAAGGCACGTATTGTATTGTTGCCATCGAGGATAACAAGATGGGGTTTATATCATATTGCTTGAGTTTATCCCTCTACATCATGTCATCTTGCTTAAGGTGTTACTCTGTTCTTATGAACTTAATACTCTAGATGCAGGCAGGAGTCGGCCGATGTGTGGAGTAATAGTAGTAGATGCAGGCAGGAGTCGGTATACTTGTCATGGACGTGATGCCTATATACATGATCATGCCTAGATAATCTCATAATTATTTGCTTTTCTATCAATTGCTCGACAGTAATTTGTTCACCCACCGTAATACTTATGCTATCTTGAGAGAAGCCACTAGTGAAACCTATGGCCCCCGGGTCTATCTCTTATCATATTTGCTTCCAATCTAATTTTATTTGCATCTTTACTTTTTTGCATCTATATTATAAAATACCAAAAAAATATTTATCTTATCATACTATCTCTATTAGATCTCACTTTCGCAAGTGGTCGTGAAGGGATTGACAACCCCTTTATTGCGTTGGTTGCGAGTTCTTTGTTTGTTTGTGTAGGTGCGTGGGACTTTTGAGGAGCCTCCTACTGGATTGATACCTTGGTTCTCAAAAACTGAGGGAAATACTTATGCTACTTTGCTGCATCACCCTCTCCTCTTCGAGGAAAACCAACGCAAGCTCAAGACGTAGCACAACCGTCGCACCCAGCCCAGGGACTTCAGAACCCAGCCCGGGGACCTCTTCAAAGCAGCAGGCGGCAGTCGACTCCAACCCACCGCCTCCCGGCCCAACCGCCCTTGTACAAGTTGCAGTCGTGGCAGTCGGAGAAGTAGCAGCACCCTCATGGGCTCAACCCATCCTCAACTTCCTGGTGAACAAAGAGCTGCCGACCGATGAGATCCTAGCCCGACAAGTGCAACGGCGGGCAGCAGCATACACCATAGTCAACAAAGAGCTGGTTCGGCAAAGTGTCACTGGTGTGTACCAGCGCTGCGTGGAGCCGGACCAGGGTCAAGCAATCCTTAGAGATATTCACCAAGGCGAATGTGGTCACCACGCGGCTTCAAGATCACTTGTTGCCAAAGCTTTCCGCCATGGTTTCTTCTGGCCGACTGCTCTAGAAGAAGCCAAAGATTTAGTTCAGAAGTGCAAAGGGTGTCAGAAATTCTGCTTCAAGCCGCACTTGCCAGCTTCTGCACTCAATACCATCCCCATTGCTTGGCCCTTTGCTGTTTGGGGTTTGGATATGGTGGGACCATTCAAGACGGCCCGTGGTGGCATGACTCATCTGCTTGTCGTTGTGGACAAGTTCACCAAGTGGATAGAAGCAAAGCCAATCAAGAAACTGAATGGGCCGACTGTCGTGACTTTCATCGCCGACATCACCACCCAGTATGGCATACCACACAGCATCATCACTGATAACGGCACAAACTTTGCCAAAGGAGCCTTGGCTCGTTTCTGCGTGACGCAGGGCATCCGACTGGACTTAGCGTCTGTTGCCCATCCGCAGTTAAACGGCCAAGTTGAGCGAGCAAACAGCCTCATTCTGTCCGGCATCAAGCCCCGACTGGTCGAGCCTCTAGAGCGTTCGGTTGGCTGTTGGCTCGATGAGCTGTCGGCCGTCCTCTGGAGCCTACGCACAACTCCGAACAAGTCGACCGGCTTCACGCCCTTCTTCCTCGTCTACGGTACTGAAGTCGTCATCCCGACGGCCATAGAGTTTGACTCCCCGTGAGTCACCATGTACACCGAGGCAGATGCCAAGGAGGCACGAGAAGACAGTGTCGACCTGCTTGAGGAGGGTCGGCTGCTGGCACTCAGCCGGTCCGCCATCTACCAGCAGAGTCTATGTCGATACTACAACCGCAAGGTGAAGCCAAGATCCTTCCAAGTGGGAGACCTTGTGCTCCGGCTGATCCAGTGAATAGCCGGCCAACATAAGCTCTCGGCACCTTGGGAAGGCCCTTTCATCATCAGCAAGGTGCTGGGCAATGACTCCTACTATCTGATCGATGCTCAGAAGCCCAGAGCACGCAAGAGAGACGACTCAGGCAAGGAGACGGAGAGGCCATGGAATGCAAACCTCCTCCGAAGATTTTAGAGTTGAAAGCAGTATGTATCACGCTACCTTTTGTATTATGTACGAAGACTCCGGGTCCCCCGAGAAGAACTCGGGGACTACCCTCCTTTTATCTATATGATAAATATTATGCCTATGAGTGTATATTGTTTCATTGTTTCCGCCTAGCACCGGGTCCGACCAGTCGGCCCGGAGGCTTGCCGCCTTCTGCTATATGTCGCCTCCTGCAGCCGGACAAGTAGTGTGTTGGCACAAAAAACTTCCCCTGTCAAAAGCCGCAGCTCGCAGAGTGACTGAATGGCAGGCAGGGGTTGCAAAACAGTGCCCACATGAAAAATGGCTAAGGAAAAAACGCATATAGTTGAGGCCGGCACAGTACCTGATCGGTCGGCTGCCGAGCAGCCGACCGGCCGGCTTCTGCTTCTCTTGCCAGCACTCCAAACGGCTAAGTACTTGCCCTTCCACAAAAAGCTAAGTACTCAACCCAGCCGCAGTCCGCAGAGCGGCCGCTTGGCTGGCAAGAGGATAGCCAAGGGAGGGCGGCAAAGGAAAAAAGCAAGGAGTATAAGGCAAGAAAAGTTAGAAGCCGGCAAAGCAAAGCATAAATTGCAATAAGATATTTACATAGATAAAGGCCTATCAGCCGGCATTCAACAAAGTTTGATATACACCCCACGGGTGGAATTGCGCGAATTTAATCAAGTTGTCTAGACTAGCAAGCAGGGAAAGAAAAAGAAAAAACATCCTAAGGAGCAGCAGAAGACTCCGGCTGGGCGTTGGGGTCGGCGGTGTCGGTTGGTGCAGCAGGCGGCTCCGGCTGAACGATGGAGTCAGTTGTGCCGGTTGGTGCAGCAGGCGGCTCCGGTTGGGCGGTGGAGTCGGCGTCACCAGTCAGGACGGCAGAAGGCTAGATGGCAGAGTCAGTGGCGTCCGTCGGAGGAATGGGCGGCTGGCCGGTCTCCGCCTGGTCGCCTCCAGTAGCAGTCGGCCAACCTCTGGCACGTCGTCCTCGCTCTCCTCCTCCTCCTCCTCCTCCTCCTCCTCCCCTTCATCGCTGGAGTCGATAACTTCAGCCGAATCCTTGCTGTCCTCCGGGTTCAGCCCGAGCCACTCCGGCAGCGCTTCGGCGCCTTCCTCGACTACCTCTGGTACGAAGACGCTGGTGTCAGTGAAGTCGGCGATCACCGCCGCCCTGTTGATAAGCTCGGCTTCCACCGTCCCCAGCTTCCCCTGCACCTCCAGCCGGAACGTGGCCAACTGGGCTAGATCTAGCCCAGGGTACCACGCCTTGACGAACTCCAGGGCTCGGCGCCCTCCTGCCCGGGCTGCAGAGCCCTTCCAGGCCTCGAGGCGGCTGGCCGCCACCTCCAGCCAGTCGGGCAGTCCGACTGGGGGTGCGCAGAGCCTGCACGCCTGGCCAGAGGGCGGAAATCACCTGAGCTCCAACACGCTGAAGGCGGCGCAACATTTGATGAGCGGGCCGAAGACGGGCCTGGATGCTGAGGATTTGCTCGTTGAGGGTCCGGGGGGCGTCAGCGGCAATCTGCACGCCTTCCGCCCTCCGCTCCTCGCGCTGTGTAACGCCCCGGATCCGATGCGCTAGGTGTTCGCCAGTTATTCGCTGTTGTTGCAATGTCATTTGCTTGTGTGTTGCATTTTTTCATGTCATCATGTGCATCTCATTTTGCATACGTGTTCGTCTCATGCATCTAAGCATTTTCCCCGTTGTCCGTTTTGCAATCCGGCACTCCTATGCCCTCCAGTGTTCCCCTTTTGTCTCTTGTTGTGAGTGGGTGTTAAACTTTCTCGGAATGGCCCGAGGTTTGCCAAGCGGCCTTGGTATAGCACCGGTAGATCGCCTGTCAAATTTTGTGCCATTTGGAGTCCATTTGATACTCCAACGGTTAACCGGGTAACCGTAAAAGCCTCTTTTGTCTTGCAGCCCAACCCCCCTCCAAAGTGGCCCAAAACCCATCCAAACCCCCTCCATGCTCTCGGTCGTTCGATGACGATTATGTGGGCGAAAATCGCTCCTCATTTGGACTCTCCTAGCTCCCAGAATCTATAAATATGCCCTCCCCGTCCAAATTCGCGGATGATTCCCCCCAAACCCTAACTTCATACTCCTCGTGCCGCCGGACATGTCCAGCCGGCCACGTCGCCCGACCAATGGGGGCGTGCCACGTCAGCGCCGCCGCCTCTTTCCTCCACTCCCGCGCCGCCACGTCATCCGCCCGGCTCCTCCCCACCGCGCCAGCCACCGCGGCCCGCCCAGGCCCGGGGCAAGCCCGCCCGAGCCCATCGGGGCCCGGTCTCCGCCGCTGCGCAGGCCTGATCCCGCGCCGCCCGTGAGCCTTCGCGGGCGCCGTCCTCCGCCGCCGGTGCCGTCCCCCGCCGCCGGCGCCGCCCCTCGCCGTGCCTCCGTGGAGGAGCTCCGCCGCCGCCTCGCTCGCCGGCCCCCGCCCCTGTCCCGCCTCGCACCCAGCGCCGCCGTCGCCCCGCCTTCGCTCGCCAGGCGTGCCACCAACCATGGCCGAGCTCGACAAAGCACCGCTGCTGGCCGGACCCCGCCGCGCCACGCCTCCGGCCACCGGCGCCACCCCCGGCCTCCTCCGCCCAGTCCGGCCGGCCCCGTCCCGCCGGCGCCCCCTCCGGCCACTCCGCCCGCCGCGTCGCCCGTCTCCGGCGAGGCCCGCCTTGCCTCGAAGTCCGTGCGGATCTGGATCCACAAAGGTTGACCTCCAGATTTCCACTAAGTCCCTGAGTTTTGCATATTTTTAGCTCTTGTTCATTGCATCATAACTATATGCATACTGCTCCGTTTCGTGCGTGTAATATGTCAAAATGTTCGTCATGAGATGCTATACATTTTGTTCCATTGCATCATGCTTGTTTGAGATCATCTTGATGCCTGAATCATCGTTGCAAGAGTGCTATATGATGTTAATCTGTTGGAACTAATATAACTTGGTGATTTGTCATTTTTGTTGCATTTGATGTGTGCATCCTATGAACATGATCTCTACATGTGTTTTGAACTACATCATGCCATCTTTACAGAAGTGCTTGCCATGTATTTTTGTGATCAATGTGGTGACTAGAACAAGCATGCAAACTAGGCTTCGTGATGTTGCTGATTTCAGTCCCTATTCTGCTGTTATTTTTATGCCATGTAAACTTGATGCTACAGAGAGATCCAAGCATATTTTGAGATACTTCGATAAGGATGTTTTGAACATATGGTTATTCTCTATCCATTCATGCCCCTGATTACAACTATGGAGTAGTCTAGCATGTCATTTTCTTGCTCTACTTTTGCTACAAAATGTTTCCTGGCAGATTATTTACATGTTATTCAATTTTGCCAAGGTTGTTATAGTTGATCCTTGCATGCTATGAACTTGTTCTTGCCTTGGTTAGTTTCATAAACATATCTTCTTGCTGATTCTATGCTTATATTGTCATGCAATGACTTGTGGTGAGTGAATCGAGCTCGTGAAGTATTGTACTTGCTGTTACTGTTTTGCTAGGCTGAATCTGTTATTTTGTGATGCTATGTAAACCTGCTGCTACAAGTCATTCTATGCATAATCTGGAGATGTTCACTAAGGATGTTTTGTTATACATGTCATGATCTATCCATCCATGCCACTGGTTGCATTTATAGCTTGTTGTAGCTTGTTTTTATCTTGCTCCAAAGTTGCTAAATAATGTTGCTGTCAGCCTGTTAACATGAAGTTCAGTTTGTGCCATGTGTTTTGCTAGTGATCCATGCACCCTATGAACTTGATCTTGCCATTCTTAGCTTCATAAACATGTATTCTTACTGTTGGTTGCCTTGTCATGCCATGTATTGCTCTGTGGTGAGTGGTACAAGCTCACCAATATGCCTACTTATTGTTGTTCCTGCCATGTATGAATCTATCATATAACTTGCCATGTTTACATGGGTGCCATCATATCTTCTGATCCTTTTTGGCTCATGGTCAGTAAAGGACTTCTGTTCTATGAATTTAGTAGTATCATTCCATGCCTTTGTTTGCCATGTTAAGTTCCTGTAACATGTTGTTCGATAGCTCTAAACATTGCAACCTGATGTTATTTCTGCAAAGTCTGAAACTGTTTTTAGTTGCAATCTTGCCATGTGTGTTTGAGCATGTTCTAGTGATTTCTGGAGATAGCTCAGTGTTCATGTTTTGTAATGCTTTACCTGTACATCACGCCCATGCCTTTTGTTTTCATGTTGGGGTGCTGTAGCATATTGTTTTGATGCTTGCAATATGCCTAGTTGTTGTTATGGACAGATTGTTGTTATGACTTGTATAGTGTGTGTGTGTTGAACCGTTGCTCCGTTTTGAGTGTGCTCTATATGAAACTTGCTTGATTTTGCATGTAGTTTCATATTATCTTGTTGCATCCTTGTTTTGAGGTGTTTGCTTGATGTTTGTATGCATTTTGCATCAATGCCATGTTTAACTTGTTTTGCTCATATCTTCTAGGCCGTAGCTCCAAATTAAATGAACTTTATATGTAACTTGACTAGAATCTCGTGTAGATCATCTTGGTGCTGTTGGGGAACGTAGAAGAAATTCAAAATTTTCCTACGTGTCACCAAGATCTATCTATGGAGAAACTAGCAACGAGGGGAAGGAGAGTGCATCTACATACCCTTGTAGATCGCTAAGCGGAAGCGTTCAAGAGAACGGGGTTGAAGGAGTCGTACTCGTCGTGATCCAAATCACCGGAGATCCTAGTGCCGAACGGACGACACCTCCGCGTTCAACACACGTACAGCCCGGTGACGTCTCCCATGCCTTGATCCAGCCAGGAGAGAGGGAGAGGTTGAGGAAGACTCCATCCAGTAGCAGCACAACGGCGTGGTGGTGATGGAGGAGCGTGGCAATCCTGCAGGGCTTCGCCAAGCACTTGCGGGAGAGGAGGAGGTGTCACGGGAGGGAGGGAGGCACCAGGGCTTCAGGTATGGATGCCCTCCCTCCCCTCCACTATATATAGGGGCAAGGGAGAGGGGGGAGGCGCAGCCTTGCCCCTTCCTCCAAGGAAGGGGTGCGGCCAAGAGGGGGGAGGAGTCCATCCTCCCCAAGGCACCTCGGAGGTGCCTTCCCCCTTGAGGACTCTTCCCTCCCCAAGTTTCCTTGGCGCATGGGCCTCTTGGGGCTCGTGCCCTTGGCCCATATAGGCCAAGGCGCACCCCCTACAGCCCATGTGCCCCCCCCCCGGGGCAGGTGGACCCCCCGGTGGACCCCCGGACCCCTTTCGGCACTCCCGGTACAATACCGATAAAGTGCGAAACTTTTCCGGCGACCAAAACAGGACTTCCCATATATAAATCTTTACCTCCGGACCATTACGGAACTCCTCGTGACATCCGGGATCTCATCCGGGACTCCGAACAACATTCAGTAACCACATACAAACTTCCTTTATAACCCTAGCGTCATCGAACCTTAAGTGTGTAGACCCTACGGGTTCGGGAGACATGTAGACATGACCGAGACGTTCTCCGGTCAATAACCAACAGCGGGATCTGGATACCCATGTTGGCTCCCACATGTTCCATGATGATCTCATCGGATGAACCACGATGTCAAGGACTCAATCGATCCCGTATACAATTCCCTTTGTCTAATGGTATTGTACTTGCCCGAGATTCGATCGTCGGTATACCGATACCTTGTTCAATCTCGTTACCGGCAAGTCTCTTTACTCGTTCCGTAACACATCATCCCGTGATCAACCCCTTGGTCACATTGTGCACATTATGATGATGTCCTACCAAGTGGGCCCAGAGATACCTCTCCGTTTACACAGAGTGACAAATCCCAGTCTCGATTCGTGCCAACCCAACAGATACTTTCGGAGATACCTGTAATGCACCTTTATAGCCACCCAGTTACGTTGTGACGTTTGGTACACCCAAAGCATTCCTACGGTATCCGGGAGTTGCACAATCTCATGGTCTAAGGAAAAGATACTTGACATTAGAAAAGCTTTAGCATACGAACTACACGATCTTTGTGCTAGGCTTAGGATTGGGTCTTGTCCATCACATCATTCTCCTAATGATGTGATCCCGTTATCAACGACATCCAATGTCCATAGCTAGGAAATCATGACTATCTGTTGATCACAACGAGATAGTCAACTAGAGGCTCACTAGGGACATATTGTGGTCTATGTATTCACACGTGTATTACGATTTCCGGATAATACAGTTATAGCATGAATAAAAGACAATTATCATGAACAAGGAAATATAATAATACTTTTATTATTGCCTCTAGGGCATATTTCCAACAGTCTCCCACTTGCACTAGAGTCAATAATCTAGTTCACATCGCCATGTGATTAACACTCACAGGTCACATCGCCATGTAACCAACATCCAAAGAGTTTACTAGAGTCAATAATCTAGTTCACATCACTATGTGATTAACACTCAATGAGTTCTGGGTTTGATCATGTTGCTTGTGAGAGAGGTTTTAGTCAACGGGTCTGAACCTTTCAGATCCGTGTGTGCTTTACAAATCTTTATGTCATCTCCTAGATGCAGCTACCACGCTCTATTTGGAGCTATTCCAAATAACTGTTCTACTTGGAGCTATTTTAAATTGTTGCTCCATTATACGTATCCGGTATCTCTACTCAGAGCTATCCGGATAGGTGTTAAGCTTGCATCGACGTAACCTTTACGACGAACTCTTTTACCACCTCCATAATCGAGAAAATTCCTTAGTCCACTAGTTACTAGGATAACTTTGACCGCTGTCCTGTGATCCATTCATGGATCACTCTTGTACCCCTTGACTGACTCATGGCAAGGCACACTTCAGGTGCGGTACACAGCATAGCATACTGAAGAGCCTACGTCTTAAGCATAGGGGATGACCTTCGTCCTTTCTCTCTATTCTGCCGTGGTCGAGCTTTAAGTCTTAACTTCGTACCTTACAACTTAGGCAAGAACTCCTTCTTTGACTGATCCATCTTGAACACCTTCAAGATCATGTCAAGGTATGTGCTCATTTGAAAAGTACCATTAAGCGTTTTGATCTATCCTTATAGATCTTGATGCTCAATGTTCAAGTAGCTTAATCCAGGCTTTCCATTGAAAAACACTTTCAAATAACCCTATATGCTTTCCAGAAATTCTACGTCATTTCTGATCAACAATATGTCAACAACATATACCCATCAGAAATTCTATAGTGCTCCCACTCACTTCTTTGGAAATACAAGTTTCTCATAAACTTTGTATAGACCCAAAATCTTTGATCATCTTATCAAAGCGTACATTCCAAC
This sequence comes from Triticum aestivum, assembly GCF_018294505.1. Classification (NCBI taxonomy): domain Eukaryota; kingdom Viridiplantae; phylum Streptophyta; class Magnoliopsida; order Poales; family Poaceae; genus Triticum; species Triticum aestivum. The sequence continues at coordinate 366,350,084 of NC_057804.1, read as the reverse complement.
TCCGAGATGCTTACTCCAGTCCTTAGAAGGATCGCTGGAGCCAGCATACCTTTTAGCATCCTTAGGATCAACAAAAACTTTCTGATTGTATCACATACAACCTTTCCTTACGAAAACTGGTAAGGAAACTTGTCTTGACATCCATCTGCCAGATTTCATAAATGCAGCTAATGCTAACATGATTCCGACGGACTTAAGCATCGCTACAGATGAGAAAATCTCATCATAGTCAACTCCTTGAACTTGTGAAAAACTCTTCGCCACAAGTCGAGCTTCATAGACGGTGACATTACCGTCCACGACCGTCTTCTTCTTAAAGATCCATTTATCTCAATGGCTTGCCGATCATCGGGCAAGTCCACCAAAGTCCATGCTTTGTTCTGATACATGGATCCTATCTCGGATTCCATGGCTTCTAACCATTTGTCGGAATTTGGGCCCACCATCGCTTCTCCATAGCTCGTAGGTTCATTGTTGTCTAGCAACATGATCTTCAAGACAGGATCACCGTACCACTCCGAAGTAGTACGCGTCCTTGTCGTCCTACGAGGTTCGGTAGTGACTTGATCCGAAACTTCATGATCACTATCATAAGCTTCCACTTCAATTGGTGTAGGTGCCACAGGAACAACTTCCTGTGCCCTGATACACACTGGTTGAAGTGATGGTTCAATAACCTCATCAAGTCTCCACCATCCTCCCACTCAACTTTTCGAGACAAACTTTTCCTCGAGAAAGGACCCGGTACAAGAAACAATCCTTATTGCTTTCGGATCTGAATTAGGAGGTATACCCAACTGTTTTGGGTGTCCTATGAAGATGTATTTTATCCGCTTTGGGTTCGAGCTTATCAACCTGAAACTTTTTCACATAAGCGTCGCAGCCCCAAACCTTTAAGAAATGACAGCTTAGGTTTCTCTAAACCATAGTTCATATGGTGTCATCTCAACGGAATTACGTGGTGCCCTATTTAAAGTGAATGTGGTTGTCTCTAATGCCTAACCCATGAACGATAGTGGTAATTCGATAAGAAACATCATGGTACCCACCATATCCAATAGGGTGCAACTATGATGTTCGGACACACCATCACACTATGGTGTTCCAGGCGGTATTAATTGTGAAACAATTTCCACAATGTCTTAATTCTATGCCAAACTCGTAATTTAGATGTTCATCTCTATGATCATATCATAGATATTTTATCCTCTTGTTACGACGATCTTTCAACTTCACCCTGAAATTACTTGAGCCTTTCAATAATTCAGACTCGTGATTCATCAAGTAAATATACTCAACATCTACTCAAATCATCTGTGAAGTAAGACCATAACGATATCCACTACACACCTCAGCACTCATTGGACTGCATACATCAAAATGTGTTACTTCCAACAAGTTGCTTTCTAGTTCCATTTTACTGAAATCGAGGCTTTCAGTCATCTTGCCCATGTGGTATGATTTGCATGTCTCAAGTGATTCAAAAATCAAGTGAGTTCAAACAGTCCATTTGCATGGAGTTTCTTCATGCATATACACCAATAGACATGGTTCGCATGTCTCAAACTCTTCAAAACGAGTGAGTCCAAAGATCCATCAACATGGAGCTTCTTCATGCATTTTATACCGATATGACTTACGTGGCAGTGCCACAAGTAGGTGGTACTATCATTACTATCTTTTGGCATGAACATGGGTATCACTACGATCGAGATTTCAATGAACCATTCATTTTAGGTGCAAGACCACTGAAGGTATTATTCAAATAAATAGAGTAACCATTATTCTCTTTAAATGAATAACCGTATTGCGATAGTCATAATCCAATCATGTCTATGCTCAACGCAAACACCAAATAACAATTATTCAGGTTTTAACATCAATCTCGATGGTAGAGGGAGCGTGCGATGCTTGATCATATCAACATTGGAAACACTTCCAACACATATCGTCAGCTCACCTTTAGCTAGTCTCCGTTTATTCCGTAGCTTTTATTTAGAGTTACTAACACTTAGCAACTGAACCGGTATCTAATACCCTGGTGCTACTAGGAGTACTAGTAAAGTACACATTAACATAATGTATATCCAATATACTTCTATCGACCTTACCAGCCTTCTTATCTACCAAGTATCTAGGGTAATCCTGCTCCAGCGGCTATTCCCCTTATCACAGAAGCACTTAGTCTCGGGTTTGGGTTCAACCTCGGGTTTCTTCACTGGTGCAGCAGCTGATTTGCCGTTTCATGAAGTATCCCTTCTTGCCCTTACCCTTCTTGAAACTAGTGGTTTCACCAACCATCAACAATTGATGCTCCTTCTTGATTTCTACTTTCGCAGTGTCAAACATCGCGAATACCTCAAGGATCATCATATCTATCCCTGATATGTTATAGTTCATCACGAAGCTCTAGCAGCTTGGTGGCAATGACTTTGGGGAAACATCACTATCTCATCTGGAAGATTAACTCCCACTCGATTCAAGTGATTGTCGCACTCAGACAATCTGAGCACAAGCTCAACGATTGAGCTTTTCTCCCTTAGTTTGCAGGCTATCTTATACCTCTTGACGTGGGCATGAGCCTGAAATCCCAATTTCAGCCCTCGAAACATCTCATATGTTCCGCGATGTTTCGAAAAACGTCTTTGGTGCCTCAACTCTAAACCGTTTAACTGAACTATCACGTAGTTATCAAAACGTGTATGTCCGATGTTCGCAAGATCCACAAACGACGTTTGGGGTTCAGCACACTGAGCAGTGCATTAAGGACATAAGCTTTCTACTGTCCGCATAATTGCTACTATCAACTTTCAAACTATATTTTCCCTAGGAACATATCTAAAACAGTAGAACTAAAGCGCGAGCTACGACATAATTTGCAAAATCCTTTTGACTATGTTCAGGATAATTAAGTTCATCTTATGAACTCCCACTCAGATAGACATCCCTCTGGTCATCTAAGTGATTACATGATCCGAGTCAACTAGGCCGTGTCCGATCATCACGTGAGACGGACTAGTCATCATCGGTGAACATCTTCATGTTGATCGTATCTACTATACGACTCATGCTCGACCTTTCAGTCTCCGTGTTCCGAGGCCATGTCTGTACATGCTAGGCTCGTCAAGTTAACCCTAAGTGTTTTCGCTGTGTAAAACTGTCTTACACCCGTTGTATGTGAACGTAAGAATCCATCACACCCGGTCATCACGTGGTGCTTAGAAGCGACGAACTGTAGCAACGGTGCACAGTTAGGGGAGAACACTTCTTGAAATTTTGTAAGGGATCATCTTATTTACTACCCTCGTCCTAAGTAAACAAGATGCATAATCATAATAAACAGCACATGCAATTATATAGTTGTGACATGATATGGCCAATATCATATAGCTCCATTGATCTCCATCTTCGGGGCTCCATGATCATCTTGTCACCGGCTTGACACCATGATCTCCATCATCATGATCTCCATCATCGTGTCTTCATGAAGTTGTCACGCCAATGACTACTTCTACTTCTATGGCTAACGCGTTTAGCAATAAAGTAAAGTAAGTTACATGGCGTTGTTCAATGACACGCAGGTCATACAATAAATAAAGACAACTCCTATGGCTCCTGCCGGTTGTCATTCTCATCGACATGCAAGTCGTGAATCCTATTACAAGAACATGATCAATCTCATACATCACATATCATTCATCACATTCTTCTTGGCCATATCACATCACATAGCATACCCTGCAAAAACAAGTTAGACGTCCTCTAATTGTTGTTAGCATGTTTTACGTGGCTGCTATGGGTTTCTAGCAAGAACGTTTCTTACCTACGCAAAACCACAACGTGATATGCCAATTGCTATTTACCCTTCATAAGGACCCTTTTCATCGAATCCGTTCCGACTAAAGTGGGAGAGACTGGCACCCGCTAGCCACCTTATGCACCAAGTGCATGTCAATCGGTGGAACCTGTCTCACATAAGAGTACGTGTAAGGTCGGTCCGGGCCACTTCATCCCACAATACCGTCGAAACAAGATTGGACTAGTAACAGTAAGCATATTGAACAAAATCAACGCCCACAACTACTTTGTGTTCTACTCGTGCAAAGAATCTACGCAATAGACCTAGCTCATGATGCCACTGTTGGGGAACGTAGCAGAAATTCAAAATTTTCCTACGTGTCACCAAGATCTATCTGTGGAGAAACCAGCAACGAGGGGAAGGAGAGTGCATCTACATACCCTTGTAGATTGCTAAGCGGAAGCGTTCAAGAGAACGGGGTTGAAGGAGTCGTACTCGTCGTGATCCAAATCACCGGAGATCCTAGTGCCGAACGGACGGCACCTCCGCGTTCAACACACGTACAGCCCGGTGACGTCTCCCATGCCTTGATCCAGCAAGGAGAGAGGGAGAGGTTGAGGAAGACTCCATCCAGCAGCAGCACAACGGCGTGGTGGTGATGGAGGAGCGTGGCAATCCTGCAGGGCTTCGCCAAGCACTTGCGGGAGAGGAGGAGGTGTCACGGGAGGGAGGGAGGCGCCAGGGCTTCAGGTATGGATGCCCTCCCTCCCCTCCACTATATATAGGGGCAAGGGAGAGGGGGAGGCGCAGCCTTGCCCCTTCCTCCAAGGAAGGGGTGCGGCCAAGAGGGGGGGGAGGAGTCCATCCTCCCCAAGGCACCTCGGAGGTGCCTTCCCCCTTGAGGACTCTTCCCTCCCCAAGTTTCCTTGGCGCATGGGCCTCTTGGGGCTGGTGCCCTTGGCCCATATAGGCCAAGGCGCACCCCCTACAGCCCATGTGCCCCCCCGGGGCAGGTGGACCCCCCCGGTGGAACCCCGGACCCCTTTCGGCACTCCTGGTACAATACCGATAAAGTGCGAAACTTTTCCGGCGACCAAAACAGGACTTCCCATATATAAATCTTTACCTCCGGACCATTCCGGAACTCCTCGTGACGTCCGGGATCTCATCCGGGACTCCGAACAACATTCGGTAACCACATACAAACTTCCTTTATAACCCTAGCGTCATCGAACCTTAAGTGTGTAGACCCTACGGGTTCGGGAGACATGTAGACATGACCGAGACGTTCTCCGGTCAATAACCAACAGCGGGATCTGGATACCCATGTTGGCTCCCACATGTTCCACGATGATCTCATCGGATGAACCACGATGTCAAGGACTCAATCGATCCCGTATACAATTCCCTTTGTCTAACGGTATTGTACTTGCCCGAGATTCGATCGTCGGTATACCGATACCTTGTTCAATCTCATTACCGGCAAGTCTCTTTACTCGTTCCGTAACACATCATCCCGTGATCCACCCCTTGGTCACATTGTGCACATTATGATGATGTCCTACCGAGTGGGCCCAGAGATACCTCTCCGTTTACACGGAGTGACAAATCCCAGTCTCGATTCGTGCCAACCCAACAGATACTTTCGGAGATACCTGTAATGCACCTTTATAGCCACCCAGTTACGTTGTGACGTTTGGTACACCCAAAGCATTCCTACGGTATCCGGGAGTTGCACAATCTCATGGTCTAAGGAAAAGATACTTGACATTAGAAAAGCTTTAGCATACGAACTACACGATCTTTGTGCTAGGCTTAGGATTGGCTCTTGTCCATCACATCATTCTCCTAATGATGTGATCCCGTTATCAATGACATCCAATGTCCATAGCCAGGAAATCATGACTATCTGTTGATCACAACGAGCTAGTCAACTAGAGGCTCACTAGGGACATATTGTGGTCTATGTATTCACACGTGTATTACGATTTCCGGATAATACAGTTATAGCATGAATAAAAGACAATTATCATGAACAAGGAAATATAATAATACTTTTATTATTGCCTCTAGGGCATATTTCCAACAGGTGCATCTTAACTTGCTGTTTAACAACTTGAACAAAAGGTTTATTCAGATCTGGACCAATTTCGAAACTTGCATATGAGGACTTACCGGATTTATTATATGTTGTTTCCGGCCTCATTTAAACTTGCTTTGATGTGTTGCTCTTGTATGCATCATCTCTTGCCATGAGTAGCTTCATGTAGCTTTGTCATGCATCATGCTTGTTGTGCATCATGTCTTGTCTATGTGTGGTGTGTTTACCATGTTGTGTGCTTCTCTCGATAGTTCCCGTTTCGTCGCGATCGTGAGGATTCGTTCGTCTACGCTTGGTTCGTCTTCGTGGCTTCATCTTCTTCATGGACTCGCTCTTCTTCCTTAGCGGGATTTCAGGCAAGATGACCGCTACCCTGGATCTCACTACTATCATTGCTATGCTAGTTGCTTCGTTCTATCGCTTTGCTGCGCTACCTATCTTTTGCTCTTCAAGCCTCCCAATTTGCCATGTCAGCCTCTAACCTTTTCACCTTCCTAGCAAACCATTGCTTGGCTATGTTACCGCTTTTGCTCGACCCCTCTTATAGCGTTGCTAGTTGCAGGTGAAGTTGAAGATTTCTCCACGGTGAACAGGATTATGTTGGGATATCACAATATCTCTTATATTATTAATGCATCTATATACTTGGTAAAGGGTGGAAGACTCGGCCTTATGCCTGGTGTTTTGTTCCACTCTTGCCGCCCTAGTTTCTGTCATACCGGTGTTATGTTCCCAGATTTTGCATTCCTTACGCGGTTGGGTGATTTATGGGACCCCCTTGACAGTTCGCTTTGAATAAAACTCCTCCAGCAAGGCCCAACCTTGGTTTTACCATTTGCCTCACCTAGCCCTTTTTCCCTTGGGTTTCCGGAGCCCGAGGGTCATCTTTATTTTAACCCCCCCGGGCCAGTGCTCCTTCGAGTGTTGGTCCAAACTAGAGCCACTTGCAGCGCCACCTCGGGGCAACTTGAGGGCTGGTTTTAGTTGTACGTAGTGTTCATCTGGTGTGCCCTGAGAACGAGATATGTGCAGCTCCTATCGGGATTTGTCGGCACATCGGGCGGCTTTCCTGGTCTTGTTTTACCATTGTCGAAATGTCTTGTAAACCGGGATTCCGAGTCTGATCGGGTCTTCCTGGGAGAAGGTATATCCTTCATTGATCGCGAGAGCTTATCATGGGCTAAGTTGGGACACCCCTGCAGGGTATAAACTTTCCAAAGCCATGCCCGCGGTTATGGGCAGATGGGAATTTGTTAATGTCCGGTTGTAGATAACTTGTCACCAGATCCGAATTAAAACGCATCAATCGCATGTGTAGCCGTGATGGTCTCTTTTCGGCGGAGTCCGGGAAGTGAACACGGTTTTGGGTTATGTCTGACGTAAGTAGGAGTTCAGGATCACTTCTTGATCATTGCTAGCTTCACGACCGTTCCGTTTGCTCTCTTCTCGCTCTTATTTGCGTATGTTAGCCACCATATATGCTTAGTCTCTGCTGCAACCTCACCACTTTACCCCTTCCTTTCCCATTAAGCTTTGCTAGTCTTGATACCCATGGTAATGGGATTGATGAGTCCTCGTGGCTCACAGATTACTACAACAACAGTTGCAGGTACAGGTTCTGTGACGATCATGACGCGAGAGCGATGTTTGCTTGTTTTGGAGTTCTTCTTCTGCTTCTTCTTCGATCAGGGGATAGGTTCCAGGTCGGCAGCCTGGGCTAGCAGGGTGGATATTGTTTGAGTTTCTATTTATGTTTCATCCGTAGACGGATGGTGCTATTATGTATGACGATGTTGTATTCGTGTGGCATTGAATGCCTCTTGCATGTATCCCCATCTTTTATGTAATGTTGATGTAATGATATCCACCTTGCAAAAGTGTTTTAATATGCGGTTCTATCCTTGGTGGGACCTTCGAGTCTCTTTAGGATAGTGTCACATATTGGGCGTGACACGCTGGGCCTCGATGATCTGGTTCGCAGCAATGGGATGGCCCGGGAAGAAGTCTGCTCGGACAGAAGGCAAGGAAAGCCAAAGTCAGAAACTAGCAGTCGGCCTAGACAAGGGCCGACAGCTCAAAACAAGAAACAAAGAAAATGAAGCTCACCATCGACCAAGTCTTCGATGCTGCTGAAACAGCCGTCATCTGCGCCTCCTTGTCGGCCCAGGCGGAGTGCTCGATCTTGAACTCGGCGAGGAGGTCGGTCTCCTTCGCCTTCGCCTCCCTCTGAGCCATCTTGAGGGCCTCCGCCTGCTCCGCGAGCTGAGTGACCAGCCGGTCACGCTCCTCGGCCAGCTTGCTGCACTCTGCCTCCTTGCCGCGCAGGGCGGTGTTGGCTTCACCCAGCTGCTATGCCTCTGTAAAAAGAAAGAAGAAAGAGTATCAGCCAAATAACAAAGAGGGATGTAGTTGTCGGGGAGATCCGGCCCGACTGCTCAGCAGTCGGCCCGAATCTCGGGGACTATAGCCCGCGGGTGCGCTATCGCGCCCCCGCAGAGAAGAAGTTGCCAACAAAAATAAAGTCACTGGGAAGATTCGGCCCGACTGCACAGCAGTCGGCCTGAACCTCGGGGACTACAGCCCGCGGGTGCGCCAGCGCGCCCCCGCGAAGAAAGGAAATCGAAGCTTACTCCGGCTCTCGGACAAGTGGGCGGTCCGCGTCTCCAACTCCCGAACCCTGGAGTTGAAGGTGACCGCGCGAAGATTGTGGTAGTCCTGCGAAAGGGATATCAGATAAAGTCAGCATTTGGCACCTGCAAGTTAAAGTTCCGGGCCGCCTGCTCAGCAGCCGGCCCGAAACTTGGGGACTACACCCAGTGGGTGCGCTTGCGCGCCCCCACGAAGAAAGCAAGAAGATTAAAATAAAGAGAAGCAAAGGAAACTTACGCGGATGGCTGCCCGTGACTCCAGGAACGCCTTGTTGCATCGCTTGAGGGCTTCGGCTTCGGCCCGGAGTTTGGCCTGGACATCAAGGGACGCCTGGGCCAGGGCGCCCGTCCCACCTCCGTGTACCCAGCCAGCAGGCGCAGAGCTGGTCGCTTCGATGTCGGGGACCGATGAGCTCGCGGCACTGGCCTCCAGCGGCCGCGGTGCCGAGGCCGCCTTCGCGAGACGGCAACGCACGGGTGTGCAGACCTCAGGAGTCAGGTCCGTCATCACTACGTCCCCGGCTGGTGGCACCGGCGGAGCGGCTGGCTGCTCGTCCTGTGTTCCGCTGGTTGGTGGTGGCGGCGGCACGATGACGTCCGACATGGCCACGTCGCCGCCCTCCCTCTCCATGTCCGGCTGCTCGTCGCCAGCTCCTCCAGTCGTCGCCACAAACTCCACGGAGGTGGCGCGGAGTTCAGAGGAGTCACAAGCAGCGGCTCCTAGCGGCGTGCAGCCTCTACAAGCCGCTCCTTCTCCGCGGCGTCGGCCTCTGCCTGCGCCTGCTTCCTCGCCGCAGATGTGGCGGCCTTGTCCACCTCCGCCTTCGCCAGATGGTCGGCCTCTTCCTCACGCGCCTCCCGCATGTTCCACTCCTGCGCCTCCCGGAGGTCGGTGGCCGGGTCGATCCGCCAGCTGGTGGTGGAGGTCTCCGCCGACCTGATGACCGAGGCGGCGGCCGACTTCTTAAGGGTGAGCGGGGCCCTGAGATGGGAAGACAAGACAAAAAAGTTTTTAAGCCAGATTGGCAAAAAGGTGGAAACGTAAGAAGGATACTTACGCTGACACCATGACTGGCACCTTCGACTGCCTCTGGTACTTGGCCACCTTGGTCGCGGCTTCTTTCCGCCTGGTCACCGTGGCCGGGTTCTTGGGCTTCTTCGGCGCGCTGCCAAACAGGGCAACGCCTTGCTTTCGCTTCCACTTGCCGCCTCGGGCAGGTGGCCCAGTAGAGGGGCCTGCACCGGTGTTGGCAGTGCTCCGGGAGGGGCGCGGCTCGTCTTCACCGTTGTTGTCGTCAGGCCAGGTCTCCATGCCGCCGCCCTCCTCGGAGCTGCCTGCTCCATCACCGCCGCCTGCTGCGTCGTCCGCCAAGGCGGCTGCCCCCAAGTCGGGGTCGTCCACATCGCTCACCGCCCTGTCCGGCAGGTAGTCACCACCCGGCCCCACGATGGCGGTCGTCGACTCAGACATATAAATCTGCGGTCCAGAAAATGAGTTGCTTCACACAGGGAACAAGACTAAAAGTCAGAGCTAAAGAAGAAATCAAGGGACTTATGGCAGGCAGCGGGTCGTCACGAGAATACGGCCGCTTCCCAAACCGTCAATCTCCCTCCGACACCTTGAGGTTGGAGATCTTGTTCACCATCCTCGCGACCTCAGCAGTCGGGATCTCCCTCGCGCACAACCTGCTCGGGTCGTGGTGCCCGCTCATCCGACAGATCAGATGAGGGCGGCCCTGGAGCGGGAGGACCCGGCGCTCGACGAAGGCGATGAGGAGGTCGAAGGCCACGAGGCCCTCCGACTCCTCGAGCACCCAGAGTCGGCGGATGGCGGCTGCCGCGTCCGCCGACATCGGCTTCGTCTTGTAGCCCCAGTTGGGACGAAGGTTGATGAAGTCGACAACCGGATCAACATTCTCGACATAAAAATAAGACTGCTGCCATAGTTTTACTGACTGTGACAACTTGATGATGGGGAAGGCATTCCTCTTCGCCGGCCGGCGCACGGCGACGAATCCGCCGCACTCAGCCGCCATGTCCTTGGTGGAGGTTCCGAGCTTGCCATAGAAGAACGCTCCCCACATCTCGAGTGTGGGGAGGATGCCGAGGTAGCCCTCGCACACCGTGACGAAGGCGGAGAGCAGGGTCACGGTGCGTCAGATGATGCGGTTGGAGATGGTTGAAGTTGAGGAACGAGCAGAGGAAGCCGCTCACCGGAAGGCCGAAGCCGTAGAGAAAGTGCGAGCGGAAGACAACCCGCTCGTTCCCCTTCGGCGCCGGCGAAATCTCCTCCGTCGGCGGCACCTGCGCCTTGATGAACGCTGTGTTGGGCATCCGGCGCATGTCTCGGAGGAAGGAGATGTGGTCTTCAATCACCGTTGAGCCATCCCAGTCGCCGTCCTTCTCGCACGCCGTGGCTTCAAGCGGGGCTGCGAAGGGAGGAGGAGCACGGCGGCGGCGAACGGCGGCAGCACCATGGCAAGCACGGAGCGGCGACAGCAGCAATGGCGGAGAGAGCAACAGGAGGAAGAGAGTGTGGGAGGGGGTGCGCGTGCTCCGCCGCACCCCTCCCTCCCCCTACTTATATCCCTCGGGCTACGAAGCCGGGGCAGGGCGTGGGATTAAATGCGCCCACGACCCCCCGATTACCGCGCCAACTTACTGTGCCTTGAACGCTCGTGGGAATCGCAACCGCCCACCTTGGCACAGCGGATCCGCCCGCGTGCCGAGGCTAGGTAGTGGTAGGCCTGGCCCACTATCATGTCCCATCGAGAGCGTGGGGTGGCAGGTTGGCCGGGCTGGCGTGCGCTGCGTGGCATGCTTGTGGCGGGCGGCGGCCCTGGGAAGATTAGCAGGCACGCCACCTGTTTTCCCGCCTCAGAGTTCAAACTCGGTCGACGATCCCGCCTTGTCAAAGCCAACTCCAGCAGTAGGCGCACCACAAGGCGGATCGAACATTCTCCCGAAGCTCAGTGAGGAGGGAAGCCGTTGAGACTTCGTGGCCCCTCGACCACAATGTCTCACCAGCTTCGAGGACTACTGTCGGAGTAATGGGCTATGGGTAGCCTCACCCGAGTCCCTGAACTTGTCAAAACTTTGGGCCGGCTTCGCCCCGTAGTGTCCTAAGCTGAAGCTCCACCCTATGGAGGCCGGCTGGCTCAACGGCCAACCACCAGCATATGGCACCAAGAGCGGCCGGCTCCAGTCAGCCGGCCTCTAGAGAGGACGGCGTCGTGCAGGCGGCCACCTAGTGCCCTCAGAGTCTGTGCCCCCATCAGGAGGACAAGATAGAGCGTGGCTATAGTGGAGCCCCTCGCCCCCGAATCTTGGGCTGGGCGTGGCCACAGTGCCCCATACAGGCGGAGATCTCCACACGATGTGGCACTGTTGCCACTCCCCCCTGACGTCATTCCGGACGGGCGGAGCCCTGTTCCCCACGACGACCTGTCGGTACGGCCCGCAGGCTGCGGGCCCTATCGGGCAGTGACATCTCGGAAGATGGCGGGAGCCGAACCAGTCGGACCTGGGGAAGGCCGGCCTCTAGCAGGCGGCCGTCCCTTCCCTCGAAGCAAGTGCGCCATTAACCTGATGAGACCAGGTGTGGCTACAGTGATCTCCCGCTGGGCGGCGGGACTGTAGCCACACTGAGCTGACCAAGCCCGCGTCATTAGCAGCACGGCTACAGTGAGCAGCCACCAACTAGACCCGCTAGCGGCGGGAGCGGCCTGTCGGCTCCGTACCAAACCAGCCGGCGGGGCCAACCAGGTGGCGGGCCCCATTAGTCGGTGGAGAAGCCGGAGACCGGAGACACTGACAGCCAGGCCCAGCACCCGGCCGGATTACCATTGTACCCCTGGGGGTAGGCCTATATAAACCCCCAGGGCACCCATGCAAAGGGTTCCCACTCCATTAGAACTAGCCACTCCCCTAGAGCAAGAAGAGAGCTAGCCTTGCCTTCTTCTACCTCTAGCATACAGCTCAAGGAGCACCTTTGTATCACTTGTGCCTTAGTGATCATGCGGAGACCCCGCAGAGCAGGACTAGGGGTGTTATCTCCTAGGAGAGCCCCGAACCTGGGTAAAGTACGCCGGCATTCATGTCTACGCCTCATCCCGCTTCCGGGCACCGGCGATGTTCTACTCGCTCCCACCATGATAAGCCATCCGTTGGCATATGTCGCACCCAACCCCCGACACCCATAGTGGAGTATGAGGGAGCAATCATCTTGTCTTCATTGACCCAACGCAATCAAGACAGGTGGTCCATCTTGAGGAGGACAAGATCGTCATCATCTAGCTCAAATGGATCATGCACAAGGCAAAGGTTTGCCCATGATAGCTTTTCTGTTTTTCCGGTCTCATGGTGGTAGTGTGGAGACCGGGTTATAGTAGTCGTACTATCAAGGGGGGCTCTCAAGTGAGTAGCTTGATCGTATCATTCATCAAGAGCTCAAACCATTGCATCCTTGCATCATCTTTCTTGATTCTTATTTGTTTTGTCTTCTGAGGTTCTAGAGCTTGTGGTTATCTCCATGACAAGCTCTTGTACTTCAAAAACGGATTTCATATGCCTCTTCTATTGTGTTTTCGGTGCTGGAGGTTTTACCGATCTTATTCGAAGAAGGTTTCTCACCATTTTCTATTGGGCCTTTTCTAATTTCCTTCTTATTGTTATTTCTATCAAGATTGTGTTAGCCCTTGTAGCTAGCTTTCCAACAAACTTGGTTTCATCGAATTCGGAGTCCGTTTGCAGAAGTTGTGGCAGTTTTGGTGTTCTGAAAAGGCTGCAGCGGTACTATTGCAGACAGGAGTGGATGTAATTTTTTACTACTGCTCCAGACCGGTACTACCGCGGCTACTACAACGGTAGTACCACTCCGGACCAAAATCTCGTCACAAGTCCAGTGGTGGTAAGCACGATTGTATTTTTTTAGTACCGCTCGCAAGCAGTAGTACCGCTACCCTTTGAGGTAGTACCGCTACCCCTAGCGGTAGTACCGTGAGGTCAAGCGGTAGTACCGCTCTATGAGGGCTGTGAGCATAACAGTTGGATTTTTCCCCACCTTTAAAAGGTGGTCATCTTCCCCAATGAACCTTATCCTTTGAGCTCGTGTTATTCCCCCATTGTTGACCTTCTTCGAGCTTGCTATCTCTAAATCCCTCCATGGATTCTTGCTAGTTTTGGGGGGAAAGAGAGAGGAGATCTAGATCCACATTCCCATCAATCAATTTCTCCTCTAAGTGAGGGGAACCCCTTGGATCTAGATCTTGGAGTTCTTCATGTTCTTCTTTCATTCTTCCTGTCACTTTCCTCCCTAGCATTAGTTGCTTTGGTGGGATTTGGGAGAGAAGGACTTGGACACTCCGTGTGCCCTTGCCATTGCATTTGGTGCATCGGTTTGAGTTCTCCACGGTGATATGTGGAATTTACAAGTTGAGAAGCTTATTACTCTTGGGTGCTTGGTACACTTGAGCTTGTTCCTCTTGGGTGCTTGGGCGCCCTAGACGGTTGGTGTTGTTCAGAGCTCAATCATTATGGTGTAAAGCTCCGGGCAAGCGTTGGGGTCTCCAATTAGGTTGTGGAGATCGCCCCGAGCATTTTGACGGGTTCGGTGACCGCCCCCAAGGGTTGCCAAAGTGTACGGGTTCGGTGACCGCCCTCAAGGGTCCCTTAGTGGAATCACGGCATCTTGCATTGTGAGAGGGCGTGAGGAGATTACGGTGGCCCTAGTGGCTTCTTGGGGAGCATTGTGCCTCCACACCGCTCCAAACGGAGATTAGCATCTGCAAGGGTGTGAACTTCGGTATATCTCTTACACGAGCCCTTTACTTATGCACTTTACTTTGTGATAGCCATATTGTTTCTTGTCATATATCTTGCTATCACTTAGTTGCTTATCTTGCTTAGTATAAGTTTTTGGTGCACATAGGTGAGCCTAGTTGTTGTAGGTTTTGTGCTTGACAAATTAACCGCTAGGTTTATTCCGCATTTGTTCAAGCCTAAACCGTAATTATTTTAAAGCGCCTATTCACCCCCCCCCTCTAGGCGACATCCATGATCTTTCAATTGGTATCAGAGCCTCGTCTCTATTTATTTGGCTTTACCGCCTAGAGAGTAAATATGTCGACTAGGGGATTAGGATTCTCTGACCCTCTTAGTTTTGATGGCACAAATTTTGATGTTTGGGTAATTCACATGCTTAATCTCTTTAGGGTCATGGACCCAAATTTAGAGCGAATTGTAGATATGGGTTTTTCTCCTCAAGGATCCCCAAAGATTATCTTTAGAGGATGAGAAGAACTCTTATCTCAATGCTCAAGCTTCTAATGTGCTTTTCGATGCTTTGAGCAATGTAGTTATATTTCAACTCATGTCGTTCCGGAATGCTCATGAGTTGTGGACGAAGCTTCAAGATAAATATGGTGTGCCCAAGACTTGTGGGGATGATTGTTCTCCCTCCACCTATGACCATATAGTCTTCTCAACTTCTTCTACTTCACCTACATGTGGTTCGCCACAAGGTAATGATATGGTGAGTAGTGTTGGTCATTGCAATGATGATAGTATGCTTATTGTGGATGATCCTTCATCACTATATTATTGCAATGCTCCTTCTTTGGGCTTTAACACTTCGAGCACTCCAAATGTTTCACATGCTTGTGTTGATAGTCCTTGCATATCATGTAGAAATTGCTTGACTAAATCTCATGATGATATGCTTGCTATGTCTTGTTGCCATGATAAAAATGCATCTATTTCCTCGAATTGTTGTGCTAACAATGTAGAGAAAACCCAACACTCCATGGAACAAGATTTGGTGTTTAATGGTGCCTCAAGGGATCCTACATTATCATCTATTCCGTTTTGCCTTATGGCCAAGGCTTCAAAGGTATCTCCTACCTTGAACCCCAATATGTCTCTTGATGATGATGTTGATGTTAATGATGATGAGGATAATTATGAAGAGAATGATAATGTTGCCTCCTTAAAAACCAAGGGGGGAATGATTTTTAAAGCTCTTCATAAAAATAAAATTGCTCATTCCAAATTCATGGAAATAATTTCCATTGCCATTGAAGGCAAGAAATACATTAAGGAGTTGGAATCTCATCTAGAGGATCATGAGGTCACCATTGAGAGAATGGAAGCTCATGAGCGTGATTATGCAAATGAGATCGTGGAGCTATCTCAAGCTCTTGAACATGAACAAACCACCTCCGAATCTCTTGAGGAGACTTTTGCTCTAGAATTATCTAGAGTGAGGGAATCTCATGATAGAGCTCTTGAGGTGGCCAATGATTTCAAAACTAAAAATGCTAAGCTTGAAGTTGCTCATGCTAGACTCCTTGAGGACTTTGAGCACCTCGAAAATGGCTCTAGGGTCATTAAGAGCGAGCTCATCAAACTCATCGAGTCTCATGCTCAACTTAAAGCTTCCTATTTGAAAGAGCTTGCCAACTTGCCTTCTCCTCTTGTTGTCAATGAGGATGCTTGTGCTACTAACTCTATTTCTTGTGAAGCATCCATTTTGAAGGAGAATGTTGAGCTATGGGCTCAACTTGAGTTGCTATCTAGCAATTATGGGAACTTGGAAGAAAGGCATGAAAAGCTCTCAAGCTCTCATGATGATCTTCTAGTATCCCATAATGTGATAAAGATAGCTCATGAGGCCATGATTGCTAAGGTAACATCAAGTGAGCCTCATGTGGATACTAGCACTACTTTTAGTCAAAATGCTATATTGCCCTGTGCTAGTCCTCATGATTCATCCATGCATAACATTGGTACATCTTGTGATGAATTGCTTTCCTTGCCTTGTTGCTCTAATGATGAAGCTTATACTTCCTCTAGTGCTTGTGCTGAGACTAACCATGTAGAGGAAATCAAAGAGCTCAAGGCACAAGTCACTTCTTTGAAGAAAGACTTGGAAAAGTGTCATGAAGGGAAGGCCACACTCAACAATATCTTGAGTGTGCAAAAATCCCCCAATGACAAAGGTGGACTTGGATTCAACTCCAATAAGAAGAAGAATTCCAAGAGAATCAGGAAGAAGGGCCAAGAACAAGTCAAGAATTCGGCCAAGATTATTTGCTTCAAGTGCAAAATTGAAGGGCATCATGTTAGATCTTGCCCATTGAAGAAGAAGGCCATTAGTGACAAGCAACAAGGGAAGAGGCCACAAGTTCAATCTCATGCTCAACCTCAAGTTGAAGAAAGGCCACTTCCCAAGAAGACTCAAGTTAATGCTTCTCTTATTGAGAAATCAAGTGAGAAGAAAGTGAAGAGTAGACGTTGCTACTTATATCGTGAGAAAGATCACGTTGCTTCTTCATGCACTAGTGGTAACTTATTCAACTCAATTATTATTGATGATATCTATTCTCTTGGGAATGATAAGGTTGGCAATGTGTTTGCCAAGTTTGTGTACTCAAAGTGGTGTCAAGAAAAGAACCATTTGGGTAGCCAAGCCTATTGTGACTAACCTCTTAGGACCCAACTTGGTTGGGGACCACCAAGCTCAAACTTGATCAATAGGTGTTGTTGGAGGGCATTGGAGACTTGGCTACATTATGAAGAATTAAGGGGACTTCATCATTCTTATTGTCTCAAGCCAAGTCAATTGGATTATCAAGTTTCTATCTTATATCCAATGTGCCTCCTTGCGATAACTTGTACTTAAATTGTTTACATTGAAAGTTACTTTCCCCTTGCATGTTTTGGTTTTGTTCCTTGCATGTGTTTGTATATGTTGTGCTTCCAACTTGCTTTTGAGCAATCAAGTATGTGTGTGTTGGTTTGCACATCATGTACGTGTGTGTCGTGCGTTGAGCCTTTATGCT
The DNA here is from genome assembly GCF_018294505.1 of Triticum aestivum. Classification (NCBI taxonomy): domain Eukaryota; kingdom Viridiplantae; phylum Streptophyta; class Magnoliopsida; order Poales; family Poaceae; genus Triticum; species Triticum aestivum. The sequence continues at coordinate 366,332,696 of NC_057804.1, read as the reverse complement.
TCTTGTTAGTATCCTAGTTGGCTCGTGTGAGAGATTAATCAAACATCCCATTTTGGGGGAGTGATGTGCTTTGTGCACCTGACAATCCTATAAATGGGTGTACATGAGGAATATCATCTAGTATTGGTATTACAAGATTATCTAGTCGCTAGGTGGTATATCTCTCATGAGAAATTCAAATTCTAAAAGGTCCATTGATTATCTCCCGTTGGATCCTCTTATTGCCTCTTGTTAAGTTTTCTTTGGTATCAAATTATGGGGGAGTAATATGCTATGTGCATATTACAAGCCTAGAAAATGTGTGCATTTGAGATATTGTCACTTAGAGTTAATATTACTAGCACATATGCCCGTGCGTTGCAATGGGAGATATATATATTTTTTGCGAGAAGCAACGGGAAAGATAATTGATGTGTCATCCAAAAAAGGGTCTACACAATGGTACGCGACATACCAAGAAGTTATGGTCTTCTGCTGGACATGTTTGACACGTGAAATCTTGATAGTGGTGGGGTTGGTCGGCGTGGTAGCGAGCACCCAACTCATGCCTTTTTTCCACCGGGTCCGCCTCTATCTCAGGGTTCTGCCTACCTCCTCGTTTGGTGGTTGAGCGGCGACCTTGGGACATGATTGCTTTGACCACTCTATCCTACAACGGTGTAACCGGGCGGATTATTAATTGCAGCGCATAAATCTCGTTTCATTAGCATAATCAGACATGAATGTCCCTTCTTTTTTAGAGTTTATTCTCTTTGCTTATTTTAGTGCTCAAGTGCCCATAATTTTGCTCTAATTAAAGCCAAACAACATATTCTCTTTTATTGGCACGTGCCCACAATTTGTTTTATTTATAGTCAACCAACATAGAACGAACACACACCCCTAACCAACGGCCAACGCGAATATTGAAGAAAATACTATAGCGTCATATTAGAAGTATTCTTTGATTTTGTTTAACATTCAAAAACATATGAATCGGCGAATATTCTTGGAAAAATCAACAATTTTTTAAATCCTGAACAATTTTCAAAACATATATTCTTTGATTTTGTTTAACATTCAAAAACATATGAATTGGCGAATATTCTTGGAAACATCAACAATTTTTAAAATCCTGAACAATTTTCAAAAAATACGATTTTTTTAAAATTCCAATATTTTTGGAAAAACACGAACAAAATTAGAACCATGAATAGTTTTTGAAATTCTCTAACAATATTTTGAAAACATGAGAATTTTATAAAAATAAAAATATATTTTTTATTTTATTAAAGGGGAACCTTCAAAACAATTTTCGAAAATGTTTTCTTAGACGCAAAGGTTATTTTGGATTTGTGGACATTTCACTAAAACAAAAATATTTTAAAATATGGAACATCTTATAAAATGTATTTTTTATAAAAAAATGAAGAATTTTTTAAAAACACAAACATTTTTTTAAATGAGAACATTTTTCAATGTTGAGAAAATTTTGAAAACGGAAATTTTTAAAAGTTTCGAACATTTTTTAATACATGAACAAATTTTTGGAATTCTGACAATTTTTTGAATATTTAAACAAATATTGAAATGCTGAATATTTTTGTAAATTTTCACTTCACAGAAAATATAAAGAAGATAAATGGAAAAAGAAATATAAAAGAGAAACAAAAGGTAATAGAAAAATAAAAATTGAAATAGAACAACGAAAAATGGGAAATGGGCTGGCCTAGTCTTAGGCGCCCTGTGGGAAGCTTCAACTATATATCGCTCGATGCGACAAATAAGTCTTGCCAACTGAGTGGGCAATAATAAATGGGTTGGATTCGTTGGGCCGGAGCGTGCGCGGCCCAGTTACGGAATTCTGGACAAATCTATTTTCTTTTCAAGCGGATAGACGCACGAAAATTTAGTACCACCTTGAATTAAAAAAATCTTTTCAACGGTGAACGGATGAAAACTTTGGAGAAACACACCTTGCTTTATTAGTAGGTATAGATTAATTATCTTGTTCCTAGGTGACATGTTAGCTCTACAAGTTGCAATTTGCTTGTGTTTGTTGTGAAGATGATGTTGGATATCCTTGTTATCTACCACCGGGAACTATTTCCAAATACTTCTTGTCTTTTGACAATTGGTAGTCATTATGTGTGGTCGAATTTATTGATCATCTTTACATTGGCTTTTGTTTCTATTTGCCTTATCTCTTGCCAAGGATTGTGTCAACTCCCGTTGTCTTCCATACCACTTGTGGATCTTGTTAATTTCTTGTTCTTGTCCAGTGTTTTCTAGATATAGTGAAAGTGGTGATCCCACCTTGTGCATTTTGTATTCAAATGCAAGTTCTCTATAATGCACAACTCGTAGGGGAGCTATCCTATTTTCTTAAAACACTCTTCTTGTGATCCTTATCTACTGTGTTTTGGTGGAAGCCAAGCCATTTCTTTTTGGTACTTTGTGCCATCATGAAACTTTGTAGAGGGCATGGTTTGTTTCGAACCATCCTCTCTTTAGGGAGTTCGATGTCCTTCTTGTTACGTGTTTCAATGGATACCTCATTCCTTGATGTATCTTTAATGATATCTTCCAAGTGATGATTTCTCCATTTGGTATCCTTTTTCACTTGGCATTTCTTTTTCATTTGCTATCGGTTCTTGAAAGTTTTGAGTATGCATATTTACTTCATGTATTTTCTTGGGCATGCTTTCTTTCTTTGACCCAATATATAGGGAAACTCCACCAAGTCTCAAATTGGATGACATGTGCACGAAATTCATTTTCATATCTATATGCACATATTTATGTGGAGTTTGTCCTATGTATTGTTGGTTCTCTAACTCTTTGGTCCAAATGAGTTTAGGTACCATTTTGTTTGTGTTGTTGGTCTAGGAACAATTGGAGGTGCATTGGATGCTTGGCTCACTCACAAGGAAGGTGGTGGCACCATGAGCTTATTGGAGGCAAGCTAGGATGCTCAATGAACTACTATCTACTACCTTAAATTGGTTTCTTCTACATCCTTCCAATGATATCTCGGTAACAAGTATCTATTCATGCATTATTTTCTTGCATTCAACCTTGTGTAGGTTGCATCTTGGCATGCTATTCATTCCATCTTGTGATACTTGTTTCCTTTCTCAAAGCATCTCAACGATGATCTCATGTTGCTAGTTGTGATGTCTTTGATGGTTGTGTGGTAGGAATTCATTTATATACAATAAGACCATATCTAGCCATGTGATATGCTTCCAAGCAAATATCTTATTGGTATATGTATGACTTCCTTTTGGATATATTGTTCCTTCGTGTTGTAACTATTTCAGGTGTACATCCTTCTTTGTAGATATATATCATCATAATTTCGTCTACCTAGAATCTTATACACTTGAGAGAAGTTGCACATCTAGATGATATCCTTTCTTTCACGTCCACCTTGTCTTTCTTATGTTATTTCTTTGGTGGCTCCGTGAAAGCTTTTGCCTTGAGTGCGTGTCTTATATCGTTGCACCATGATGCACTCTTGTGTTGTGAAGATTATTTTCCTCATGCTTATCTTTACGAGGCTTTAATTGGTATCCCTTGTCTTGATGAGGATTTCATCTTCTATCTTCACCATGGGTTGTCACAAGCTTTGTTGTTATCTTTTTAGTAAGCTTGTGTATCCATTTGCTTCTTGTGTGTGTGTGGGAAGGTCATGTTTTGCACCTTGTATCTCATTTATCCAATACTATGTTGATGCTTAATGCTCATCCTTACATTAGTCTTCTCAAGTGCTTTTTCATGACTCACACATATCTTTTTGGTTGACACTTTTCTTAAGTTGCCTCTTTTACATGTTGCTCAACCATGTGTTTGTTGGCTTTGTTTCCTATATGCTCACTTGCACTTGTTGTAAGTTTCTATTGATTTTGGGGGGAGCTATGATCCTATTTTGTGCACTTTGTATCCAAATACAAAAATTCTTATTTTGTGCACAAATCATGGCGAGCTTTTCTAGTTTCTTTGGAACACTCCTTTGCTTGTATCATAATATATTACTCATGTGGCTTGTAGGATCTTTGGTCTAGTTGGTTCAATTGATATCCTTTGATTGCTTGCTTCAATTGGTATCTTTTGATTGCTTGTGTCTCTCCTTGTTATGTCTTTGTGGCATACCTTCTTTTACAATCTTTGTGCCTCAATATAGTTTGTGTTACTCCAAGTATTTACCTTTGTATATGTGTATTGCATTACACTCTCTTGTTGAGGAATACACAATTTATGGAGAACCACAATTTATATTGGCCTTCTAAGCTTTTCGCTCATTTTGGCAATCGATGCCAATGGGGGAGAAGTTTCAGAGAGTTATGTGGAGAAGTTTAGAGAGTTGTCTCTTCTGGCTTTGGTTTGTTCCTAAGAGCATTTGCATCTCTTACGCGTGCATTATTGGTTGTTGCTTGCATGGTGATGCGTAATTCCTTATATAAACTCTCTTGAAAGTGATTGTCGTCAATTACCAAAAATGGGGGAGATTGAAAGAACATGTGATGCACCCATGTTTGGTTTTGGTAATTGATGACAATCTCTATGGACTAATGGTTGTCTTGAGTTATATTTGAAGGATTTGTCCATAGGATTTTCTTGAAGTCCATGTGTTGGTTTCAAGGAGTTTATGAGTTGACCAAGGTGCTATTAAGGAATTATCCAAAGATTGGTCATGCGAGTGTTGAGCTTATTGCAAGCATGTCTTGAAGAAGAAGATTGTGTGATCATTCATGTTTAACTTCAAGACATCATCCAAATGAAGAGAGTTGGAAAGATTCAAGGTTGATCAAGACTAAGTCAAGAGTGAATCAAGTTGATCAACTCACATAGCATAGAAGATGTACCAAGAGGGATCAAGTGAGCCCATGGTATGGTAAGCATTGTCCATTGTGCTTTGCATACTAACCCATGGTCTATGTGAGAGTTCTATGTGGGGTTAGGTACGTGTCCATGGGCTTGCGTCAAGAGGAAGATATCACTCAACCCATGGAGAGGATGACATCAAGTGGTGATGATCATCAAGATTGCCGTGTGCAAGTTCAAGTGGAACATCACGAAGAGATCAAGTGCTTGAACCTAGCCTTCCATTTTGGTGTCAATGTACTTGTGAAGATGTTCCGAAGAGTGGCTCACCCATAGTGGAGTATGGGGGAGCAATCATCTAGTCTTCATCGACCCAACGCAATCAAGAAAGGTGGTCCATCTTGAGGAGGAAAAGATCGTCATCATCTAGCTCAAGTGGATCATGCGCAAGGCAAAGGTTTGCCCTTGATAGCTTTTTTGTTTTTTCGGTCTCATGGTGGTAGTTTGGAGACCGGGTTATAGGATCGATAGCCGTACTATCAAGGGGGGCTCTCAAGTGAGTAGCTTGATCGTATCGTTCGTCGAGAGCTCAAACCATTGCTTCCTTGCATCATCTTTATTGATTCTTATTTGTTTTGTCTTCTGAGGTTTTAGAGCTTGTGGTTATCTCCATGATAAGCTCTTGTACTTCAAAAACAGATTTCATATGCCTCTTCTATTGCGTTTTCGGTGCTGGAGGTTTTACCAATCTTATTCGAAGGAGGTTTCTCACCATTTTATCTTGGGCCTTTTCTAGTTTCCTTCTTATTGTTATTTCTATCAAGATTGTGTTAGCCCTTGTAGCTAGCTTTCCAACAAACTTGGTTTCATCGTATTCGGAGTCCGTTTGCAGAAGTTGTGGCAGTTTTGGTGTTCTGAAAAGGCTGCAGCGGTACTAGCGCGGACAGGAGCGGATGTAATTTTTTTACTACCGCTCCAGAGCGGTACTACCGCGGCTACTACCGCGGTACTACCGCGGCTACTATAGCGGTACTACCGCGGCTACTACAGCGGTAGTACCGCTCCGAACCAAAATCTCGTCACAAGTCCAGCGGTGGTAGGCACGGATGTATTTTTTAGTACCCCTCGCAAGCAGTAGTACCGCTACCCTTTGAGGTCGTACCGCTACCCCTAGCGGTAGTAACGTGAGGTTGAGCGGTAGTACCGCTCTATGCGGGCTGTGAGCATAACGGTTTGATTTTCCCCCACCTTTAAAAGGGGGTCTTCTTCCCCAATGAACCTTATCCTTTGAGCTCGTGTTCTTCCCCCATTGTTGACCTTCTTCGAGCTTGCTATCTCTCAATCCCTCCATGGATTCTTGCTAGTTTTGGGGGGGAAAGAGAGAGGAGATCTAGATCCACATTCCCACCAATTAATTTCTCCTCTAAGTGAGGGGAACCCCTTGGATCTAGATCTTGGAGTTCTTCGTGTTCTTCTTTCGTTCTTCCTCTCACTTCCTCCCTAGCATTAGTTGCTTTGGTGGGATTTGGGAGAGAAGGACTTGGGCACTCTGTGTGCCCTTTCCGTTGCATTTGGTGCATTGGTTTGAGTTCTCCACGGTGATACGTGGAAGTTACAAGTTGAGAAGCTTATTACTCTTGGGTGCTTGGTACCCTTAAGCTTGTTCCTCTTGGGTGCTTGGGCGCCCTAGACGGTTGGTGTTGTTCGGAGCTCAATCATTGTGGTGTAAAGCTCTGGGCAAGCATTGGGGTCTCCAATTAGGTTGTGGAGATTGCCCCAAGAATTTTGACGGGTTCGGTGACCGCCCCCAAGGGTTGCCAAAGTGTACGGGTTCGGTGACCGCCCTCAAGGGTCCCTTAGTGGAATCATGGCATCTTGCATTGTGCAAGGGCGTGAGGAGATTAGGGTGGCCCTAGTGGCTTCTTGGGGAGCATTGTGCCTCCACACCGCTCCAAACGGAGATTAGCATCCGCAAGGGTGTGAACTTTGGGATACATCGTCGTCTCCGTGTGCCTCGGTTATCTCTTACCTGAGCCCTTTACTTATGCACTTTACTTTGTGATAGCCATATTGTTTCTTGTCATCTATCTTGCTATCACTTAGTTGCTTATCTTGCTTAGTATAAGTTGTTGGTGCACATAGGTGAGCCTAGTTGTTGTAGGTTTTGTGCTTGAAAATTAACCGCTAGGTTTATTCCGCATATGTTCAAGCCTAAACCGTAATTATTTTAAAGCGCCTATTCACCCCCCCCTCTAGGCGACATCCACGATCTTTCAAACTCTCCTCACCCTATTCTCCTTCAACGCAGAGCTGACCAGACTCAGGTTGATTTCACTCGTGGTAGATCCTTGTCGGTGATCTCCAAACCTTCGGTCGACCTTCACAAACCACAATCACTCTTGGTTGCTGAAGATCAGGCTTGGTGAAGACAATAACTCTTCAACACTAGAAGCCGAAACCTATCCGTCTAGAGAGTGCGCAACTCTCAAGTGTAATAGGTACAAGAACACTTACTCAGAACTACTGTGATGCTAAACCACTTTCTAAGTTTGGGCTCTTGGTTTTTCTCTCGGTGGATCTTAAACTCAAATCACTTGGAGAGGGGTTGCTCAAATCAATCTTCTCAGAAATCTCAAGCGGAGCATCCAACAGATAACGTTGGAGCGGGGTCGCTATTTACAGCCGCAACCTTCCCAGATGGGAAATGACCAAATTAGATATCAGGTTCAGCCAATGGCCGAACGACACGATTCCAACGGTTGGATTTGAGCACAATGGTAACATTTCTTGCGGAGCAAGTAATGCTAACTCCTCGATCCGAGGCAAATCTCTCACAGCGAAGAAGATCACAATCTCTTGCTAACAAGTATTTGCTCGGAGCACAAAGAGATTTCTCTCACATCTTTCATAGGTTATGGCTAAGCATCACAATAGACCTAAGCATCAAGAACCTACGACTCGAAAGAATGAAAGAAGAACAACGAAATGAATACTACGTCTTCACTTTGTCTTCGACTTCCATCGCTGCAGTCAATTTCTTCGGACGATAGTACTGAAACAAAAGCTTTGTTTCTGCAGTAAAGTTTCGAGGGGTTGATTTCTTCACATCAATCTTCTCGACTTTATTACTTCATCAAATATAGCTCGTTCTTCTTTGCAGCGCAAATATACTTCGGTGAAGTTCTTCGAACTCAGCACCGAAGACAACATTCTCTTTGGTTATGTATGGACTTTTTCTCTATGTATGCACTAGCAAACAAATCAGTCCATACTTGTTTCTGTCAACAATCTCCAAAACACAAGGTAGGCAGATATTGCACCAACAATCTCCCCCTTTTTGGACGATTGTTGACAAAACAAACCACATTGAATTATAGATAACGAATGAAATGTAATGCGAAGAATACTAAAAGTCGAGAGATAATTATGAAGATAAGATATTCTCCCCCACAATTTATGCTTCATATCTTGAGGAGCCGGAGGAACAATATTTTTCTTCGTATGAGTAACATTGATAGGAGATCTTATACATAAGTTTTTCCAATGCACTCAATGCTGTTTGAGGTGGTTCCTATCACAAAATCTTTGAAGAAGGTTAGATGTAAAACAAGCGTTGAGAGATTTGTGACAAGGATATATCATGAAAGGTTTTCTCAGAACACAATTTGAATCCACACGAGATGTAGTATTCCTGCATGTTAGGTATTTGATGTAAATAGAGCAAGAAAATAGTAAGACTATATTGCTCAGAGTGGATATGTTTCTGATGTAGTTTCCCTGTCATAGTCATAGAGAGATAATAGTGAGGGAAAACACTTTGCATAGAAGCTTAAACTGACATTCTCTTCCTGCATGGTTAGATAATAAGATATATTAATCAACACATATCCATCAGCAACAGATATAGTTCATTTAGTACTTGAAGTACTTTTCCAAGTTAGTACCATCACATGGTGATGCTCTATTCTTCTTCGAGGAGCAGATATGTCTCCCTGTAAGATAAAAGAGTTTTGAAGATAATCATGCACATCCTTAGGAAAAACGAATTCGATGGTACCTGCAGACAGATAGTACAAGGCAAATAACATTGCAGGTGGGGGGTTATTAACGCTACATGACGACCGAGTGTTTCAGCACCACATGCGGCGCAATAAGTTCATGAAGCAAATTGTTCGAGGAAAACCAAATAGCGAATGAAAAAACACCTGCAAACCCCGATAAATTATCACTTGATGTAATTCTCCCCCTTTTGTCAATAAGTGCCAAAAAGGAAAGAGAGGACATTCAAGGAATTACTCCATGGGAGTATCTTCCAAATCCGAATTAAAACCACTTGAAGAATCAATATCTGAAGAACGCGGAATGGTCGAGGCAAAAGCATGAGTTGCAGCTTTGGCCTTGGAAGACTTGGAGCGATGAACATCTGGCATGTAGACAAGAGTACCGGATGTATCTGCAACTTCATCATCATGATTGACAAACAACAGATCCGTTGAAGCAGAACGATGTGGCAGCACTGGAGTTTCTCTTTGGATGCGCGGTACAACAAGCAAGTCCAGGTAGTCATACTCCTTGAATAGGCTCTTCTTAGATAAATCCTTGCGAGAGTAATGCTCTCTCAACAAGTCCCATGATCGCTTCCTTGCATCCTTCTCATGCAACAGAATTTGACGAGTGTGATTATGAATCAGATTCATCTCAGTCATCAATTACATATTTTCCTTTCTATCCATCTTGATTTGTCTAATCCAGAGTCTGCTGTGTGTGAATACAAATCTCATATAGTGATGGATCTTCTTCGCAAGAGATTTCAACCCTGGCTTCCTTAACCTTCAGAGCATTTTCAGACACAGAGGCAGTTGCAGCAGTATCAACCTGTTCCTTCCCTTTGTTGTTATCCTTCACAATGCGTAGAGTGTCACCAACTGGTGGCATGAATACCTTCGATATGTCGGCCCAGAAGAATTTCTCATTTGTAAGCTGCTCGATTGCGAACAAGATCCATGGAGCATAGGGCTTCAACGACTAAGGGCTATCTGCTGCACATGCCAGGTTCTGAATGAAAAGATCAGGAATGTCAAACTTGATTCCCTAAGATATTTCCACAAGTGCATTCTCCATGATGCCTTTAATGGAGTTTGGCCTGTTTGTTGGCAAGATGGTATTGCACAGAATGTGAAATGGCACTTTGTTATCATAAGCCAACTTCTTCGGATCAACATCAATGCATTCGCCGCCCACCATGGTGGGATCCATCAGGATGTGGAGTTGTGCTTCAGATACTTCCTAGAAATGCAATCTGTGTTATCTGTCGTTCTCAAATTCACATCGAGGCAAATTTATCAAGGCCAGAAAATTATCTGCCAAGCATTTGATTCTCTCTCTGCCAGTCATCCACTCAAGCGTCCAGGTTGATGTATTTCCGATTTCTCCTAAGATGTATAGCATGGCATAGAACTGAAGAATAACTTCCTTGTTCCAGCCATGATTAAAGTGCATGAACCCCTTCAGAAGAGCATGTTCAATGTGATAAATTGCATTGAAGAAGCAAGGCATATCTTCAAGCTTGGTGAAGTTTAACATCTTATGATTGAAAATTTTGTGCTTGCTAAACAAGATCCGAGCATAATAGACTGCTTGTTCCTCAGTCCAAAACCTTGGTGATAATGAAGTTCTTTCTCCTTCATAAGGACTAGCCCCAAAGAATGCAAGCTTTGATGAATGAAGCTGTTTGTTGAATGCGAGGCCATTGGGGCCATCCTCAGCTGGAAACAATAGAAATGATTCCTGAGGATTATTATGATGTTCTTCCTCGCTAATTTTCATCAGTTGTACATATTTAGCGTATGGCGCATTTTCACAATGGAGCAAGTGGGCTTACAACTTTCTCTGGAGCAGATGGCATGGGATCACTGGACTGACCATCATTTTCCTTCGCTGGAACTCCTTCAGCGGCTTTCTCACTCTCAGGCACTAGAGCCTTTTATTTTAGAGAGTTCTCAATTGTGGGTGGTACGACAACTTCTTCAGACTCTTGGGTCACAACTTGTTCTCCTTCAGTGTGCTGCGGCAACACGGGTGGTACAACTGTTTGATCTATCTCTTCGGGAGCCATGGGCTCTTCAAATTCCTTCTCTTCCTGTTCTGGCTGTGAAGCCAAAGAACCAGGAGTAGGGTCAACCTCCATCTGGGGGGGGGCACCAGATGAGGAGACCGGAGGGGTATTTCCTTGGGAAGCAACTTGCTCCCCCTCAACCTTCTCACCCTCCTTGGTGGATTCGGAGGGTTCAGCTAGAATTTCCTTCAAAGGCGATGAAACTGCCTTTTCCATCACAATCTCTTCATTAGCTATTTCTTCAGGAGCATTTTGCTCGGGCACGGCATTCACTTCATCAGGATTGACCAGATACATGTCCAGAACATTAGATTCTTGTTCGGCTGAGGTAGGAATGATAACTTAGCTTGTGGTTTGGTTACTTCCTCGGGACGAGGGGATGGTGGAATCTATTGCAGTGGGACACTTGTATCAACCGGTGCATTAGTTGTTAAAGATTGGATACGACAATCCTTGATATCTTTCGTCTTGTTGGCTTTGGCATGAGTCTATGAAGTTTCTCTTCTTTTCCTCTTCGTCGAGCAGCATCTGCTTGATTCTTAATCTCATCATTCTTATGATCACAGAGTTGAGAAATATCCATTTTCAACTTGGAGTGCCACTCAATCTTGTTATTTCTCATGGCATTGAGGGCTTTAGTGATCTCAAGGATTCCCTTGTTCACGTCTTTCCTTTCAGATTCAGAGCGAGCTTCATACCTCATCTTCTCAAGCAAATTCTTATCCTCTACAGCCCGATTCCATTCCTTGGTAATTCGCTTCAGCTTAGTGAAATGCTTTGTTACCATTTTGGTAACATCATCAGGCAGACCCAGACTGCTCAACTCAGATGGATTTGCATCATAAGAAGCACCTTCAATGATGTCAAACATAAGGTCAAAAACATATTCCTCTGTGGGAGCAGGAATAATTTTCTTCCCCTTCTTGACCGGGACAACAACTTTTTCATCGGTCATCAGTTTTCTCTTTGCCACTAGGGCAGAAGAACCTGAAGGTTTATTTGAAGGGACGGGAGCAAGCCTTGGTGGAGATCTCATCGGTGGAGAAATTTTTGCTGGAGACGGAGTTTGATAAGGCTTATCAAGCAGAGCTCTTTGATCGTACATGGGAATTTATTTGCCAACACTATCATCAGAAGAGTCCTCATTAGACGAGGCAGATGCAACCTTCCTTGATTTTCTGGCAACAGACTTCTTCTTGGAAGCTCTTGGAGAAACAGACTTCCTCTTCTTCTTTTCTTTTCGGGCAGAAGCCCTTTTCTTCTTCTCTAGCACATCATGTTGAGTTAACTCAACATCTCTCTGTTCTAGATAATTTTTCTCCGCCTCCTTGGCGTCATGCTTGACCTTGGCCTTTGCACGTTTCTCAACTTCCTTGGGAATATCAGCAGTTGTCTTCAATGAGTCTGCATGAGCATTGGGAGGAGGAGCTGGTCTAATTTTTTCATCATTTGGACCTAGATAGCCCTCAACAATGCAATCATTCCAGGGTGGAGTGAATGCAAATAGAATCTGGTATTTTCTTCAAATGTTCTCATGGTTGAACCATTTCTTCACCCAGTGACGGCTAATCTTTTGCAGCCTGTTGTTTCTTTCTTGAGTAGTTTCTACTCCAGGTGGAGTCTTGTAGGTTTCTGGATCAGGCATCTCAACCGTGGTGTTCTTCTCTCTATCGCGACGACCCTTCTTGGGATTTCCATCAGAAAACAGGATTTGGGAGACAGTGACTAGCTCGTCCTCTGGCTGACTATGTGTGGAGGGAATATCATCATCATCTTCACCAGATTCTGATTCAACCTTTTTCTTTGGTGCTTTAGGTGGCTTCGCTGATTTTCTTTCAGCCCCCTTTGCTTTATCAGCCACACACGATTGCTGTGGAATTTCTTCCTTGGACCCTGAATGCTCATCCGAACTATTTGCCATGACCACTCCTGAGAGAAAAATAGGAAGAAGTCACAAACATGCACATAAGCATTTCGACTCAAAACAGATAATTTTTCGGAAGAAGCAAGAAGTTCAAGGCATACATATTGCACGATATCATCGAGAGAATTGTAATATGCTTTAAGACAGAATAAGAACTCCTCTAATCTTTCGATGTATACACATTGAACCCTAGATCCAAGAGACTGGTACGAGGAACTACTACAAACCGCACAAGTCATTGCTTAGTGACACCTAAGGATCTACCGCAAGAAATAAAGCGAGATAAATGGTGTCGGGATGAACTGTCCTAGAACATTAGAGGGATAGGGCAAGTTCTAGATCTGTATACCCTAACTTAGCAGTACAGATCGACTACGGCAGTGTGGGAGAGAAGAGTTATTGCACTGGCGTGACCAACGATGACGGAGCTTCGCTAGAGTTGCACAGCGAGGCTTGACGTCAATGCTGCTTCGAGCTCGGGCTCGGACGGAGAGCGAGAGGAGAGGATTGAGGCCTAACGGAGAATGACTAGGGAAGAGGAGACCTGGAGAGGGGGTTTATATAGCCTGAGGAAGAAACCGCCCACTCATAAATCTATGGCCGAAAAAACCTGGGACGTTCCACATTCAACGAATATGATCACGAACGCGAGATCGTGGGCATGTGTCAGCCATTTCCTGCAAAAATCTCGGTAACTGAACTGGATGTCAAAGGGTTTGAGGAGGCGAAAGCACCAAAATAGATGAAATTCTGAATCTGATTCCATTCGCGACCAAGGACATCAGAGTGAAATCTTCTTCAGATCAAATTGCATGTTTATGACACGAAAGAACCGGGAAACAACCAGAAAAGGAACTGACTCGAAACAAAATCAAACAAAGGAAAACACAAATCATTCGAATAAGAACACATAAAGAGTAAGCACTAAAAATAATTGATCTCAGGGCTTATGATAAGCATGAGATATCCCTGAGAGAATTTCCTGCATGAATTGATTAGTTCTTCTTCACAACCCACACTTGCTTGGGAGGTGAGGATCTCATTTGCTTTGCTTGGCTAGGGATATTCCTCCGCTTAGTCCTGTGAGACACCTGTGCACTATGATGATAATCATATGAATAGGCATTTAAGTTGTTTCCAAATACATGAATGTAATGATTTGAAGATGTACACATGTACTTCTTTTGGCGTAGCTTAGGGTGATAATCTTTTGGGAATGATACTCGAGTAGATTCGGAATGATAACCATTTCCTCGTCGAGAATTATACTGCATTGTCAGGTTAGTAGTAACTGATAAAGTATCAATGGTGTACTTCTTTACCCAAATTTGCTTCTTGGGTGAACTTCCTGCAGTTAATTCCAATATATCGAGTGAAAATCTTACCATTATGTTGTTTGAAGAGTTTGTAATTTGATTCATTTGACTCGTCAGTATCAACAGGAATGGGAGAAAGATAACCAGTTAGAGTTTCAGGTTCGAGGGTTTTACTCTTTGTATGAATCCAAGTCGTACGAGGATACTGTTCGGGAGTCCAATAGGATCCATCCACATTAAGTTTCTTTTCGAAACCTAATCCTTCCTTCTGAGGATTTTTGTGAAGTATGGACTTCTTGAGTACATCACACAAGGTTTGATGCCCTTTTAGGCTCATTAGCATTCCAGTCTCAAGCAAGCCCTTTAACTTGCAATTTTCTTCAGTAATAGCAGCAAAATCCTTGAAAGAGGAGTGAGTAGTAGTACCAACTTCAATAGTAGCAATATTCTCTTTGACAGCATTAGATGTTTTAGCATGAGAATCAACATTGCTATGTTCTAGGCATTTTAAGCATGGAGATACAAAATCATTAGGAATTTGAACATATTACTCGGTGAAAAGAGAAGCTTTTTCTAACACCAGCTCGTTATGAGATTCTTTCAGTGACACGAGTTCTTGATTCCTATTAAAAAGTCCATCTGATAAACTCTCGTAGTTAACTGTAAGTGAATCATATCGATTGGTAAGATCATCAATAGTTGATGAAAGAGCATCCTGCTCTTCGACCAACTTTTAATTTTTCTCCATCTCTTCGACCAGCAATCCTTCGGTTTTCCCAAGATTTCTCTCAAGCATTTCAAGTTCATCATGTTGAGATTTAGCGATCTTGACCAGCTTGGCATAAGATATATATTCAGGAGAATATTTGTTCATGGATCTTTGGTGTTTGCAGATACCTGATCCTTTAATGATTTTGCCATGAGACAGAAGGCGATCGGTCCATCTTCGCTTGAATCATCATTACTTGAAGCATCATCATCAGTATCTGATTCGCTGAAATTCTCTGATGATTCAATGGCAACATATGCATTGCTTCTCCCAATCCTTTTGTTGAATTTTTCATCATCTGATTCAGTGTCAGTTGCTTCTTCTTCAGAGTCCAATGTCAGATCAGCACATGTTTTGCTTAGCCGTGACATTCTCTTCATATTTGATTCAATGATAGCTCTGGCTTTCACGTCAGTGACTGGTCTCGTCAAAGAAGATGACGGAGATGCATTTTCCTTCGAGATCTTAGTATGACGATCCATTCGGGTAAAACCACTGCACTGAAGGTATTTCCATCTGCTGCTAGGTTTTTCTTCCCAACCAGGGCAATCAACAATGACATGGCTGTATAACTTACACTTGAAGCACTTCATATCTTTCGGAGTCAGTCTTCTTCTCGATGATTCTGGCTCATCAAGCTCGTCATTATTTGTGAGGTAGAGATTGTGTCTTTTTAGATCACTTAGCCTTTGTGTGAGCATTTCAAGTTCTCTGGTGATGGTGTGTTGATTCTCGACATCTTCTTCTTCTTCTTCAGAACTACCATAATGTGAGAGAATTTCTCCTTCACTTTCCGAAGAAAACTCTTGATTGGCATTTTCATGTTCCATCTTTTCTTCATGAATCGACAACGGTGTCATTACCTAAACATAGTGAAGCTCTTCATAGTCAGGTCTTTGCTTGATTTCAGATACAATGGAATCAAAAGATTCATCAAGTGAGCTTAGAAGCTTGTTGACGACATATCTATTGGTGATATCAGTTACTCCTCGCTGATGTAGTCTTTCGACAATGTTGGTCAATTGATCAGTGAGTTCCATGGCACTTTCTTTATGGAGGCTTCTGAATCTAGTGAACATAGCACGAAGCATTTGAGTGTGAGGATCTGATCTGGCAACAAATTCTTCATGAGCACTGCCGAGAGCATCCCAAATTTGATTTGCTGTGTTGAGCCTGCGGAACCGAAAAAATGTCTTTTGATAGACACCACAGATGATATATTTTGCTTGAGCATCCAACTACAGATTTGCTTTAGCATCGGAAGTCAGATTGTTTTGTTGCTGAATGGTGTAGCCATCTTCCACAATCTGCCACAGATCATAGTTGATTGCTTGAATTCTGATTATCATTCGTTCCTTCCAGTACAGATAGTCATTTCCATCAAAGATAGCAAATCTTTCAGAGTGCGAGGATCTACCTGCAAGCGACATACTCAAAACTCCAACGACGTTAGACCTTTAACAGAGACATGGAGTACCTGCTCTGATACCAATTGTTAGGACCGAGAGTATATCGACCAGAGGGGGGGGTGAACGGGAGATTCAAATTTTCTCCAAAGATTTGAAACAATTCCCACTCATAGCAGCGAAATAGAGTATAGAGGGAAATAGACTGATTCAATCTTCCTTGTCAGAAGCATATTCATCGATGAAAGCACTGACAATAGTACGAGCTTGATAAGTCACATGTTTAACTACAATGAGAGTTATACAACATGCAAACAGATGTAGCAGAATAAGGCAAAACATGATCGGTACTGAATGAAATGCTATAGACCGATTTCACAAGTGAATCTGAAGTACAGGATGGTAACGAAGGAAAACAGGCGATGATAACAAACAAGGATGAACACAGATACACAGGATGGTGATGACAGAACAAAATGATCAAATAATCTATCGGCACAGAGCACGGATAATAACTGCAAAAGGAAATGTAGTAGAGTATATATAACCAGTGGTGCTCGATGGTGACAGAGATATTTGGTAGACCAGTTCACCCTTCTGCCGAAGGGCTACGTTTGGTTGGAGGGGTTGTGACTTAACACGGAAGAGAAACTCTCTTCACTCTATTCTCCTTCAACGTAGAGCTGATCAGACTCAGGTTGACTTCACTCGTGGTAGATCCTTGTCGGTGATCTCCAAACATTCGGTCGACCATCGCGAACCACAATCACTCTTGGTTGCTGAAGATCAGGCTCGGTGAAGACAATAACTCTTCAACGCTTGAAGCCGAAACCTATCCGTGTAGAGAGTGCGCAGCTCTCAAGAGTAATAGGTACAAGAACTCTTCCTCATAACAGATGTGATGTTAAACCACTTTCTAAGTTTGGGCTCTTGGTTTTTCTCTCGGTGGATCTTAAACTCAAATCACTTGGAGAGGGTTGCTTAGATCAATCTTCTTAGAAATCTCAAGCAGAGCATCCAACAGATAACGTTGGAGCGGGGTCGCTATTTATAGCCGCAACCAATGGCCTAACGACACGATTCCAATGGGCGGATTTGTGCACAATGGTAACATTTCTGATGGAACAAGTAATGCTAGCTCCTCGGTCCGAGGCAAATCTCTCGCAGCAAAGAAGATCACAGTCTCTTGCTGACAAGTATTTGCTCGGAGCACAAAGAGATTTCTCTCGCATCTTTCATAGGTTATGGCTAAGCATCAAGAACCTATACCCCTTTTAATAGTACGGAGGTCCTATGACTCGAAAGAATGAAAGAAGAACAACGAAATGAATACTATGTTTTCACTTTGTCTTCGACTTCCATTGCTGTAGTCAATTTCTTCGGACGATAGTACCGAAACAAAAGCTTTGTTTCTGCAGTAAAGTTTCGAGGGGTCGATTTCTTCACATCAATCTTCTCGACTCTATTACTTCATCGAATATAGCTCGTTCTTCTCTGCAGTGCAGATATCTTCGGTGAAGTTCTTCAAACTCAGCACCGAAGACAGCATTCTCTTTGATTATGTATGGAATTTTTCTCTCTGTATGCAATAGCAAACAAATCAGTCCATACCTATTTCTGTCAACAATCTCCAAAACACAAGGTAGGCAGACGTAGTTGGGTGTCATACCATGCTTCAGACTTTTGGTATGGCGTCAGGTCTACAAACGAACTTGAGGAAGAGTGTTGTCATCCCCATTTGCTGCTCGCAGCAGCAAATATAGGAGGTAGGGGAGATACTTGGCTGCTTAGTGGGAAGCTTCTCGTGCAAGTATCTTGGCTTGCCACTATCACTGCGGAAGCAATCGGCCTCACAGCTGCAATTCTTGGTGGATCAACTTGGAGCATGCCTACCGACTTGGCGGGCCTCAGCTTTGCCCAAAAGCAGACGCTTTCTCCTAGCGCTTTCCGTCCTTACTACAATGCCTATGCACGCGATGATGGCCATGGAACTGCCCGCAAAAACTATCAACACCCTCAACAAGATCATACATGGCTTCCTATGGTGTGGGAAGAAGGAAGCAAGGGGTGGTAATTGCTCAGTGGCATGGACCGTGGTGTGTGCGCCCAAATGGGTCGGTGGTCTCAGAGTTCCAGACTTAAGATGGATGAACATTGCCATGCAGGCGAGGCGGCAGTGGTTGCAACGAGCCGACGAAGGCGGGTGTTGGCAGGAGTTCAGGATCTCGGTGCTGAAGGAGTCCATGCAATTATTCAAGACGGCGACCAGGGTGCAACTAGGTAACGGACGCAACACCCTCTTCTGGGAGGATCGGTGGTTTTATGGGTACCACATCCAGGAGCTGGCCCCGGTGGTTTACGCTAGTGTGCCGCCTAGCTGCGACGAACTCGGACGGTGGCCGAGGCCATTGAGGGTAACACATGGGCAAGAGATATCGGGCCGAATCTATAGATCAACACTATAAGGGAATACCTTCGGTTGTGGACAAGAATCAGCGATGTAGAGCTACAAGAGGCCCACCCGGATGTGGCTACCTGGTCCTAGGAGAGGGGCGACATCTTCTCAGTAAGATCGGCATACACGACCAAGTTTGCGGGTCGTGAGGTCGTCCCCACAGCAGACTTCTCATGGAAATCTAGGGCACCTTTGCAGTGCCGAATGTTCTCATGGCTAGCCCTTCACAACAGGTGTTGGGCGTCTGACAGGCTAGCTAGGAGAGGGCTACCACACCAGGACTCTTGCCAATTCTGCAACCAGGAGGAAGAAACCATCAACCATGTATTACTAACTTGTGTATTCTCAAGAGAGGTTTGGGCGCACATCTGCCATGCACTGGAGGAGCCGGCCTGGGCTCCTAGTGGGACGGAGGTGCTCTCCGTATGGTGCCAAGGTAGAGACAAACAAGGCCTCGGCATCAGTACGTCTAGGGCTATAATCCTGCTTGGTCTTTGGGAATTGTGGATGCACCAAAATGCTGTGGTCTTCGATGGTGTTACTCCGAGCATTGCCAAGGTCATGCGACATGTGGAGCAGGAAGGAAGAGCATGGTGGAATGCAGGGCTCATGAAGGATAGCGTACAGAGTTTCTTTGGTAGGCTAGGTAGGTGGAACACGAGTGAGTAGTCGGTTGTATGGGTTAGACCACAAGAGTGGTGTGGGGTGGAGTGGAGTACTGATATGGCGTAGCATGTAAGATGTAATTGTACCTGTGGAGGGCCCTCTTTGCCCTTTCCCCTCTTATATATAATGATATGCATGTTGTGCGTATTCGAGAAAAAAGATATTGCACCAACACTATAAGCACGTGAAGGCCTGCTTTATTGTTTGTTATGTACTGTATCAATATATGGTCATGTAATCAAGCATTGCTACTTGCAGGGGTAAAAGGAACGGACAACAACTCTGGAGCTGAACCATCGGCTTCGCCTTTACATACTAGGCTCGATTTTCATCATCCACCGCAACTTCCTTACGTTTGGTGAGTTCAGTCCATCTTAGGCCTTCCGTACTTCATCTAATCAAACGTTTTATCTGTTTTTTGTCAGATTCAACCACAAGCTGCTCAATAATTTTCTGCAGATAGCGAGGGATATTTGTGGTTTCCTCCTGCATAGGTCTCTGCTTGCTCACATTCATAATCAGGCTTCCCATCTCTGAAATTTATTGTTTGAATTGGATTAACACATGACATGGGCCTTATATTTGTTTCGATGCGTATAGGACAATAACGGCATATTGTTCCCTCCATTCGATACAATCCATTGGTTCAAACAAATCATCTAATACCCAGGACTACAACTTACTGTCATTTTTATATATGCAAGTCATGATCGCCTCTTAAGTTTAAAGAAAGGCTTGGATGACTTTAGTTTGGCATATACGTGATTCAACTACTTTTTTCCTTTTTCTTCTACTCTGCACAGGGTGGATTTATCGGAATTATACACATACAAATCACCAGTGAGGTGGTTACAACCCCATTCACTTGCTGCACAATAATTTGATTGTATATCGATCATTCCACATGCGACACAACCTGCCGCCATGCTCGCTCACCTGATTTGGAGCAGCAATTTACTGCAGCTAGCACATGTAAGCATGCCTGCATCCATGTGAATATCCAATGCCTTGCTTCTGTGAACTTTTATGCATCCACGCCAGCACACACACAATTTCATCATCACGTTCTTTAGTAGCTCCTGATAATGTCATTTAGATGATTATTTATTGAGTACATGCACACTATTTTTCTGACTCTGATTTATTGTGGAGCTTAGCTATTATGTGAGATGAAAGGGAATTCACTCCAGCGATGGATACACATATCATTTGTGCTTTATGTGTTGTTAGTGTTTACATGCAATTGAAATTCGTGGCTTCGCGTTGCCGGTCATACCTATGGTTGTCTATTATGTTCTCCTTCACATATTTAGTAATTTAATAGCTTTTATTGGTTCATTCTCTCCATTCAAAAAATCTAACCTTCATATTTACATAGAGCAACATTTAATGGTTCATACACAAGTCTGATAGATAGTGCCACGTTCCAGTCCTTGGCGGTGGAGTTCATTCTTGCACATGTATTGTGTTCTTAGAAACAATATTTGATGATATGTCTGACATCATCCAATCATTTTGTGAACACTTGCTAGAGTATATGGTACACTGAGTTTATGCACTACCTTATTTTCTTCTTTTCGATTTTCTATATGACAACATAGTATCACAATGGTTCCGCAGCAACGTGCGGGGCATCCTCTAGTTCCACTCAAGTTGGATGACTCGTCAATAGATTTCAAAAGGCACGAAAGGCCCTTTGTAAAAATTAGGTATGGAGAAATTGGATCCTCCTGTATTTTTCCTTTTTTTAGACACCCTGTGTTTTTCTTATACCTGTGTTTTTCCTTTTTTTTTTGAGTGACACCAGTGTTTTCGGCAGATCCTATTTGGGCTTATGCGCCTGCGAGCAAACGGGCGCCTGAATGGCACCGCTACTTGGGCTCGGCCCATTTCGCTTTCCAACCTTTTATGTTAAAAGGCAAAAAAAGAGCGCTACGAGATGGATTCTGATCACCCCACCAACAAGCGCACCTGTGCTAACATTCTAACCTATACGTCATTTATTCGTTCCATTTTTCATTTTTTTTTTCATTTTTTCATTTTTCCTTTTTCCTTTTTTGTTTTTTGTTTTGTCTTTCTTTTTCCTTGCCCGATGAATTGTCCGCAAATACGTGATTTTTTTTTCAAATTGATGAACTTTTTAAAAAGCCCAAGAACTTTTTTGAATTTCACTGAACTTTTTTCAAATTGGCTGATTTTTGTTTCAATTTGCATGAACTTTTTTCAAATCAATGAACTTTTTTTTAAATCGATGAACTGTTTCAAAATAGACGAACTTTGTTTAGAATCAATGAACTTTTTTCAAATATGATGAACTTTTTTTCAAATTCAATGAACTTTTTTAAATTTGATGAACTTTTTTTCAAAATCGATAAACTTTTTCCAAAAATTGGTGAGCCTTTTTTTTAAGAGATGAACTTTTTTTCAAATGGGTGAAGCTTTTTCTTTAAATCTGTAAACCATTTTTTATTTCACCTTCTTATTTCATAAGAAATAGGAAAATAAGGGGGAAAAAACTGCGCTGCTAGCGAGTAGCCGATCGAGCGAGGTGCGACTGAAGCAGGAGCGACCGTTTTGTTTTCCCGAGCGAGCGCGCGCTCGTGGGCCGGCCCATGCCAGCGACGCTGGCGCCAGCTCGTTAACGGGCGCCTGCAGCGCTGACTAGGAGCTCCCGTGTTTTTCCTATGCTGCGTTCCAAACAGGGCCTAAGCTTTGCCGGTGATATTAGAAGCCTTTAACTTCGAGCCCACTCTAATGGTAGGCCCAATGACTACTATTGTCTCTCCGTTCACAGATCTAATCCGGCCTATACTAAAAAAAATAAATCTAATCCGGCCATCTTTTCACGTTTGCTTGGACCTTCCGCACTCCTCGCCCATGGCCGCCGCCGCCGCCGCCGCCACGACGTTTCTCTGGAGACCCTTCTCTTCCACTATCCTCACACGGTGCACTAACCCTAGGTTCCTCCGTACCACCCTATGCTTCTCGCACTCTGCCTCCGCCCCCGCCCTCGGCGCCGCTTCTCTACAGCCAACCCCGCCTCCTCCTCCTCCTACAACCTGCTCCAGCGATGGAGGTGGCGGGATGAGGTGGGAGTCTACGCGCAAGAAGAGGGTCGTGCTCCGCGTCGGCTACGTCGGCAGCGAGTACCGAGGTTATATGGGATGCCTTGCTCGTTGGTTTCTATCACTGTGATGCGTGCCGGGTTGGTCGTTGCTTGAGGCATTGATCCAGTGCATTGGTCTTTTTCTTCCAGGTCTTCAGAAGCAGCGAGATCTCAGCGCGGATTCAAGTAATCCCTTTTGTTTTGTTATAGCTTAGTTGATCTATGCGTTTGAGTTGTTGATATGTCAGCCGTTATTTATTTATTTATTTATTTATTGCGGTTTGATGCTTGAATTTCAAAAAAGCATTGCGGGGAAGTACATGTGTTTCATGTTAGTTGCATCGAATTGTCATCATTCGTTCTCTCTATGGGAACTTGGGATCTCTGCCTGGAATGTGACATATTCTTGCAATAAATAAAGTATGTTATTACCATTAGAGGAAAGTGCACGAATACACACCATTTGGGGTTGAGGTAACAAAAAACTACAACTCTAAGGGATTTCAATAAAAAACAACAACTCTAGGACTAATAAAAAACAAAAAACACAAATTACTCCAATTTATCACTTAATGAGAAATATGACGTTCAGGTCCCATGTGTTAACAGCATGTTTGGCAATATTTGGGAAGGGGGATGGGAGTTTAGTTTAGGGAGTTGTATTGAGATTAGACATGGGAGGAATCATTTTAATCCTCTGTTTGACGCATGATAGGAATTATGTGTTAGCATTCGAGGAGAAATTGTATTCCCTTGTTTGGTTCATGGGAATTGACGAGAGACTAGACAAGGGAAGTTAACGTAAGTTATGATGAAGGGTTAAGATTGACTCACTAAAACAATTCCCTTTCAACTCCCACACCCTCCCCTGTTTAATAAAACTTCCCAATCCGCCTAACCAAACAATCTTTTTTTTTCGAGAAAACACAAAGGACCTTTGCATTTCTTTGCATTGAAAAGATAGATGTTTAGTTACAATCGTCCGAGGACAAGCAGGAGGCTCGGCAGCCGCCCAAGAGCAGGCCTCGTCCTTGATTCTATCGAGAAGCGTATTCATGGATTATTGCGTTGTCGAAGACGCAGCTGTTCCTATGCTTCCAAACCATCCAGGGCACGAGCAGCGCGACGGATTTCAGGGCTTTGTGAAGGATCAGCGGTGTGTTTTCCTTAGCATGCTTCCACCAGTCCATGAGTGAGGGCTCGCGGTTGGGTACCGGGGCTGGGATGCGAAGCCAGGCCAGGACCTCGTGCCATGCTTGGCGAGTGAAGGGGCATTCCAGCAGTAGGTGGCGGATCGTTTCCGGCTCTTGATCGCATAGGAGACAGCAAGGGTGATGTTGCAGTCCAGGGTGGGCCAACCTCTCTGCAGTCCTGCAACGGTCCTGGTTGGCCAACCAGTGAAAGAATTTGACTCTCGGCGGCGCCAGCTTTTCCAGATAAGTTTCCAGGAGTAGCAGGCGGTCGATCCATGGAATGTGGCCAGGTAACAGGACTGTGCGGAGTAGGTGTCGCTCGCCGTCCATTTCCAGATCAGCTGGTCCCGGGCGGCGGAGAGCTCGGTGTGCTGCATGATCTGCCATAGCTGCATTTACTGAGCGATCTCGTGCAGGCCTAGGTTGCGGTGGATGTCGCGTGCCCAGGAGTTGCCATTGAGCCCGTCCGCCACTGTTCTCGACGTGCGCCGTCGCTTGGGAATGCAGCTGTAGAGATTGGGCAGGAGCTCGCGGACGTTGATCCACCAGTCCTCCCATAGCAGGGCGGTCATTCCATTCCCGACGACCATGGAAGTGGATGCCCAGAACAGCGCGCGCTCCATGGGCGGGAACTGGAGGTCGAGCCCTTGCCACGCTCGCTCGGGATCCGTTCTAGAGAACCATAACCAGCGCAGCTGCAGCGCGAGTCCGGCGCGTTCGATGTCGCGCACGCCCAGACCCCCAAGCTCGATGGGGCGGCAGACGCCTAACCAAAAAATAGATTTGAAGTCTCGTGCCTCTCCAATTCCCATTCCCTAGCTCTAATTACCCCCAACCAAACACACTCTAAGTGACTAGACGGACGGCTTGGTTTGAGCCGAGCCAATTATAATATTCAAAGTTAAAAAATCAAAATTTCCAAAAAATCTTAATAAATTAAAAAAACTGAAAAGATTGTAGTCAGTCCATCTTCGTTGATCAATCTGGAAAATTTTAAGCCTATTTTACTTAGCCATTTTAAATTTTGGACATTTCTGTATGAACGTGATGAGTTGACTTATAAAAACTCTCCAAACTTTACAATGGCTAAACAAAATAGGCTAAAAATTCCCAGATTGATTAGTGAAGATGGCTTGAATTACTGGAATTGTTCAGATCTTTTCAAGTTTTTCAAAGAAAAAAACATTTTCAAGGATTTAGAATTTTTGTATTTTTTTAACTTCGAATATTATAATTTTTCCAGAGAGCTGAGCTCGGCTTGGCTTGGCTCAGCTCAAGTCAAGTCGTCCCTCTAGTCACTTAACAAGTGTTGTGTATTTGTGCAATTTCCTCTACCATTAACATGAAATACTTTATACGTGGCGTCATGCTTTGTTCTGTGGCATTATGACAAGGTGATTATGAGAGTGATATTGGAAGTATATAACATGAATGCTATTTATGGGTGCACAAGTATAGTTATTCCACCAGGAATTCTATGTGTTTTTAATCAGATGCCAAAAAAAGGGTGATTCTGAGTTGACCCTTGTTTCTATGTCAAGTATCATCAGAGGATTAGTGAATGCTGATTAAACGTTCTCGTCTTCTTCTGTAGCCATTGAGTCAGTTTTGGAATCTGCCATCTTCAAGGCAGGGGGCATTCTTGAGAGTAATTATGGAAAGTTGCAAAAAGTTGGTTGGGAAAGGAGCAGCCGAACTGATAAAGGGGTAGGACTTGAAAGTTTAACCTCTTGGATTTCCTAATTGAGTGAAAAAAATATGTATACTTTTGGCTAACAATGCTTTTATGCATGCTTAGTATGGACTAATTTCAGGTACACTCACTGGCTACAATGATCTCTCTTAAGATGGAAATCCCTGATCGAGCATGGGAGAAGGATCCTGATGGCATTGCTCTTGCGAACTTTATTAACTCAAATTTACCAGATAATATCAAAGTTTTCAGTATCTTGCCTGCTCAAAGGTACCGGGGATGTTTCTGGTGTCCCATGGTTAACAACTTAACATATTATTCATAAGTGTATTGATTGAGAATGTGAGGATGCTGCCAAGATCTTATCTCAGTGAACACATGGTGGATGTTTTGTCTTATCAATTTTTCAGAAATGAAAATTTGGGGGGAACCCCTTAATTTGAAAACATATTATGCATAACCAACGACATTTTTCCATGACATGGTCTGCATTTGATCGTAGGAGTTTTGATGTAAGAAGGGAATGCTTGTACCGGGAGTACTTCTATCTTCTGCCTGCTGAAATAATTGGAATTAATAGCAGTTGCAGCTCTGGGGAAGTGGAGGAGCACTTAATTGAATTCAATAACATACTGAAAGGTTTTGAGGTAAATTTCTGATTAAATATGTCTTTTGTATGCTGTGGACTTGTTTGTGCAGAAGAACAGGGTTTGTGAATACTTCGATGAATCATCTGATAACAAACATATGCTGGGGGAGACATATTGATATAACTGTATGATGAATAAGACTGACATAAGAGAGAAGATTACACTAGGGATAATCAGATCTGACCTGTTAGTCCACTAAATATGATCTGTACCCTGTCATCTTCCTGAATTTTCTTTGTTATAGCCTATGATAACAAACACTGACATGGAAAACACGTGAGCAGTGCAAATTAACCATGAAAATCGGGATAATGGGGGTAATAGCATAATTTAGCAGGTTCAGTAGCTTCATTGTGGTCTAGTTTGTTACTTTCTACCTACTTTATCATTGAATGGACTTCAGTGACCAGTTAAACAATTGGACGCGTCTAGGGAGCGGCCGTTGGCTCCCTAGCGGTCCCGCGGCCTCCTATATATGGTAAGTTTCTGTCCCCATCTAATCCCAAAAAGGAAAAGAAGGGAAAGGACAACCCCCCACTGTACAAAAAGCATCAGGTCCCAGCGCCCACTTCAGTCCTGAACTCACATGATTTTCCCCTCCTCCCTTTCTCTTCCTCCGACCTGGTCTCACCAATCACATGACGCGCACCAACCCATCTCCTACTGCTTCGCCCACCATCTTTCCCACGAAAAAGCAGTCAGGAACACGCCATGGGAGCCTTCCCTATCTATAGAGTTGTCATGGAAGATCTGTCAAGGTAAAGACCAAGAAGATCTGATCTATGCAGTTTTTGAGGGGGGAAAGAGAAGGAAAGAAGTGGGGCATACCAGGCTGCTGTAAATCTTCAAGTTGAAAAAAAGGAAGAAGCAAGGTGACATGTTTCTCTTCTTCACCTTGAATTCAACTTCTCCAATCCTTCTTCATGCTGACTACAACTGATCCAAAAATAGTTCACCCAAACTTGTGCAAAAAACACACACAAAACCCCAGGAACACACAAACATTGAATTGCATATTGTGCAACTTCTGTTTTGGTTGCGGACCAACTATTTCAGGTAACCCAGCCAACTTTTATTTCATATTGTGCAACTCACACAGAGACACAGGAAACAAATGAACGTCCTGCTGGGTCATATGTTCTGGTTTGTTGCACATAGTCTACTAGATCTATAATGCAGTAATGTTTTAGTTCAAAAGGCAAACAATGGCTAAAAGAACTAAAAAAAGACAGAGTAGCAGATTGCTTCTTGGTGATCACTTCTGTGCAAAATTTGCTTGTTAGAAGCTCATCTATCCAGCTCCTGGTTGGCAGACAAAAACAAAACAAAAAGATGTGCTACTGCTTGTAAGGTTGTTGATGCATGATAAAACAAAAACTTCATTAGAAGACATGGGACCCCATGTTGTATGTCATCTTGGCCAAAATTGGAAGAATCCCCTGTGTGAAACTATGAAAAATGTATGTGGCGGCAAGCCTGACAACATATTGGAATTACATAGGTTTGTGGTGTGCAACTTATGGCTCGCTTATGTCAACTTAAAAAAGAATTGTGCAACTGACATAAGTAGTTTGGATTTTTTTACTTGAATATAAAAGTACTTTCAGATTTGTGTCTATTGGTGTGCAACTGGAATAGAAGCTGTGTGAAAAGCTTGAAAATAGAAAAATAAATACAATCAAACAGCAAAAAACAGTGCCCATCTTGTGTGTTATTTGTTCAACTTGTGGATGCATCTGTGCAACTGATTAGACCCATGTGTGCATACGAGAGAATTTACTTGGATGTTTAGTTTGATAAAAAAAAGTGCAACTGATTAGACTCATACTGATTTGTTTATTTGTTTCCTCTTCCACTACATTTGAGAGAAAAAGTCATAAGTATTTGTGCAACTACCATGGGTTGTTGTGGCACACTGGTATGCCTAGTTGTGCAACTGCCATAGCAAACATGTGCGAGTAAAAAGATGGGAGATGTATTCAAAAACAAAAGAAGGGAAGCAAAAAAGGTCTACTCACTTGTAGCTTGCCAAACACACCATACGCCTTCAAGTCCATCTGAATGACTATGACGATTAAATTGCTATCCCATACCATTGGTTGGATGGGGGAAATTACTTACATGCATGTCTAATTCAAATAATTAGGACATGAAACCTTTTAGGTCTGTCTAACTGGAATACTGAATTTTAAAATATGACAACTAGTATCAAATTCATGTGCAACTATGCCTTATATGGATGCCAACTACTATAAGGTTCATGTGCAACTATGAACTGTAGGGGTTTCAACTTGAATCAATTTCGTGTATGAAAGAAGGACTGTGCTAACTTCCGGACGTACTGAATTTAGCAACAGATCCGCACGCCCATTTCTCTTTCTTAATTACTAATTATACATGTAATTATTTCTTTTCCCTTAATTACTAATCTCTTTCGTGTCTAAGGAAAGGATGTATGTGTTGATTTATGTTTTCATGCATGCATGCAAACTACAAGACAAAACAGATGATGTCAGCAAAATATTCTTTCTATTTCAATATTTCAAAATGTTTTGTAGCTCAAACCGTCGATCCAATTGAAAAACTGTTTTCATATAAAATGTTCGTCGCGATGAGATCTTCGAAAGTAGATCCCATGTTGATATATTCTGACGAATTTTTTTTTCGTGTAAAAAGTTACCAGGTCGGGGCTATGTAAGTTATCATGCCTTTAACACATAAATTACCAACCTGTTTTCACATAAATTATCGGACATGAAAAATTATTTTTCAACCTTTCTTCTCAGGTGCACATGCATGCATGCCCTAGATAACAAAAAAATGTTGATGTTATCCTAGATTCTCCCAATTTTAGAACTTCAAAATTTTTTTGTACCTCAAACTGTCGCCCTAATTGAAAACTTATTTTCACATAAATGATTTTGTCGTGATGATATCTTGGACACTAGATCCACCATTGGTATGTTCCAGTGACTTTTTTGGAGGGTAAAAAGTTATCACGGATGTGCTACGCGAGTTATCATGCTAGTTGAGCATAAATTATCATAGTGTTTCCACAAAAATTACCGGGGCATATAAAATGGTTTCTTCGATCTTCTCCCCACATACACATTCATGCATTGCCCAAGAGGACGCAAAATGCTAATGTAAGGGGGGATTCCACTGAATTTGAAAAAAAATTGAAAATGTTTTGTAACTCAAACAGTCACTCCGTTACAAAAATCATTTTGACATGAAAAATTCGTTGCGACGAGATCTTCAAAACTAGATCTCACATTGATGTGTTTTGATAACTTTTTAGGTCAAAAAGTTACCAGGCCAGGGCTAAGTAAGTCATCACCTCTATTGTGTTTATATTACCATGTTATTCTTACATGAGTTACTGAAGGGTGTTTAACAACATGCACCCCCCTCCCCCCCCCCCCCCCCGTCCGCCCTCCCGGTCAAAAGTTATCACACCTGAACTAAGTCAGTTATCAACTCAGTTGTGCATATATATCATGTTATTTACACATGAGTTACCGAGTCAAAGTTGTCACCATGTATGTACGTAAGCTATCAGGTCTGCGGTGCATAAATTACCATGTTATTCGTACAAAAATTACCGGTGACATATTTCTTCAACTTTATTTCCCGGGTTAAAAGTTATCAACGTGTTGCACAGAAGTTATTAGTTCTATGATGCATAAATTACCATGTTATGCATGTAGCAGTTATCGGTGATGTATTACAACAACCCTCACCCCCCCCCCCCCCCCCCCCCCCAAAGTTATCAGTGTCTGTACACATGTTATCAGCTAAATGATGCGTAAATTAGCATGCTCTTCACATAGAAGTTATCAGGGGTATGGTCTCAACAACCTCCCACTCCTGTCAAAGTTATCATAGTGTTTGTATGCAAGTTATTAGATGTGCTATGTGTAAATTATCATGCTTTATACATATTCACCCTATCGTATTAACATTGTCCGTCGGCACCATCGGGGCGTTTTGCGGTGAGACCATCATAGCCACGCGAGGTGAATTTTGTTCCATTCTAATAGCACTACATAAATGGGTTTTTCTACAATCGTAATATAAAAACGAAAAGTCAACCATGAAAATACCCTTTCATCTGCACAAGGACTAGACATACAATAGGTGGTTGGTGAGCAAATGTACTAAACCAACGACCAAGGATCAAATCCCGTGAATGACCTATATTTTTGACCGCTGCTTTAATAATCCCGTAAAAATGGTGCGGCATGCATGCTACTTAATCCAGCATTAATTATTGCGAGATTTCGGGGTGGGAGCAACAATCGGGCCAGGATCGAAGCAGTACAAATGTGGCAGGTGCAGTTTTAAAGGAAACGTTAATTACTACCGATAGAATAGGAAACTGAAACCAGAAAATAAGGAAAGAGGGAAGACGAAAATCGGGAAAGAGGGAAGACGAGCGCGCGCCCGCATGATTCGGATCGAACGGCGAAGGAGTCGTTCGGATCTATTACTAAAATCTTGCCGACTGGTGGTTAGATTTCTCGAAACTTGCATGATATTTGGAGCCAACTGCTATGAGGTTCGTGTGCAACTACAACAGCTAGAGATGCCAACAAAAAATGTGACTATGGATAAACAAGATAATTAAACTGCCAACTAAGTATGGCCATATTGTGCAACTTCCTCATGCTCATATCCAACTAGGAATACTAAAATGGCCAACTAGTACTACAAAAATGACCAAACTGAATAAATTAATTGGATGTTATGCGTCTCTCTTACAGATGTCCTGCTATTTCAAGCACTAGTTATGCAAACCTACTACTAATACATAATCTGTTATGACCGGTTTGGTCTATACCCGAAAGAGGCCCACCGGGCATTAGTATTAGGGGCTTGACCCACAAGTTATCTTAGGCAAATTATTTTAGGCAAGTTATCTTAGGCTAAAGTTATAAATACTAGTTGTAAGACATCGTTTGAGATCAAGCAATAAAGATAGTTCTATCATATTGCCCGGCTCCAGAAGAGCCGGAAACCCTAGCCGCGCCGAACCCTAGCCGCCGCCGCCCTTCTTCTCCCTCGCGACGGCGCCAACACGCCGGAGCCGCCGCCCTCGCCCCCAAGCCTCGTTGTTCTGCCCATATAACCTACGGAGTAGAGCCGGTAGGAACCCTAGTCCTACCAATTTGGTATCAGAGCCAGGTTTCGACCATGTCTTCGCCACCTCCAAATCCACTGCCGCCACCACCGCTTCTGTCCGTCAACTCCACCACCGCCGCTGCCGCCAACTCCTCCACCGTCGCCGCCTCCGCGCCGGGCATCACGGCCTCGCTCTCGGCGGGCGCCACGGCGTCCTTCTCGGCGCCGACCCTCCCGGCCCCCGGCACCGCGCCGGGCCACGGGCGGCCACCAGCCCCCGTCCAACATACGCCGCCCCCATCACCTCCCCCGCAGCAGTTCACACCGGAGGCAATGGCCGGCGTCCTCACCGACCTCGTCGCCACGGTCCAGGGCATCCGCCTCTACCTGGCAAGTCCATACGGGCCGCCTCCACCGCTCCATCCAGCCATGGTCGCGGGTCAGCAGGCGCTGCCGTGGTACTCGGTACCGGGGGCCATCACCGGAGGCTTCTTGGCGCTCCCAGCCCCGGTGGCCGCACCGCCGCCTTGGCCACAATGGCCGCCGCAGCTCGCGACGGCAACCGTGCCACTCGCCGCCCACACGGGGCCGCGGTGGCCCGCCTGGACCGCGCCGGCCGCGCCGTCTCCCACCGCGCCATCTCTTCTGGCGGCCCTGGAGCAGGTTCCTCCACCGCCCCCGCCCAGCCCTAACCGGGGCCGGTCATCGCCGAGCGGGCTTCCGATCCAGGAGGTCCGCTTTCCGTTGTCACCATCGCCACTCCCCGGCTGGCTGCACAGGCCGCCCCCGGCCTACCCGGAGACTCGTCCGCCGTCCGGTTTTCCGTTGCAGCCCGAGGCGTCGGGCGCCACTGGGAACTACGCCGGGCCTTCCACCATGGACCGCGCACCATCATCCGCCCTCCGCACCGCCGAGGCAGTGGGCTAGGGTGCGCCACACCAGCAGCCGCCCCGGTTCGCCAAGATCAATTTCGCCACATACGACGGCTCCGACGACCCGCTTAACTGGCTCAACTAGTGTGACCAGTTCTTCCGCGGATAGCGCACGCCCGCCTCGGAGCGCACTTGGCTGGCTTCCTACCATCTCCGCGGGGCCGCCCAGACATGGTACTACGCCCTCGAGCAGGACGAGGGCGGCATGCCCCCATGGGACCGTTTCCGAGAGCTGTGCCTTCTTCGTTTCGGGCCACCGGTCCGCGGGAGCCGCTTGGCCGAGTTGGGCCGCCTGCCGTTCACCTCCACGGTGCAGGACTTCGCCGACCGCTTTCAGGCCCTGGCGTGCCACACGCCCGGTGTGACGGCCTTACAGCGGGCGGAGCTTTTTCTCGGCGGCCTTCCCGACCACATCCGCGTGGACGTCGAGATGAAGGGGCCCCAAGACCTTCAGACGGCCATGTACTATTCCTGGGCGTTCGAGCAGCGCGCCCAGGCCTTGATGCGTCCATTCGCGCCACGTGGGGGCCGACAACCTCCTCGGCCGTCTCCGGCAGCACCGGCGTCATCCACAGCCGCCCCGGCGCCCACCCCGGCTCCGACGTGGCCGTTCAGGCGCCTCACTTAGGCGGAACAGCTGCAACGCCGGCGCCTGGGCTTGTGCTTCAACTATGATGCGCCCTATGCACCGGGCCATGTCTGTCCCCGCCTCTTCTACTTGGAGACGACAGACGAGACTGACGCTGAGACACTGGAGGATGGCCTCGGCGCTCCAGCCCTTGCGGAGCCCGTAGCGGCACCCGCGCCTGCCCCGGCCACCGTCCTCGTGGTGTCCTTACACGCGCTGGCTGGCATTCGTGATGAACGGACGATGCTCTTACCGGTCATAATCCAGGGCGAGCGCCTGGTGGCCCTAGTGGACACAGGGTCCACACATAACTTCCTGCCAGAAACCACCATGCGGCGCCTTGCATTACAACCAACCGGCGGCGAGCAGTTGCGAGTCACAGTCGCTAATGGCGACCGCCTCCGCTGCCACGGGCTCGCCCGCGACGTGCCCATCACTATCGGCGACGAGCACTTCACCATCACCTGCGCCGGCATCGACTTGGGCTGCTTCGACTTCATCCTCGGCTTCGACTTCTTGCGCACTCTTGGTCCTATTCTCTGGGATTTCGACGCGCTGACGATGACCTTCTGGCGGTTGGGCTGCCGCATTCAGTGGGACGGCATTGGGGGTGCCGCACCCACACCACCACTCCAGCTGGCCGCGACCACCGCCACGGCCGAGCACCCCCTCTTGGAGAGCCTCCTCCAGCAGCACGCTGACATCTTCACCGAGCCACAGGGGCTGCTGCCCGCCCGCACGTGCGATCACCGTATACATCTTCTGCCAGGCTCCGCGCCGGTGGCGGTCCGGCCTTACCGCTACCCACAGTTGCAGAAGGATGAGTTGGAGCGGCAGTGTGCGCTCATGCTCGCGGCAAGCATCATCCGGCTCTCCACTTCGCCATTTACCGCGCCGGTGCTTCTCGTCCGCAAGTCAGACGGCACCTGGCGTTTCTGCATCGACTACCGTGCCCTTAATGCTGTCACACTTAAGGACAAGTTCCCTATTCCGGTGGTCGACGAGCTCCTCGATGAGCTCCACGGGGCGCGCTTCTTCACCAAGCTGGACCTCCGGTCGGGGTACCACCAGGTGCGCATGCACCCGGATGACATCGCCAAGATGGCGTTTCGGACTCATCACGGCCACTTCGAGTTCTTGGTGATGCCCTTTGGCCTCACCAACGCCCCGGTGACCTTCCAGGCTCTGATGAACGACGTCCTCAGGCCCTACTTACGCCGGTTTGTGCTCGTTTTCCTTGATGATATTCTGATCTCCAGTGCGTCTTGGGCCGAGCACCTCCAGCACGTCGCCATCGTCTTCAACGAGCTTCGAGCGTACCACCTCCACCTTAAGCGCTCGAAGTGCTTGTTCGGGACGCCTTCGGTGGCCTACTTGGGCCACGTCATCTCGGCCGACGGGGTGGCTATGGACGCCGACAAGGTGGCAGCCGTCTCCGCATGGCCGACGCCTCACTCGCCGCGGGCTCTCCGCGAGTTCCTCGGCCTCGCCGGCTACTACCGAAAATTTATCCGGGAGTTCGGGCTCATCGCGGCGCCCCTCACGCGGTTGCTTCGCCTCGCCTGGGACGACGAGGCGACGACGGCGTTCGAGGCCCTCAAGGGGGCCCTCACGACGGGCCCCGTCCTCCAGATGCTCGACTTCGACCGCCCGTTCGTGGTGGACTGTGACGCCTCGGGCGCAGGGTTCGGCGCCGTGCTTCATCAGGGCGATGGGCCCCTCGCCTTCTTCAGCCGGCCTTTCGCTCCGCGTCACCTTAAGCTGGTGGCATACGAGCGGGAGCTCATTGGCCTTGTACAGGCCGTTTGTCATTGGCGGCCGTACTTGTGGGGACGGTCCTTCCACATTCGCACCGACCACTACAGCCTGAAGTTCTTGCTGGACCAACGGCTGTCGACCGTGCCGCATCACCAGTGGATCAGCAAGCTCTTCGGCTTCGACTTCTCCGTCGAGTATCGGTCGGGCCGCCTTAACACCGTGGCCGACGCGCCGTCCCGTCGCGACTCGGACCTTGCTTCCTCCGCCGACGAGTCCGCCGGGGCGGCTCTGTGCATCCGCTCTGGGCCGACGTTCGGCCTCTTCGCCGACATTCGCCACGCCACTGCGACGGCCGCCGACGCCGTCCGTCTTCAGCAGCAGCTCACGGCCGGCGACCTGGAGGAGCCTTGGCGCTTCTCTGACGGACTGCTCCTACATGGGCGCCGGGTCTTTGTTCCGGCGCAGGATGATCTCCGTCACCAGGTGTTACAGCTCGCCCACTCGGCGGGTCATGAGGGTATGCAGAAAACTCTCCATCGTCTTCGCGCCGACTTCTACATCCCTGGCGATCGCGCCCTGGTCCGCGACTGGGTTCGGTCTTGTCAGACATGCCAGCGCAACAAGACAGAGACCCTGAGGCCGGCCGGGTTACTCCAGCCCTTGGAGGTGCCATCTCAGGTCTGGGCGGATATATCCATGGACTTCATTGAGGGCCTTCCCAAAGTGGGCGGCAAGTCGGTCATCCTCACGGTGGTCGACCGCTTCTCCAAGTACGCCCACTTCATCGTGCTCGGCCATCCATACACGGCGGCGTCAGTGGCCCGGGCCTTCTTCGACGGCATCGTCCGTCTACACGGGTTCCCTGCTTCGATCGTCAGTGATCGGGACCCAGTGTTCACGGGCCATGTCTGGCGCGACCTCTTCAGGATGGCGGGTGTCCAGCTCCGCCTGAGTACGTCGTTCCATCCTCAGACGGACGGACAGTTCGAGGTGGTTGACAAAGTCATTGCCATGTATTTGCGTTGTGTGACAGGTGATCGGCCTCGCGCTTGGGTGGACTGGCTCTCTTGGGCGGAGTACTGCTACAACACCTCTTATCACTCCGCCCTGCGCGCTACGCCGTTTGAGGTGGTCTATGGTAGACCACCACCGCCTATACTTCCGGTGGATCCGGGGACAGCTCGGACGGAGGTTGCGGGTGACCTCATCCACACTCATGACGAGATGCTTGCTGAGGTTCGTCAGCGTCTCCTTCAGGCCCAGCAGCTGGCCAAGCACTACTACGACGATCATCATCGCGAGGCGGAGTTCGCGGTGGGTGATTGGGTGTGGCTGCGTCTTCTCCACCGCTCTACGCAGTCACTCGACCCGCGAGCAAAGCGCAAGCTCGGCCCTCGCTACGCCGGGCCCTTCCCTATCTTGGAGCGCATTGGGAAGGTGGCCTATCGTCTTCAGCTTCCAGCCCGCGCTCGCATCCACGACGTCTTCCATGTGGGGCTGCTCAAGCCTTTCCGTGGCGAGCCACCGGCGGCTCCCCTGGCGCTTCCTCCCATCGCCGATGGTCGCATTCTTCCAGAGCCGGCAAAGGTGTTGCAGGCGCAGCTCCGTCGTGGCGTCTGGTTCATCCTCGTTCAGTGGGCAGGCCTTCCGGAGGAGGAGGCTACTTGGGAGCAGCGTGAAGAATTCCGCCAACACTATCCAGACTTCCAGCTCGAGGACGAGCTGTTTGCGCAGGCGGGGAGAGATGTTATGACCGGTTTGGTCTATACCCGAAAGAGGCCCACCGGGCATTAGTATTAGGGGCTTGACCCACAAGTTATCTTAGGCAAGTTATTTTAGGCAAGTTATCTTAGGCTAAAGTTATAAATACTAGTTGTAAGACATCGTTTGAGATCAAGCAATAAAGATAGTTCTATCATATTGCCCGGCTCCAGAGGAGCCGGAAACCCTAGCCGCGCCGAACCCTAGCCGCCGCCGCCCTTCTTCTCCCTCGCGACGGCGCCAACACGCCGGAGCCGCCGCCCTCGCCCCCAAGCCTCGTTGTTCTGCCCGTATAACCTACGGAGTAGAGCCGGTAGGAACCCTAGTCCTACCATAATCATGTACAGAAAAAGTGGGTAAAGAAATCAAAATATTAGCAATGGCTTGTGTGAATTACCCACAAACAGCCCGTGGTATGCAACTTCTATATAATTTAACTACAATCACTAGAGGAATTTAGTTACAGCCTGCAA
Source organism: Triticum aestivum (assembly GCF_018294505.1). Lineage (NCBI taxonomy): Eukaryota > Viridiplantae > Streptophyta > Magnoliopsida > Poales > Poaceae > Triticum > Triticum aestivum. The sequence goes on along the minus strand of NC_057804.1, from coordinate 366,295,921 downwards.
CTTCTATATAATTTAACTACAGTCACTAGAGGAATTTAGTTACAGCCACGAAAAAACGAGAACAAAATCATGTAGCAGACAACAAAATGCAAAAACTCATCATCGGCAGCAGGCGTATCATATAATCGGCAAAATGCCATTGATTATTCAATTAACAACGAGAGAAAACCAACTGATCATCTGTGTGGTACGCAACTAAAAAAACAGTGCGTGCAATTTGACAGCAATGCAAGCCAACTGAGCATGTGCAAAAAATACACCTCATATGAAACATGCTTTGTGCAGTGTAGTCGACTTCGTAGAGGTTCCTGTGCAACTACAGAACCTGACTCGCCAACTATGTACTGCTCTGAGTGAAACTTCACCAGACATGTCTGAAAAAACAACTAAAATTGGACACCTAAAGCAAAACGGCTAGCCACGCATTCAATCCCCTGACGACTAGCACTTCGCCGGAGTCCCGTGCAAACGTAGAAACAAAGCATGGCCCACCCCCTGTGACCCACTCCTGCCGCAACCCCGAGCAACTGTTGTCGCCGGCGTCGTGCGCGGTTCCTCACAGTCGTCGACACGCGAAGCATCAACTCTGCATCCTAAACATCAATATGTGTGCAACTAGACTACATTGCATGCCAACTGAGGATATGTGTGTGCAATTAGTCCTGCCAACTTAAACATCAATGTGTGTGTGCAACTAGACTACATTGCAGGCCAACTGAGCATCCATCAATGTGTGCAACTAGACTACATTGCAGGCCAACTGAGCATATGTGTGTGCAAAAACACCCCAGAGTGCATGAACATGCTTTTATGCAAATGTAGTCAACTTCCTTGCCGTTCTTGTGCAACTACATAATCTAACTAGCCAACTACGTAATGCTCTCCGTGCAGCTACCTAGATCTGTTAAATACATAGGGGAGATGGTGCCGGAAACCGCAGATGTGGACGTGAAACGCCAGATCTGGGTCCTAGGTCGTCCTCCATGTAGGAGCTCGGAGGCATGACGCCAAAAGCCCATGTTATCTAAAGCAGCTGAAAATGAGACAACCACAAGTACATCGAAAGAGCCTGAACCCTTGAGGAGCCGTTGGTAGTCCAGAACACTGAACCTAGACCATGGTAAACCTGCACTTATAACAAACTGAGGAGACATCTGTAGTCCTCTCACGGTAATTCCTATGAGCATATCTACTCACCTACGGTCATCCCAAAACCAAACTTCTAGTTCTTCTTTGAATGGTCATTCTATGTCACAAACTACAAGTTCAGAAGATGGTAATCCAAAAATATCAGGACATTCATTGCTGGGAGGAAACATTCTTATCAGAACAGTCATATACTACAACTCATATTTCATCGGAGCTGCTCATACCTCTGCTAACAGAAGAAAGTTGGCACCTATGTTCAATCTCTCCCCCAAGTAAGCAGCAATGGCACCTAGACAGCACTGTAATCGGCCGTCGGCGTAGGGGACCAAGGGAAACAGGCCCTCCCGGGTGCGGCGTGCGTCGCTAGGAGGAGGCAGCAGGAGGGGGACGGCCGGGCGCGTGCTAGGCGCGGCGCGCCTCGCCGGGAGCAGGCAACTGGAGGAGGCGGCCGGGGGTGTACTTGCCGCAGCGCGCGGCGCAGGGAGGTGGCTCGAGGAACGTGACGGCCGAGCGCATAGCCGGGAGGAGGAGCGCGGCGGCGGCTGAGCGACCCCTGCTCCAGCTCATAGAAAGAGGAGGGAGGAGACGGCAGCGCTGCTGGTCTAGCTCCCCGGCTGATCTGCTCTCCAGGCTTGTCCGGTCCGCCGCCTCACCTCGACCTCCCGGGCTCCTGCTTCACCGGATTTGGTGTAGACGAGGAAAAGAGGATAAGGGAAGCCTTTTTTTCTCGGAGAGAAAGTAGCGAGGCGAGGATAGTGTGTGGGCTCCGACAAGATAACACCTGCTCTTGCGGGCCGATGGATTCGACGCATCGAGCGGTCTCGGTGCGGCCGCTCGGCTTGACCAAATAGTGCGCGTGCACTTTTAAGATTTCAGGTAAACAATTTTGGTGATCTGCCAGACAAAAAATGAAGTACAAGGCGACATTAATAAAGCTGAACAAGTGAGGACGTTTTTTTGTTCAATGTAATCTTCGCTTATACAGTTTCCAGAATTAATATAAATCTGTAAAAGACCTGCCCAACCAGGTCCAGGTGATATTTCCACATTTCACATTTCCCCCCTGTCTAAGACAAATCATGCGTATAACCCCAAGTGCGGATATTTCTATGGGTCATTGCTGGATAAATTTGTGCCATGCGAATGATTACCATTTTTGTACAGCACATTTAAGGCAGATATGATCAGATAATAATTTTACCCATTCACTTTTCATTCAATTGTTTCTGCACAAGCTTCATTATACTGTTCCTACTTGCAGGGAAACCACCCATTTCATAATTACACTGCTCGTGCGAAGTACAGAAAAGTTCTAGCTGGAGCACACCGAAGGGCCAAAGAAACAAGCACAATATCGCATTCCATCCCCTCCGAAATGGTTGTGGACCAAAGCACTTCTGGAGATGGAACCACTTCTGATATAGATGAGGAATACTTAAACTCTCCATCAATACTTGATTCTAGTGCACCAGAAGACAATTGTAAGATGGATAATCCTGAACTTCCTGAGAGTCGTGTGCAAATTCAAGCTAGATGGCTCCATGAGCCTAATGACAATGACAGACTAAGTGCATCACACTTCAGAGATATCCTCACCTGCTCATGTGGTGAGTTGCAGAGTTCATCAGGAGTTCAATTTGTGGAACTGACGATATGTGGAGTATCTTTTATGCTACATCAGGTATTCAGAGTCTATGAAGAAACACTCATCAATGAAAACTAAATTCACAAGATGATGTTAAAGTTTTTATAGACTTTCTTTCTAGGCTTAGTTATTTTTCTGTCTTGTGAATTGAATGGTATATTGGTAACAAAAATGCTAGACTTACGAATGATTTCTACGTAAACTTATGGAACTCCCTCGTCTCCTAATCAAAACTGTCCCCCTGAATTTCAGGGGGTGGGCCCTGTGCCCCATTAATATCCAATGAAGGGCAGCCCCTTCACCCAGTAATTACTCGTAGATGTAGCAAAGCTCTATTAGTAATGCCCATTGCCCAATGCCCCTCTTCACTAATTAGCTCTCTCTAAGTTGGATATGTGGTTACTAAACAGTACTCCCTCCGTTCACAAATATAAGATCTTCTAACTTTTTTCTGAATCAGATGTATATAGACACATTTTAGTGTGTTTGTTCACTCATATCAGTGTGTGTATAGTCCATATTGAAATATCCAAAACATCTTATATTTGTGAACAGAGGGAGTAGTATTCAGCATTTAGTGTCAATAAACTAGTCCTTTCTTAAATGTATGCATAACTAGTAGATTAGTTTAGTTCTGGTTTTAGGATGTACTCCCTCTGTAAACTAATATAAGATCATTTGGATCACTAAAATAGTGATCTAAATGCTCTTATATTAGTTTACGGAGGGAGTAGAGTTTATTGCTGATATACTAAAACTAGCATGATGTTTGAGATGAATGTTTATCGTAACAGTAGAAGTATTATGCATACAGATCTCTGACTTTTCAGTGATGTTATTCCTTTTCTTGACCTCAGATCCGGAAAATGGTTGGTACCGCGGTGGCAGTGAAGCGTGGATTACTACCCAAAGATATTATAGAACTTTCGCTTGCAAAGTTTTCTCGCATCGTTTTACCAATCGCCCCATCCGAAGTTCTGATCCTTAGAGATAACAGTTTGTGCACGAGGAACAAGCAAGGGAGTATTGTTCGGCCTGGCATCCAGTCAATTAATGAATCTGAAGAAATCAAGAAGGGTGTAATGGAATTCTACAAGGCGGCTCTTGTGCCTGAGCTAGCAAAATTCCTGGATGCATCCCTGCCTCCGTGGCAAGAATGGGTGGAGAACTTGGACCACTTCACCAGCATACCAGATCCTCAGCTGGATAAAGTTAGGACAGCTTATAGAGCATGGAAAGACGATTACGACCGGGTAAAAATGGCTCGAAAGAATACTGGCAGTGGCTAATTTGTCTTTATCAAGCTGATGACAAAGTGGATGAGGAACCAAACCACATACCCTTAAGTAATGTTTTTCTCAGGCAATACTCCATACAGGAGCCATACTTTTTTTGGGAGCCAATGTTAGGGTTGCCGTTTATCTAACACTGAGAGCCTGAGCCATTCATTGATCAGACTAGGAAAACCTGCAGACTGTAAGTGTTGAATTTTTTTGCTCCCCTTTCATCAAACTTGCCAAAAGTATTGATGCAATATCAAGGATTTGATTTGATCGAGTGCCTAGTTTTGTTCCATCCTTACAAGTACTCCCTCTGTCCGAAAATATTTGTCATCAAAATGGACAAAAAAGGAATGTATCTAGAACTAAAATACATCTAGATACATCCCTTTTTATTCATTTTGATGACAAGTATTTCCAGACGGAGGGAGTACTACCTCTATTCCTAAATATAAGACGTACAAAACCGTCTTATACTCCCTCCGTCCCAAAATTCTTGTCTTAGATTTGTCTAAATGCGGATGCATCAAGTCACGTTTTAGTATTAGGTTCATCCGTATCTAGACAAATGTAAGACAAGAATTTTGGGACAGAGGGAGTATTTAGGAACAGAGGTTGTAGTATATTTATTTTACTATGGCGATGAAAAGTAGGGGTCCATTTTCAGCGGCCATTGCCAATATGCAGTTTTCGTTGGTTGTCTTGATTTCATATAACCAGTCACCTATATATGTCGTATCGTAGTCCTTGACAAAACATTATAATCTACTCCCTCCGTTCCTAAATATAAGTCTTTGTAGAGATTCCATTATGAACTACATACAGAGCAAAATAAATAAATCTACACTTAAAATATATCTATATACATCCGTATGTGGTTCATAGTGGAATCTTTACAAAGACTTGTACTCCCTCCGTAAACTAATATAAGAGCATTTAGATTACTACTTTAGTGATCTAAACGCTTTTATATTTGTTTACAGAGGGAGTATTTAGGAACGGAGGGAGTACATTTGGCCGTTGATTTCAAGCCTGATCAATGGGTGTGACATCATGAGTCATGCATCCATCCCGCCCGGGGCATGACCTGCTCAGAGTTTGAGTGCCCTGATTGTCGCCTCGTGAGCAACAGCATCCTGTATGAAGAGAGGCTACGGGCCAGGGGAGCACCCTGTCTGTATGTGTCCAAGGCCGCTGGAACAGAGGCTACGGGCCCCGGGCCGAGCCCGACGACGACAAGGGCGATGCAATGGCAGGGCCACACGTACATGGAGCCACGCGCAAATCCCTCTCGTGAGGCGTAATGGCGCGGGACTGGCTGCCGTCGCCAGTGCCAGTGCCGCCCGTCCGTCAGGACGGACGGACAGGGGAAACCAACACAACACAAACACATGACATGACAAATGCGCGCCCGGAGGCGGTCGCCGGAGCTGGAAACTGTTACACTCATGCATAGCTGGGCCTGGTAAATACTGATGCAGGTCAGAGCGTCGCGTGAAGCACACCCGTGTCATCTGTCACGGGTAGCCAGCCAGGCAGCCTAGTAGGAGTACGTACGTAGAGTATTAGCCAACGCACAGACAGTGGCCCTTGTGCTCCCTAAAGATATGGCACCACCTCCGTCTCCGTTACTTACTTTTCCTCCTCGCGCCAATGCCATTGCCATCGGCCGACCTCACAGACCCTCTGCCTATCGTTGCCTTGGCATGCAGGTGGTGTGAGGGTGACCGCGGGTTAAATCAATCAGCATGCATATGCACTCTCATTCGCTGCTTTCCTCGGTTTTTGGAACCTCGCCTTTTGCCCTTCCTCTTTTATTCAAACCATCTGAGGGTTGCACACACCCACTGTTGCTTAGTACGTACTATTCTACTCATACTACTACTTGTGAAGCCATTGGGCTCCCTCCATATTCGTCTGCTTTCAGTCACTACAGATTAGATTCGGAGCCTAGCTAGCTAGCTAGAGCTTTATTATCCAGGCAACAACTGTTGTGCTCGTGCATCGCATGCATGCGTCGTCAGGCCTGATGCATGATCTCATCAGGTTCATGGATGGGGGTGGACATGTACATCCTGCTCTTTTTTTGTTGTTGTTGTTGGAGAAAGAGTACATATATGATACGTACTACGACACAAGGCCCCAACCGTTTAGCTCTTAGCTTCCAGACCTCACAGCACATGCATGTGTTACATGATCAAGGCCTTAATCATGCATGCGTGGTCATATTATGCCCCGCCTTGCATGCATCATGACTAACAACATTACTCGACCGAGAATAGGCATCTCATCATTCAACGATCACCGGAGACGAACACGGTAGGGAGATATATAAGAGAGAGTCAATAGACCAGATTAAGCAATATATGTTATTGAGATGCTTGACGGACGAGGGCGAGGGCGGGGATCTGCTAGCTTGCGCTATGTTTGCTTGTTGCCGCCGCCGCTGTGCGAGGAGCAGGCCCGCAGCACGGCCTGCTTCAGGACGTGCTCATCCACGTTCTCCATCAGGTTCTGCACGTTTGTATAGATAGAGTGGAAATCATCATATGGCTTACAGTAACTAATTTGTTTTCTTCTTTTGGTCAGTCTGTATCATATCAACAAAATATAAGACGTTTTTGTAGGCTAGTTATATTTTGGTACAGAGCGTATTATAGCTTGTTGTTACCTCCCCTCCTATGGCTTCTAGGCGGAAAGTATCCGCGCAAGTGGCCGTGGCTTGGAGGACGCTGAGGCCCAACTCGTCCAAGGCCTCGAGGATGGAAACCAGAAGCCCCGGGCAGCTCTTGTCTGACAATACATTGACGAGGAACGACCCGTGTCCTAGGGTTTCAACGTTCACCTGCATGCGGGTACCAGATCGATTAACCAACTGATAAATGCAGGGAGGGTTTTGGAAGCTTTATGCATGCATGTGTGTAGGAGCGGTCCTACATCTACATATGTATGTGTGCAGTGTACTCCTACTGTTTCAATCCAAATCTCCCTGCCTTGTGTTAGCATGTGTGAAAAGGAAAAGAAGAAACGCCACTACTTTTTTAATCCCTCTATAAAGAAATATAAAACACTCTTATATTTCTTTACGGAGGAAGTACTAGCTAGCTATAGTAAGTATATATGTAAGAAACAAATCTAGCATTCATGCGTACCGTCGGGTAGGAGGTCTGTCTGCTGCGCGAGTCTTGCGCCGCGCAAGCGATCTCCTGATTCAGCATCACCACCTTCTGCTTCAGCTCCTTGATGTACTTGGAGGCGTCCATGATTATGGACGTGTTGCTCAGCTGCAGCCACGCATGACATCCATCTACTTAATTAAGTCGCCCAGAAAGAAACAAAGAAAGAAAGAAAGGAAGAAGAAAGAAAGAGGTAGCAGGCATGGTGAAGTTCGCACAACCAGCTCGATCGTAGGCGAAAAATGCATATGCATATGTGGAGATTGCACAACTGGGACGGAAATTGAGAAACTAAGGGGAGGGGCCGGATCAATTACAGCATGGGAGTGGGTGAGAGAGCGAAGGAGTTGCAGCTTCTCCTGCAGAGCTGCCGCTTTCTTGCGCTCCCTCGACATCATCTCTCTCGCACCACAGCACAATCTCTGAATGGAAGCCAGGCGAGAGAGACAGCAGAGAGGAAGAGAGAGCTTGTGGGTGGGAGCAGCTTATGGCTTAAGAGCATGGAACACCGAGAAAGGCGAGAAGGCTGGAGCTCGCTCTCCATATCTATCCCCGGTGGTCACTCACGTGACCTTCTGCTTTCCATATATTACTTCCATCCCAAATTATTTGTCTTAATTTTGTCTACATACAGATGTATCTAACCCTAAAACATGTCTAAACACATCTGTACCTAAACAAATATACTCCCTCCGTCCGGAAATACTTGTCATTGAAATGGATGTATCTAGATGTATTTTAGTTCTAGATACATCCATTTTCATCTATTTTAATGACAAGTAATTCTGGGCGGAAGGAGTATAACACAAGTAATGTGGAATGAAGGAAGTATATGAATTATTGTTGCTATCTTCTTGATTCTCTTACTTAATACTTCCTCAGTCTCATAATATAAAATCATTTTGCAAGATATTATAGGGCAGAGGGAGTAATATCGAAATATGTAGCCATCTGATCGATAGCCGTGATCTCATGTTTTCATGTTCGGTTCCATTAAAATGCTAAAAAGTTTCCTTTTAAAAGGTGGAGGACCCCGGCCTATCTGGGCCATGCATTCAGCCACTTTATTAGTTATTCATAAAAACCTTACAAAGTAATACATCAGTACGTCTGAAATCACCATCTTGGCAACATCTATCGCTACTCTTATCCACTTGATAAAGGGGTGTTGATAGTCCGAACCAAATACCAAACAAACCTCGCACCATAGCCTAACATACAAAACCGAAGGCCCCAACCAAGCCACATTATCGGATCTGGGACACACACCGGCCCGGCGCACTCTTGGAGGCCGCCGCCATCTCCCACCGATCCATATTCAAAGCTGTACCGACGCATCGACCTTGCCAGGGCTAGTTGTCGTCGACGTCACCATGATGCTAGACAACGCCACCATCATGCGCTCGTGCATCATCACGCGCCCATCGCCGAGACCTCGCTGCTCCAAGCCGCCAAGACCCACCATGACGCCAGACAATGCCACGCCGCTCCTCCTTCGCAAACACACCTGCTGCCACTGGTCTTATCCCCTCCGCCTGCAGTTCCTCTAACCGAGCACCTAAACGCTCCGGGCGGCGCCTCCAAGAAGTGCACAACACACACAGTGCCGCCGCTAAAAAGTTGAATGTCACTTATTTCATTCCTGAACTTTTAACAGAAAAGCGTGAAAAAACATATAGAATTGTTTTTCTTTTGGTTGGCACGAGGTTGCTGACATGAAGATTACCCTTTTCTGATACAAGCATAACGGGTTCACCCTCTACTTCTGCATAGGCATAGGACGTACACAACCAACAACACACACGCACTAATGGAGGCAAAATACATAGCCACACATGACTAATATAGTTGACCGTCTGCTCCAAGCGTAGACACAACCATAAGCATCGGTCAGGATTCCTGTTGCTAAAGAATATATCACGAATAAAGCCACTATGTACACTGATAGATCCTGCAGCGGAGATGCGTTTTATTATTAAAAATTATATCGTTCTTACATAGCCAAAATGACCAAAACTAAGTTGCTGCTCTCACTCATATGAGGATTCTTTACTAGCTTGTGACAAATGCTTCGTAAGAGCATCTTCAACACCGACCCTCCAACCGCTCGCACACATTCGAACTGTACAGTTCGGACGTGTTTTATCATCCAACGAGGGCCTGTATCGATCTGTCAACCAGTTCGAACGCATTTTTCCTCGCAAATTGGAAGCAAAGTGGGGGAGGGGGGGGGGGGTGGCTTTTGCGTGAGTCCGGACAACAACCATGTGGGACTCGAACATCCCCGGCCCACTAAAATCCCCCTCTCAGTCTCATTCTCATCCAATCCATCCATTCTCCCCCTTGTTTTGCATCTGCTCCCTCCTCCTCCTCCTCCTTCACCGCCGTTGCACCTCTTCGGCCTTTGCATATGCACCGCCGGACATCCGCAACCACAATCGACGGACCCGCTCGCTTTTTACGACAACACAATCCACCCAAGACCCGTCCGCAGCTAGGTACACTCCGTCAACTTTTGTCGACAATGTCCATGGTGGACACCACACCCGACATGTGTTCGGTCAAATGCCATTGAGCTTTTTTCGAACGTTGTGTCATTTTTTAGAGTATGAAGGATGGAGGGGTACTCTACCATGAAGGATGAGTTGTTGTACGATGCGTGGTTGGCCATATCCACGGATTCCGTAGGCAGGAGCGAAAGGGGGCTCTTCTGACAGCACATGCATGATTCGTTTCACGCGCGAAAGCACATTGCACCCTACGACCACTACTAGGGAAAATGTTATACACAGAATCTTAGCAGTAGCGCTGGATAAAATGAAGCGCTACTGCTACTTACTAGTAGTGAGTGGCAGTAAAAGGCGCTATTGCTATCCTGTTAGCAGTAGCCTGTTTTAGAAAAACGCGCTGCTGCTAAGTTTGAAGTGGGCGCACATGGCTAGCTCCACTTAGCAGCAACGCGTATCCTTATCCAGCGCTACTGCTATGCTTCGTAGTAGTAGCGCTTTTCTTCAACCTGCGCTGCTACTAACCCTACCTTATCATCCCCGCGCGGCCGACCCTCTCACTCTTCCTCTCACTCACTCTCCCCCGCACCCCCCGTCGTTGCCGTTCCCCGACCACCGTCGTCTCCTACCGCTGCGGACGCTCCACTGAGGTAGTCCCTCCATTCCTCCTCCTCCCTCCTCCTCCTCCTCCGGCCGCCCCCTCCTCCCTCCTCCTCTGGCCGACCCCTCCTCCCTCCTTCTCCGGCCGCCCCTCCTCTCTCCTCCGATCCCACCGCCCTCCTCCCCCTCCTCCTCTCTCCTCCCTCCTCCTCCTCCCTCCTCCTCCTCCCTCCTCCCACCCCCTCCTCCCTCCATCTCTCCTAAACCCTAAAGTCTTTTTTACTGTTCTTGTATAATGTATTTTTTTACCGTTTTTAGCAAGTGTTTAATAGAGTTAGTAAGAAAATTAATAGAACTAGTTTATTTTTAGTAAGAACTAGTTTATTTTTAGTAAGAACTAGTTTATTTATATTTATAGTAAGTGCTTAGTTGAACTAGTTGAATTAATATAAGTTTATTTTAGTAAGAAAATTTAGGTATATGGAATTTGATGATCTAATTAAAATTTTACTATAGAACTAGTTCATTTTTAGTAAGAAAATTAATAGAACTAGTTTATTTTTAGGTGTACTTAACATAATTCTAGATTGATTCATTTTGAAGTGGATATTGTTGGAAATATGCCCTAGAGGCAATAATAATATGGTTATTATTATATTTCCTTGTTCATGATAATTGTCTATTGTTCATGCTATAATTGTATTAACCGGAAACCGTAATACATGTGTGAATACATAGACCACAACATGTCCCTAGTGAGCCTCTAGTTGACTAGCTCGTTGATCAATAGATGGTTATGGTTTCCTGACCATGGACATTGGATGTCATTGATAACGGGATCACATCATTAGGAGAATGATGTGATGGACAAGACCCAATCCTAAGCATAGCACTAGATCGTGTAGTTCGTTTGCTAAAGCTTTTCTAATGTCAAGTATCATTTCCTTAGACCATGAGATTGTGCAACTCCTGGATACCGTAGGAATGCTTTGGGTGTACCAAACGTCACAACGTAACTGGGTGGCTATAAAGGTGCACTACAGGTATCTCTGAAAGTGTCTGTTGGGTTGGCACGAATCGAGACTGGGATTTGTCACTCCGTATGACGGAGAGGTATCTCTGGGCCCACTCGGTAATGCATCATCAGAATGAGCTCAATGTGACTAAGTAGTTAGTCATGGGATCATGCATTATGGAACGAGTAAAGTGACTTGCCGGTAACGAGATTGAACGAGGTATTGGGATACCGACGATCGAATCTCAGGCAAGTAACATACCGATTGACAAAGGGAATTGCATACGGGATTGCTTGAATCCTTGACATCGTGGTTCATCCGATGAGATCATCGTGGAACATGTGGGAGCCAACATGGGTATCCAGATCCCGCTGTTGGTTATTGACCGAAGAACGTCTCGGTCATATCTGCATGGTTCTTGAACCCGTAGGGTCTACACACTTAAGGTTCGATGACGCTAGGGTTATAAAGGAAGTTTGTATGTGGTTACCGAATGTTGTTCGGAGTCCCGAATGAGATCCTGGACGTCACGATGAGTTCCGGAATGGTCCGGAGGTAAAGATTTATATATGGGAAGTCCAGTTTCGGTCACCGGAATAGTTTTGGGGGTTATCGGTATTGTACCGGGACCACCGAAAGGTGTCCGGGGGTCCACCGGGTGGGGCCACCTGCCCCAAGGGACTAAATGGGCTGAATATGGGAGGGAACCATCCCCTAGTGGGCTAGTGTGCCCCTCCCTAAGGGCCCAAGGCGCCTAGGGTTGTGAAACCCTAGGGAAGGGGGCGCCTCCACCTTGCTTGGGGGGCAAGTTTCCCCCTCCTGGCCGCCGCCCCTCCCTTCCAGATGGGATCTGGAGGGGGGTCGGCCCCCTCTCCCCTTCCCCTATATATAGTGAGGGTTTTGGGGCTGCCATGGACACGAGTTTCCCTCTCCCTGGTGCAGCCCTACCCCTCTCCCTCCTCGTCTCTCGCAGTGCTTGGCGAAGCCCTGCTGGAGTGCCACGCTCCTCCATCACCACCACGCCATTGTGCTGCTGCTGGACGGAGTTTTCCCTAACCTCTCCCTTGCTCCTTGCTGGATCAAGGCACAGGAGACGTCACCGGGCTGCACGTGTGTTGAACGCGGAGGCACCATTCTTCGGTGCTTAGATCGGATTCGGCCGCGATCTAAATCGCTTCGTGAACGACTCCACCGACCGCGTTCTTGTAACGTTTCCGCATCGCGATCTTCAAGGGTATGAAGATGCACTCCCCTCTCTCTCGTTGCTAGTATCTCCATAGATTGATCTTGGTGATGCGTAGAAAATTTTGAATTTTTGCTACGTTCCCTAACAGTTGCATCATGAGCTAGGTCTATTGCATAGATTCTATGCACGAGTAGAACACAAGTAGTTGTGGGCGTTGGTTTTGTTCAATATGCTTACCGTTACTAGTCCTATCTTGTTTCGACGGTGTGGGATGAAGCGGCCTGGACCGACCTTACACGTACACTTACGTGAGACAGGTTCCACCGACTGACATGCACTTGTTGCATAAGGTGGCTAGCGGGTGCCAGTCTCTCCCACTTTAGTCGGATCGGATTCGATGAAAAGGGTCCTTATGAAGGGTAAATAGCAATTGGCATATCACGTTGTGGTTTTTGCGTAGGTAAGAAACGTTCTTGCTAGAAACCTATAGCAGCCACGTAAAAACTTGCAACAACAATTAGAGGACGTCTAACTTGTTTTTGCAGCATATGCCGTGTGATGTGATATGGCCAAGAAGGATGTGATGAATGAAATATATGTGATGTATGAGATTGATCATATTCTTGTAATAGGAATCACGACTTGCATGTCGATGAGTATGAAAACCGGCAGGAGCCATAGGAGTTGTCTTTATTTATTTTATGACCTACGTATCACTGAATAACGCCATGTAATTACTTTACTTCATTGCTAAAACGTTAGCCATAGTAGTAGAAGTAATAGTTGTCGAGACAACTTCATGGAGACACGATGATGGAGATCATGATGATGGAGATCATGGTGTCATGCTGGTGACGATGATGATCATGGAGCCCCGAAGATGGAGATCAAAAGGAGCAAAATGATATTGGCCATATCATGTCACTATTTGATTGCATGTGATGTTTATCATGTTTATGCATCTTATTTGCTTAGAACGACGGTAGTAAATAAGATGATTCCTCATAATAATTTCAAGAAAGTATTCCCCCTAACTGTGCACCATTGCGAAAGTTCGTTGTTTTGAAGCACCACGTGATGATCGGGTGTGATAGATTCTAACATTCACATACAACGGGTGTAAGCCAGATTTACACATGCGAAACACTTAGGTTGACTTGACAAGCCTAGCATGTACAGACATGGACTCGGGACACAAGAGAACGAAAGGTCGAACATGAGTCGTATAGTGGATGCGATCAACATGAAGATGTTCACCGATGATGACTAGTCCGTCTCACGTGATGACCGGACACGGCCTAGTTGACTCGGATCATGTATCACTTAGATGACTAGAGGGATGTCTATCTGAGTGGGAGTTCATAAGATGAATTTAATTATCCTGAACATAGTCAAAAGGTTTTTGCAAATTATGTCATAGCTCGCACTTTAGTTCTACTGTTTTAGATATGTTTCTAGAGAAAATTTAGTTGAAAGTTGATAGTAGCAATTATGTGGACTGGGTCCGTAAACTGAGGATTGTCCTCATTGTTGCGTAGAAGGCTTATGTCCTTAATGCACCGCTCGGTGTGCTGAACCTCGAACGTCGTCTGTGGATGTTGCGAACATCTGACATACACGTTTTGATGACTACGTGATAGTTCAGTAATGTTAAACGGTTTAGAATTGAGGCGCCGAAGACGATTTTGAAACGTCGCAGAACATATGAGATGTTCCAAGGGCTGAAATTGGGATTACAGGCTAGTGCCCACGTCAAGAGGTATGAGACCTCCGACAAGTTTCTTAACCTGCAAACTAAGGGAGAAAAGCTCAATCATTGAGCATGTGCTCAGATTGTCTGAGTACTACAATCACTTGAATCGAGTGGGAGTTAATCTTCCAGATGAGATAGTGATGGTTCTCCATAGTCACTGCCACCAAGCTATTAGAGCTTCGTGATGAACTATAACATATCAGGGATAGACATGATGATCCTTGAGCAATTCGCGATGTTTGACAGCACAAAAGTAGAAATCAAGTAGGAGCATTAATTGTTGATGGTTAGTAAAACCACTAGTTTCAAGAAGGGCAAGGGCAAGAAGGGATACTTCATGAAACGGCAAATCAGTTGCTGCTCTAGTGAAGAAACCCAAGGTTGAACCCAAACCCGAGACTAAGTGCTTCTGTAATGAGGAAACGGTCACTGAAGCAGAACTACCCTAGATACTTGGTAGATGAGAAGGCTGGCAAGGTTGACAGAAGTATATTGGATATACATTATATTAAATGTGTACTTTACTAGTACTCCTAGTAGCACCAGGGTATTAAGATACCGGTTCGGTTGCTAAGTGTTAGTAACTCGAAATAAAAGAGCTACGGAATAAACGGAGACTAGCTAAAGGTGAGATGACGATGTGTGTTGGAAGTGTTTCCAAGGTTGATGTGATCAAGCATCGCATGCTCCCTCTACCATCGAGATTGGTGTTAAACCTAAGTAATTGTTATTTGGTGTTTGCGTTGAGCATAGACATGATTGGATTATGTTTATCGCAATACGGCTATTCATTTAAGGAGAATAATGGTTACTCTGTTTATTTGAATAATACCTTCAATGGTCTTGCACCTAAAATGAATGGTTTATTGAATCTCGATCGTAGTGATACACATGTTCATGCCAAAAGATATAAGATAGTAATGATAATACCACATACTTGTGGCACTGCCATTTGAGTCATATTGGTATAAAACGCATGAAGAAGCTCCATGTTGATGGATCTTTGGACTCACTCATTTTTGAAAAGATTGAGACATGCGGAACCATGTCTATTGGTATATACGCATGAAGAAACTCCATGCAGATGGATCGTTTGGACTCACTTGATTTTGAATCACTTGAGTCATGCAAATCATACCACATGGGCAAGATGACTGAAAGGCCTCATTTTCAGTGAAATGGAACAAGAAAGCAACTTGTTGGAAGTAATACATTTTGATGTGTGCAGTCCAATGAGTGCTGAGGCACGCAGTGGATGTCGTTATGTTCTTACTTCATAGATGATTTGAGTAGATGCTGAGTATATTTACTTGATGAAACACAAGTCTGAATTATTGAAAGGTTCAAGTAATTTCAGAGTGAAGTTGAAGATCATCGTGACAAGAGGATAAAATGTCTATGATATGATCATAGAGATGAATATATGAGTTATGAGTTTGGTATACAATTAAGACACTGTGGAAATTGTTTCACAACTAATACCGCCTGGAACACCATAGTGTGATGGTGTGTCCGAACATCATAGATGCACCCTATTGGATATGGGGCATACCACGATGTCTCTTATCGAATTACCACTATCGTTTATGGGTTAGGCATTAGAGATAACCGCATTTACTTCAAATAGGGCACCACATAATTCTGTGGAGATGACAGTGTATGAACTATGGTTTAGAGAAACCTAGGCTGTCGTTTCTTGAAAGTTTGGGGCTGCGACACTTATGTGAAAAAGTTTCATCCTGATAAGCTCGAACCCAAAGCGGATAAATACATCTTCATAGGACACCCAAAACAGTTGGGTATACCTCCTAATTCAGATCCGGAGGCAAAAGTAATTGTTTATAAACGGGTCCTTTCTAGAGGAAAAGTTTCTCTCGAAAGAATTGAGTGGGAGGATGGTGGAGACTCGATGAGGTTATTGAACCATCACTTCAACCAGTGTGTAGCAGGGCACAGGAAGTTGTTCCTGTGGCACCTACACCAATTGAAGTGCAAGTTGATGATAGTGATCATGAAACTTCGGATCAAGTCACTACCAAACCTCGTAGGACGACAAGGACGCGTACTGCTTCAGAGTGGCACGGTAATCCTGTCTTGGAGGTCATGTTGCTAGACAACAATGAACCTACGAGCTATGGAGAAGCGATGGTGGGCCCGGATTCCAACAAATGGCTCGAGGCCATAAAATCCGAGAGAAGATCCATGTATAAAACAAAGTGTAGACTTTGGAAGAACTACTTGATGGTCGTAAGGCTGTTGGGTACAGATGAATTTTAGAAGGGAAGACGGACAATGATGGTAAGTGTCACCATTAAGAAAGCTCGACTTGTCACTAAGATGTTTTCCGACAAGTTCAAGGAGTTGACTACGATGAGACTTTCTCACTCGTAGCGATGCTAAGAGTCTGTTGAAATTATATTAGCAGTTCTTGCATCATTTATGAAATCTTGCAGATAGGATGTCAAAACATTGTTTCCTCAATGATTTTCTTGAGGAAAGGTTGTATGTGATACAACCAGAAGGTTTTGTCAATCCTAAAAGATGCTAACAAGTATGCAAAGCTCCAGAAATCCTTCTAAGGACTGGAGTAAGCATATCGGAGTTGGAATATACACTTTGATGAGATGATCAAAGATTTTGGGTTTATACAAAGTTTATGAGAAACTTGTATTTCCAAAGAAGTGAGTGGGAACACTATAGCATTTCTGATGAGTATATGTTGTTGACATATTGTTGATCGGAAATGATGTACAATTTCTGGAAAGCATAAAGGGTTATTTGAAAAGTGTTTTTCAATGGAAAACCTGGATTAGGCTACTTGAACGATGAGCATCAAGATCTATAAGGATAGATCAAAATGCTTAATAGTACTTTCAAATGAACACATACCGTGAGAAGATTTTGAAGGAGTTGAAAATAGATCGGCAAAGAAGGAGTTCTTGGCTGTAAGGTGTGTGTATTGAGTGAGACTCAAGACCTGACCACGGCAGAAGAGAGAGAAAGGACGAAGGTCGTCCCCTATGCTTTGGACATAGGCTCCACAATATGCTATGCTGTGTACCGCACCTGAAGTGTGCCTTGCGATGAGTCAGTCAAGGGGTACAAGCGTGATCCAGGAATGGATCACAGCACAACGGTCAAGGTTATCCTTAGTAACTAGTGGACTAAGGAATTTTCTCGATAATGGAGGTGGTAAAAGAGTTCGTCGTAAAGGGTTACACCGATGCAAACTTTGACACTAATCTGGATGACTCTGAGTAGTAGACCGAATTCGTATAGTAGAGCAGTTATTTGGAATAGTTCCAAATAGCGCGTGGTAGCTGCATCTAGGAGATGATATAGAGATTTGTAAAGCACACACGGATCTAAAAGATTCAGACCCGTTGACTATTAACCTCTCTCACAAGCGAGATATGACCAAACCCAATGGATGTTGGATTCATTACAATCACATAGTGATGTGAACTAGATTATTGACTCTAGTGCATGTGGGAGACTGTTGGAAATATGCCCTAGAGGCAATAATAAAATGGTTATTATTATATTTCCTTGTTCATGATAATTGTCTATTGTTCATGCTATAATTGTATTAACTGGAAACCATAATACATGTGTGAATACATAGACCACAACATGTCCCTAGTGAGCCTCTAGTTGACTAGCTCGTTGATCAATAGATGGTTATGGTTTCCTGACCATGGACATTGGATGTCATTGATAACGGTATCACATCATTAGGAGAATGATGTGATGAACAAGACCCAATCCTAAGCATAGCACTAGATCGTGTAGTTCGTTTGCTAAAGCTTTTCTAATGTCAAGTATCATTTCCTTAGACCATGAGATTGTGCAACTCCCGGATACCGTAGGAATGCTTTGGGTGTACCAAACGTCACAACGTAACTGGGTGGCTATAAAGGTGCACTACAGGTATCTCTGAAAGTGTCTATTGGGTTGGCACGAATCGAGACTGGGATTTGTCACTCCGTATGACGGAGAGGTATCTCTGGGCCCACTCGGTAATGCATCATCAGAATGAGCTCAATGTGACTAAGTAGTTAGTCATGGGATCATGCATTATGGAACGAGTAAAGTGACTTGCCGGTAACGAGATTGAACGAGGTATTGGGATACCGACGATCGAATCTCAGGCAAGTAACATACCGATTGACAAAGGGAATTGCATAAGGGATTGCTTGAATCCTTGACATCGTGGTTCATCCGATGAGATCATCATGGAACATGTGGGAGCCAACATGGGTATCCAGATCCCGCTGTTGGTTATTGACCGGAGAACGTCTCGGTCATGTCTGCATGGTTCCCGAACCCGTAGGGTCTACACACTTAAGGTTCGATGACGCTAGGGTTATAAAGGAAGTTTGTATGTGGTTACCGAATGTTGTTCGGAGTCCCGGATGAGATCCCGGACATCGCGATGAGTTCTGGAATGGTCCGGAGGTAAAGATTAATATATGGGAAGTCCAGTTTCAGTCACCGGAATAGTTTTGGGGGTTATCGGTATTGTACCGGGACCACCAAAAGGTGTCCGGGGGTCCACCGGGTGGGGCCACCTGTCCCAGGGGACTAAATGGGCTGAATATGGGAGGGAACCATGCCCTAGTGGGCTGGTGCGCCCCTCCCCAAGGGCCCAAGGTGCCTAGGGTTGTGAAACCCTTGGGGAGGGGGCGCCTCCACCTTGCTTGGGGGGCAAGTTTCCCCCTCCTGGCCGCCGCCCCTCCACTCTAGATGGGATCTGGAGGGGGCCGGCCTCCTCTCCCCTTCCCCTATATATAGTGGGGGTTTTGGGGCTGCCATGGACATGAGTTTCCCTCTCCCTGGCACAGCCCTACCCCTCTCCCTCCTCGTCTCTCGCAGTGCTTGGCGAAGCCCTGCTGGAGTGCCACGCTCCTCCATCACCACCACGCCATTGTGCTGCTGCTGGACGGAGTCTTCCCCAACCTCTCCCTCTCTCCTTGCTGGATCAAGGCACGGGAGACGTCACCAGGTTGCACGTGTGTTGAACGCGGAGGCACCATTCTTCGGTGCTTAGATCGGATTTGGCAGCGATCTAAATCGCTTCGTGAACGACTCCACCGACCGCGTTCTTGTAACGCATCCGCATCGCGATCTTCAAGGGTATGAAGATGCACTCCCCTCTCTCTCGTTGCTAGTATCTCCATAGATTGATCTTGGTGATGCGTAGAAAATTTTGAATTTTTGCTACGTTCCCTAACAGACATGTCATATTGTGACGCCCGGGTAATTAGGCTACAATAATCCCATGTTAATGATGCCACGTCACCTCGATTATTATTGCTAATCTCGCGTTAGTTCGAAACCGGTTCGAATTCAAATTCAAAATCAAGCAAACAATAAAATATTTTCAAATATTAAAACTAAAATGTTGGGGTGTTGCCAAATAATGCATAGGTAATTATTGTGGAGAAACCACAATTTTATAAAAGGATTAAGTGCACTAAATTATTTAAAACAGCAGCAAAACATTTAAGTACCTACCCTTTTCAATTTGATAAAATATTAAACTGTTTGTCTTATTGCCAAAAACTTATAGGGCAATGGCATATTTATTAAAACTAAATTAGGAACCAGTGGTGTAGTTTATAAAACCAAATTCAAAAGGAAACTAAAATAAAACAGTAAAGCAGAAATATAAAATAAAGCAAGAGAGAAACTAAACAAAAACAATAACACAAATCACTGGGCCAACCGTGGCCCAGTTGCCAGCCCAACTGGGCAAGGGCCCAACCGGCCAGGCCCAATCGCCCACCCACTCACCTTATCCCCCCAGTCCCCACCAAACCCTAGATCGAACCCCCACTCCCCCACGAAGCACCCCCACTCCCCCTCTCGCTCCCATCTCCCCCTCAGATCCAGAACTGGATCGGGCCTAACCCCGTCACCCCGCGCCCCGATTCCGGCGCACATCCCCGGCGTTAGCCCGCCGCCTCGACGCCGCGCCCCTGCCTCGGGTCGTCGTCCACCTGTTGCCTCGCCGGCGCCGCCCGACCCGCGCCACCTTGTCCGCGTCGTGCTCGCCGCCCCGACGCCGACTCGCCATCGCCCGTCGTCGCCGGACTGCCGCCGCCTCGTCCTCTCCCTCGTCGACCTCCCCGACCTCCGTCGAGCCCGCTGCCATTCCCCCTACGGCCCCAGTGAGCCTCCGCCTCGCTCCTCCCCTTCCCTCTGCTCGCTCGTCATCGAACGCGCCCGCGCTCAGGGCCGCACTTGCCCCGCACGGTGCGCCATCGTGCGCGAGCACGCACCCGCCTCCCCTACGCCGGTCCCGCTCACCGCGACCCAGGGCTGTCCGTCCCGCGCGCCCCGGCTTCTGGCCTCATACCACCGCGCCCCTGGCCGCGCCAGCGAGTCCACGCGACCGCGGTGCCCCGCGCCCAATCCACCGCCCCCCTGCGCTCCGGCCGGCCTCGTCTGGCCACGCCGTGTCGCCCCGCTCCGGCCATGGCCGGCGACGCCGAGCCACGCGCCGGCGCCCTTCGCCTCCTGGCCGCGGTGCCCTGTCGGGCGGGCTGGCGCCCGATGCCCGGTTCCGCCCAGCGCCTGCGCGCCCGCTAACCCGTCCCCGTTTGGCCCTCTAGGTCACTTCCAAACGGGGCCCACTAGCCCCAGAATGTTTTTTTAAAAAGAAATTAAAATAAATAATAATAAATAAAATTATATATTAAAAATCAATTAATTAACTAGTAAAGAATTAATTAACTTAATTAATTTTGATTAATTAAACTAATCAACTAACTAAACTAATTAATCAGTTAATTAGTTAATTAAGTAGTCAATGACAGTGGGGCCCACCCCCCAATTAATCCTGTTTAGGTTAATTAAAATGCTTAACTAAAATGTGTCACTGACCAGTGGGACCCATTGGTCAGGTTGACCAGTCAACCCCTGTTGACTGCTGACGTCAGCATGACATCATGCTGATGTCATTAATCCATTTTCGAATTAAATTAAATAATTAAATTAAATTCTGGAAATTAATGAAATCTTTAGAAAATCATATCTTTTAATCCGTAACTCGGATTAAATTATTTTCAACATGAAAGTTACTCAGAACGACGAGACGAACCCGGAAACACAACCCGTTTGACCGCCACACATCCCTAACCTATCGAACTCGCAACTTTCCCCCTCCGGCTCCTCTACCCGAAAACACGAAACTCCGGGGATACTTTCCTGGATGTTTCCCCCCCTTCACTAGCATCAGGGCACGCCTAGCATCACGCTTTGCTTTGTCATGCATCGTTATGCATATGTTTGCATTGTATTCATTGTTTCTTCCCCCTCTTCTTCCGCTAGACACTGAGACCGACGCTGCAGCTACCCAGTACGACTACGGAGTTGATGACCCCTCTCTCTTGCCAGAGCAACCAGACAAGCCCCCCCTTGATCACGAGATATCGCCTATTCTCCTCTATACTGCTTGCATTAGAGTAGTGTAGCATGTTACTGCTTTCCGTTAATCCTATTCTGATGCATAGCCTGTCATTGTTGCTACAGTCATTGATACCTTACTCGGAAACCTAAATGCTTAGTATAGGATGCTAGTTTATCATCATTGGTACTACATTCTTGTCAGTCTACCTTGCTATACTATTGGGCCGTGATCATTCGGGAGGTGATCACGGGTATATACTATACATGTATACATATTACAGATGGTGACTAAAGTCGGGTCGGCTCGAGGAGTACCCGCGAGTGATTCACGGATTGGGGGCTGAAAGGACCTTTGTCCCGACAGCCCTCTGTGTGGATCTTTGTGGCGGAGCGACAGGGCAGGTTGAGACCACCTGGGAGACAGGTGGGCCTGGCCCTGGTCGGTGTTCGCGATTGCTTCATAATAACACGCTTAACGAGATCTTGGTATTTGATCTGAGTCTGGCTACTGGCCTATACGCACTAACCAACTACGCGAGAACAGTTATGGGCACTCGACGTCGTGGTATCAGCCGAAGCCTTCGTGACGTCAGCGACTGAGCAACGCGCACCAGATTGGACCGAGTAACCTGACTTCCTTTGTACTGGAGGTTGCTAGGTCTGCTTCCAGCCGCGTACGCAACATGCAGGACTGCAATGGGCGATGGGCCCAGACCCCTGCGCGCATAGGATTTAGACCGGCGTGCTGACCTCTCTGTTGTGCCTAGGTGGGGCTGCGACGTGTTGATCTTCCAAGGCCGGGCATGACCCAGGAAAGTGTGTCGGGCCAAATGGGTTCGAGCGTGTTGGGTTATGTGGTGCACCCCTGCAGGGAAGTTAATCTATTCGAATAGCCGTGATCTTCGGTAACAGGACGACTTGGAGTTGTACCTTGACCTTATGACAACTAGAACCGGATACTTAATAAAACACACCCTTCCAAGTGCCAGATACAACCCGGTGATCGCTCTCTACTAGGGCGACGAGGGGAGGATCGCCGGGTAGGATTATGCTATGCGATGCTACTTGGAGGACTTCATTCTACTCTCTTCTACATGCTACAAGACGGAGGCTGCCAGAAGTGTAGTCTTCGACAGGATTAGCTATCCCCCTCTTATTCTGGCATTCTGCAGTTCAGTCCACTGATATGGCCCTTTACACATATACCCATGCATATGTAGTGTAGCTCCTTGCTTGCGAGTACTTTGGATGAGTACTCACGGTTGCTTTCTCCCTCTTTTCCCCCTTTCCCTTCTACCTGGTTGTCGCAACCAGATGCTGGAGCCCAGGAGCCAGACGCCACCGTCGACGACGACTCCTACTACACTGGAGGTGCCTACTACTACGTGCAGGCTGCTGACGATGACCAGGAGTAGTTTAGGAGGATACCAGGCAGGAGGCCTGCGCCTCTTTCGATCTGTATCCCAGTTTGTGCTAGCCATCTTATGGCAAACTTGTTTAACTTATGTCTGTACTCAGATATTGTTGCTTCCGCTGACTCGTCTATGATCGAGCACTTGTATTCGAGCCCTCGAGGCCCCTGGCTTGTATTATGATGCTTGTATGACTTATTTTATTTTTAGAGTTGTGTTGTGATATCTTCCCGTGAGTCCCTGATCTTGATCGTACACGTTTGCGTGTATGATTAGTGTACGATTAAATCAAGCGTCACAAGTTGGTATCAGAGTCGACTGCCTGTAGGAATCCCCCTTCCAACTCCTTGGCCGAAGTCGAGTCTAGACTTTACAAAACTTTTACTAACATGGCTGTGCGGCCCATGGGCCCACGTCGCCATTGGGTGGTACTAGGATCTTTTACTCCTCGACCTTTACTCTGGGACTCTGAACTCTCTTCTACTCGGGTTAAACAATTTTTACTAACTCTGACTCTAGGTTCTCGATAATACTTTCTCCCGGAGAGCCTCTTCAGTCCGGATGATTACTTGGTGCACCGAAGGATTCTGAAGATACCTTCCGATATTCTCTTGAGACCTTGTGCCAATCGCGTTTGCAATTCCCCTTCCACCGTCAACCCTTATGGATAACTACTTGCAGTTGTTATTCTTACATTCATCCCCAGTTGGTCTTGTTATTACAAGATACCCCGAAACACTCGTCGTTGTTTCGATAATCCTTTGAGCTTACTGCCTAGCAGTTCTTTGCCACATGAATACCCCTTCAAATAAATCCTCGCACTTGTCGAGTATCCGCTCATCCCCAGTTGTTCATGTGTTTCACAAAAATCCTCGAAATACCATTCAATTTTCTGGAAATCCTAAGCAGCCTATTGCTCTTGAATTTCTTGCTTGCTTGCATTATGGTTAATCCCATAAGTCTCGTAACCTGATTGACATCACTTGTCATTATCATTTAGATCCTATTGATTCAATATGTTGCGGATGCTTGCAATCCTAAGGATTTATCCTTCCGGCTCAGACATCATTTTAAACATGAGCTGGTTCTCGACCATTCGGATTGCCATCAATTGTACCCCTAAGCCTATGCAACTTATCCATTCTTAATCAGAGTGTTTGCTTCTGGTCCCTTGGAGAGAAATCATAATTTCTTTACATTTGAGATTTGAATTAGTCAGTTGTTTCTGTACTCCAATGCCTTTGCATTGTTTCTTCTTCTGATTGTGTCCGATGCTCACATCAGCTCTGTTGTGGACCGTCAGTTCCTTTGTTGGGTTTTATCTGACAACGTCCTTCCTATTCAATCACTTTGGAAATTCTTTTCCTGATATATAATGCCTTTGGTAAATTGTTTCATCTACTTTTGAACAATGCTCTACTTTCGAGCTTATATTATTTACTCCGAAGTTTGTGGTATATGTTCCTAAGATGCCCTGATGGGTTGAACCTACGCCTTCCCTAATCCGTGTGAACCCGAAAGATTACACGGGTCATACTTATCTGGTATTGCACCAGGTAAAAACTTTCAACAACTAATGTCATTTTCGAAATACAAGAGGTGAATGAAAGGTTATGCGTTGAACAAGTGGGAGTCGACCTTGAACCCTGTGTTCATGCCCATGGACACGATGTAGATCTTATCATTAAAGCTTCTCTTAAATTAATTATTCCTTTGGTATAAGTTCATCTTATATCTGGGATCTGGCCTCTTGCAATCGTGGTTCCGACCATGTTCTCCTTTAAATACCATTTCTCGTGCAAGTTTAAGCACTTGTCTTTTGTAGAGCAATACCCTAGTCCAACCTCTACTTTGATCTGTCGTCGAGCATTACCCCCCTGGTATCTTGAGATTATCATGGAACTGCATAACATCTTATGAGTTCTTCATCAAGTGCTAAATTCCCACTAATTCCAATTTTTCACGGGCTCTGAGTTATTAAACACTCAAAGACACCAATAACTGAACCGAGTCCGCACTACGGTTCAACAACTCTTCAGTAAGCTTCAATAAGTACGAGTTTGTACCCGATCACATCATTCCTAGCCTGATCGGCTATATCATTATCATGCTAAATTTTAATTGTGCTACCGGGTCCTTCTCGGAGCACAAATTTCGACGGTGAGCTAATCTTACAATCAATCTTCCACGTCATATCGTTTGTCCTTGAACAGCAAGCTTGCTTTCGATTTTGTGTCGTACCCATGGTTCCAATAACTTTTTGCTTCATCATTCCGTTGACTTGGTGTCATCGCCGATCAGTTACATCTTCTCGAAACCTCTCGACAAATGTGTCGTGATCATCATCAACATTCTGAGGCCTTCCAAGATATCTATCGAATTCTTGATGAGAAATAGCATCCTTTGCCCTCGATGATTTGGGTTATCATCCACAACATTATTGCATTCCCTCCAACACAAAACTTGTTCTTGTTTTGTGTTGTACCTTGAGTTCCATGCTATCCAACTTATGTTATGATCTACCGCGGAGTATTACCATCTTTGATGTCAAGAATGTTGTGAGGATTGCTCCACCTCTTAAGAAATTCTTGCTATAATGATACTTCTCACCATCACCATTCTTTCTTGGTCCTCGTGTGGATTCCAACCGGGGTACCCACATGGGAACGGTGTTGTTTGGATTCTGCACTTCTAGCAACCCTATTGCTTTGAAGTTAATGATCGATAATTCATTCTTAGCCTATCGGTTGCTGAACCACCATTCTAACGTTGATCATGCTACTATAAGCCCACATTTCGGTTGCACTTTTCAACTGATGTTTAATTGGGTATGTTTTCCTCGAGCATACCCCATTATATCTTTTGAATTGACAAGTGTCATCTTCTTGTTCACATTATTGTGGAAAGCCATCTGTTTGGAATTCTTGATGAATTGTCGCTGAGCCCATCAGCCACCTTCTCATCCCCTCCTTGGTTTAAGGATGAACTATTGCTTCAAGAACCCGCTCCCATAGTTCATTTCCTGAGAATCTTGAAATGTCATTTCGTCTATTTGTGTTGCACCTTTTCTTCTCGGACATCCTGAGTCTGAGGTATCATGACACCAATCAGAGCTGAATCTCGGTCAGATATGATGGTTGGCACAACTTTCCAAGAGTTATGATGTTGGTCCTTTGATGACCCGGTAACATGATGTCATGCCTAGCACCCCCCCTGGGTGGAGGACCTATTGTTGTAGTATCCTTTTTTTGCAAGTTTAGCCAATCTTCCATGAGGAAATTGTAAGACTTATTCTATAAGTTGCTCCTGACGGATCCTTTGTGAATCCAAAGTATGATCTTTACCCAAAGACCATGCCAATACTATCTCAAAGCATGTTTGTGATACTCCGATTTTCAACAAGGACATTTGAAGCCCAATGCTAAATGTTTCTTGCTCAATTATCCAAACACCTTTGTATGGGTAATGTCATGAAATTTCTCTCCCCTTACCTAAAGGGTTTTCTACCTTCTATCCTCTTATGGATATCATGCCCTGCTTGTCCTTGGGAAGGATATACCCCTGAATTATGTGTTTAAACACATATTTCTTTCCATTGTTCTGATTAAATCTGGTAATCACCTTTCCTTTCCATTGGATTGCTTAACCCTACTTGTGATCTTTATTATATAAGCAGTAGTATTCTTCTGCTTATGTAAACACCTCGGTGTACAATTCTGTCAGCAAGACCCTGTTACTATAGTTGATGACATTTCGGTAACCACCGATGGATGATAACCTTGCCTATTGGTCCGCCTCGTTCAACGAGCAGGAGAATGGTTCTCTTCGTCCCTCTCCCTTGGTACCGATGTTGTTGCCGACATAACTGACAGGCTATCCTCCGGCATGCCTTGCTTACATGATCGTGCAAGACGTCACCACCCTTCCAACTTTTAACCACATGGTGGGCCCATAACCCACCGTTCCCCAGGATCGAAACCTGACTCTCCTGTACACCCCTTGTTCCCAAAGTTATTCCTCCCACGTGGGCTCGTAGGTAATTCATGAGCCACCTTCCGATGAGATCATCAATTCTGGCATCGGAAATAATAATTATTCCGTTGCTTGAAATCCCTTTCACCTTATGACTAGGCATTGAACGATTGCCTGGCTGCCTGAAACTTCTTGTTGGACCTTCCAACCTTACTCTTGATGTATTTTTATATGTTCAACCCAAGAGATAACCGTGTGCTCATTCATGGGTTAACCCCACATTGTTTTCCCTCATAAGCATTCTGTCGTAGCCGAGCTGCCCCTTACCTATTCGTAAGTACGTTGGAGATCCCGAAGAAAGGATGACGACTTGATCATGGTGACTTGAAGCAGAGAAATGAAGACAACAACGAAAGGGATCAACCTCTTCAAAAGGGCAGCCAAGACCGAGAAGACTCGTTAGGTTTTCGCTACCAACACTCCCCCCCCCTACTCCACCGCTTAAATCTCGGGACGAGATTTCTTGTAGTGGAGGAGAATTGTGACGCCCGGGTAATTAGGCTACAGTAATCCCACGTTAATGATGCCATGTCACCTCGATTATTATTGCTAATCTCGCGTTAGTTTGAAACCGGTTCGAATTCAAATTCAAAATCAAGCAAACAATAAAATATTTTCAAATATTAAAACTAAAATGTTGGGGTGTTGCCAAATAATGAATAGGTAATTATTATGGAGAAACCACAATTTTAGAAAAGGATTAAGTGCACTAAATTATTTAAAACAGCAGCAAAACATTTAACTACCTACCCTTTTCAATTTGATAAAATATTAAACTGTTTGTCTTATTGCCAAAAACTTATAGGGCAGTGGCATACTTATTAAAACTAAATTAGGAATCAGTGGTGTAGTTTATAAAACCAAATTCAAAAGGAAACTAAAATAAAACTGTAAAGCAGAAATATAAAATAAAGCAAGAGAGAAACTAAACAAAAACAACAACACAAATCACTAGGCCAACCGTGGCCCAGTTGCCAGCCCAACTGGGCAAGGGCCCAACCGGCCAGGCCCAATCGCCCACCCACTCACCTTATCCCCCCAGTCCCCACCAAACCCTAGATCGAAACCCCACTCCTCCACGAAGCACCCCTACTCCCCCTCTCGCTCCCATCCCCCCTCCGATCCAGAACTGGATCGGGCCTAACCCCGTCACCCCGCGCCCCGATTCCGGCGCCCATCCCCGGCGTCACCCCGCCGCCTCGACGCCGCGCCCCTGCCTCGGGTCGTCGTCCACCTGTCGCCTCGCCGGCGCCGCCCGACCTGCGCCACCTTGTCCGCGTCGTGCTCGCCGCCCCGACTCCGACTCACCATCGCCCGTCGTCGCCGGACTGCCGCCGCCTTGTCCTCTCCCTCGTCGGACCTCCCCGACCTCCGTCGAGCCCGCTGCCATTCCCCCTACGGCCCCAGTGAGCCTCCGCCTCGCTCCTCCCCTTCCCTCTGCTCGCTCGTCATAAAACGCGCCCGCGCTCAGGGCCGCACTCGCCCCGCACGGTGTGCTATCGTGCGCGAGCACGCACCCGCCTCCCCTACGCCGGTCGCGCTCACTGCGACCCAGGGCCGTCCGTCCCGCGCGCCCCGGCTTCTGGCCTCATACCACCGCGCCCCTGGCCGCGACCGCGAGTCCACGCGACCGCGGTGCCCCGCGCCCAATCCACCGCCCCCCTGCGCTCCGGCCGGCCTCGTCTGGCCACGCCGTGTCGCCCCGCTCCGGCCATGGCCGGCGACGCCGAGCCACGCGCCGGCGCCCTTCGCCTCCTGGCCGCGGTGCCCTGTCGGGCGGGCTGGCGCCCGATGCCCGGTTCCGCCCAGCGCCTGCATGCCCGCTAACCCGTCCCCGTTTGGCCCTCTAGGTCACTTCCAAACGGGGCCCACTAGCCCCAGAATGTTTTTTTAAAAAGAAATTAAAATAAATAATAATAATAATAAAATTATATATTAAAAATTAAGTAATTAACTAGTAAAGAATTAATTAACTTAATTAATTTTGATTAATTAAACTAATCAACTAACTAAACTAATTAATCAGTTAATTAGTTATTTAAGTAGTCAATGACAGTGGGGCCCACCCCCCTAATTAATCCTGTTTAGGTTAATTAAAATGCTTATTTAAAATGTGTCACTGACCAGTGGGACCCATTGGTCAGGTTGACCAGTCAACCCCTGTTGACTACTAACGTCAGCATGACATGATGTCATTAATCCATTTTCGAATTAAATTAAATAATTAATTAAATTCTGGAAATTAATGAAATCTTTAGAAAATCATATCTTTTAATTCGTAACTCGGATTAAATTATTTTCAGCATGAAAGTTACTCAGAACGACGAGACGAACCCGGAAACGCAACCCGTTTGACCGCCACGCATCCCTAACCTATCAAACTCGCAACTTTCCCCCTCCGGCTCCTCTGCCCGAAAACACGAAACACCGGGGATACTTTCCTGGATGTTCCCCCCCCCTTCACTAGCATCAGGGCACGCCTAGCATCACGCTTTGCTTTGTCATGCATCGTTATGCATATGTTTGCATTGTATTCATTGTTTCTTCCCCCTCTTCTTCCGCTAGACACTGAGACCGACGCCGCTGCTACCCAGTACGACTACGGAGTTGACGACCCCTCTCTCTTGCCAGAGCAACCAGGCAAGCCCCCCCTTGATCACAAGATATCGCCTATTCTCCTCTATACTGCTTGCATTAGAGTAGTGTAGCATGTTACTGCTTTCCGTTAATCCTATTCTGATGCATAGCCTGTCATTGTTGCTACAGTCATTGATACCTTACATGCAAACCTAAATGCTTAGTATAGGATGCTAGTTTATCATCATTGGCCCTACATTTTTGTCAGTCTTCCTTGCTATACTATTGGGCCGTGATCACTCGGGAGGTGATCACGGGTATATACTATACATGTATACATATTACAGATGGTGACTAAAGTCGGGTCGGCTCGAGGAGTACCCGCGAGTGATTCACGGATTGGGGGCTGAAAGGACCTTTGTCCCGACGGCCCTATGTGTGGATCTTTGTGGCGGAGCGACAGGGCAGGTTGAGACCACCTGGGAGACATGTGGGCCTGGCCCTGGTCGGCGTTCGCGATTGCTTCATAATAACACGCTTAATGAGATCTTGGTATTTGATCTGAGTCTGGCTACTGGCCTATACGCACTAACCAACTACGCGGGAACAGTTATGGGCACTCGACGTTGTGGTATCAGCTGAAGCCTTCGTGACGTCAGCGACTGAGCGGCGCGTGCCAGATTGGACCGCGTAACGTGACTTCCTTTGTAATGGAGGTTGCTAGGTCTGCTTCCGGCCGCGTACGCAACATGCAGGAGTGCAATGGGCGATGGGCCCAGACCCCTGCGCACATAGGATTTAGACGGCATGCTGACCTCTCTGTTGTGCCTAGGTGGGGCTGCGACGTGTTGATCTTCCAAGGCCGGGCATGACCCAGGAAAGTGTGTCCGCCCAAATGGGATCGAGCGTGTTGGGTTATGTTGTGCATCCCTGCAGGGAAGTGAATCTATTCGAATAGCCGTGATCTTCGGTAACAGGACGACTTGGAGTTGTACCTTGACCTTATGCCAACTAGAACCGGATACTTAATAAAACACACCCTTCCAAGTGCCAGATACAACCCGGTGATCGCTCTCTAACAGGGCGACGAGGGGAGGATCGCCGGGTAGGATTATGCTATGCGATGCTACTTGGAGGACTTCATTCTACTCTCTTCTACATGCTGCAAGACGGAGGCTGCCAGAAGCGTAGTCTTCGACATGATTAGCTATCCCCCTCTTATTCTGGCATTATGCAGTTCAGTCCACCGATATGGCCCTTTACACATATACCCATGCATATGTAGTGTAGCTCCTTGCTTGCGAGTACTTTGGATGAGTACTCACGGTTGCTTTTCTCCCTCTTTCCCCTTTCCCTTCTACCTGGTTGTCGCAACTAGATGCCGGAGCCCAGGAGCCAGACGCCACCGTCGACGACGACTCCTACTACACTGGAGGTGCCTACTACTACGTGCAGGCTGCTGACGATGACCAGGAGTAGTTTAGGAGGATCCCAGGCAGGAGGCCTGTACCTCTTTCGATCTGTATCCCAGTTTGTGCTAGTCATCTTATGGCAAACTTGTTTAACTTATGTCTGTACTCAGATATTGTTGCTTCCGCTGACTTGTCTATGATCGAGCACTTGTATTCGAGCCCTCGAGGCCCATGGCTTGTATTATGATGCTTGTATGACTTATTTTATTTTTAGAGTTGTGTTGTGATATCTTCCCGTGACTCCCTGATCTTGATCATACACGTTTGCGTGTATGATTAGTGTATGATTAAATCGGGGGCGTCACACATATTTTGAACATGTCACATTTGTTGTTATTTTTTAGTTAAAGCAAAAATTCCCGCATCGACGTCGACAATGCCTATCCCGCATCATCGTCGTCGACTCGGCGGAGGAGGCCTGCTTGATCAAAGAGGCCATGTCCGGGACTGGGCTCCGCCGGGCTGGTACTGGGAGGTGCTACCTTCCGGAGGGTGCAGCTTGGTGAGGATCCAACCCATCATGACCCGAACCTTCTTTGGTGGCGGTCGCATGGGCCAGTGACAGTGCGGAGGCTTGAGGACCCCGCGGAGGTGGTATGTCACCGTGTCAGCGAGGAGGACGAGCACGTCCGTCGCTACATGGTTGTGTTGCAGGGCAGGTTCGACAATACCTGGCATGTTCTTCAAGGTTCTCACTGGAGCTATGATCCTGTGATGGTTCCTTCTCTTTGGGTGTCCACCGCCCGCGCCGATACCCGTCGTTCGCTAGGGTTTTAGCTGTATTAGTGATGCTATATGTATGATACTATTCTAGATGTATTAATGATAATATTCAATGATGTATGGATGCAAGAGATGATTTAGTTTTGCTTATTGAATGCATGCTAATTTGAATACTAATTTATTTCATGATTTAGTTTTGCTTATTGAATGCTCAAATTGGAGAACTACTCCTATTTTAAATGCTCAAATTGGAGAGCACTATGCAAGGCATATGCATTTGATTAGTTGATAGCTTATAGGGTTTTTGTTTTTGTAGAAATCAAGGAGCCCCTCCATCATCCACGCCGTCGTCCCCGTCACCGACCCCCTCCAACCTCGAGGTGAGACTAGCCAAATCTCCATGTCAATATGAGTCCTATAAGATATTTTGAAATGTTTTTGTTCATATTTTCAACCATTGAAATGCAATGACCATCAAGTTTGAATGCTCATATTATGTAGATATAAACATGTATATCTTGTGTTGCTCAAATAGGATATGTGCTTGCCCAAGTGGCCGGCCATGTTTGCAGGTAACACCTCCGAGTGGCCTATGTTTTGCCGGAGTGTTGATTAATTTCTGCCCCGGCAAATTTCAGCCGCTCGATATGTCCTTTTTTAGCAAAGGTCATGCCGGATTTTTTCGTGAATTTTGGCATGACTTGTGCTAGAATATGTAGGAAATATCGAGTGGCCTGGATTTTCTAGAAAGATAATTAAACGACAATTCGGGTTGACTTTAAGTCTGTCGAGGGTCCATACATGAGAGAAAAAGAATCCCTACTATTGTCGTGGGGGTCGTTTTTCCTTCTTCTCCTTGTGCTAGACCTTTGTTATGCACTAGGAGAAGGATGAATAACGACCATCACCGATGGTCAAAAAATCAATGAGGGAGTGTGTCCACCACCATATATGAGAGAGGACAAAAAATCCCGACTGTTGTCGTGGGGGTCGCTTCTCCTTCATTCCTATGTGCTATACATTTTGGTGTAATGCAGTTGGGAACGAAAGGAGGAGCGACCATCACCAATGGTCGAATGTATGCATCGCGTGAGCTGAGAGTTTTCAAGAAAAGACTCGACAGACCGATAGTCAACCCGTGATGAATAATAATGATCTAATTTAGTTTTTGTAGTACATATATTTAACTATACAAGTTTAATCTTTGAATTATGAACATAGAAAATGTCGTCGATGTCGTGGTCGAACGACAAAAGTCTCCCGGCGGAGTGCGACTAGTGCGGCAACGACTGGCGTCTATGCGACAGGCCTCACCTGGTAGAAGGTCGGCGCTTCAGCATTAAGCTCCAGGAGACCTTCGATGTTGAAACGGTACGCAACGACGACAAGTGTTATTTTCGTAATTAAGCACGACTTCCGCTTCTTCAACGTGTAATTTTTATCTTTTACAATTCGACTAGCTTATCCCATGCCATGCAAGACGCTATGTCTTGGAGAGGATGGATTTTGAAGATCATGAAAGTATGGAAACAAAGATAATTCACCTAAGGACCCATCATGGTATGGATTTTCATGTAAATCTATACAATTCTGAGAGCATAACCCATTTTGGTTGCCCGAATTGGGAAGCACTTTGCAAGACGTGTGCTTTTCATGAGGGTATGCTTGTGACCATGGATCTTGGTGATCCTAACATCGCCGAAGACAATATGGACATTTGGGTCCTTGTTGATACGCTTCCAATTCTACCACTATGTGAGTTTCTCAAACATAGTATTAAGTAATTTATATTATTTATTTTAAAATAGTTGACACATTTTCCATTGATACCTTATTTTCATTCTTCAAAGAATGTGCGGAAGATGGTAGACAGAATCTACTACACCGTTGACTCAGAATTAATTTATCAAGAGATAAATCATCTGATCTCATTTATTAATGATCTTGAGAATTACAATATCTATTATCAAACTCCTCCACATTATGATCAATACGTGCCACTAGTGCACGTGTTGAACTACGGTAACATCCATGGAGATGTCATGGAAAGATTTTTTACTATTACGACATCCGTGCATCTTTTGCATAAATTCTTCTAAAACTCAACTACATTGCTAACTACAAAGTTATTACTATATTTTTCAACAGAAAATCCCGAAGGACTGTGTGCCTCATCTGATGTTTCTGAAAGGTCGCCTTGATGTTATGAACTTACGACCAGGTCATCCTACGCATCACTGTTGTTCATACCGGATTTCTAAAACCGATGAAGACATGATAATCAAAGATTGGAAAAAAATGTATGGTCAATCGTAGGAAGCTACTTGGAAGCAACATTATGCGAAGCGCAAGAATCGGAGACAGGATAATCTTCATTCTCCATAATGGAGAGTCAGAGCCTATCTTGTTTTATGCTATTTTACCTAAGAGGAGTAGGTCCTAGGTACAGTGTGTTATTATGTGCTACAATGTGTTAGAGTTGATGATGATGTGGAGGAGTTGTGATTATGACTAGTGACCAACTTGCTATATGATGTCTCATTGATGAAAATGATGATCATGAGGAGGTGTTATATGACAATGATGTATTATAATGATAAGTTGTTAATGATATGATGATGATGATGATGATTTATTATATCATTGGATGAAAGAAGCGCGGATTAGTTTCAAGTGGAAGGATTCATCCACTTGAAACTAGTCCACGGTTCTTTCACCCAGTGATGTAATAACTCTAATGATGTAAAAACAATCTCTAAATTGCTACTGTATGAAAACTTGTATAATGGTGTATGAATATGGATAAAATGAAAAAGAAAAAAAATACGCAATAATAGTAGTAGCGCGGGCGCAGAGGCGCGCTGCTAGTATGTACCAGTAGCGAGTCATGAAAAAAAATGCTACTACTAAGTACGTATAGCAGTAGCATGTGTAGACCAACGCTACTGCTAACCATTAGCTGTAGCGCCTTATCAGTAGCGCGGTACCAAAAATCAGCGCTACTGCTAGGCTTTTCCCTAGTAGTGGACATGCACATCATCTATGATCGCAATGATCGCAATGTGAAGTCGTTATCATATCAATGGTACACCATCCAGAGCACTGTCACCAAGTTTTTTGACGCGGTTGCTTGGCTGGAGGCAAGGTGGCCATTGCGTATGACGGTGGAGGAGATCGTACGTTTTGGTTCTTCTTGCTCAACTTGTGGATTGAATCATTCATTAACTCAATGTTTATGTACACATTGTGTAGCCTGTACGCGCTCCCGTGACGTACCACAGGATAAAGGGATGTCCATTTACGTACATACACTGTTAGATGAAGGTGAAGGGGCACTATGTGTGGGACGATATGACCCGTTCATAAAAAAACTTGTTGAACATTCGGTTAATTTTGTTGAATTTGAACTATTTCTCGTTGAATTTGAACTATCGTTGTACTATACTTATTTGCATTCTATACATGGATGATTTGGACTGTTTTCTATCAGAACTTTGATGAATTCCATCGGGTTTGATGAATTTCGTCCGATATGTTGAAGCCGCTTGATATGTATACATATAGTGTTGGAAGGTCGGCTCCCGCATCCATATCCGCGAACTGATCCCCCTTTCATGGAAGGATGCAAGAGAAAATTTGTGGTTCAACATTGGAGATGCCTTAAGTAACTACTCCCTCCGTTCTTAAAAGGAAGGCATGAAACTTTTGACTCAAGTCAAACGGTGCAAAGTTTGACCAAGTTTGTAGGAAAAACTGCCAGCAACTGCAGCACCAAATTAATTAGTATTGTTAAATCCATAATAAAATATAGTTTATATTATCTCTATTTTCTGTTTAGTCTTGTAGTTGCTGGTAGTTTTTCCTATAAACTTAATCAAACTTTGCGCCGTTTGACTTGAGCAAAAAGTTACATCCCTTGCTTGTGAAAACGGAGGAGTCTAAACTTGTTGACATACGAAGCTGGTACAAGTTAGAAGTCACCTAGATGAGAAAACAACATCAGGAAAAATGATGTTTGAACATCTTATTGAGAAACAACGTCTCTTACTTTCATGTCAGTTACACTTAGCGGGATTGTCCATGCTTAGGATCATTCCATTGCGGAGGTAGCACAATTTGAATTTTTTTTTAAAAAAATTCAGGATACCTTCATTTATCAAATTTGTTTATTGCTTGTAACTTGAAAATCTGAGTGGACGAGTGCTCGGTACGTGGAGACCATTCAGAAGCTTCCATTCTGGTGTAGATTCCACCTAAATTCATTTGTGACCTTGAGATGGTTGGACAATCTAGCGCCCAAACATGGCATTACAGCTTGCAAGTCGAGGCCCAACCAAAACATGGCCAAACATCACATTAGGCGGGGACAAGCCACATAGTTGTGTAGTTGTATCACTTTTGTTTTAAAAAAGAAAATTATAAGGCGGATATTGTTCGCGGGGAGTGGCATTACTGAACCACAAATCTTCCTAGAAGCGAATCTTAGAGTTGTTCTTGATGAAATATCCAAAGTAAAAGAAGTTTTTCTTTAAATTTCATGAGACCATTCCAAGAGTGTGAATCTCCTTGTTTTCAATGCCCCCCCCCCCCCCCCCCCCGGGCCCAGAGAGAGAGCGAGAGAGTGTTGGCGTGTATATAAAAAAATATTAACTAAGAAGGTGACGTTCATAACCTTAAGGTCTTGAATTGGAAGACAACGCTATTCTTTTTGGATAGAAATAATATCCTATTTAGCCAATTATTTTCACTATCACATTGCAAGGAAAATCTGTATTTGAATTAGTCCAACTTCTGTAGTTCCCCTTTTAGAATTATGAAAAGGTAGAGTATATGCGGAGCCATGCATACTGTTGAGCACTGAGTTGATAAGGAGTCTCTCCGGTCAAGGAAAACTTGCCCTTCCAACATATCTGCCGTTTCTCTAAGCGCCCCTCCACATATTTTAAATGGTCACATGAAAGCTTGTGATAATGAATCGGGATCTCAAATATCACATAGGTAACTGGCCTCAGCTCACAACTTAATAACCAAGTGCACTAAGCCACCAAGCCTCCAAGGTCCAAATTAAGTAAGAACATACCGTCCTATCACTGCATATACCAGTACCAGCTTGTAGCATTATTTAGTCATCACATCAGCACCGGGCTTGCATGCATGCACGGAAAACATTCTCATATGTATATGCACAAGTTTGTACAAAAGGAATGGAAGGCCAGTGCATTATCCGTTGCTAATTTATCATATATGGCCCTCGTGACCTTGGCGGCTGAATTTGCGTGGGCAGAGTCTTTTGGGCGGCATCTCAAGCAAAATCATAGGATCACCAAATCTTCGTGAACACGAACGGATGTGTCCATGGATAGCCTAATCATCCAACTGTACTCATTAAATATGGATGGCCTATGACCCATAGTGGGTCAGGCGGAACTAGATGAAAAAAAATTGTAGGACGCATGGGTTGTTGGGGTATGTGTGATCCAACTGACAGTCGGCCGAGCAGGCATTCAGACTCCACCAAAGCTCCCCTCAATTTGGTATCGGTTTGTAAGGTTCCACACATCCGGACTAGTCCATCTCTATTTGGTGACCCGTGTTGAATGTCTAAAGTGTCTGAACCGTTTAGCCCAGACAATTTGATGACCGGTATTGGAGTTGCCCTGAGACCATTTCTGATAATTGCCGTATCAAGAAAGTAACCATCGTTCAGAGGAAATTGGGTCAAAACAAAGCCCCCCAACAGTTCACAGTTTCTGTAAATGCGATTTTTTTACGGGATCTCGTATAATCTCGAAAACTTTCCCTCCATCATCGATAAAATGCACGCACCACCCTGTCCTTGCAACTTGGAACTTGCCATGCCTGATATGTCCATAGGCTCTCGACAGAAGACACAGAGAGGATCGACGGGATAAGTTTGTCTTCTCCTTTTCTTTGTGGGAATGGTGACGACGCAAGAAGTTGATCAGGTAACCATCGCATCACATCCAAGTGTGAGCCAGCCCATACGTAACGTATAGGCGACAACGCCTGAAGCTAGTAGCGAGCCAAACCATGGTGCACTGCTGCTAGTCCCTCATCAGCTTCAAAACCATCAATATCTATTCGTCGCGTACATGTAAAACATTAAAGAATGGAGCATATATGCGTGCGTGCATGTTTCCTTTGGTACGCAGCTGGCCTTGTGACATCGTACGTGTGTGTGTGCACGAGAGGGGGTGTGGGCCGGAGAGGGTGAACGAATCTGCTCGTGAAGAGGGGCATGCACCAAGGGCGTTGTTCTGGAGTGGGCTTGACAACAATGGTGGCAGGGGTGATGAGCTTGCGCGACAAAGGTATATCACACGCGCGTTTCTCGAGCTAGGGCTTCATCTTCATCCACGCACTCAACTACCCACGGGTTTGATAATACTATGACCGTTTTTCCTTTTTACGGGACAAAAATAATAATATTATGACCGTATGTGCTAACAATTAATACCGGGGACGAAATCAAACCACACACAGATGATACACAGCGGGTCTTATGCGGATGGATCCCCTTCCTCCCTCCTCCCCCTCCTCCCCCTCTCGCCCTGGTCGTCCTGCCTCCCGCCCCTGCTCGCCGGTCGGAGCTCGGTCGCCCTCCGCCCCCTCGCTGGTGCTCTCTCTCCCCCTCCCCTGTCTCCCCTCGGGTGGGGCTTTCTCCTTCGTCTTCCCCGCTGCCTGTGCTTGGATCTCGCTTTTGGTCCCTTGCGTCCGATGAGGATGATTCACGGTCGTCGGCCTCCTCCCCCTGTGGCCCTGTGCTATGTCCTGGGGGGGTGGTGCTATCTGAAGGAAATATGCCCTAGAGGCAATAATAAAGTTATTATTTATTTCCTTATTTCATGATAAATGTTTATTATTCATGCTAGAATTGTATTAACCGGAAACATGATACATGTGTGAATACATAGACAAACATATAGTCACTAGTATGCCTCTACTTGACTAGCTCATTAATCAAAGATGGTTATGTTTCCTAACCATAGACATGTGTTGTCATTTGATTAATGGGATCACATCATTAGGAGAATGATGTGATTGACATGACCCATTCCGTTAGCCTAGCACTTGATCGTTTAGTATGTTGCTATTGCTTTCTTCATGACTTATACATGTTCCTGTAACTATGAGATTATGCAACTCCCGTTTACTGGAGGAACACTTTGGGTGCTACCAAACGTCACAACGTAACTGGGTGATTATAAAGGAGTACTACAGGTGTCTCCAAAGGTACATGTTGGGTTGGCGTATTTCGAGATTAGGTTTTGTCACTCCGATTGTCGGAGAGGTATCTCTGGGCCCTCTCGGTAATGCACATCACTATAAGCCTTCCAAGCAATGTGACTAATGAGTTAGTTGCGGGATGATGCATTATGTAACGAGTAAAGAGACTTGTCGGTAACAAGATTGAACTAGGTATTGGATACCGACGATCGAATCTCGGGCAAGTAACATACCGATGACAAAGGGAACAAAGTATGTTGTTATGCGATTTGACCGATAAAGATCTTCGTAGAATATGTAGGAGCCAATATGGGCATCCAGGTTCCGCTATTGGTTATTGACCAAGAATAGTTCTAGGTCATGTCTACATAGTTCTCGAACCCGTAGGGTCCGCACGCTTAAGGTTTCGATGACAATTATATTATGAGTTTATGAGTTTTGATGTACCGAAGGAGTTCGGAGTCCCGGATGAGATCGGGGATATGACGAGGAGTCTCAAAATGGTCGAGACGTAAAGATCGATATATTGGACGACTATATTCGGAGTTCGGAAAGGTTCCGAGTGATTCGAGTATTTTTCGGAGTACCGGAGAGTTACGGGAATTCGCCGGGAGTATATGGGCCTTATTGGGCCATACGGAAATAGAGGAGAAAAGCCAAAAGGAAGGAGGCCTGCGCCCCCCCTCTGGTCCGAATTGGACAAGGGGCGCAGCCCCCCTTTCCTTTTTCC
Organism: Triticum aestivum; assembly: GCF_018294505.1. Taxonomy (NCBI): domain Eukaryota; kingdom Viridiplantae; phylum Streptophyta; class Magnoliopsida; order Poales; family Poaceae; genus Triticum; species Triticum aestivum. The sequence continues at coordinate 366,256,002 of NC_057804.1, read as the reverse complement.
TCTCCCCCTCTTTCCCCTTCTCCTACTCCAACAAGGGAGGTGGAATCCTACTAGGACTAGGGAGTCCTAGTAGGACTCCACACTTGGCGCGCCCCCTCCTAGGGCCGGCCTCCTCCCCCCTTGCTCCTTTATATACGGGGGCAGGGGGCACCCCATGACACACAAGTTGATCTACGGATCGTTCCTTAGCCGTGTGCGGTGCCCCCCTCCACCATATTCCAGCTCGGTCATATCGTCGCGGAGTTTAGGCGAAGCCCTGCGCCGGTACAGCATCATCGTCGTCACTACGCCGTCGTGCTGACGGAACTCATCCCCGAAGCTTTGCTGGATTGGAGCCCGGGGATCGTCATCGAGCTGAACGTGTGATGAACTCGGAGGTGCCGTACGTTCGGTACTTGTATCGGTCGGATCGTGAAGACGTACGACTACATCAACCGCGTTGTCATAACGCTTCCGCTTACGGTCTACGAGGGTACGTGGACAACACTCTCTCCTCTCGTTGCTATGCTATCACCATGATCTTGCGTGTACGTAGGAATTTTTTTGAAATTACTACGTTCCCCAACAGTGGCATCCGAGCCTAGGTTTTATGCGTTGATGTTATATGCACGAGTAGAACACAAGTGAGTTGTGGGCGATACAAGTCATACTGCTTACCAGCATGTCATACTTTGGTTCGGCGGTATTGTGAGATGAAGCGGCCCGGACCGACATTACGCGTACGCTTACGCGAGACTGGTTTCACCGTTATGAGCACTCGTGCTTAAAGGTGACTGGCGGGTGTCTGTCTCTCTCACTTTAGCTGAACCGAGTGTGGCTACGCCCGGTCCTTGCGAAGGTTAAAACAACACTAACTTGACGAACTATCGTTGTGGTTTTGATGCATAGGTAAGAACGGTTCTTGCTAAGCCCGTAGCAGCCACGTAAAATTTGCAACAACAAAGTAGAGGACGTCTAACTTGTTTTTGTAGGGCATGTTGTGATGTGATATGGTCAAGACGTGATGCTATATTTAATTGTATGAGATGATCATGTTTTGTAACCGAAGTTATCGGCAACTGGCAGGAGCCATATGGTTGTCGCTTTATTGTATGAAATGCAAACACCCTGTAATTGCTTTACTTTATCACTAAGTGGTAGCGATAGTCGTAGAAGCAATAGATGGCGTAACGACAACGATGCTACGATGGAGATCAAGATGTGGCGCCGGTGATCTTATCTTGCTTTGATTGACGGTAGCATTTTAAGATGATCTCTCACTAATTATCAAGAAGTGTTCTCCCTAAGTATGCGCCGTTGCGAAAGTTCTTCGTGCTGAGACACCACGTGATGATCGAGTGTGATAGGCTCTACGTCCATCTACAACGGGTGCAAGCCAGTTTTGCACACGCGGAATACTCAGGTTAAACTTGACGAGCCTAGCATATGCAGATATGGCCTCGGAACACGGAGACCGAAAGGTCGAGCGTGAATCATATAGTAGATATGATCAACATAATGATGTTCACCATTGAAAGCTACTCCATTTCACGTGATGATCGGTTATGGTTTAGTTGATTTGGATCACGTGATCACTTAGAGGATTAGAGGGATGTCTTTCTAAGTGGGAGTTCTTAAGTAATATGATTAATTGAACTTAAATTTATCATGAACTTAGTCCTGGTAGTATTTTGCAAATTATGTTGTAGATCAATAGCTTGTGTTGTTGCTTTCATATGTTTATTTTGATATGTTCCTAGAGAAAATTGTGTTGAAAAATGTTAGTAGCAATGATGCGGATTGGATCCGTGATCTGAGGTTTATACTCATTGCTGCACAGAAGACTTGTGTTCTTGATGCACTGCTAGGTGACAGACCTATTGCAGGAGCAGATGCAGACGTTATGAACGTTTGGCTAGCTCAATATGATGACTACTTGATAGTTTAGTGCACCATGCTTAACGGCTTAGAAGCGGGACTTCAAAGATGTTTTGAACGTCATGGACCATATGAGATGTTCGAGGAGTTGAAGTTAATATTTCAAGCAAATACCCGAGTTGAGAGATATGAAGTCTCCAACAAGTTTTATAGCTAAAAGTTGGAGGAGAATCGCTCAACTAGTGAGCATGTGCTCAGATTGTCTGGGTACTACAATCGCTTGAATCAAGTGGGAGTTAATCTTCCAGATAAGATAGTGATTGACAGAATTCTCTAGTCACCATCACCAAGTTAGTAGAACTTCGTGATGAACTATACTATGCAAGGGATGACGAAAACGATTCCCAAGCTCTTCGTGATGCTGAAATCAATGAAGGTAGAGATCAAGAAAAGCATCAAGTGTTGATGGTTGACAAGACCACTAGTTTCAAGAAAAGGGCAAAGGGAAGAAGTGGAACTTCAAGAAGAACGCCAAGTAAGTTGCTCCTCAAGTGAAGAAGCCCAAGTCTGGTCCTAAGCCTGAGACTAAGTGCTTCTACTGCAAAGGGACTAGTCACTGGAAGTGGAACTGCCCCAAGTATTTGGCGGATAAGAAGGATGGCAAAAGTGAACAAAGGTATATTGGATATACATGTTATTGATGTGTACTTTACTAGTGTTTATAGCAACCCCTCGGCATTTTGATACTGGTCCAGTTGCTAAGAGTAGTAACTCGAAACGGGAGTTGCAGAATAAATAGAAAATAGTAAAAAGGCGAGGTGACGATGTGTGTTGGAAGTAGTTCCTAGATTGATATGATCATCATCGCACACTCCCTATACTTTCGGGATTAGTGTTGAACCTAAATAAATGTTATTTGGCATTTGCGTTGAGCATGAATATGATTTGATCATGTTTATTGCAATACGGTTATTCATTTAAAATCAGAGAATAATTGTTGTTCTGTTTAAATGAATAAAACCTTTGATGGTCATACACCCAATGAAAATAGTTTGTTGGATCTCGATCGTAGTGATACACATATTCATAATATTGATGCCAAAAGATGCAAAGTTGATAATGATAAGTGCAACTTATTTGTGGCACTGCCGTTTGGGTCATATCGATGTAAAGCGCATGAAGAAACTCCATAAAGATGGATTTTCGGAATCACTTGGTTATGAATCATTTGATGCTTGCAAACCGTGCCTTTTGGACAAGATGACTAAAACTCCATTCTCCGGAACAATGGAACAAGCTACTGACTTATTGGAAATAATACATACCGATGTATGCGATCCAATGAGTGTTGATGCTCGTGGCAAGTATCGTTATTTTCTGATCTTCACAAAATGATTTGAGCAGATATGGGTATATCTACTTGATGAAACATAAGTCTGAAATAGTTGAAAGGTTCAAAGAATTTCAGAGTGAAGTGGAAAATCATCGTAACAAGAAAATAAAGTTTCTGCGATCTGATCGTGGAGATGAATATTTGAGTTACGAGTTTGGTCTTCAATTAAAACAATATGGAATAGTTTCACAAACTCACGCCACCTGGAACACCACAATGTAATGGTGTGTCCGAAAGTCGTAATCGTACTTTACTAGATATGGTGCGATCTATGATATCTCTTATCAGTTTACCACTATCGTTTTGGGGTTATGCATTAGAGACAGCTGCATTCACGTTTAATAGGGCACCATCTAAATCCGTTGAGACGACACTGTATGAACTATGGTTTAGCAGTAAACCTAAGCTGTCATTTCTTAAAGTTTGGAGTTGCGATGCTTATATGAAAAAGGTTTTCAACTTGATAAGCTCGAACCCAAATTGGAGAAGTGCGTCTTCATAGAATACCCAAAGGAAACTGTTGGGTACACCTTCTATCACAGATCCGAAGGCAAAACATTCGTTGCCAAGAATGGATCCTTTCTAGAGAAGAAGTTTCTCTCGAAAGAAGTGAGTGGGAGGAAATTAGAACTTGATGAGGTAACTGTACCTGCTCCCTTATTGGAAATTAGTTCATCACAGAAATCTGTTCCTGTGACTACTACACCAATTAGTGAGGAAGTTAATGATGATGATCATGAAACTTCAGATTAAGTTACTACAGAACCTCGTAGGTCTTACAGAGTAAGATCCGCACCAGAGTGGTACGGTAATTCTGTTCTGGAAGTTATGTTACTAGACCATGACGAACCTACGAACTATGAAGAAGCGATGGTGAGCCCAGATTCCGCAAAATGGCTTGAGGCCATGAGATCTGAGATAAGATCCATGTATGAAAATAAAGTATGGACTTTGATTGACTTGCCCAATGATCGGCGAGACATTGAGATTAAATGGATCTTCAAGAGGAAGATGGACGCTGATAGTGTTACTATCTACAAAGCTAGAATTGTCGCAAAAGGTTTTCGACAAGTTCAAGATGTTGACTACGATGAGAGTTTTTCACTCGTATCTATGCTTAAGTCTGTCTGAATCATGTTAGCAATTGCCGCATTTTATGAAATCTGGCAAATGGATAAACAAAACTGCGTTCCTTAATGATTTTCTTAAAGAAGAGTTGTATATGATGCAACCAGAAGGTTTTGTCAACCCTAAAGGTGCTAACAAATTGTGCAAGCTCCAGCGATCCATCTATGGACTGGTGCAAGCATCTCGGAGTTGGAATATATGCTTTGATGAGTTGATCAAAGCATATGGTTTTATACAGACTTTTGAAGAAGCCTGTATTTACAAGAAAGTGAGTGGGAGCTCTATAGCATTTCTAATATTATATGTGGATGACATATTGTTAATTGGAAATGATATGGAAATTCTGGATAGCATGAAAGTATACTTGAATAAGAGTTTTTCAAAGCAAGACCTCGGTGAAGCTGCTTACACATTGAGCATCAAGATCTATATAGATAGATCAAGACGCTTGATAAGATTTTTCAATGATTACATACCTTGATAAATTTTTGAAATAGTTCAAAATGGAACAGTCAAAGAAGGAGTTCTTGCCTGTGTTACAAGGTGTGAAGTTGAGTAAGACTCAAGACCCGACCATTGCAGAAAATAGAAAGAGAATGAAAAGTCATTCCCTATGCCTCAGTCATAGGTTCTATAAAGTATGCTATGCTGTGAACCAGACCTATTGTATACCTTGCTCTGTGTTTGGCAAAGGAATACAATTTTGATCTAATAAGTAGATCACTGGACATGGGTCAAGAATATCCTTAGTGAGGACTAAGGAGATGTTTCTCGATTATGGAGGTGATAAAAGAGCCCGCCGTAAAAGTTACAACTATGCAAGCTTTTACACCAATCCAGATGACTCTAAGTATCAATCTGGATACATATTGAAAGTGGGAGCAATTAGCTAGAGTAGCTCCGTGTAGAGCATTGTGGACATAGAATATTTGCAAAATACATATGGCTCTGAATATGACAGACCCGTTGACTAATCTTCTCTCACGAGCAAAACATGATCATACCTTAGTACTCTTTTGGGTGTTAATCACATAGCGATGTGAACTAGATTATTACTCTATTAAACCCTTTGGGTGTTGATCACATGATGATGTGAACTATGGGTATTAATCACATGCAGATGTGAATATTGGTGTTAAATCACATAGCGATGTGAACTAGATTATTGACTCTAGTGCAAGTGGGAGACTGAAGGAAATATGCCCTAGAGGCAATAATAAAGTTATTATTTATTTCCTTATTTCATGATAAATGTTTATTATTCATGCTAGAATTGTATTAACCGGAAACATGATACATGTGTGAATACATAGACAAACATATAGTCACTAGTATGCCTCTACTTGACTAGCTCATTAATCAAAGATGGTTATGTTTCCTAACCATAGACATGTGTTGTCATTTGATTAATGGGATCACATCATTAGGAGAATGATGTGATTGACATGACCCATTCCGTTAGCCTAGCACTTGATCGTTTAGTATGTTGCTATTGCTTTCTTCATGACTTATACATGTTCCTGTAACTATGAGATTATGCAACTCCCGTTTACCGGAGGAACACTTTGGGTGCTACCAAACGTCACAACGTAACTGGGTGATTATAAAGGAGTACTACAGGTGTCTCCAAAGGTACATGTTGGGTTGGCGTATTTCGAGATTAGGTTTTGTCACTCCGATTGTCGGAGAGGTATCTCCGGGCCCTCTCGGTAATGCACATCACTATAAGCCTTGCAAGCAATGTGACTAATGAGTTAGTTGCGGGATGATGCATTATGTAACGAGTAAAGAGACTTGCCGGTAACAAGATTGAACTAGGTATTGGATACCGACGATCGAATCTCGGGCAAGTAACATACCGATGACAAAGGGAACAAAGTATGTTGTTATGCAATTTGACCGATAAAGATCTTCGTAGAATATGTAGGAGCCAATATGGACATCCAGGTTCCGCTATTGGTTATTGACAAAGAATAGTTCTAGGTCATGTCTACATAGTTCTCGAACCCGTAGGGTCCGCACGCTTAAGGTTTCGATGACAATTATATTATGAGTTTATGAGTTTTGATGTACCGAAAGAGTTCGGAGTCCCGGATGAGATCAGGGACATGACGAGGAGTCTCAAAATGGTCGAGACATAAAGATCGATATATTGGACGACTATATTCGGAGTTCGGAAAGGTTCCCAGTGATTCGGGTATTTTTCGGAGTACCGGAGAGTTACGGGAATTCGCCGGGAGTATATGGGCCTTATTGGGCCATACGGAAATAGAGGAGAAAGGCCAAAAGGAAGGAGGCCTGCGCCCCCCCTCTGGTCCGAATTGGACTTGGCGCGCCCCCTCCTAGGGCCGGCCTCCTCCCCCTTGCTCCTTTATATATGGGGGCAGGGGGACACCCCATGACACACAAGTTGATCTACGGATCGTTCCTTAGCCGTGTGCGGTGCCCCCTGCACCATATTCCACCTCGGTCATATCATCGCGGAATTTAGGCGAAGCCCTGCGCCGGTAGAGCATCATCGTCGTCACCACGCCGTCGTGCTGACGGAACTCATCCCCGAAACTTTGCTGGATCGGAGCCCGGGGATCGTCATCGAGCTGAACGTGTGCTGAACTCGGAGGTGCCGTATGTTCGGTACTTGGATCGGTTGGATCGTGAAGACGTACGAGTATATCAACCGCGTTGTCATAATGCTTCCGCTTACAGTCTACGAGGGTACGTGGACAACACTCTCTCCTCTCGTTGCTATGCCATCACCATGATCTTGCGTGTACGTAGGAATTTTTTTGAAATTACTACGTTCCCCAACACTGTCTTCAGCCGCTCCTCACCCCCGCAAGTTCGCTCCTGGTGGCCGGGGCCGGTCGGCGGTCGCGTCCTCGTCGGTCGATGGCTGGATCCGGGTTTCTCGGCGGCGGGGCAAGTCTGGTAAGTTTGCTGTAGCCTCTCCTGATCCGGGCATCCTGGGCAGTGTTCCTGATGGGGAGCTTGGAGGCCTCCCATCCCCCTCTCCTGCTTCCTCTGCGGCGGCCCCGTCGCCGGCGGCGACGTCGACGGGATCGCTGGTGACGTCGTGTAACCTAGATCTCGATTTCTCCGCGGTGGCCATCGGGCTGTGGGCCGCTCCCCCTCGTGAGCCGGCTGGGCCTATCGGTTTGCCGCTGTCCAGTGGGCCTGCCCCCCTCCCCCTCTTTCTTCTGTGGCAGATTTCCCCCCTCTTGTCTTGGTCGGCCCAGTCAGGCCCATCGGCCGGGTCCCTGCTCCTCAACCCCCTTCGGCCCATTTGGCGAGTCGGGCCCAGGTGGGCACGGCTCGGTCGGGCTATTTATGGATCCCTCGCGGCTCGTCCTCCCCTCTGCTAGGGTTTTTGGCTTCCTCTTCCGATCTGCGCCGTCACCGTCTCCCCATTCGTCGCCTTATCAGATCTACCCCGCCTCCACCCCTTCTCCTTCCTTTTGCTGTGGTGCTCTCCATGGACAAATCGCGGGGCTCTTCTTGCGAGGCGCTCTCGGGCAGCAAGCGGCGCCGTGAGGACTCCCCTGCCTCTGCGGTGGATCTGGAGCTCGAGGCTTCGCTCCGTTCCAAGCTGGAGGCGGAGCAGGCGGCGCGCGAGCAGGTGGATCGTGGCCGCGAGGCCTGGGCCTCGGGTCCGGAGTGGTTGCAGCGCTCGGTGAGGGAGGGTGTGCCTGGATCTGGTCCACAGGGCTCTGGATCTGGCCCGTCTCTTACTCCGGTGCTGGACCCGTGGGAGGCGGCGGTGGCTTCTGGTGGCGGGGTTTCTGCGTCTTCAGCCTCCCTGCCTGCTGCGGGTGTGGGGCGTGATTCGTTTGCTCCGTCGCGTCTTCCCCATCCTCCTCGCGTGGCTGGGGTCGATGCTGGTGCTCGCCCGCTGTCTCGGTCCTTCGCGGGGCCGGCGCGCCGGCCGCCCGGCCCGGCCTCTGGGGCGCCCCTCTCCCGGGGATGGGGGATGGGATCCTTCCTCCTCCTCCGTCGCTTCCGCAATCCCGCCCGTCCTCTGCTTCCCATAGCAATCCCTCGGCGCTCACCTGCTTCGCCTGCCACAGGCCTGGTCATTTCCAGTCTCGCTGCACCAACCCTCCATTCTGTTTGATCTGCCGCTCTGATGGTCACCTCACGGTCAACTGCATGAACAGGCAGAAGCCTCCCGCGGTCCTCCAGTTCGGCTCGGGCCTCCACGGATGCGCCTTTTTCGCATTCGACGGTGACTTGCCTGTCCGGGAGGTGGCGCCTGCTTTGTCTAATGCTGCGATTGTCACGGTAAAGGATCAAAAGATTTCGCCCCAAACTCTTCTGGAAGGGCTCCACATTTGGGATGAGGCTGGATGGGACTGGCAAGTAGTGCAGGTATCTGATTATGAGTTCTCTGTGGTGTTTCCCTCCAAAGAATGTTTGCGGATGATTGCCTCTTGCACTAGCTTCACCTTGCCCCTCAATCAATTGGTGGTCTCTGTCAAAGCGACGTCTTGCAATGGTACGGCAGTTGGTCCTCTCTCCCCAGTCTGGGTTCTGATTGATGATCTGCCTGCTGGCCTTCGTTCGTCTGCTTTTCTCATGTCTTTTGGGGTTTTGATTGGGAAGCCCATGGAGGTGGATGAGGAATCTCTGAACAAGGTTGGCCCTGCTAGGATGAAGGTTTGGTGTGTGGATCCCGATCGTGTGCATGGATTGATTGATGTCTTCCCTTTTCCCAATGGTATCAGACTTCGGGTGCGGGTGGAGGGGGCGGCTGTTTTTCAGGCTCCACCTCCCCCTCCTCCTCCTTCTAATCCCTCGGACAAGCATGACAAGGAGGGGGACGGATCTTTGGCTGGCCCTAATCAGAGCAATGGGTCTAACCTCCGCTTCACCCAATCTGAATGGGATGGTTTGGCTGATTCTGAACGAGAGTTGTTTCACTCCCAAGCTCCTTCTGGTGTTGCTCCCCGTGAGGATATGGCGATCCCGTCTGCTGCTCCGACTGTCCATGCTGCTGGTGCTGATCTGATGAAGTTCCCTCCCTGCTCTGCTAGACCCGTATCTGGTGCTTGCTCCAACCTTCCGGTTCGCCTGCTCTCCCCCACTCGCTCGGGAATTGAAGATCTTCCTGCCTCCCCTGCTCGCGACGTGATGGAGTCCCAGTCCCTTCGGAAGAAGAAATCCTCAGTGCGCAAATTCTCGGCTAAGAGCAGGAACTCGTTGGGCTCGAAGCAATCCATGACGGGGGTCTGCCGGCGTCTTGATAAGGATATGGGATCTATGTCTCGTTCGGGTCCCCCTCCGGTCTCTCCTGCTGCGTGGTCGCCTGCTATTCGGTCTCCTGTGTCCACGGCTCGCAAAGGAAGGCGGGTGGCAAATTCGGGTGGTTCTATCCTGGAGCGGGCTGAGAAGCGGGCTGCGGCGAAGGATCTCCCTCCCCCAGGTAATCTCCCCGCCCCCTCTTCTGTTGCTTCTCCGGTTTGGTTGGTTCTTCCTTCTTTTTCGGATGATCATCTTTTAAATATTATGTCGGATGTGGGTGTGGTGGTTGATTCATCTATGGGCTCTCCTAGCTCTCTTCTTGCTACCATTCGGGCTAACGAGATGGTTCAGGCAGCCATAGCTAAAGCCAAAGAGTCCGTTGCTTCTCAGCTAGGGGCTTCGAGTGGTGATCCGGCTGTGGACGCGGGCGCTGGTTGTGGCCAGCCTCAATCCAGTCTATCTAAGAGGGGCACAAATAAGCGAGCTAAATCCTGCGTGGCTCCTAGCAGGTCGAGCCTTCGAATCAAGAATCTTTCTTATAAATGAGGGCGTTATTCTGGAATATTAGAGGGTTCTATGCTAGGGGGCACCGTGACCAACTCAAAGATCTGATTCGTTCTAGCTATATTGACTTTGTGGGGCTGGTTGAAACCTTCAAGGAATCTTTTCCCCTAATGATTTTTCTGCTATCGTGGGTATGGACAGATTCAATTGGCACTTCTTACCTGCTTCGGGTCACTCTGGTGGGATCTTGATAGGCTCCAATAAAGATATTTTTGATTTTGTTGCTTTTGATCATGGGATCTTTTGGGCTAGTGTTGTTCTTTGTCATAAAGCTATGAATATTCTCTATGAGTTTATCGTCGTTTATGGGCCGGCGGACCATTTTCTGTTGCCTTTATTTCTTAATGAGCTCTCGATGAAGATCGAATCCTACAATTTTCCGATGGTTATCGGGGGAGACTTTAATCTTCTGCGGTGTCCTTCTGATAAAAGTAATGATAATTTTTCCTGGTCTCTAGCTAATGCCTTTAACGACTTCATTAGTGCCAATGTTATTCGTGAGCTTCCCCGGGGCGGGGTCCGCTATACCTGGTCCAACCATCAGGCTATCCCTATTAGATCTGTGCTTGATAGAGTCTTCCTGTGTCCCAGGTGGGATTCCATGTTTCCTAGGGCTTCTCTTACCGCCAAATGCATTGTAGGATCTGATCATACCCCCTTAATTCTTGACGATGGTAATATTAGCCTTAGACCTCCGGCTAGATTTCAATTTGATGCCTCCTGGCTATCCGTGGATGGTTTTGCGGATTTGGTGGCTGCAAAGATTTCCCTCTTTCTTTCCTCCAATGCTCGCTCTTTTGGGCCTCTGGATGATTGGCACTCGTGTTCCTATAACCTGCGTAAATTCCTTAGAGGCTGGTCTCATAACTGTGCGACGGAGGATCGTCATACCAAATCTTTCCTTGAGGATCAAATTTTGTCGCTGGATCGCGCGACCGACTCTATTGGGCTTTCTGATGATGGTTGGGCGGTTCGTTATAATCTTGAGGCCGCCTTAATGCAGTTGCACCACCAGGCTGAGATTTATTGGCGTCAACGGGGTACTCTTAATTGGACTCTAAAAGGTGACTCCCCCACGGCGTATTTCTTTGCGATCGCGAACGGTAGGCGTAGGCGGTGTGGTATCAACAGCCTATTGATTAATGGTGTGCGATCTTCGGATCAGTCTGTTATTATGGCTCATGTGGTGGATTTCTTTTCTTCTTTTTTGAGGGCTAAACCTCAATCGGGCTTCTCCATTTCCCCCTCCCTTTGGAACATAGGCTTTAAAATCTCGCCCGAGGAGAATGCCTCCTTGATGATCCCTCTGTCTGATCAGGAAATCTGGGATGTTGTTAACTCTGCCAACCCTAATGCCGCTTCTGGGCCAGACGGCTTTTCTATCCCTTTCTTTCGGAAATTTTGGCCCCTGTTGAAACAGTTGGTTTGTAATGTTATCCAGGGTTTCTGTCTTGGTACGATCGACATTGTCCGTCTAAACTACGCAGTGATATCCCTGATCCCCAAGGTTAAGGGTGCTGATGTAATTTCCCAATTTCGGTCTATTGCTTTGATTAATAACTTCGCCAAATTTCCGACTAAGGGCTTTGCGAATCGTTTGTCACCGATTGCTCATAGAGTTATTAGCCCCTACCAATCTGCTTTCATTAAAGGGCGTTTCATCCTCGATGGTATCCTATCCCTTCACGAGATTGTTCATGATCTTCATTCTCGGAGATCCAAGGCAATTATCCTTAAGTTAGATTTCGAGAAAGCCTATGACTGGGTTAGCTGGCCCTTCCTCAAGCAGGTCCTCCTTGCTAAAGGTTTCGACGGCGCTTATGTTCATCGTGTCATGCAGTTGGTCTCGGGTGGTCATACTGCCGTTTTGGTTAATGGTTTCATTAGCAATTTCTTCGCCAATGGTAGGGGCCTTCGCCAAGGGGATCCTGCTTCCCCTGTTCTCTTTAATTTTGTGGCCGACGCCTTCTCATGCATGCTTTCTAGGGTGGCTCGTTGTGGGCACATTTCTCCTGTGGCCTCTCACTTACTTCCGGAGGGTGTTTCCCACTTGCAATATGCGGATGACACAATTATCTTGGTGGAGCTGGATGACACTTGCATTGCCAATCTTAAATTCATCCTGCTGTGTTTTGAAGCTGTTTCGGGTCTTAAGATTAACTTCGCTAAAAGTGAGGTCCTGGTGACGGGCATGGATGAGGCGGAAGCCTTGCGGGTGGCCAGGCTTCTCAACTGCTCCTTGGGTTCCTTCCCCTTCAAATATCTAGGCCTCCCTATTTCTCCTGGCGTGCTCCATGCTAAAGACTTTGCTCCAGCGGTCGCTAAAGTGGGTAACAGGGTGCTCCCTTGGAGGGGTAGATACAATACCAATGCTGGCAAAGTTGCTCTAATTAAATCCTGCTTATCCTCTCTCCCTATGTTTCTTATGGGCTTCTATCTTCTTACTAATGGCGTACATGCTGGCTTCGACAAACATAGGGGAACCTTTTATTGGAATTCCGCGGATAACAAACGGAAATATAGGCTGGTCAAGTGGCAACATATGTGTAAGCCTAAAAACCTTGGGGGTTAGGCATTATTAACACTCGGGTGATGAACATTTGTTTGCTTATTAAGTGGTGGTGGAAAATTATGACTAGCGGGGCTGATTCGCCGTGGTTTTTGATTCTTAAGGTTAAATATTTCCCACACTCCAGCCCGTTGGTTGCCACCGCGAGTCGCGGCTCGCAATTTCGGAAATCCCTTGTCAAAGTAAGACCTACTTTTCTGGAACATGTTAAATTTATCGTTGGTAATGGGACGGTAGTCCGTTTTTGGTTGGACTGATGGTCTGGGGATGCCCCCCTTGCTGTTACCTTTCCGGTTTTGTTTTCTTATTGTCCTAATCCGGGTATCTCCATCGCGGAGGTGGCGGCTAATAATTGGGATCTGGCGTTTCGTCGGGCCCTGTCTCCTGAAGAGTTGGAAGATTGGCAAAGTCTCTCTGCCCTCTTCCCCGTGCTCTCGGAGTCGGCCGATTCTGTGGTCTGGCCTCATTCGGCCTCAGGTAGATTTTTGGTTAAGTCGCTGTATTCTAGACTTATTGGTGGCTCTCCTACGAACAGATTCTCTGGTGTTTGGAAGGCCAAAGTCCCTCCTAAGATTAAGATTTTCCTTTGGCAAGCCTTTCGCGGTCGCCTTCCGGCTGCTGATTAGATTAAAAAGCGCAATGGGCCTGGCTCGGAGTTTTGTCATCTCTGTGGGGCCTTGGAGAACTCGGATCACATCTTTTTCAATTGCGTGCTGGCCAAGTTTGTTTGGTGCTGTGTCAGATTTTGGTTACAGGTTTCTTGGAACCCCTCCTCATTCTCCGATATTCGAAACCTAGCCAAAGTTTTGGTTGGGGTTACCAAGAGGGTGTTTTGGGTCGGCCTGGGAGCCTTGTGCTGGGCTCTTTGGACTATTAGGAACAAATTTACTATTGAACATATCTTCCCATCTAAGCCTGCTGATGTTCTTTTCAAATCATGTATCCTATTGCAGCAGTGGAGATCATTGACTAAGGAGGAAGATCGGGATGCCCTGGACCTGCTCATCGATAAAATTCGGGCTTGGCATCCCTCATCTCCGGGCGGGATCCCGTCGTCTAATCTTGGTGTTGCTGTTTGCGGAGTTTAGGTTTCTCTCCCTCCCGGCCTGCGCGCCGTGTTTGGTAGGATGCCTGTATCCCCTCTTTTTTGTCGGTCTCAAACTATTTGCTCGGTGCACTGTTTGCGTTGTTCCGCTAGCTGGTCTCTTTCCTGTTCGGTGTCATGACGCTGCCGTGTGGCTTTATTTATAAAGTCGGGCTCTGGCCTTTTCTCTAAAAAAATTAATACCGGGTTAACTCTAAGCTAGATTAAAAAAAGTAGCGTATGTTTGTGCCTAGCCTGTGCATAAGAGCTTGCGTGCGAACATGGGGCAGTGATAGGCGCCGATCAGTCGTCAGATGAGCCAGGTTAACCAGAGCCCCGTCCCTTTCTCGCGTCTTCCTCCTTCTCCCCCCTGCCGCTAGCGCACCCTCGTGTGCCCGCCGTTGACCACGCCCAACCTCACGGCGAGCTCGAAAGCGTCCGCGATGAACACTTCCATTCACCGTCATTGCTCGCCCGACTCGTCGCACTGCTGGTCCCGCAGCTTCCTCCGTCGATGCTCACCGCCCCTCGCCGCCGACGCTCATCGCGCATGTTTCCCGGCAAACGACGGCCACAGGTCTCTGCCATCCAAAATGGATGTAAAAAATTTCTCGCCCAATGGTAGCAAAAACTGATGGCGGTTGCAGCAAAAACGCCATTGCCATCGTCGCGAGTCGTTACTCTGCCATGATGGATGTAGCAAAAAATCTCGTCGGTTGTAGCAAAATCTGTCACGGTTGCAGCAAAACGTCCTCGCCATCATTGCGGGTCGCAGCTCCTCCGTGAATGTAGGTAGCAAATTTACTTGTCGGTTGTAGCAAAATCCAGCAATGGTTCCAGTAAAACATTGCCACCGCCGTTGCTGGTCACAGCTCTACCGTGAATGCATCTAGCAAAAGCCAACATGGTTACAACATCTGGGCATCGCGGTTCCAGCATTTGGAGGCCATGGTCGCAGCGCACCCACACGCGTGGTCAGCACTGAGAGCTATGGCTTCCAGCATCTGGTCACCGTGGTACAACATTTTGATGCCACAGTTGCAACATCTGAACACCATGAGTTGTAGAAGTGATTGTAGTGGTGACGGTGGTCGCCTCCATGTAGCTCCGGCCATCACGAGTCCCAGCATCCCTGCATGGCTTTCATGATTTGAGGTTGCAACATTTAGCTGGACGCAACATCCGATGAGTTGCGGCAGGGAGCGGAGATGGTATTTGCCGAGGCGTCGGCGGCAGGGCGGTGGTGATGGTCGTTGTAGCTGTAGTTGAGAGGGGATTGAGGAGGAAGACAATGGGTGGTCGAGGACGTACATAGATAAAGATAAGGGGAGGAAAACAATCTAATGGGGTCTTCATAGTACGAAGGGCCACACACTCACAGCCAGTGTGAGGCAGCGGCCGAACTTTCAACCGGTGCACCGAATACAAGCTTTTTCCATAAATACGGATGTGGTTAGGTCTCGATCGACTGAGACTTTCGGCCGGCGCGCCGGATACAAGCGTTTTTCATAAATACGGATGTGGCTAGGTCTCGGTCGACTGAGACTTTCGTCCGGCAGGCCGGATACAAGCGCTTTCCATAAATACGGATGTGACTAGGTCTCGGTAAACTTTTCATTCAAGTGACTTCATGTAGGAAAGACAAAAAATATTGAAAACAAAAAAATTGTATGGATCTAAATTTAAGTTCTCACAAATATATCATCGACTGAGATATAACCAAATCTGAGTCGATTGAGATTTAGCAAGACTGCACAAATATATACTCCTTTTAGAGATTTCAATAAGCACTACATACGGATGTATATAGATATATTTTAGAGTGTAGATTCACTCACTTTGCTCCGTATGTAGTACACATTTGGAATCTCTAAAAGGACTTGTATTTAGGAACGGAGGGAGTATAGTTAATTTGTTCGTGTGGGTCCTTGCCGTGCGGGTACATGCACCGGTGCGTTTGGAACGGGAGAAATCTGGAGATTTCTTCTTTTATTTCTGGCATATTCTTCCGCCAAGTTCCTCCGCTTTATCCCGCGTTGTTCCTTTGCTCGAGAGGTATGGTTCTTGCTAGCTTTTTAGAAAATATGGTGTTGAGTCTAGCGGAGTGACTCGGTTCAAGTAACGCTCGCCGCACCGCCGCGTGCCGCTCCGGGCACGGCATCCACCTTCCGGCCGACGCTCCCTACCGTCGTGTGCCACCCGGGCATGGCGTCCACCGTATATCGTAGCTGCTAGGAGGCGTGGGCTCATCGTACCCTTCGCCGTGCACCACCCGGGCTCGGCGTCCACCCCCCCGAGCCCCGCCGTGCAGCTTGAGGTCTGGATCCGGATCAACGGTCGCCGTCTTACGCCTTCCCCGGGTTGTAGGTCAGTTCTCCATAGTGCTTGTTCTGGACCACAGCCTTCCTTGATGCATGCATGCCGTTCAGGCGCCGTCCTTCTCTGTGAGGTCTAGATAGGGTTTCTGTGCTCTGGGTTTCCGGCTTGCTCCATGGATGGATCTTGGTTTGAGGACGAAAAGTTGTCCAAGTATGGTTGCGGCACTATTTCGGCCATCGCTGGCCGTTGCCGGCCGGTTGGCCTTCTCGCTGTCGTCCTAAACGACGGTGTTGTCTTCTCCCCTGATGCGTTTGCTTCCCTCCTGGTTTCCTGGTTCGGGGGCTGTGCCAGTGGCTTCCGAGTCCAACCGTGTCAGGGGGGCTCCTTTCGCTTCGAGGTGGCTCATGAGTGTATTGCTAAGGAGATCATGCTCCGCGATCCATGGCGGTCAGGCTTTATCGCTGTTGCCATGTCCTTTCCTGCCATGGCTTCTTCCGTCTGTCGCGAGTCGCCTGCTGCATGGGTGCATGCACGTAGACGTATGTGGGAGGCTAAGTCCCTTTTGCCGTCTATTCTTGGACCTTGCCCTCCACACTCTGCGCAATCGTCGTCTGTTAGCAATACTTTGACTGTCACGACCCCGCGTGCCCCGATTTCCCGGGATTTTGTGATACGCTCGCACGACGGGTGCTCTGTCACACGCGGGTTTGAGGCTTCATGCAATCATTTAGTTTCGTGCTTATCCCAGCCTACTCCTTACTCCACGCCATTGCCACCTCCTGCTGACCAACCGCTGGCTGGTCCACGCGCGGATTCCTCTGTTGAGGTTGGCGACGCTCCAGCTGCCCGTCCTCTGCATTCGCTGTCGCCAGATCCTACCCCTACACCCTACAGAGATGCGCTGCTCTCCTCCCCAGCTACTTCTGCTGTCTATAATCTTTCGGGAGCCACGCTGTATCCACGGTTGTGGTTTGGAAAGCCTAAAAACCTGCTTAGCCGTTGTTATCGATGTCTTTCCTATAGGCACTGGCGACGGGATTGCAGGGATCCTGTGGTATGTTGGCTATGCCGCTCTGTTGGCCACACTCGCGCTGCCTGTAGCTATAGGTCTCTTTGCCCTAAGTCTCGGCGTGCTTGCCCATCTATAAGTGCAGCTCCCACGGAACAGTTCACTCCCTCACAGGCCTCTTCACTTGCTCTCTCCACCTCTCCACCAACCCTGAGCACAGCCTCCCTTCCTTCCCCCGCCATGGAACCAGTAGTGCACGGCCGCCCTTCCTCGTTGGATGTCCATTACCCTTTCGTACCTAATCAGAACTCCCTTGTCTGCCTTGTCACCATCTCTCCACCAAAGGCCTCTTTCCTTCCTTGGCTCCGTAGAGTCCTTCGCCACCGGCTCGGCATCACCGCGGTCCGCTTTGCCGGCTCGGCTGTGGGCACGGCTTTCGTTGTTTTCCAGCGTGAGTCCGAGCAGGCCGCTGCTCTGCGTGCGAGCCCGTTGGAGGTGGGCGACCACACCGTCTGGATCCTCCCACACAACGCAGGCGATAATGCTTTCCGCTTTGCTTACCGCCACGTCGTCAGCCTCTCGCTCGAGAAGTTACCCCTGGAGCTGTGGAATCGGCAGGGGGTGGCGGCGTGCGTAGCCGGGTTCGCCAGCCTCTTCCGCCTCAAGCACGCGTGCCTCCACGGCAGCGAATTCTCCAGGTCCTCATCAAAGTTGAGGCTCTGCATCACATCCCCCACCACATCACCTTTTCACCGTGTTGACGGCAATGGTATCTACGCTGATGTTACCATCAACGAGATTTGGGATGTTGCTCGCTCCCTCGGTGCTCCCACGGTCACGCCGCGCCCGCCCGGTCGCCTCGAGGAGGGAGGCGCCGACGCCCCCGCTCCGCCCTCCCTTCGCCGTGGGCGTGCTCACCACGGGTCCTCCAGGGGCCGCGGGCATGCGAGCGCTAGAGAGGGCATGGCTGACTGCGCTTTTCGCGCTTTCCTGTTCCCAGAAATGGCCGCTCCGACCGACTTTCTGGCCATGCTCAAACTGGCGGCCAAGCCCAAGCTTATCAGAGGATCCACTTTCTCCCTGCCGTCTGAGGCTCAAATCCTGCACGAGGATGAGCTAAGTCTATGTCTCCACTCCTCACTATGGGCGGCGGAGGTGCGCACGCCGCGAGTCTCAGTCACCTTTGATACCGAAGGCATGTGCTTCTCCTTCAAGCTCGAGCTCAACAATAGTCGGATCGCCTCGGGTTCTATCCCAGTTCGCCTACTATCGTTCGATGATGGCTTCTTTCCTTGCTTCGACTACACCAAGGGGGTTCTGGCGCGGGAAAATTCTCGCTCTCTCCTTTTCAACTTCCTGCCTAAGCTGCTGACCGGTGGGTCGTGTCCCCGCACACTTCCACTGCTCCCCTCCATTGAATGTAGACACCCACCCAAACCAAATGTGCCTGTTGGGCTGCTCCCTGCGGTTGGGCCTATGCTTGTCCTTTCCGGTGATGGGCCCCTGTCGGATGTCCAGTTCCCGTCCCAGCAGCACTATCGGGCCCACCAGATCCTTGTGGCCCGGCCTATATGCTCCAGGCCTTTTCATCACATCCCTTGGCCTGAGCCTGGGGTCCTGCCGTGTGGTCAACCATCTCCAATTCTCTCCACCGATCTGCAGCACGGTGCTTGCGCCGCGCTTTCGCCCCAGGTCGCCACCGTCTTCTGCAGTTGCCGCGGGCCGCCTTGCGAGCCGAGCGCCAGAGATCTCCTGGCCAAGCCTCTGCTCCCACTCTTCCCTGCTCCTCTCCAGGGTGCGGGGCCTGTGGTCGCAGCCGCCCCGGTCGATCTTGACCTGAACAAGGCGGTCGAGATCCATCCTCTGGAATCAGGCGACCAGGGGTGCCACGGGGAGGGTACTAAGCCTGCCTTCGATCAGCAGGGCGCGGAGGAGGAGCTTCCGCCAGTGCTCACTGCTTCGCCCTGGTGTAGCCCGCGCATCAGCCGCACTTACGACGGCGTGCGCCTCGGCTCTGTCGAGCGTGCGGCTAAGCGGAAGGCAGTGGCGGCTGGATCTGACTCCAGTTCTGGGCCGTCACTGGATCCGACTCCAGTTCTGGGCCGTCACGACGGCCTGGTTCCTCTCGTTGTCACAAGAAGTCGAAGACTGCGGCAGTAGCCAGCTTGCTTGAGCTGCCTCTACTGAACATACCGTCTCCCATGACTCGCGGCAAACTGAAGAAGATTACACAGTGCTGCGACCTCAATGCTTCCGCCATCCTGGAGCAAGCCAAGATCCAGGCAGTTCCGGTCTCGTCAGACGACACCTATGCTTCCGCTGGTGCCGCTCCTGTTTCTCCTGCGCGTGACTACAGTTCCTCCAATGTTTAGGTTGAGAGCCTCTGTTTCAGGCGTTCGGGCAATGTTGCCTGCAGTTGTTGTTCCCAGTCATATGTTTTGCTTGATGCTATGTAGTCCTCCTTTGTTTCTTATGTGTCTAGGGTCTCCGTTTAGTTCGGCTTTACCTTTCCTCAGGGTCCGTAGTTTGCTTCGGTCAGTTGGTTCTGAGTCTGTATGCTGCTCCACCAAGTAATCAATCCTAGATGTATGCTCTGTTTTTCTCTTCATGATCATAATGCATATGCTCTTGTTCTTCCTCCCGTTGGGCTGTGTGTTCCTTACTGCACTATGAAGTTTCTGAACTGGAATGTCTGTGGACTCGGCGAGGACGACAAGTGCTCATTGGTTCGTGATACAATAACCTCCTGCTGCCCTAGTGTTGTGTGTTTGCAGGAAACAAAGCTGCCATCCATCTCCGCCTTCAAGTTACGAGCCTTCTTGCCCACAAATCTCAAGGAGCATGCTGTTACTCCGTCTGATGGCGCGGCCGAAGGTATCTTGGTTGCTTGGGACCCTGCAGTGTTTCTCAGTCAGGTGGTTGCGCTGCACAGGTTTCATACAACTCTGAAGTTGGTTTCTACATCAACAAACAACACGATCTGCCTCACTGCTGTTTATGCACCTCATCTGCAAAATGAGAGATCAAGCTTCTTTGAGGCGGTTAGTAGTGTTGCCAGTTCACCTGACATGCCCTGGATGGTGTTGGGTGATTTCAACATGTACAGATTTGCACATGAGAAGTCTCGAGGCCAAATCAACTGGAGTTTGATGGAAGCTTTTAACTCTTGGATCAGGGACCATGCTTTGGACGATGTTCAGATTGATAATAGACTCTTTACTTGGTCTAACAAGAGAGAGCAGCCTACTCTTGTCTGTTTGGATCGGGTGCTTGTAAATGCAGCTTGGAATCTAAGCTTTCTGCAGTCAACTGTATCATGCATTCCAACAACGACATCTGATCACACGCCCTTGCTCCTTTCTTTCTCCACAAACTTGCCAAGGAGTAAGTTGTTTGTATGGAAAATCACTGTCTGGAGTTAGAGGAGCCCCGCAACATCATCTCCCAGGCTTGGTCCCGTGGCACTAGAGAGATCAGTTCTGCTGCTTCCTTGATCAGCTTCAAAATGAGACGTGTACGTGCTGCTCTGCGGCAGTGGTGTCGTTCTAAGCCCAGTCTACGGATCCTTGTGGACAATAATAAGCATGTGGTGGCTTATCTGAATGCTGTTGAAGAGTTGAGGCCGCTCTCTCCTATTGAAGCTGTGCTCAGGGTCTCTGCGGCTGCCAAGGCCGAGCACCTGATCCTATGGCAAACTGCTGCTTGGCGTCGTAGGGCCAAGTTACACTGGTGTGTGTCCGGGGACAAAAACAACCAGTTCTTTCACGCGGCGGCCAATCACCAAGCTCGACGCAACAAGATCAGAGTGTTGGTTCATGAAGGAGTGGAATTTTTTGATACTTCGCAGAAGTTGCGTTTGGCTACAGATTATTTCAGGGAGATCTTGGGACAACCTATAGTCTCGACGGATGCCGTTGATGTTGCCTCTTTATATACTCCGCTCGACCTATCAGAGCTAACAGCAGATTTCTCATGGGCTGAGATCGTGCAAGCTATCAACTGCTCGCCCAATAACCGGAGTCCGGGTCCTGATGGCTTTACTAACGAGTTCTACAAGACCTTCAAGCTGCTGATCAAGGATGACCTGTTAAGTTTCTTTACTGCTTTCCATAAGAACGAAGTGAACCTCTCGGGCGTCAACTCTGCTTTCATCACACTGCTGCCAAAGAAAGATACACCTCTGGAGATACGTGATTTCAGGCCGATCTCTCTCGTGCATAGCTTACCTAAGTTGGCTTCGAAGGTTCTGGCTAGCCGGCTCAAAGTAAGGATCCCTCACTTGATCCACACGCTTCAGTCCGGTTTCCTAAGGGGCAGATCGATCGTTGAGAACCTTGCCTTAGCTGCAGAAATGATCCAGTATGCTCATAAAAGAAAAATGCCAGTCATTGATTTGAAGCTAGATTTTCATAAGGCCTTTGATAGTGTGAGTTGGTGCTGCCTTCACAAGATACTTGATGCCAGGGGCTTCCCACATGTGTGGCAAAACTGGATACATGCCCTCTTGTCCACTGGCAGCTCTAGAGTTCTGCTAAATGGGGAGCTGGGCCCTTCCATCACGGCAAAGAAAGGTTTTCGACAAGGGGATTCTCTATCTCCCTACCTTTTCATCCTTGTCGCTGATGTGCTGCAGAGGATGTGCTGCCAGAGGTTTCAGAATGGCTGCTTAATGCACCCGCTTGGTTCAGACAGCTTCTTCCCAGTTCTACAGTATGCAGGTGACACGCTCATCCTTTTTCATGGCAGCACGCAGCAAGCTGAAGTCGTTAAGTCAGTCCTCACAACTTTCTCTGGTTTTTCTGGGCTCACTATAAACTTTCACAAGAGCACTCTAGTGCATGTTGCTGTGGACACAAACACTGCCTCTGCTATTGCACAGATTCTTGGCTGCCCGGTCTCCGCCTTTCCTTGCACGTACTTGGGTCTACCTCTATCCCTGCACAAAATTACTCATGGTATGTTACTGCCTGTCATTCACAAGGTTGATCGTCGGCTCTCTGGATGGTTGGCCACTTACCTATCTCTAGGTGGGCGGCTAACCCTACTTAACTCAGTGCTGGCGGGCATTCCAAGTTATTTCATGGCTTGCTTTTCCTGGCCAATGGAATCCATTGGAAAGTTGGAGGGGCTGTTGCGTGCTTTTTTCTGGCAAGGAAAAACAAAGTCAAGGGTGGCCACTGCCTGGTAGCTTGGGACACTGTCTCTCTGCCTCGTATCAATGGAGGCTTAGGTGTTCGGCAGCTGCAAGCTCACAATCAAGCTTTGATGTGCAAATTCGTTTCTAAGATCATACAGAGTTCTGACATACCCTGCTACAGATGGTTCGCCACACACTACTGTCAGCCTGTTATCCCCCATGGTGCCCGAAGCAGAGATACAGCTATCTGGAAAGGTTTCAAGGATCTCATCCCTTTGGTTGTTAATTCCTCAAGATGTGTCGTGGGACCTGGTACTTTGGTCTCCTTCTGGATGGATCAATGGCTGGACGCCGGTCGTCTCTGTCTGCTGTACCCCACCTTGTTTTCCTTCGCATCCCAACCAGCGTGCTCAGTGCTTTCACAGTATGTCAATGGATCATGGGTTATACAACTGCATTCTAATCTCTCCCAAACGGCAACGACTGAGCTTGCAGCCTTGCATGACCTGCTGTCTGATTTTGCCCCTAATCCAGGTAATGAAGACAAACACATCCATGTCTCTGGCACTGGGCAGCTCAGCACGAGACATTACTACAGTCTGCTTACCTTCAGGGGAGTTTCCGCGACTTTCAACCCATGGGTCTGGGATTCGTTGGTTCCCCTTAAGCATAGAAGTTTCCTCTGGCTTGCTTTTAAAGGACGTCTCAACACCAAGGACAACATGGTTAAGAAGGGATGGTCAGTCGTTGCACCTTTTGCACACTATGATACCTGTCCTACGGTGGAATCTGTTGATCATCTGCTGCTGCGTTGTGTCCAGACTTCTGTTCTTTGGTCTAAACTGGCACTGGGCTCCTTGGCTTGCTCAACGCCTAACATTTTAGCCTTCGTCCAACAGGCACAACACCAGCTAAGTTTCAAACGACAATGGAACGTGGCCTTTGCAGCATGTGCACTCACTCTATGGCATGCTAGAAATGATCGGGTTTTCAACAACAAGGTTTGGTCTCAGGCTTACCTTCAATTCTATGCGGCAAACATGCTAAATCTGTGGAGCAACAGAGCCCGTACCCAAGCTGTCAAGGAGGACATACAAATCTAATGCCAGAAAATTACCATCTAAGTACACTTTAGACGGGATGTAATATAACCCCCCTCTCCCCCCCCCCCCCCCCCCCTTTGTTTCTTGGCTCTCTGTTGCTATGCTTGCGCTTTGCACCTTCGTGCAATGGCCAAGTCATGCTCTGTACTTGTCACTTCATCAGGCTTTGCCTGTTTTGAAATATAAGGTTGGCACTTTGCCACCTTTTCTTTCAAAAAAAATTTGTTCGTGTGGTGCATTATTTACATACACGCATACACGTACTTTTCCTTGAATAGTTATGGGCTATTTCGAGAGAATTCGATGTCTGGCTAGCTAGCTGGATTTTTTTGGCATTTCCGGAGAACAGCATGAGAGTTGAGCATAAGGAACTTGTTTGTTTTTGGAGGCGATGAGACGTGGTGCATGCAAGGCTCCAAAACAAACGCTTTCACGGGGTGGTGTTTTGCCGCCGAGCCTTGTCCGCAACCCACACGTGCCGATCCCTACAAATGCTTGCCAGAAACCAAAAATTATGTGCTGTACGTGTTCATGAGTTTGCACCAATTTGTTGCGTTGCGATGGGGGGACGCACGACAACCGATTTAACTAGTCTAATCAGCTCTATGTCTCTGTGGACAAAACGGAGCGGTAATGTTTGCACAATTTTGTTTTAGGAGAATTAATGGTTGACTTGTGTTATGGTTTATACCATTTACTACTTCACTGTAGACGACGATAGTCTTATTTTGATTTTGAACCGTCTTGCACATTAATTAGCACGATCTTAAGTGTATCAGTCATGGTTAGTCAACTAGGGTGTGCACTGGAGCACACATTCGCCCATAACCTTAACCCCTAAGGATTGGTGCTAGATTGAGTTGGATGAGAGAAAATAAGTATTTGTCTTCTCTTAGGTATGATCAATCTCGTAGCAAGAAAAAATATATTCTCCTTCATTGCATGAGATGTCTTCTTATATCCATGTGGCAGAACCATGAGTTGGTTGTGAGATTTTATGGGTTTCAGCTCTAGCTAACCTTAACTTTATTGTTGTTGTTTGCATGAGACGTCTTTGCTAGTCATACGTTTCCTACTTCAAATTTGACCGCTCTAAATTCCTAGGAGAATACAAACATTAATTATTAAAGATAACACTAAGGAATAGTCCATTGTATAACATTTGTTTTTTCTTATCTCACTGATCTTGAATGCATGAGCAAGGGTCATGCTGACCATTGTACACGCTCTAACCTCATGTCATTGTTTATCTTTTTTGTAAAGTTTCTGAGAAGTTTGAATTGATTATCAAAATTTGGCGAAAAGTGCCAAAAATGGTGTAACCTTTTTAACGGCTAGGCAAAATAATCTAAAAATTTCATGGAATACCGAGGAACCAAGATTTAGTCACTAGAAAGTTTTCAGAATTTATTTGAAAGTTAATTTTTATCCTAACATGTCCCAAATTTGGATATGGAATTCAAACTTTTCAAACCAAATAGATGAGTCAGCTTGGCTCGGTTTTGAATTATTGGAGCCTAACCCAACGAGTGGCTCATGCCCAAAATGAGCTGAGCTACTGCTATGTGGGCCCGTTTGTTAGTTTTCACCTAGACCAGTTACCCCCTTCTTCCCCACATTCCACCCTTGTGCCATGATGATAAATTTGTCATTTTTCTATCACATGTTTATCTCGCGGCACTGTATTAAACTAACAAAATGACCAATAAAATGAATTTGAAGAATGTAAAAAAATGTAGTCGAGAAAAGTAAGAAAGAAGAAGCTACTAGTACTGCTTATATTAATTAAGTGGTATTGGCATGGCTAGTAAAGAAATTTATGTTTTATCAAATATGAATCCGGAACAAGACATGATTTTTGAGGGTTTTATAACATGAACCGCAGGTCTAGTTTTCTTTTTTTTTTTGACAAAAATCTGAACCCGAGGGGTTATGTAGTAAAAAAAAACTAATATTCGAGAAGAGAGAGAGAGAGAGCGCAATCGTCACCGCCTGCAATAGTCGTTAAGGCCAGCATATGCACACATCTGGAAAGTGACGGCCCATGGTTCCCAGCATGATCAGTAGATGAATATCGATAGGTCGATCGGCCAGCTCATGACCACGTCAACCGGGGCACGGGCTGCATATATGCCCTGGACTGAAGCTTAGTTAGCGCGCGGCTAATCGTTCCCCTCATACACTCGACCCACCGTGCCATCGACGACGCTCGTGCGCGCGCGCGGCCCACGAGATCGTTGGAATCAATTTTGGCTCCTAATTTCAGCCGACTAGCGATCGAGAGCTAGCCGGCAGCATGTCAGCTTCAGTCTTTCAGCTAGCCAGCTAGGTAGCTGCATATATATGCCGCACGAGGGGGGCCGCAGGTGCCGTTCCCGACGCGCGCGCCGGCCAGCCCGTGGCCGATGGAGGCATGGCAATGGCGTGAGAGGCCAGGGCAGGGCCTTAGTCCCCATGCCACGTACGGAAGTGTCACGTAATGCTCCCCCTTTCCGTTGTACTGCACCGGGAGCAGTCCACGGATCCTTCACATGCACACTCCCCGGTCTCGATCAGTGCTACTCCGTTGGCTTCGGTCGAGGCTATGCGTTTACTCGTATACACCGAAAAAAAATCTATGAGATCAGGTCTCGCGGGTTAGCAGGTGAGACCCGCCCTGATGGATGACACGTGACATTCACAAATGGCTTAAGAATTTTAAGTCGGCTAACAACTATGGATAAGACATACACCATGGCTAACAACTAAACCGACCTAATTTTGTTTACTAAGTGAACTAAATGCGAAAATTCATCTCTGCACCCGAGCTCATCTGTACCCGCGCTGACGAAAAAAATCAAAATAAATACTAGAAAAATTCAAAAAATTCTAATTTTTTAGTGTGATAGATAATTTGTTGCGCGAGACCCGCTCCAAATTTCAAGTCATTCGGATACCTCAGAAGCTCTCAGCAAAAAAGACAAATCGGGTCACTTGTCTTTTTTGCTGAGAATTGCTCAGATGTCCAAATGACTTGAAATTTGGCGCGGGTCTCACGCATCAAATTGTCTACCAATTTTTTTTTTGGAAATATTTTGATGTTTTTTTGAAATTTTTACGATTTTTTTTCTAACCAGGTGCAGATGAGTCTGGGCACCGAAACGCCCTACTCAAATGTATGCTCTTATATTATTTTACAGAGGGAATAATAGTTTTTCCGCAATATTGGACAAATAGTAGTTTCTCTCTTGCAGCTTATTAAGCTCTCTACCGAATATGTATTCACTATGAGGAAAAATTTGTATGCCGGGTGTTGAGTTGTTTGCCTAGTGTATTTTGTCGGGCCCTCGACAAACAAGCCTTTTGTCGAGTGCACCATGCAAAAAAATAAAAAAAATGGAACTCTACAAAGTGATGCTTTGCCGATTGCTACATTAGTCAAACAAAAAACACTCAGCAAAAGCAAGCTCTTAGCCGAGTGCTTTTTATAAGACACTCAGTTAACCATTAAAAAGCAATAAAATGCATGTGTTAATTCTATTTTCAAGAGCAAACTTTTGATTGTTGGGTTTTTTTATAGGGGGGGGGGGGCTACAAATATATGTAAGTACCTAAATATGGATTTTCCCTGAATTTGTAGCTCATTTTTCATAGATGTACTTCAAATTGAATATTATTTGGTAAATTGGTAGAGAAGGAATTCATGTCTTAAAATTAGCAAATGGTTCCAGAAAAATGCCAAAATTTGGCATTAGTAACACAATGTAATATGCTCCATGTGGAAACATTTAAGGATGTTATAGAAAAATATTTGTTGCTATATTTAAGCAACAAAGCACATTTCTAGGCGTTTAATGTATGTAATTTAAATATGAACTATAAATGCATGCAATGTTGACACAAAAGGGTTAATAAATACTATGTATGTTCTTGAGCCTGTGTTTAGGCCTTATACAAAAAATAAGAGAAACTCCAAAACATCAGGAAGCCAAGACTCGACACCGACCATGGAGCTTATTGGTTCTTAATTCTGAGAAATGCAATCAAAGTTTGGAAAATAAGAAACATGGCAATGGTGTCACGATATGATTCATAGAGGCCGTGGTAAAATCTTGAGAAAGTTTCGCATGAACACTACTTGATAATCAAAGCATCTCCTAGGAAGAATCGTTGTTTCGTGAGGAAGCATGTCGGGTATGAAGACAAAGTGTTAGTTACATTGTCATTTCACCTTAATTTTTTTTACACACCATCACATGTTCCACGTAAATTTAGGGTTTGTTTGCTATACTTAAGCCATTAAATACATTTCTAGGAATTTAACTACTCCCTCCATTCCTAAATATAGGGTGTATAGTTTTTGGCACGGAAATTAAAGAACGCATGTGGAGGAAAAATTTCATAAAATTTGGGCGAGATTACACCTGACTAATTGACATGAGAAAATAGAGTAGCTTGCCATATATAAGAAAATGTAATCAAATCCCTTAAAAAATTAGTCAAATGAGTGGTGAAACGCAATACACCTTAAATTTTGGACTTTCTATCAAAAATCTGTACACCTTATATCAAGGAACGGAGGGAGTACTATAATCTAAATTTGAAAAAGTTGCCGAAAACGGGTTGATAAATCCTATTTGTGTTCTTGAGTCTATGTTTAGGGCATCTCCAATGCCGGACTTCAAACCGCCTGCATACGTTCAAACCGTGAGGTCCGGACGTGTTCTGCCATCTAACGAGGGCCTGTATCGGTCCGTTTGCCGGTACGGATGCCCGCAAGTTGGAGACAAAGTGGTGGTGGTGGTTGGGGGGGGGGGGGGGGGGCTTTGCGGGCGTGTAGACTGCTGCCACTCCTGCGTCTGACTGCCCTTGCCTACAAAAAAAACCACTCGCCTCTCCCATGCTTTCCATCGAATGCCTGCACCGCATTTATGTTGGCCCAGAGCATGCAGCAGCCGACATTGATTCCTGCGATTTGATCGGACGGGAGGGCGGTGCTAACGAACGTGACGTCTCTAGAGTTGTCGCTTCGATGCATACGTCGCATCTAGAGAAACCATGTCCGGTCGCTGCGCCGCATTAAACGGACTAACTGCCCCTTCACTTGGCCTGGCCATGACTATTTAAGTTATGCACCGGCGACGCACAGCGCAACACTCTCCCTCCCCAAGCACCGCCCCTCCCCGTCACTATCCCCGAGCCCTTCTTCCTCCCTGAGCCTAGCAGCGATGCCGAAGTCCCAGTTCTCCACGGCGACCCTCTACATCATGCACCAGGAGGCGGAGCGGCTACTGCACAAGCGACAGGCAGCCACCGGGCAAGGTTGTCGCGACCCTCCTACGCCGTTTCGCTGCTGGAGGGAGGACGACAATGACGATGATGGCACAAATGGTGGCGACGGTGCGGCATGCTAGGGCGGCCACACGTATGAGGTGGTCGTCTGTTGTAGGGTTTATGTTTTTTCTAGTTTTTTAGTTAAATGGTCGAAATAAAACCTATTTATGCAAATCATGACCGAACTTGAATTAAATCCTGTGTGTTTGTATGAATTTCATCCGGTTAGTTCAAACAGTCGTTGAAATGTATGCGGGCAGCAATGGATGGCCAGCCCCCGCATCCATCTCCGCGGACTAGTCCCCCTATCCCCAGACGAAAGCGGAGCAAATTTGCGGGTCATCATTGGAGATTCCCTTAGGCCTTACACAAGACAATAAGAAGAATTCCAAACATCCTGCTGCCAAGACTTGACTCCGAACATGGAGCTTATCAGAAAATCCAAACAAAGTCTGAAAAATGTGAAACCCGTCGTCATAGTGTCATGATATGATTCCTAGAGACTGTGGTGAAAAATGAGCAGATTTTGAAAAACTTTTGACCCACATTGCTTTGAAACTTGAACATTGATGTCTACTACACAATCTTCTTCTTGTAGATGTTGTTGGGCCTCCAAGTGCAGAGGTTTGTACGACAGTAGCAAATTTCCCTCAAGTGGATAACCTAAGGTTTATCAATCCATGGGAGGCATAGGGTGAAGATGATCTCCCTCAAGCAACCCTGCAACCAAATAACAAAAAGTCTCTTGTGTCCCCAACACACCCAATACAATGGCAAATTGTATAGGTGCACTATTTCGGCGAAGAGATGGTGATACAAGTGCAATATGGATGGTAGATATAGCTTTTTGTAATCTGAAAATATAAAAACAGCAAGGTAACTAATGATAAAAGTGAGCACAAACAGTATTGCAATGCTTCAAAACAAGGCCTAGGGTTCATACTTTCACTAGTGCAAGTTCTGTCAACAATAATAACATAATTGGATCATATAACTTTCCCTCAACATGCAACAAAGAGTCACTCCAAAGTCACTGATTGCGGAGAACAAACGAAGAGATTATGGTAGGGTACGAAACCACCTCAAAGTTATCCTTTCTGATCGATCTATTCAAGAGTCCGTAGTAAAATAACACGAACCTATTCTTTTCGTTCGATCTATCATAGAGTTTGTACTAGAATAACACATTAAGCACAAATCAACCAAAACCCTAATGTCACCTAGATACTCCAATGTCACCTCAAGTATCCGAGGGTATGATTATACGATATGCATCACACAATTTTAGATTCATCTATTCAACCAACACAAAGTACTTCAAAGAGTGCCCCAAAGTTTCTACCGAAGAGTCAAGACGAAAACATGTGCCAACACCTATGCATAAGTTCATTGAACCCGCAAGTTGATCACCAAAACATACATCAAGTAGATCATGTGAATATCCCATTGTCACCACAGATAGGCACGACAAGACATACATCAAGTGTTCTCAAATCCTTAAAGACTCAATCCGATAGGATAACTTCAAAGAAAAAACTCAATCCATTACAAGAGAGTAGAGGGGGAGAAACATCATAAGATCCAACTATAATAGCAAAGCTCGCGATACATCAAGATCGTATCACCTCAAGATCACGAGAGAGAGAGAGAGAGAGAGAGATCAAACACATAGCTACTGGTACATACCCTCAGCCCCGAGGGTGAACTACTCCCTCCTCATCATGGAGAGCGCCGGGATGATGAAGATGGCCACCGGCGAGGGATCGCCCCTCCAGCAGGGTGCCGGAACAGGGCCCGGATTGATTTTTGGTGGCTACAGAGGCCGGCGGCGGCGGAACTCCCGATCTATTGTGCTCCTGGATGTTTTCGGGGTATATGGATATATATAGGTGAAAGAAGTCGTTCAGGGGAGCCACGAGGGGCCATGAGGGTGGGGGCGCGCCCAGGGGGGTAGGGCGCGCCCTAGACCATCGTGGCCACCTCGAAGCTTCCCTGACGTCTACTCCATGTCTCCTGGATTGCTTCCATTCCAAAAATAACTCTCCCGAAGGTTTCATTCCGTTTGGACTCCGTTTGATATTCCTTTTCTTCGAAACACTGAAATAGGCAAGAAAACAACAATTTGGGCTGGGCCTCCGGTTAATAGGTTAGTCCCAAAAATATATATATAAGTGTATAATAAAGCCCATAAACATCCAAAACAGGTAATATAATAGCATGGAACAATAAAAAATTATAGATACGTTGGAGATGTATCAAGCATCCCCAAGCTTAATTCCTGCTCGTCCTCGAGTAGGTAAATGATAAAAACAGAATTTTTGATGTGGAATGCTACCTAGCATTTTTCTCAATGTAATTTTCTTTATTGTGGCATGAATGTTCAGATCCAAAAGATTCAAGATAAAAGTTTAATATTGACATAAGAGTAATAATACTTCAAGCATACTAACAAGTAATCATGTGTTATCAAAATAACATAGCCAAAGAAAGCTTATCCCTACAAAATCATATAGTTAGGCTATGTTTCATTTTCGTCACACAAAATACTCCCTTCATGCACAACCCCGGTTTCAGCCAAGCAATTGGTTCATACTTTTTAACGCGCTTCAACTTTTTTTCAACTCTCACGCAATACATGAGCGGAAGCCCTGGATATAGCACTATGATGGAAGTTGTGTGGAGAAGACAAAAAAGGAGAAAAATTCACATTGACGAGGCTAATCAACGGGCTTTGGAGATGCCCATCAATTGATGTCAATGCGAGGAGTAGGGATTGCCATGCAACGGATGCACTAGAGCTAGAAATGTATGAAAGCTTAACAAAAGAAACTAAGTGGGTGTGCATCCAACTTGCTTGCTCACGAAGACCTAGGGTATTTTTAGGAAGCCCATCATTGGAATATACAAGCCAAGTTCTATAATGAAAAATTCTCACTAGTGTCACGCCCAATATACGACCCTATCCAAAAGGAACTCGAAGGTCCCACCAAGGATAGACCCGCATATTGAAACACTTTTGCAAGGTGGATATCATTACATCAACATTACATAATTAGATGGGGATACATACATAAGGCATACAATGCCACACGAATACAACATCACTTACATAAGATCAACATCCGACTACAGATGAAACAAAAAAAGAAGCTCAAACGACATCCACCCTGCTAGCCCAGGCTGCCGACCTGGAACCTATCCCCTGATCGAAGAAGAAGCAGAAGAAGAACTCCAAAACAAGCAAACATCGCTCTCGCGTCATGATCATCGCATAACCTGTACCTGCAACTGTTGTTGTAGTAATCTGTGAGCCACGAGGACTCAGCAATCCCATCACCATGGGTATCAAGACTAGCAAAGCTTAAAGGAAAAGGAAGGGGTAAAGTGGTGAGATTGCAGCAGCGACTAAGCATATATGGTGGCTAACCAACGCAAATAAGAGCAAGAAGAGAGCAAGCGGAACGGTTGTGAAGCTAGCAATGATCAAGAGGTGATCCTGAACTCCTACTTACGTCAAACATAACCCAAAACCGCGTTCACTTCCCGGACTCCACCGAAAAGAGACTATCACGGCTACACACGCGGTTGATGCGTTTTAATTCGAATCAGGTGTCAAGTTATCTACAACCAGACATTAACAAATTTCCATCTGCCCATAACAGCGGGCACGACTTTCGAAAGTTTATACCCTGCAGGGGTGTCCCAACTTAGCCCATGATAAGCTCTCGCGATCAACGAAGGATATACCTTCTCCCAGGAAGATCCGATCAGACTCGGAATCCCGGTTTACAAGACATTTCAACAATGGTAAAACAAGACCAGCAAGACCGCCTGATGCGCTGACAAATCCCGATAGGAGCTGCACATATCTCGTTCTCAGGGCACACCGGATGAGACATCCTACGAGTAAAACCAGCCCTCAAGTTTCCCCGAGGTGGCCCCACAGTCTACTCACTTCAGACCAACACTCGAAGGAGTACTGGCCCGGGGGGGCTAAAATAAAGATGACCCTCGGGCTCTGGAAACCCAAGGGAAAAAGGGCTAGGTGAGGCAAATGGTAAAACCAATGTTGGGCCTTGCTGGAGGAGTTTTATTCAAAGCGAACTGTCAAGGGGGGTCCGATAAATCACCCAACCGCGTAAGGAACGCAAAATCCAGGAACATAACATCGGTATGATGGAAACTAGGGTGGCAAGAGTGGAACAAAACACCAGGCATAAGGCCGAGTCTTCCACCCTTTACCAAGTATATAGATGCATTAATTAAATAAGGGATATTGTGATATCCCAACAAAATCCTATCCATCATGGAGCAATCTTCAACTTCACCTGCAACTAACAACGCTATAAGAGGGGCTGAGCAAAAGCGGTAACATAGCCAAGCAACGGTTTGCTAGGAAGGGTGAAAAGGTTAGAGGCTGACATGGCACAATAGGGAGGCTGAAAGAGCAAGCGATAGGAAGCATAGCAAAGAAATAGAACGAAGCAACTAGCATAGCAATGATAGTAGTGAGATCCAGGGTAGCGGTCATCTTGCCTGAAATCCCGCTAGGAAGAAGAACGAGGTCCATGAAGAAGACGAACGGGAGAAGTCAAAGGATTCCTCACAATCGCAACATTACTGGAACTAAGAAGCAACACCGGAAAGGAACAAACAACATGGTAAATGCACAAGCATAAACATGGCATGATGCGCAAACAAGTATGATGCATGTACGGTTTAAAGAGGCATGGCATGGCAAAGTGCAACAAACAATACTACAAGTTAAGTGGAGCTCAATAAGCAACGAGTTGCATATTGACGAAACACCACATGCAATTATTTAGTTCACTCTTGTTTAGGTACACAACAACATTAAATGTTGTTAAACATGGCAAGAGATGAAACATATGAAAACTACCTATCTAGGCAAGTTTAAATGAGGCCGGAACAACAAACAACAATTCCGGAAAATCCCCATGTGCAAATTATGAATTTGGTACAGTTCTGTCCTAAACCATATTTTAATGCTGTTAAACAGGAAAATAAAGTGGACCATGTTAATCTATGCATTTTTCCACCCCATTTACATATAAAGTTTATTAAAATTGGAGTTACGGTTAATTAGTTATGAAATAAAGCATTTTAACATGGCAATTAAACTAATTAAAACAAACAGCATTTTAAACATTTTAACATGGGATGAAAATGGCATATTATGAAACTAGATGAAATTCTAAGCACTTTACATATATAATTTGTTATAATCCGATGCATGGTTAATTAATTATTGATGCATGAACATTAAGGGGTTTTCTGAAAAACTGGCAATCTCTGGATAATTTGGAAATTCGTAGAGCCAAAAAAATACATATACGGGCCGAATTCTGCTAGCCCAAGAGTGCACAGGAGAGGCGGCTGGAGGGGGGCTGCTCACATTGGGCCTTGAGGCCAAATCGGTGGAGAGGCCAAGGCAGGCCGACGGAACTGACGAAGAGGAGCTGGGCCTTGGCAACGCGGTCAACGCCAGACTGAACCGAGCGAGCCGCTGCTGCTCTCGTTTCTGAAGAAACAGAAACAGCAGCAGGACCATGGCAATCGAGAAGACACCGGCAGGGGGTCACGGCGACGAGGTCGGCGGGAACCGGCCGGAAAGGGCGGAACGGAGCGCGGGGAGGCGCTGGGGTCCAAATCCGGCAAGGGGAGGCACGGATCGGGGCTCGGTGCAGCGGCTCCGGCGAGGCAGGGGGACTTGGCGCAGCGGAAAGCAGAGGAGGCCGAGGCGTCATGGCAGTGGAACAACAACGGCGGCGGAACTTGGGGCACCGGAGGAAGGAGGTCTGGCGGGGCCCGAGGGCACATGGCACCGGGGTCAATGAAGCAGGGGAATCGAGCGGGCCTGGAGCGCTGCTCGACCTGAAGCAGCGGGGGTGCAGGGGAAGCAGGGCGGCGACGCTCGCTCGAACAGGATGAAGCAGAGGCGATGGCGAGGGACTTGGCGCGGGGGTCGTAGGGCTCCGGTAGCAGGGAGGCGCGTCCAAGGCGAGGCAGAGGCAGTCGACGCGGTCGTGCGTGGCTGCTGGAGCTCCTCGAGCAGAGAAGAAGCCGGCGGTGGCTTGGTCGTCGGGGACCTCGTCGGCGGCACGAACAGGAGGCGAACGCCCAGGATCCAAGGCGGAGGACGCGCGGGCTCGTCTGGTTCCTGTCCCTAACGAAGAGAGACAGAGAGAGGTGAGACAGAGAGAGGGAAAGGAAGAGAGGGCGCGAGGGAGGCCCGACGGCGTGACCTGGAGGTGCCGGTGAGCCCCGGCGACGACGAACAGCAGGAGGCCGACCTTGGAGCACTGGTACTCGAGGCGAGGAGCATCTCCTCGAGGAGGAGGAGGAGAGCGTCATGGAAGAAGACCCCGGGGTAGAGGAGGCCATCGGCATAGGTGCAAAGGTGAGGCGCTCGGGCTCCTAGCGGCGAGTAGTAGAAGGGGTGCAAGGGCCTGGATGGGCTGCTCCAGCGACCGGCCGGCGTGGTCGGATGGCGGCCTCGGTCTGGGAGCAGAGGAGAAACTCGGGCAGGAGGCTCTGGCTCACACGACGCTTGGATGGCGGCTGCGGTAGGTGAACGAGGGGATCCAGAGGAGGCGCTGGTTGGTGGGGAGAGATCGAGAGGTGGAGGGCTACGGGTTGGAGGCCGAGAGGATTTTTGGATCGAGGATTTGGCTGCTGGTAGGTGGGGAAGGATCCTGAGGGGAACTGGCTGGCGGCGGCTTGATGGGACAAACTCCCTAGAAGTTAGGGTTTGGCCTGATTTAGACTAGGGAGTATTTATATAAGGAAAGAGGGAGTTTAGGATAGGTTTGGACCCTCCGACCATAATCGGACGGTCGAAGATAAATGGCTTAGGGGAGTCCAACAAATAAACGCAGATGTTTAATAGATGTTTGGGGATGATCCGGAACCAACGGTAAAGACTGAGCGGGTCGGGTTTGGGACAACTTTCGGACGCGCACACGAGGGGGCTGCGAAGGAGGGGGGTCCATGACTGGCAGAGAGATATGGCGGTCCAACAAAAGGGGAACAAGAACCCAGTTGGACTCGAAACGGTCTACGAAGGCAAGGGGGGGGGGGAACGCGCCAACTACGAACGGATGCAATCTTTATGAAAACATGCAAATGCAATGCACATGATGCCATGAGATGAAATGCACGACATTAACAAAATACAAAATGAAAAACAAAAACCCAACCACGGAGGAGATAACATAACACGTAACCGGAAATAACAAGAGTCGGAGTTACGAATATGGAAAGTTACATCCGGGGCGTTACAACTAGTATATGAAAGTGACAAAATAAGAGACTCTCTATCATAAAGGTCATGGTGCTACTTTGAAGCACAAGTGTGGAAAAGTATAGTAACATTGCCCCCCCTTTTTTGGGCCTTCCCCTTTTTTTATTTGGCCTTTCTTTATTTGGCCTTTTTTTATTTGGCCTTTCTCTTTTTTTGGCCTTTGACAATGCTCTAATAATGATGATCATCACACTTCTATTTACTTACAACTCATGGATTACAACTCGATATTAGAACAAAATATGACTCTATGTGAATGCCTCCGGCGGTGTACCGGGATATGCAATGAATCAAGAGCGATATGTATGAAAGATTTATAAAGGTGGCTTTGCCACAAATTCGATGTCAACTACATGATCATGCAAAAGCAATATGACAATGATGGAGCGTGTCATAATAAACAGAATGGTGGAAAATTGCATGACAATATATCTCGTAATGGCTATGGAAATGCCATAATAGGTAGGTATGGTGGCTGTTTTTAGGAAGATATAAGGAGGTTTATGTGTGATAGAGAGTATCGTATCACAGGATTTGGATGCACCGGCGAAGTTTGCACCAACTCTCAAGGTGAGAAAGGGCAATGCACGGTACTTATTGCAAAAGTAGCAATGATGGAAGGGTAAGAGTGCGTATAATCCATGGACTCAAATTAGTCATAAAGAACTCATATACTTATTGCAAAAGTTTATTATCCGTCGAAGCAAAGTACTACTACGCATGCTTCTAGTGGAAGGGTTGGTAGGAGTGAACCATCACGCGATCCCGACCTCCACTCATAAGGAAGGCAATCAAAGAATACCCCATGCTTTCAAATTTGTCACACAACCCTTCACCATGCATGCATGCTACGGGACTTGCCAACATTAACACAAGTATTTTTCAATTTCATAATTACCCAACTAGCATGACTCTAACATTACGACCTTTATATCTCAAAACAATTATCAAGTATGAAATTTCTCATAGTATTCAATGCACTTTATATGATAGTTTTTATAACCACAGCAAATTACCATGCTGTCCTAAAAGACTCTCAAAATAATATAAGTGAAGCATGAGAGCTCATATATTTCTTCAAAATAAAACCACCATCGTGCTCTAAAAAGATATAAGTGAAGCACTAGAGCAAATGACAAACTACTCCGAAAGATATAAGTGAAGATCAATGAGTAGTCGAATAATTATGAAACTATGTGAAGACTCTCTAACATTTAAGAATTTAAGATCTTGAAATTTTATTCAAACAACAAGCAAAAAAAAAACAAAAGAAAATGACGCTCCAAGCAAAACACATATCATGTGGTGAATAAAAATATAGCTCCAAGTAAAGTTACCGATAGATGAAGACGAAAGAGGGGATGCCTTCCGGGGCATCCCCAAGCTTAGGATTTTGGTTGTCCTTGAATATTACCTTGGTGTGCCTTGGGCATCCCCAATCTTAGGCTCTTGCCACTTCTTATTCCATAGTCCATCAAATCTTTACCCAAAACTTGAAAACTTCACAACACAAAACTCAACGGAAAACTCGTAAGCTCCGTTAGTACAAGAAAATAAAACCACCACTTAGGTACTGTTGTGAACTCATCCTAAATTCATATTGGTGTAACATATACTGTATCTCAACTTCTCTAAGGTTCATACCCTCCGATACTACTCATAGATTCATCAAATAAGCAAACAACACAACGAAAACAGAATCTGTCAAAAACAGAACAGTCTGTAATAATCTGTATCATTCGAATACTTATGTAACTCCCAAAATTCTGAAATAAATTGGTGGACATGAGGAATTTGTCTATTAATCATCTGCAAAAAGAATCAACCTAAAATCACTATTCAGTAAAAAATGGCATCTAATATCGTGAGCGCAAAAGTTTCTGCTTTTTACAGCAAGATCGCAAAGACTTCACCCAAGTCTTCCCAAAGGTTCTACTTGGCACAAACACTAATTAAAACATAAAACCACATCTAACAAGAGGCTATATGAATTATTTATTACTAAACAGGAGCAAAAAGCAAAGAACAAAAGTAAAATTGGGTTGCCTCCCAACAAGCGCTGTCGTTTAACGCCCCTAGCTAGGCATGATGATTTCAATGATGCTCACATAAAAGATAAGAATTGAAATATAAAGAGAGCATCATGAAGAATATGACTAACACATTAAGTCTAACCCACTTCCTATGCATAGGGATTTTATGAGCAAACAACTTATGGGAACAATAATCAACTAGCATAGGAAGGCAAAACGAGCATAACTTTAAAACTTTAAGCACATAGAGAGGAAACTTGATATCATTGTAACTCCTACAAGGATATATTCCTCCCTCATAATAATTTTCAGTAGCATCATGAATTAATTCAACAATATAACCATCACATAAAGCATTTTTTTCATGATATACTTGCATAAATATTTAACTACTCTCCACATAAGCAAGTTTATTCTCATCAATAGTAGTGGGAGCAAACTCAACAAAATAACTATCATGTGAAGCATAATCCAACTGAAAATCATGATGACAAGTTTCATGGTTATGTTTATTCTTTATGGCATATGTATCATCACAATAATCATAAATAGGAGGCATGCTTTCATCATAATAAATTTGCTCATCAAAACTTGGGGGACAAAAAATATCATCTTCATCAAACATAGCTTCCCCAAGGTTGTGGCTTTGCATATCATTAGCATCATGGATATTCAAGGAATTAATACTGACAACATTGCAATCATGCTCATCATACAAAGATCTAGTACCAAACATTCTAATGCATTCTTCTTCTAGCACTTGAGCACAATTTTCCTTTCCATCATACTCACGAAAGATATTAAAAAGATGAAGCGTTTGAGGCAAACTCAATTCCATTTTTTGTAGTTTTATTTTATAAACTAACTAGTGATAAAACAAGAAACTAAAAGATTAGATTGCAAGATCTAAAGATATACCTTCAAGCACTCACCTCCCCGGCAACGGCGCCAGAAAAGAGCTTGATGTCTACTACACAACCTTCTTCTTGTAGACGTTGTTGGGCGTCCAAGTGCAGAGGTTTGTAGGACAGTAGCAAATTTCCCTCAAGTGGATGACCTAAGGTTTATCAATCCATGGAGGCGTAGGATGAAGATGGTCTCTCTAAAGCAACCCTGCAACTAAATAACAAAGAGTCTCTTGTGTCCCCAACACATCCAATACAATGGAAAATTGTATAGGTGCACTAGTTCGGCGAAGAGATGGTGATACAAGTGCAATGGTAGGTATAGGTTTTTGTAATCTGAAAATATAAAAACAGCAAGGTAACTAATGATAAAAGTGAGCACAAACGGTATTGCAATGCTTCGATACAAGGCCTAGGGTTCATACTTTCACTAGTGCAAGTCCTCTCAACAATAATAACATAATTGAATCATATAACTATCCCTCAACATGCAACAAAGTGTCACTCCAAAGTCACTAATAGCAGAGAACAAACGAAGGGATTATGGTATGGTACGAAACCACCTCAAAGTTATCTTTCTGATCGATCTATTCAAGATTCCGTAGTAAAATAACACGAAGCTATTCTTTCCGTTCGATCTATCATAGAGTTCGTACTAGAATAACACCTTAAGACACAAATCAACCAAAACCCAAATGTCACCTAGATGCTCCAATGTCACCTCAAGTATCCGAGGGTATGATTATACGATATGCATCACACAATCTCAGATTCATCTACTCAACCAACACAAAGTACTTCAAAGAGTGCCCCAAAGTTTCTACCGGAGAGTCAAGACAAAAATGTGTGCCAACCCCTATGCATAAGTTCATTAAACCCGCAAGTTTATCACCAAAACATACATCAAGTAGATCACGTGAATATCCCATTTTCACCACAGATAACCACATCAAGACATACATCAAGTGTTCTCAAATCCTTAAAGACTCAATCTGATAGGATAACTTCAAAGGGAAAACTCAATCCATTACAAGAGAGTATTGGGGGAGAAACATCATAAGATCCAACTATAATGGCAAAGCTCGCGAGACATCAAGATCATATCACCTCAAGAACACGAGAGAGAGAGAGAGAGAGATCAAACACATAGCTACTAGTACATACCCTCAGCCCCGAGGGTGAACTACTCCCTCCTCATCATGGAGAGCGCCGGGATGATGAAGATGGCCACCAGTGAGGGATCCCCCCTCCGGCAGGGTGCCAGAACAGGGTCCTGATTGATTTTTGGTGGCTACAGAGGCTTGCGGCGGCGGAACTCCCGATCTATTGTGCTCCTAGATGTTTTCGGGGTATATGGATATATATAGGTGAAAGAAGTCGGTCAGGGGAGCCACGAGGGGCCCACGAGGGTGGGGGGCGCGCCCAGGGGGTAGGGCGCGCCCTGGACCCTCGTGGACACCTCGAAGCTTCCCTGACGTCTACCCCAAGTCTCCTAGATTGCTTCCGTTCAAAAAATAACTCTCCCGAAGGTTTCATTTCGTTTGGACTCCGTTTGATATTCCTTTTCTTTGAAACACTGAAATAGGCAAAAAACAACAATTTGGGTTGGGCCTCCGGTTAATAGGTTAGTCCTAAAAATAATATAAAAGTGTATAATAAAGCCCATAAACATCCAAAACAGGTAATATAATATCATGGAACAATAAAAAATTATAGATACGTTGGAGACGTATCAAACATCTCCGAGGAAGAATGTTGGTTCCAAGAGAATAGGACACAAGTTTAAAGGCGAAAGGTTAGTTGCTTCAACGTTTGAACTTGACACTTTGTACACAATCAACATATTACCTCCGTCCTAAATTACTTGTCTTAGATTTGTCTAGATATAGATGTATCTAGACACATTTTAATGTTAGATACATCCATGTATATAGACAAATCTAAACATGTCTAGATACATAATCTAAGACAAGTAATTCTGGATGGAGGGAGTACATCATAACATGGTTCATGTCATAATTTGGCATTATTTGGGGTTTGTTTTCTATACTGAAGTCACTAAGTGGATTTTGAGGCATTTAACATATATATAATTCAGATATGAAGTACAACTGCATTACAAGTTGACAAATTGAGTTGAAACATTCTATTTCTATTTTGAGTCTATGTTTAGGCCTTACCAAGAAAAGGAAATGAATTCTGAACATCAGGGTGGGTGGACTTGACCCGGGACATGGATGTTATTGTTTTTATTTTTTAAAAATGTAAACAAGGTTTGAAAACATGAAACGTGGCATGGGGCCATTACATGTTCTCTTGTTTTTGTGGTAAAAAAATGATATCGTTCTGCAAATGTTGTCACGTAGACCGCTTAGAAACAAAATCATCTTCGAGCCATAAACTTGTTTCTGAGTTCTACGTCGATGGTTGAGAAGGTCACAAGCATCTGCCAAACAAGTTGTGACCTATTGTTGTAGATTGAGCTCATTCAGAAGGTGTTGGATTTCTCTGGCCTCAATGCATTAAAGAGACTTGTTGTGGCTGGGAGTGTGGCTGGCCCAACTATGGGTCCTTGAAGCACTAGAGTTGTCATGGAGTAACTACTTTGAACCTATTTGGTAACGCGAGGCCAATATGATGTCGTGCTGAATGACTGTGGTCTTTAGAAGAGTAAGTGCAAGTTGGATTTCTCTGGCAACAGATGGTCTAGAGCTCCAAATTATTCACTATATTGATGGCTACAACAAAGATTACCCATGGGGGTTTGGTAAACATCGTTTCCATTGTTCTCTGCTACCTCTTGAGCACTGCATTGGTTTTCCCTTGAAGAGGAAAGGGTGATGCAACAAAGTAGCGTAAGTATTTCCCTTAGTTTTTGAGAACCAAGGTATCAATCCAGTAGGAGGCTACACGCAAGTCCCTCGTACCTACACAAACAAACAAGAACTTCGCAACCAACATGATAAAGGGGTTGTCAATCCCTTCACGGCCACTTGCGAAAGTGAGATTTGATGGAGATAGTAATAAGATAAATATTTGGTATTTTTATGATATAGATTGAAAAGTAAAGATTGCAAAATAAAATAGATTGGAAACTTATATAATGGAAAATAGACCCCGGGGCCATAGGTTTCACTAGTGGCTTGTCTCAAGATAGCATAAGTATTACGGTGGCTGAACAAATTACTGTCGAGCAATTGATAGAAAAGTGCATAGTTATGAGAATATCTAGGCATGATCATGTATATAGGCATCACGTCCGCGACAAGTAGACCGACTCCTGCCTGCATCTACTACTATTACTCCACACATCGACCGCTATCCAGCATGCATCTAGAGTATTAAGTTCATAAGAACAGAGTAATGCATTAGGCAAGATGACATGATGTAGAGGGATAAACTCAAGCAATATGATATAAACCCCATCTTTTTATCCTCGATGGCAACAATACAATACGTGCCCTCCTGCCCCTGTTTTTACTGGGAAAGGACACCACAAGATTTAACCCAAAGCTAAGCACTTCTCCCATTGCAAGAAAGATCAATCTAGTAGGCCAAATCAAACTGATAATTCAAAGAGACTTGTAAAGATAACCAATCATACATAAAAGAATTCAGAGGAGATTCAAATATTTCTCATAGAAAAACTTGATCATAAACCCACAATTCATCGGATCTCAACAGACACACCGCAAGAAGAGTTACATCGAGTAGATCTCCAAGAAGATCGAGGAGAACTTTGTATTGAGATTCAAAGAGAGAGAAGAAGCCATCTAGCTAATAACTATGGACCCGAAGGTCTGTGGTAAACTACTCACAACTCATCGGAGAGGGTATGTGTTGATGTATAAGCCCTCTGCGATCGATTCCCCCTCCGGCGGAGCGCCAGAAAAGGCTCCAAGATGGGATCTCACGGGTACAAAAGGTTGCGGCGGTGGAAATAGGGTTTCGTGGTGCTCCTGGATGTTTTCAGGGTATGTTGATATATATAGGCGAAAGAAGTCGGCCAGGGGAGCCATGAGGGGCCCACAACGGTGGGGGGCGCTGAGGGAGTCCTGGATTAGGGGGTATTCGGACAGCCAGACTATATACATCGTCCGGACTATTGGAGCGTGAAGATACAAGACTCAAGACTCCGTCCCGTGTCCGGATGGGACTCTCCTTTGCGTGGAAGACAAGCCTGGCGATCCGGATATTGTATTTCCTTCCTTGTAACTGACTCCATGTAAACCCTAGCCCTCTCCGGTGTCTATATAAACCGGAGAGGTTGGTCCTTAGAAGGCCGATCACAATTACAATCATAATCATCATAGGCTAGCTTCTAGGGTTTAGCCTCTACGATCTCGTGGTAGATCTACTCTTGTACTACTCATATTGTCAATATTAATCAAGCAGGAAGTAGGGTTTTACCTCCATCGAGAGGACCCGAACCTGGGTAAACATCGTGTCCCTTGCTTCCTGTTACCATCAGCCTAAGACGCACAGATCGGGACCCCCTACCCGAGATCCGCCGGTTTTGACACTGATATTGGTGCTTTCATTGAGAGTTCCTCTATGTCGTAGCTGCAAGTCTTGATGGCGCCTTCAATCATCGACAACATAGTCCAGGGCGAGACTTTTCTCCCCGGACAGATCTTCGTGTTCGGCGGCTTCGCACTACGGGCCAATTCGCTTGGCCATCTGGAGCAGATCGACAGCTATGCCCTTGGCCACCAGGTCAGGTTCGGAAACCTGAACTACATGACCGATA
Source organism: Triticum aestivum (assembly GCF_018294505.1). NCBI lineage: Eukaryota > Viridiplantae > Streptophyta > Magnoliopsida > Poales > Poaceae > Triticum > Triticum aestivum. Next base: position 366,212,276 of record NC_057804.1, on the reverse strand, counting down.
TCCGCGGAGACTTGATCTTCGACGGAATCGTGCCTATGCCAGGAGTGCCAGGCAGTCACGATGAGCACGGCCTAGACTTGCTGTCGGACAGTGCTCGAGATATTACCCCTGCAGTAGTCCCAGACCTAAATCCGGAGCAGACTGCGTGGCCCAAGGACGGGTGGATGGACCCCGCCCTGTAGGCCGCACACTCATCGGCGGTATAGCCAAACACATGCCTCACTTCTAAGGAAGCATGTGACTCCGGACCCCCGGACTCGTATCCGGTTGTAGTTTCTACTCCGCGTGCTCCCGAGCCCGCCGAGCCTGGTTGGGCTCCGGTAATGGAGTTTACCGATGCGGATATCTTCCAGCACTCGCCCTTTGGCGACATGATGAACTCATTAAAGTCTCTCTCTTTGTCAGGAAGCTCTTGGCCGAACTATGTCCGGTTCGAGTGTGAAGCAGGCGATGAAGGAATTCGCTGCCCACCCACCACCCACTTCATTGCCACGATCGATGATCTAACCGACGTGCTTGACTTTGACTCCGAAGACATCAACGGTATGGACGACGATGCAGGAGAAGTACATGAACCACCGCTCACAGGGCGGTGGACAACCACCTCCTCATACAATATATATATGGTGGACACTCCGAAGGAAACCAATGGCGATGAGGCAACGGAGGATAACCCCTCAGGGAGAAAAACGAAGCATGGGCGTCGTCGACGCTGCTCCAAGCCCCGCCACAGCAATACCGGCCCAGGAGACGAAAACAATCTGGATGGTGCTGAAGAGGAATACAACCCTGATCAGCCTGCCTTCGAGCAGGCCGAGCAGGAAAATGACCAGGTCAGCCCAGACAAACAAGCGACGGATGGATATCCGGAGGAGGACAACTACATGCCCCCCTCCGAAGACGAGATTAGCCTCGGTGACGACGAGTTCGGCGTGCCTGAGGATCCCGTGGAGCAGGAGCGCTTCAAGCGTCGGCTTATGGCCACGGCGAGGAGCCTGAAAAACAAGCAGCAACAACTCCAAGCTAATCAAGACCTGCTCACAGATAGATGGACTGAGGTCCTGGCAGCAGAGGAATACGGACTCGAGCGCCACTCGGCTGACCGGACACCCCGCGGCTGGGATAAAACGGCATATCAGCCCGAATACCAGCCCGTACCCCCACGCCAATACACTACGGCCCGGGGCAACAGGAAGGACCTGCAAGATATACTAGAAAACAAAGCAGGACAGCCAAGATCGATCTACGGATCACGGGGGCGTGCCCCAGCACGCGACGAGGACCGTCACGTTGGATACATTATCAACAAGTCTAGCTGGGCCGAACACAGCCACCCAGACAGTTTCGAACTACGTAGCCACATAGCCCGGCACAGAGGCGCCGCACACCCCCTCTGCTTCACTGACGAAGTGATGGATCATGAATTCCCAGAAGGGTTCAAACCCGTAAACATCGAATCATATGATGGCACAACAGACCCCGCAGTATGGATCGAAGATTTCCTTCTCCACATTCACATGGCCCGCGGAGACGATCTACACGCCATCAAGTATCTTCTCCTTAAGCTCAAAGGACCTGCCCGACACTGGCTAAACAGCCTGCCAGCAAATTCCATTGGCAGTTGGGAAAACCTGGAAGACGCATTCCTTGACAACTTACAGGGCACATATGTGCGACCACCGGACGCCGATGACTTGAGCCACATTACTCAACAGCCCGGAGAGTCAGCCAGGAAATTCTGGACTCGGTTCCTAACTAAAAAGAACCAAATAGTCGACTGTCCGGACGCCTAAGCCCTGGCGGCTTTTAAGCATAATATCAGTGACGAGTGGCTCGCCCAACACCTCGGCCAGGAAACACCCAAGTCCATGGCATCTCTCACAACACTAATGACCCACTTTTGCGCAGGCGAGGACAGCTGGTTGGCTCGCAATAGCACTACACCACATTCTGGCACTTCGGATGTCCGCGACAATAACGGCAAGCCACGATGCAACAGACATAAGCGACAGAACAACAGCGACAACACTGAAGACACATCAGTCAACGCCGGATTCAGTGGATCCAAGTCCGGTCAGCGGAAGAAGCCATTCAAAACAAACAATCAGGGACCGTCTAGTCTGGACCGTATACTGGAGCGCTCATGCCAAATTCATGGCACCCCGGACAAGCCAGCGAACCACACTAATAGAGACTGTTGGGTGTTCAAACAGGCCGGCAAAATAAATGCCGAACACAAGGACAAGGGGCTGCACAGCGACGACGACGAGGAGCCCCGGTCTCCAAACACGGGGGGACAGAAGAAATTTCCCCCCCAGGTAAAAATAGTCAACATGATCTACGCCACTCACATTCCCAAGAGGGAACGGAAGCGAGCATTATGGGACATCTATGCGATGGAGCCAGTCGCCCCCAAATTCAACCCATGGTCAGCTTGTCCAATCACCTTTGATCGTAGGGATCACCCTACTAACATCCGTCACGGCGGCTCAGCCGCATTGGTCCTGGACCTAATCATTGACGGATTCCATCTCACGCGAGTCCTTATGGACGGCGACAGCAGCTTGAACCTGCTTTATCAGGACACAGTGCGCAAAATGGGCATCGACCCTTCAAGGATCAAGCCCACCAAAACCACCTTTAAAGGCATAATTCCTGGAGTAGAGGCCCGTTGTACGGGCTCTATAACATTGGAAGTGGTCTTCGGATCTCCGGATAACTTCCGAAGCGAAGAGTTAATCTTCGATATCATCCCTTTTCATAGTGGTTACCACGCACTGCTCGGACGAACCGCATTCGCTAGAGTCAATGCGGTACCACACTATGTATACCTGAAGCTCAAGATGCCAGGACCACGCGGGGTCATAATAGTCAACGGAAATATGGACCGCTCTCTCCGTACAGAAGAGCATACTGCAGCCCTCGCGGCGGAAGTACAATGCGGCCTCCTCCGACAAACCACCAATCCGGCGACGACAACCTCGAGCACCGTCAAGCGAGTCCGGAGCGCCCCGCAACAGGATCACCAGGCACGCAAAGAGCGCGACTAGCAGTCCCGCCTCCGCTTAAGACCCATCAAAGCAGCATTCGTGCCACGCCTACACAATTATGCACTCGAAATACCATGGGCATAGGCGGAGGCGCAGCAGTGACACAGTCAACAGTGCAGTATCACCGCAACATACCTTCATAACCTTCCCTTTTTATCTTTCAGGACATTGCTTTAGGGCAGCCTCTTCAGAAGAGCCGGATTGTCGGACTTACATAGGAGAGAAACCAAGGAGGCAACAGGCTTTGCGCATAAAAGGAAATACCCAGGTGGAATCTGTTCACGATCATTATACCTGTTTTATATACCTACATGCAGCCTGCCCTTGGATAGGACATGTTAAATAGTCCTATTTACTTCCGCTTAAACACACCCATTGTAAACATACGCTTAAACATATTATTCATAAATGGGAGATCATACATAGCGTCAGCTTATTATTATCATTTGAGCATTTTTTCTTACAAATGTTTATTTAATATTGCTTCCGTACATCTTGGTACAATCATTTTGCCAGGGGCTTCTTATGGTACCTCATAATATGGCAAAACAAGTCTGAACACTTTCAACAGTGCGGCACCCCGAACTTATAGCACTATATGCATCAGCTCCTAATCACGTCTTGGGTCAATAGTTGGGTTTGCCCGGCTCTCTTGTTTTGGTACCTTACGTTCTGTTATATCGGCTAAGGTAGCACAGGGAGAACTACTGCGATTGTGTCCAGGTTCTTTCGAACGAGCACCTCAGTAGAGAAAGCCGAAAACTGACTGGCATGATGCGGCAAGAACTGGTCGCTGTTCGAGAGGTCTTAAAATCCTTAAAGATTTTTCCGCTTTAGGCGAGGAATCGGCTTCGTCCGATCTAGGCGTATATAGCGCCCCAATTCGGCCTTCCAAATTCTAGGGGCTTCGCCGAAATTTCAAATTGTAGAATTCTATGGCTAAGTGAAAGTTATAAAGCCGCATAGTCCGATTGCCTCGTTCGCTGCGCCGGATACCTTCTTAAGGGACCAAAAATTTGGATAAAGAGTATCTGGGTTTTTCCAGGAACACCCCGGTACTAGTTACGTGGGGCGGAACCCGATGACTGGCCTACTTTCAGAATTTTATAAACAGCCGCACAGAAGGTAATATTTTAAATCAAACATAACTTCGTCTTAATATTACAACAACGACAGAGGTACATTTACTCAAGGATCGTGTCCTTGGTACATTCATCGGCCACGAGAAGAGCGCCCGTCATAACGCCATCGTAATACTTCTCGGGATAGCGATGCGCCTTGCCCTCTGGCGGCCCGTCCTTCACCAGCTTCTCCGCATCCAGCTTGCCCCAATGCACCTTCGCGTGGGCAAAGGCCCGGCGAGCACCCTCAATGCAAACAGATCGCTTGATAACTTCAAGCCGCAGACATGCATTCACCATCCGCTTGATCAGGCCGAAGTAGCTAGTGGGCAGGGGCTCACCAGGCCACATCCGGACTATGAAATCTTTCATAGCCACCTTGGCCGCCCTGTGGAGTTCAACCAACTGCTTCAGTTGGTCACTCAGAGGCATTGGGTGTTCGGCCCCAGCATATTGGGACCAGAACAACTTCTTCGTTGAGCTCCCCTCCTTGGCACGGTAGAACTCCGTGGCATCTGATACGCTGCATGGCAGATCTGCGAATGCCCCTGGAGAACTCCGAATTCGGGTAAGTAAAAGAAACGCCTCCTCCACATGTTTGCTTTGCATAAAGAATGTCTTACCCGCCGCTATCTTCTTGGCCACTTGGATTTCCTGCTGTGCCTTGTCGGCTTTGGCCTTGGCGTCTTTCATACTCGCAAGGGCCTTCGCAAGCTCGGCCTCTTTCATCTTAAGATCATGCTCCACGGACTCGAACTTCTTGCCGAGCTCCTGGAGCTCTTGCTGTACCTCGCCCACTCTAGCATCTTGCTTTTTGTGCTCCTTGCATTCCAAGGCCGCCTTGTCTTCAGCCTTGGACAGCGCTTTCTTCAGAGACACCACTTCGGTGGTGGCCCCTGTTACACAGTCACGGCACTTCATCGTTAGAATAACCAATTTCATCTATCCTTCATTACATGAGAGAGGGGAATCACTCACCTTTGTTCTCTTCGAGCCGCCTCTTCGTGAGGTCGAGCTCCCCCTGCGCCTGCTCCAGGTCCTGTTTTAGTACGGCGACCTCGGCTGTGCGGATAGCAGCGACAAGCAGCACAGCCTGCTTATTCACACGCACACTTATTATTAGACTCCTGCGGATTATAATTGACCCTCCGTTTGGCTTTTCATTCTGAACATCAAACAGAGTATCAGGGGCTACTACCTATCGGGTGGTAATTTCACACATTACTTACCTCAAAGCCTGTCAGGAGGCTGGTGCAAGCTTTGGTAAGTCCGCTCTTGGAGAACAAAGCCTTCTGAATCATCGCACTCATAAGAGTACGGTGCTCTTCATCCATGGAAGCGCCACAAAGCGCTTCCAGCAGATAATCCAACGCCTCAGGAGTAACGGAAGTCCTCGGCACGGACGGCTCGCCCTCCCTAACGAGGGGCTACCCGCCTAAGTCCGGAACCATTGGAGGTTCCGGAACAACGTTTGGCTGAGAGCCCGGCCTACTGCGGCTCTCATCGACACGATCCATGGGGATCTTGAACCCCGCTTGTCCGACATCTGGAATTCCGCCTTGGGGCATCTCCAGAGTCACCTCCCCCCGCTCTGGGAGCCTTCGGGACAACACCTCCGTGTCATCCGCGGGCTGAGGAGTAGTGGCCGTTGGGAGTGAGTTCATCGCTGAATCGCTCAGGGACCCATCCGAAGACGATACCTCGGGATGGACCCTGTCCGGACTGCATATATGTTCGGTGTTATAAAAAGACTATGAAGTAAAATCACGATAGAGTGCGGATACTTACGATCGTGCTAGGGGCTTCCCCCTGGGCAGCCACACCTCCTCGCTGTGGGCGGCCGTGGCGGAGTAGTCTAGAAGGGACACCTTTCCCTTCTTGGACGTCCCAGCCTCCTCCTCCGGGGCGGCTTTCCTCTTTTTCTCCTCCCCAGTGCGGGGAGGTAGAGTTTCTTCTTGCTTCCTCTCATCTCCGCGGGAGGAATCTGCCTCGTTGTCGTCGGACGATGAGGGTATGACGGCCTTGCGCCGGGGGCCTATCCTGGGCCCCTGGTCCGCTGTCTCAGGCCCCTCATCCTCTCCGGATGGGGTGGCCCCTTCTTCTTCTTCCCCCCCTTCGGGGGAGGAGTGTGCCTTGTCGTCTTCGGACGAGGCTTCCGGTACAACCTTACGCCGGAGACCCTTCCTGGTCCCCGGGGCCTTCTTTTCAGCCTTCTTCTCCGGTGCCTTGTAGGGCGCCGGGACTAGCATCTCCGTCAGGAGAGCATCAGCTGGGCCTTCTGGCAGCGGAGACGGACAGTCAATCCGCTCCGCTGTCTCCACATAATCCTAATCAAATATGCACGATTACTTAAGACTCCCCCACGAATATATTGGGAAGAGTTAAATACGGTGGTATTCAGAAAACTCACCGGATGAGGAGGCCGCGCGGCATGAAGTCCACGGTCCTCGGATGTGGGAGGAGGTACTTTGGAGGCCTTGAACAGTGCCTTCCATGCGTCTTTATGCGTCATGCCGTAGAGCCTCCGTAGCGTCTGCTGTTCGGTCGGGACGAACTCCCACAAATTAAATGCCCGCCTTTGGCACGGAAGAATCCGGCGAACGAGCATGACCTGGATCACATTGACAAGCTTGATGTTCTTGTCCTTCATGCTCTTGATGTAGTTTTGGAGTCCGGTCAGCTCTGTAGGTTCGCCCCAGGCCAGGCCCTTCTTCTCCCAGGAGGTGAGCCGCATGGGGGTTCTGGATCGGAATTCGGGGCCGCCGCCCAGTTGGCACCGCGCGGCTCGGTGATGTAGAACCACCCCGACTGCCACCCTTTCACGGTCTCCGCAAAGGAGCCGTCAAGCCAGGTGACGTTAGGCATCTTTCCCACCATGGCCCCTCCGCACTCCGCTTGCTGGCCGCTCACGATCTTCGGCTTCACACAGAAGGTTTTATATACCTACATGCAGAGGAAGGCCTCGCACACGATGATAAACGTCAAGATGTTGAGGACGAAATTTGGGGCTAGATCATGGAAATCTAGCCCGTAGTAGAACATGAGCCCGCGGACGAAGGGATGAAGTGGAAATTCCAGTCCACGGACGAAGTGGTGACAAACACGACCCTCTCATGAGGTTCCGGGGTTGAAATGGCCTGCCCTTTGTCCGGTAGCCGGTGCGTGATGTCTGCGGCCAAGTATCCAGCCGCCCGAAGATTCGCGATATGCTTATCTTTCACGGTGGAGGCCGCCCACTTGCCTCCTGCTCCGGACATGTTTAGCTGTGCGGAGAAGTCTTGGACTAGGGCACTGGAGCTCGAGGGGGCAAGGGTGGGCAAAGGAGGAAGAAGGCATGGGTAAAGATGGGGAACTCTTATCCCTTTATAGAGGCGACAAAAGCGGTGCGCCTCCCCACTTGCCCGTTGAGAATCGCTTACTTCCCAAACGTCATGATTGATGGTGCGATGGGATTACCCATACCCGTATTGATGAGAATCCCGTGATAAGGGGACATGATCTCTGCTTTGACAAGACGTGTCAAGGAAACCGCCTCGCAATATGCGCTGTGGCTGGTTGTGGGAAAACGGTTCGAATAATGACCCGACCATAATGACGTATCACGTTGTCTAAAAAGTTGTCAGCTGATTACGTTTGTGAAATATCATTCTCTGTACGGCGGTATGTGAAGATCATTTTGCACATCCGGACACGGTCTACATGTTCGATAATTACTTTGGAGTATTCGGAGAAGGAACCCGCCTTGCAATGCTAAAGACAAAACTGCACGCCGGACTCATTGTCATTGAAGCCTGGTTCAGGGGCTACTGAGGGAGTCCTTGATTAGGGGGTATCCGGACAGCCGGACTATATACATCGTCCGGACTATTGGAGCGTGAAGATACAAGACTCAAGACTCCGTCCCGTGTCCGGATGGGACTCTCCTTTGCGTGGAAGACAACCTTGGCGATCTGAATATTGTATTTCCTTCCTTGTAACCGACTCCGTGTAAACCCTAGCCCTCTTCGATGTCTATATAAACCGGACAGGTTGGTCCTTAGAAGTCCGATCACAATTACAATCATAATCATCATAGGCTAGCTTCTAGGGTTTAGCCTCTACGATCTCGTGGTAGATCTACTCGTGTACTACTCATATCGTCAATATTCATCAAGCAGGAAGTAGGGTTTTACCTCCATCGAGATGGCCCGAACCTGGGTAGACATCGTGTCCCTTGCTTCCTATTACCATCAGCCTAAGACGCACAGATCGGGACCCCCTACCCGAGATCCGCCGGTTTTGACACCGACAGGCGCGCCCACCCCCCTAGGGCGCGCCTCCCTGCCTCGTGGCCGCCTCGTTTGCTTCTTGACGTCCACTCCAAGTCTTCTAGATTTCGTTTGTTCCAAAAATAACTCTCCCGAAGGTTTCATTCCATTTGGACTCCATTTGATATTCCTTTTCTGCGAAACACTGAAATAGGCAAAAAAAACAATTTGGGCTGGGCCTCCGGTTAATAGGTTAGTCCCAAAAATATTATAAAAGTGTATAATAAAGCCCATAAACATCCAAAATGGGTAATATAATAGCATCGAACAATAAAAAATTATAGATATGTTGGAGACGTATCAAGCATCCCCAAGCTTAATTCCTGCTCGTCCTCTAGTAGGTAAATGATAAAAACAAAATTTTTGATGTGGAATGCTACCTAGCATATTTCTCAATGTAATTCTCTTTATTGTGGCTTGAATGTTTAGATCCAAATGATTCAAAATAAAAGTTCATATTAACATAAAAAATAGTAATACTTCAAGCATACTAACAAGTAATCATGTCTTATCAAAATAGCATAGCCAAAGAAAGCTTATCCCTAAAAAAATCATATAGTTTAGGCTATGCTTCATTTTCGTCACACAAAATACCCCATCATGCACAACCCCGGTTTCAGCCAAGCAATTGGTTCATACTTTTTAACGCGCTCCAGATTTTTCAACTCTCATGCAATGCATTAACATAAGCCAGATATAGCACTATATGGGTGGAATAGAATGGTGGTTGTGGTGAAGAAAAAAGGGAGAAGATAGTCTCACATCAACTAGGCATATCAACGGTCTATGGATATGCTCATTAATAGATATTAATGTGAGTGAGTAGGGATTTCCATGCAACGGATGCACTAGAGCTATAAATGTACGAAAGCTCAACAAAAGAAACTAAGTGGGTGTGCATCCATCTCGCTTGCTCACAAAGACCTAGGGCATTTTGAGGAAGCCCATCATTGAAATATACAAGCCAAGTTCTATAATGAAAAATTCCCACTAGTATATGAAAGTGACAACATAGAAGACTCTCTATCATGAAGATCATGGTGCTACTTTGAAGCACAAGTGTGGAAAAAGGATAGTAACATTGTCCCTTCTCTCTGTTTCTCTCATTTTTTAGGTGGGCATCTTTGGCCTTTTTTTTATTTGGGCTTCTTTGGCCTCTTTTATTTTTCATAAAGTCCGAAGTCTCATCCCGACTTGTGGGGGAATCATAGTCTCCATCATCCTTTCCTCACTTGGGACAATGCTCTAATAATGAAGATCATCACACATTTATTGATTTACAACTCAAGAATTACAACTCAATACATAGAACAAAATATGACTACATGTGAATGCCTCCGGCGGTGTACTGATACGTCTCCAACGTATCTATAATTTTTGATTGTTCCATGCTATTATATTACCCGTTTTGGATGTTTATGGGCTTTATTATAGACTTTTATATTATTTTTGGGACTAACCTATTAACCGGAGGCCCAACCCATATTGCTGTTTTTTTGCCTATTTCAGTGTTTCGAAGAAAAGGAATATCAAATGGAGTCCAAATGGAATGAAACCTTCGGGAGAGTTATTTTTGGAACGGAAGCAATCCAGGAGACTTGGAGTATACATCAGGGAAGCAACGAGGAAGCCACAAGGTAGGAAGGCGCGCCTTACCCCCTAGGTGCGCCCCCACCCTCGTGGGCCCCTCGTGGCTCCCCTGACCAAATTTTTTCTGCCTATATATGTCCATATACCCTAAAAACATCGAGGAACACAATAGATCGGGAGTTCCGCCGCCGCAAGCCTCTGTAGCCACCAAAAACCTCTCGGGAGCCTGTTCCGGCACCCTGCCGGAGGGGGGATCCCTCACCAATGGTCATCTTCATCATCCCGGCGCTCTCCATGACGAGGAGGGAGTAGTTCACCCTCGGGGCTGAGGGTATGTACCAGTAGCTATGTGTTTGGTCTCTCTCTCTCTCTCTCGTGTTCTTGAGGTGATACGATCTTGATGTATCACGAGCTTTTCTATTATAGTTGGATTTTATGATTTTTCTCCCCCTATACTCTCTTGTAATGGATTGAGTTTCCCCTTTGAAGTTATCTTATCGGATTGAGTCTTTAAGGATTTGAGAACACTTGATGTATGTCTTGCCGTGCTTATCTGTGGTGACAATGGGATATTCACGTGATCTACTTGATGTATGTTTTGGTGATCAACTTGCGGGTTCAATGAACTTATGCATAGGGGTTGGCACATGTTTTCGTCTTGACTCTCCGGTAGAAACTTTGGGGCACTCTTTGAAGTTCTTTGTGTTGGTTGAATAGATGAATCTGAGATTGTGTGATGCATATCGTATGATCATGCCCACGGATACTCGAGGTGACAATGGACTATCTAGGTGACATTAGGGTTTTGGTTGATTTGTGTCTTAAGGTGTTATTCTTGTACGAACTCTATGATAGATCGAACGGAAAGAATAGCTTCGTGTTATTTTACTACGGACTCTTGAATAGATCAATCAGAAAGGATAACTTTGAGGTGGTTTCGTACCCTACCATAATCTCTTCGTTTGTTCTCTGCTATTAGTGACTTTGGAGTGACTCTTTTGTTGCATGTTGAGGGATAGTTATATGATCCAATTATTTTATTATTGTTGAGAGAACTTGCACTAGTGAAAGTATGAACCCTAGGCCTTGTTTCCTAGCATTGCAATACCGTTTATGCTCACTTTTATCGCTTGCTACCTTGCTGTTTTTATATTTTCAGATTACAAATACCTATATCTACCATCCATATTGTACTTGTATCACCATCTCTTCGCCGAACTAGTGCACCTATACAATTTACCATTGTATTGGGTGTGTTGGGGACACAAGAGACTCTTTGTTATTTGGTTGCAGGGTTTCTTGAGAGAGACCATCTTCATCCTACGCCTCCCACGAATTGATAAACCTTAGGTCATCCACTTGAGGGGAATTTGCTACTGTCCTACAAACCTCTGCACTTGGAGGCCCAATAACGTCTACAAGAAGGAGGTTGTGTAGTAGACATCAAGCTCTTTTCTGGCACCGTTGCTGGGGAGGTGAGTGCTTGAAGGTATATCTTTAGATCTTGCAATCGAATCTTTTAGTTTCTTGTTTTATCACTAGTTTGGTCTATAAAAGAAAATTACAAAAAAATGGAATTGAGGGTGCCTCATATGCTTCATATTTTTAATGTCTTCCGTGAAAATAAGGATTCCAATAATTGTGCTCAATTGCTAGAGGAAGAATGCACTAGAATGCTTGGCATAAAATATGTGAATGATGAGCATGATTGCAATGTTGTTAGTATGAACTCTTTGAATATCCATAGTACTAATGATGATTGCACTAGTCATGATGAAAATGTCTCTTATAAGCATGTCAATTTTTGTGGAGTGCATAGAGTTTGCAAGTACACACCAAATAGAGAAGACAGATTTTGCAAGAGGCATAAGCATTTAGAAACTAAATGGTTGCAAGAAAGGCTAGATGTGAGTGCTGAAAATTTAAAATTTCTTTACCGTACTTGTGAACTTTGCAATGAACGTGGTCATTTAAATCTCCGATGCAAATTTTTTCATGATCGAATCGTGTACAAAAATTGTGATGACTTGATTTCCCTTGCACATCATAATGAACTTAGTTTGATTTTGGGTTATGAATAAATGAAACGTGCAACTAAGCATATTCCAGAATATAACCTTGAGAAATTCCTTGATATTGATCTAGAGGAAATTTATATGTATTGTGCGGTAAATTGCATTGAAAATTCTTATATTGCCAATTACATAAAGAAAAGAAAGCAAATAGAAGATGAAGAGAATACTAATTAAAGGGAATAGACTTCCCAATATCCTCCTATTATCTCTTATGATGAATCAGGTAACGAGGAGGAGATTTCTATTCAACCAATCTCATTAATAAGGAGCTCCAAAAAGAGGGTTAAACCCACACATGATGTGAAGAAGAAAAAGAAAAGACGGAGAAGCAAAGGTAGAAAGGTATCCCTCTCAAATGATGTTGCTCCTATTACTCATTGTGATGATGATAATTGCTATACTATTGGTGCTATCCATACTATTAATGATGAGAGTGATTATGCTTATGATATGAAAAGGCCCAAGCTTAGGGATGCTATGTTTGATGAGAATGACATATTTTAGAATATATTTGCTGCAATTAATGTTTGTCCCAAGCTTCGGGATGCTATGTTTAATGAAGATGATATTTTTAGCCTCGCAAGTTCTGATGAGCAAATTTATTATGATAGCATGCCTCCTATTTATGATGGTTATATTGATGACAATGGGTTTGCAAGAGTGTCAACTTTAGGAAGTAATGATCCCACTATTTTGAGGGGTGTTGAATCTTATAATATCTATGAAAGTGGATTTGGAGAGGTCATGACTTTATTTAGTGATGAATCCACTATTTTGGAAGAGGTTTCAATTGATTATGATGAGAACAAAGTTGCTACTTATGATTATTGTGATGAAACTTATGCTATAAAAAGTAGTGATGATTACATTTATAAAACTTGTCATGATTATGATTACCCTTGTTCTAAACATTACTCTTTTAATATGGAAACAATTTATAGTATTCAAGTCTCTTATGATACTCCCACTATTCCGAATAAGAAGAATTTTGCTTATGTGGAGAGTAGCAAATTTTCTATGCAAGTAGATCATGAAAAGAATGCTTTAGGTGCTGGTTATATTGTTGAATTCATTCATGATGCTACAGAAAATTATTATGAGGGAGGAATATATGCTTGTAGGAATTGCAATAATATCAAGTTTCCTCTCTATGTGCTTGAAGTTTTGAAGTTATGCTTGTTCTGCCTTCCTATGCAAGTTGATTCTTGTTACCATAAGTTGTTTGCTCACAAAATCCCTATGCATAGTAAGTGGGTTAGACTTAAATGTGCTAGTCATATTCTTCATGATGCTCTCTTCATGTTTCAATTCTTATCTTTTATGTGAGCATCATTGAAATCATCATGCCTAGCTAAAAGGCATTAAAGAAAAGCACTTGTTGGGAGACAACCCAATATTTACCTTTACTGTTTTTGTGTGTTCACATTATTATGCTACTGTAGTAATCATGTCTTATAGATTTTGTTTCTATAAAGTGCCAAGTAAGACCTTTAGGATAGCTTACGGTGATAGTTGTGTTGATCCTGCTGAAAATCAGAAACTTTTGCACCCAGTAAATTAGTTTTTATAATTCACAGAAACGTGATTTTGATCTGATTATTTTTGCTATTGATTTTTACACCAATTAATTAGGACTTCCTAATTGGGTATAAGTTTTGGAGTTACATAAGTATACGTTTGATACAGATTAATACAGACTGTTCTGTTTTTGACAGATTCTGTTTTCTTTGTGTTGTTTGCTTATTTTGATGAATCTATGAGTAGTATCGGAGGGTATGAACCATAGAGAAGTTGCAATACAGTATATATTACACCATTATGAATTTGGAATGAGTTCATAACAGTACCTAAGTGGTGATTTATTATACTAACGGAGCTTACAAGTTTTCTGTTAAGTTTTGTCTTGTGAAGTTTTCAAGTTTTGGGTAAAGATTCGATGGACTATGGAATAAGGAGTGGCAAGAGCCTAGGATTGGGGTTGCCCAAGGCACCCCAAGGTAATATTCAAGTACAACCAAGAGCCTAAGCTTGGGGACGCCCCGGAAGGCATCCCCTCTTTCGTCTTCATCTATCGGTAACTTTACTTGGAGCTATATTTTTATTCACCACATGATATGTGTTTTGCTTGGAGCGCCTTGTATGATTTGAGTATTTGCCTTTTAGTTTACCACAATCATCCTTGCTGTACACACCTTTTGGGGGAGACACACATGTTTCGCAATTTATTAGAATACTCTATGTGCTTCACTTATATCTTTCGAGCTAGACAATTTTGCTCTAGTGCTTCACTTATATCTTTTTAGAGCACGGCGGTGGTTTTATTTTGTAGAAATTATTGATCTCTCATGTTTCACTTATATTATTTTGAGAGTCTTATAGAACAAGATGCTATTTTATATGGTTATAAAACTGGTCCTAATATGATGGGCATCCAAGTTGGGTAATAATAAAAACTATCATAGAAAGTGCATTAAACACTATGATCAATTTGATGCTTGATAATTGTGTTGAGATATGAAGGTGGTAATGTTAGAGTCATGCTAGTTGGGTAATTATTAAATTGATAAATACTTGTGTTGAAGTTGGCAAGTCCCATAGCATGCACGTATGGTAAAAGTTGTGTGACAAATTTATTGCATGGGGTGCTCTTTTCATTGTCTTCCATATGTGTGGAGGCCGGGATCGCGTGATGGTTAACTCCTACCAACCCTTCCCCTAGGATCATGCGTAGTAGTACTTTGCTTCAAGGGCAAGTAAAATTTTGCAATAAGTATATGAGTTCTTTATAACTAATGTGAGTCCATGGATTATACGCACTCTCACCCTTCCACCATTGCTAGCCTATATTATGCCGCGCAACTTTCACCGGTATCATGCACCCACCATTACCTTCCTCAAAACAGCCACCATACCTACCTATTATGGCATTTCCATAACCATTCTGAGATATATTGCCATGCAACTTTCCACCGTTCCATTTATTATGACACGCCCCATCATTGTCATATTGCTCTTTGCATGATCATGTAGTTGACATTGTATTTGTGGCAAGGCCACCTCCATAATTTTTCATACATGTCACTCTTGTTTCATTGCATATCCCGGTACACCCGCCGGAGGCATTCACGTAGAGTCATATTTTGTTTTAAGTATTGAGTTGTAATTCTTGAGTTGTAAATCAATATAGCATTGTCCCAAGTGAGGAAAGGTTGAAGACTATGATTCCCCCACAAGTCGGGATGAGACTTCAGACTTTATAAAAATAAAAGAGGCCAAAGAAGCCCAAATAAAAAAAATAAAAAAAAGAGGCCACAGAAGCCCACCATATAAAAGAAGAGAAAGAAAAAAATGAGAGAAAAGAGAGAAGGGACAATGCTGCTATTTTTTTCCACACTTGTGCTTCAAAGTAGCACCATGATCTTCATGATAGAGAGTCTCCTATGTTGTCACTTTCATATACTAGTGGTAATTTTTCATTATAGAACTTGGCTTGTATATTCCAATGACGGGCTTACTCAAAATGCCCTAGGTCTTCGTAAGCAAGCAAGTTGGATGCACACCCACTTAGTTTCTTTTGTTGAGCTTTCATATATTTATAGCTCTAAGTGCATCCGTTGCATGGCAATCCCTACTCACTCACATTGATATCTATTAATGGGCATCTCCATAGCCCGTTGATACGCCTAGTTGATGTGAGACTATCTTCCCCCTTTTGTCTTAACAACCACCACCCTATTCCACATATAGTGCTATGTCCATGGCTTGCGCTCATGTATTGCGTAAGAGTTGAAATGCTGAAGCGCGTTAAAAAGTATGAACCAAATGCTTGGCTGAAATTGGGTTTGTGCATGATGGGAGTATTTTGTGTTATGAAAATGAAGCATGGCCTAACTATATGATTTTTTAGGGATGAGCTTTCTTTGGCTATGCTATTTTGATAAGACATGATTATTTGTTAGTATGCTTGAAGTATTACTATTTTTATGTTTTATGAACTTTTATCTTGAATCATTTGGATCTGAACAGTCATGCCGCAATAAAGAAAATTACATTGAGAAATATGCTAGGTAGCATTCCACATCAAAAATTCTGTTTTTATCATTTACCTACTCAAGGACGAGCAGGAATTAAGCTTGGGGATGCTTGATACGTCTCCAACGTATCTATAATTTTTGATTTTTCCATGCTATTATATTACCCGTTTTGGATGTTTATGGGCTTTATTATACACTTTTATATTATTTTTGGGACTAACCTATTAACCGGAGGCCCAGCACATATTGTTGTTTTTTTTCCTATTTCAGTGTTCCGAAGAAAAGGAATATCAAACGGAGTCCAAACAGAATGAAACCTTTGGGAGAGTTATTTTTGGAATGGAAGCAATCCAGGAGACTTGGAGTATACGTCAGGGAAGCAACGAGGAAGCCACAAGGCAGGGAGGTGCGCCCTACCCCCTGGGCGCGCCCCCACCCTCATGGTCCCCTCGTGGCTCCCCCGACCGACTTCTTTTGCCTATATATGTCCATATACCCTAAAAACATTGAGGAACACAATAGATCGGGAGTTCCGCCGCTGCAAGCCTCTATAGCCACCAAAAACCTCTCGGGAGCCCGTTCCGGCACCCTACCGGAGGAGGGATCCCTCACCGGTGGCCATCTTCATCATCCCGGCACTCGCCATGACGAGGAGGGAGTAGTTCACCCTCGGGACTGAGGGTATGTACCAGTAGCTATGTGTTTGATCCCTCTCTCTCTCTCGTGTTCTTGAGGTGATACGATCTTGATGTATCGCGAGCTTTGCTATTATAGTTGGATTTTATGATGTTTCTCCCCCTCTACTCTCTTGTAATGGATTGAGTTTTCCCTTTGAAGTTATCTTATCGGATTGAGTCTTTAAGGATTTGAGAACACTTGACCTATGTCTTGTCGTGCTTATCTGTGGTGATAGTTGGATATTCACATGATCTACTTGATGTATGTTTTGGTGATCAACTTACGGGTGCAATGAACTTATGCATAGGGGTTGGCACATGTTTTTATCTTGACTCTTCGGTAGAAACTTTGGGGCACTCTTTGAAGTTCTTTGTGTTGGTTGAATAGATGAATCTGAGATTGTGTGATGCATATCATATGATCATGCCCACAGATACTTGAGATGATAATGGAGTATCTAGGTGACATTAGGGTTTTGGTTGATCTGTGTCTTAAGGTGTTATTATCGTACAAACTCTATGATAGACCAAACGGAAAGAATAGCTTCGTGTTATTTTACTACGGACTCTTGAATAGATCGATCAAAAAGGATAACTTTGAGGTGGTTTCGTACCCTACCATAATATCTTCGTTTGTTCTCCGCTATTAGGGACTTTGGAGTGACTCTTTGTTACATGTTGAGGGATAGTTATATGATCCAATTATGTTATTATTGTTGAGAGAACTTGACCTAGTGAAAGTATGAACCCTAGGCCTTGTTTCGAAGCATTGCAATACCGTTTGTGCTCACTTTTATCATTAGTTACCTTGCTGTTTTTATATTTTCAGATTACAAATACCTATATCTACCATCCATATTGCACTTGTATCACCATCTCTTCACCGAACTAGTGCACCTATACAATTTACCATTGTATTGGGTGTGTTGGGGACACAAGAGACTCTTTGTTATTTGGTTGCAGGGTTGCTTGAGAGAGACCATCTTCATCCTATGCCTCCCACGAATTGATAAACCTTAGGTCATCCACTTGAGGGAAATTTGCTACTGTCCTACAAACCTCTGCCCTTGGAGGCCCAACAACATGTACAAGAAGAAGGTTGTGTAGTAGACATCATGTTCCGGGATATGCAATGAATCAAGAGTGACATGTATGAAAGAATTATAAAGGTGGCCTTGCCACAAATACGATGTCAACTACATGATCATGCAAAAGCAATATGACAATGATGGAGCATGTCATAATAAATGGAACGGTGGAAAGTTGCATGGCAATATATCCCGGAATGGCTATGGAAATGCCATAATAGATATGTATGGTGGCTGTTTTGAGGAAGGTAAATGGTAGGTGTATGATACCGGCGAAAGTTGCGTGGCACAAGAGAGGCTAGCAATGGTGGAAGGCGAGAGTGCGTATAATCCATGGACTCACATTAGTCATAAAGAACTCATATACTTATTGCAAAAGTTTATTAGCCCTCGAAGCAAAGTACTACTGTGCATGCTCCTAGGGGAAGGGTTGGTAGGAGTTAACGATCGCGCGATCCCGACCTCCACACATAAGGAAGGCAATCAAAAGAACACCCCACGCAACAAATTTGTCACACAATGTTTACCATACGTGCATGCTACATGACTTGCCCACTTTAACACAAGTATTTCTCAATTTCATGATTACCCAACTAGCATGACTCTAACAATACCACCCTTATCTCTCAAAACAATTATCAAGTATCAAATTGATCATAGTGTTTCATGCACTTTCTATGATAGTTTTTATTATACCCAACTTGGATTCCCATCATATTAGGACTAATTTTATAACCAAAGCAAATACTATGCTGTTCTAAAAGACTCTCAAAATAATATAAGTTAAGCATGAGATATCAATAATTTCTACGAAATAAAACCACTGACGTGCTCTAAAAAGATATAAGTGAAGCACTAGAGCAAAATTATCTAGCTCAAAAGATATAAGTGAAGCACATAGAGTATTCTAATAAATTCCGAATCATGTGTGTCGCTCCCAAAGGGTGTGTACAACAAGGATTATTGTGTTAAACTAAAAAGCAAAGACTCATATCATACAAGATGCTCCAAGCAAAACACATATCATGTGGTGAATAAAAATACAGCTCCAAGTAAAGTTACCGATAGACGAAGACGAAAGAGGGGATGCCTTCCGGGGCATCCCCAAGCTTAGGCTTTTGGTTGTCCTTGAATTTACCTTGGGGCGCCTTGGTCATCCCCAAGCTTATGCTCTTGCCACTCCTTATTCCATAATCCATCAAATCTATACCCAAAACTTGAAAACTTCACAACACAAAACTCAATAGAAAATCTCATGAGCTCCGTTAGTGCAAGAAAGAAAACCACCACTTTAAGTTACTGTAATGAACTCAGTATTTATGGTGTTAAACCTACTGTAATAAACGCATTCTTTATTTATATTGGTGTTAAACCTACTGTATTCCAACTTCTCTATGGTTCATACCCTACATACTATCCATAGATTCATCAAAATAAGCAAACAACACACGCAAAACAGAATCTGTCAAAAACAGAACTGTCTGAGTAATCTGTAACTCTCGATACTTATGGAACTCCAAAAATCCTACCAAAATAGTAAGTCCTAAGCAATTTGTCTATTAATCTTCTTTAAAAAGAATCAACTAAAAATCACGTTTCTGAGATTTATTAAAATTATTCTTGTGCGTGCAAAAGTTTCTATTTTTAAGCAAGATCAAATTAACTATCACCCACGATGATCCTATAGGTTCTACTTGGCACAAAGAATAACTAAAACATAAAACCACATCTAACCAGAGGCTAGATGAATTATTTAATACGAAACAGGAGCAAAAAGTAAAGAACAAAAATAAAATTGGGTTGCCTCCCAACAAGCGCTATCGTTTAACGCCCCTAGCTAGGCATAAAAGCGAGAATAGATCTAAGCATTGCCATAATGATAAGGTAAATCACGAAAACTCATCTCATATTCCCTATGTTCAGCAGCAAGTTTTCTTTGTGGAAAGCAAAAGTAATCAAAAGGGCTAAATTTAATGGGACAGAAATCCCCAAGATCAAGCTCGGGAGGTATGGGTTTCTCCTTTGGCCCCTCATATTGCACAACTAATTCATCATTATAAGCATTCTTTTGGCAAAACGTCATGAGCCTTTGCTCAAGAGAAAATCCTAACCCATTGTTTTGAATAGCAAAATCATCATTAAGTTCGGTGATTCTATCAACTTGAACATTGGTAGGAACCTTTTTTCTAAGGATTTCATTATAAGAAACATGATCTAAAGATTGTAAACGCATTTAGTCTTCTTGATTAAAAAGGACCGCCTCCATTGGAGGATGACCAATGTCTACCCTATAGTGTGCAAAAATTTCTTTGGCTTCTTTCATTATAAATCTGAACTCATGTGCCAAAAAGATAGTAGCTGCACGCTTAACAGAAGAATGCTCAATATTGGAAAATTCTAGGAAAATCCTTTGTATGCAAGGATGCATATGCATAAATTGTCTTTCAAGTTCAACTATAAGCAAGGATATAGCATCCGCAAGACTACTCGTTCTATAAAGAATAGATCCACCCATAGAGGTCAAAGCACCAACACAAGTCAAGAAATCTTGAATAACACCTTTTCCAATAATATTACCACTACCAATTCGAAACTTTTTAGTATGTAATATAGCGGGTTCTTCAGCAGGATCATCAAAAGCATCAAAATTTTCCATGTTATTACTATTGTGCTTATCAATGATAACCTCCCCAGTTTCAGACATAGTGACAACAAGTACCACAAGAAGCAAGCGAAAAGGAGGCGAATGGGAAAGAGAGGGCGAATAAAATAGCAAGGGTGAAGTGGGGAAGAGGAAAACGAGAGGCAAGTGGCAAATAATGTAATGCGAGGGAGAAGAGTTTGTGATGGGTACTTGGTCTGTCTCGACTTGTGCGAAGACCTCCCTGACAACGACGCTAGAAATCCTTCTTGCTACCTCTTGAGCACTGCGTTGGTTTCCCCTTGAAGAGGAAAGGGTGATGCAGTAAAGTAGCGTAAGTATTTCCCTCGGTTTTTGAGAACCAAGGTATCAATCCAGTAGGAGGCTACACGCAAGTCCCTCGTACCTACACAAACAAACAAGAACCTCACAACCAACGCGATAAAGGGGTTGTCAATCCCTTCACGACCACTTGCGAAAGTGACATCTGATAGAGATAATAATAAGATAAATATTTTTATGATATGGATTGAAAAGTAAAGATTGCAAAATAAAATAGATCGGAAACTTATATGATGGAAAATAGACCCTGGGGCCATAGGTTTCACTAGTCGCTTCTCTCAAGATAGCATAAGTATTGCGGTGGGTGAACAAATTACTATCGAGCAATTGATAGAAAAGTGCATAGTTATGAGAATATCTAGGCATGATCATGTATATAGGCATCACGTCCGCGACAAGTAGACCGACTCCTACCTGCATCTACTACTATTACTCCACACATCGACCGTTATCCAGCATGCATCTAGAATATTAAGTTCATAAGAACAGAGTAACGCATTAGGCAAGATGACATGATGTAGAGGGATAAACTCAAGCAATATGATATAAACCCCATCTTTTTATCCCTGATGGCAACAATACAATACGTGCCTTGCTGCCCCTGTTGTCACTGGGAAAGGACACTACAAGATTGAACCCAAAGCTAAGCACTTCCCCCATTGCAAGAAAGATCAATCTAGTAGGCCAATCCAAACTGATAATCCGAAGAGACTTGCAAAGAAAACCAATCATACATAAAAGAATTCAGAGGAGAGTCAAATATTTCTCATAGATAAACTTGATGATAAACCCACAATTAATCGGATCTCGACAAACACACCGCAAAAAGAGTTACATTGAATAGATCTCCAAGAAGATGGAGGAGAACTTTGTATTGAGATTCAAAGAGAGAGAAGAAGCCATCTAGCTAATAACCATGGACTCGAAGGTCTATGGTAAACTACTCATAACTCATCGGAGAGGCTATGGTGTTGATGTAGAAGCCCTCAGTGATCGATTCCCCCTCCGACGGAGCGCCGGAAAAGGCTCCAAGATGGGATCTCATGGGTACATAAGGTTGCGGCGGTGGAAATAGGGTTTCGTGGTGCTCCTGGATGTTTTTAGGGTATGTTGATATATATAAGCGAAAGAAGTCAGTCAGGGGAGCCACGAGGGGCGCACAAGTGTGGGGGGTGTGCCCACCCCCCTAGGGCACGCCTCCCTGCCTCGTGGCCACCTCATTTGCTTCTTGACGTGCACTCCAAGTCTTCTGGATTGCGTTTGTTCCAAAAATAACTCTCCCGAAGGTTTCATTCCATTTGGACTCCATTTGATATTCCTTTTCTACGAAACACTCAAATAGGCAAAAAAAAGCAATTTGGGCTGGGCCTCCGGTTAATAGGTTAGTCCCAAAAATAATATAAAGTGTATAATAAAGCGAAATTGCATAGGAGCACTCGGCACACTGAAATCTGCCCCATTAATTCTCATCGGGATCCGCAATCACTATATTAGCAGATTTGTATTGAAAGTTTGTTTGTCGCGTATTCATCGTGCACTGCTTGGTATATCCATGCCAGAGTCCACGCGCTTCTATCCTTGAGGCTGATCTTTTTGTCCAAGTGTGGTTGAGCTAGCCTCAACCGCTATCTCCCCAACCACCTATCAGTCTTCAATGCACAGGCTCCTCCCCAACGGCACTCGCCTCTTCACACACATCGGTCATTTTTCTCCTTGGGCACGCTCATAAAAAGCCATCTTCCTCACAAATCCCATGTTCATTCGACAAATTGCACACAAAGTCATGCATCATACTAATTTCTAAACCTTGAACTGACACCTAAAAGTTTTCGTTCGATCTCCATCCAATTTCCACTGATCGACTATTTTCACTTATCACAAATTATACTTACCGAAGTAACCGGAAGTAACAAACATTTTCACTGACCCAACTTTACCTCCATAATGTTTTATTCACACCATGCAATTAAGTCATTGTACAAAAGTCGTGCAACCAATCAATGCAAGCAGAAATTACAGACAAATTCAATATACTTGGTCCCACCATGCAGCAAATCTAGCAGTGTGCCACTATACTAGAACAACCACGTACGCTATTCATCCTCACTTATAAATAGCCATATCTCACTACCCTAGAACCCAAGACACACATACCACCACTCGCAACCCACCTCCCACAACCCACACAAACAAAAGAAATCTCCAGGCATATCCCCCATGCTGATCAAACCATAGTTCCATCAATTCCGTTTCAAAAAATAGTTCCATCAAGATCTGCTCCCTCTTAAGCAATATGTAGATGACAACATGGTTACCTTCCATTGCCTCCATTGACCGGATCCACCCGCTGATTTGGAGAAGGAATCATCCCAGTTCGCCAAGATATAGAATAGCTCCAATTTCTAGCTAATAAGTGGACGGCGCCGAACCACACCACACTATATACCCTCTTTCTCTATTTCTAGAATGTTTGGAAGAAGAACAGTTCGCTCACCCGAGAGTTATCCTGCTTCTGCTCAGATCATCAGTGAAGTCTGAGCCGGGTCGAAGGTAACTCGGGGAGGTTGGTGACGAAAGATTGAATTAATTAGCCACACCCATTGTTCTGTACCCTAAAATGCCCTCCTTGCAGCTTTATTAAATGCCGAAGCACAGGTCCGTACTGTTGACTTGTACGCCGGGTCACGTATTAACCGTCAACAAACATTTCCTCCAGAGTTGCGCAGATCCCGAGATAGCTGGGGGCGGATGCGATTTTGGTGGGGCGAGTCGCCGAGTGCTCCTAATCCGCTTCCGTAATAAATCCCATAAACATCCAAAATGGGTAATATAATAGCATGGAACAATAAAAAAATTATAGATACGTTGGAGACGTATCAAGCATCCCCAAGCTTAATTCATGCTCGTCCTCGAGTAGGTAAATGATAAAAGCAGAATTTTTGATGTGGAATGCTACCTAGCATATTTATCAATGTAATTCTCTTTATTATGGCATGAATGTTCAGATCCAAATGATTCAAAATAAAAGTTCATATTAACATAAAAATAGTAATACTTCAAGCATACTAACAAATAATCATGCCATATCAAAATAACATAGCCAAAGAAAGCTTATCCCTACCAAATCATATAGTTTTGGCTATGCTTCATTTTCGTCACACAAAATACTCCCATCATGCACAACCCCGGTTTCAGCCAAGCAATTGGTTCATACTTTTTAAGGCGCTTCAGCCTTTTCAACTCTCGTGCAATACACGAGCGTAAGCCATGGATATAGCAATATATGGGTGTAATAGAATAGTGGTTGTGGAGAAGAAAAAAGGGAGAAGATAGTATCACATCAACTAGGCGTATCAACGGGCTATGGAGATGCCCATTAATAGATATCAATGTGAGTGAGTAGGGATTGCCATGCAACAGATGCACTAGAGCTATAAATGTATGAAAGCTCAACAAAAGAAACTAAGTGGGTGTGCATCCAACTCACTTGATCATGAAGACCTAGGGCATTTTGAGGAAGCCCATCATTGGAATATACAAGCCAAGTTGTATAATGAAAAATTCCCACTAGTATATGAAAGTGACAACATAGGAGACTCTCTATCATGAAGATCATGGTGCTACTTTGAAGCAAAAGTGTGGAAAAAGGATAGTAACATTGTCCTTCTATCTTTTTCTCTCATTTTTTAGGTGGGCATCTTTGGCCTCTTTTTTATTTGGGCTTCTTTGGCCTCTTTTATTTTTCATAAAGTCCAGAGTCTCATCCTGACTTGTGGGGGAATCATAGTCTCCATCATCCTTTCCTCACTTGGGACAATGCTCTAATAATGAAGATCATCACACTTATATTGATTTACAACTCAAGAATTACAACTGAATACTTAGAACAAAATATGACTCTATGTGAATGCGTCCGGCGGTGTACCGGGATATGCAATGAATCAAGAGTGACATGTATGAAAGAATTATAAAGGTTGCCTTGCCACAAATACGATGTCAACCGCATGATCATGGAAAAGCAATATGACAATGATGGAGCGTGTCATAATAAACGGAACGGTGGAAAGTTGCATGGCAGTATATCTCAGAATGGCTATGGAAATGCCATAATAGGTAGGTATGGTGTCTGTTTTGAGGAAGGTAAATGGTGGGTGTATGATACCGACGAAAGTTGCGCGACACAAGAGAGGCTAGCAATTGTGGAAGGGTGAGAGTGTGTATAATCCATGGACTCACATTAGTCATAAAGAACTCATATACTTATTGCAAAAGTTTATTAGCCCTCGAAGAAAAGTACTACTACGCCTGCTCCTAGGGGAAGGGTTGGTCGGAGTTAACCATTGTGCGATCCCGACCTCCAGACATAAGGAAGGCAATCAAAAGAACACCCCATGCAACAAATTTGTCACACAACGTTTACCATATGTGCACGCTATGGGACTTGCCAACTTTAACACAAGTATTTCTCAATTTCATAATTACCCAACTAGCATGACTCTAACATTACCACCGTTATATCTCAAAACAATTATCAAGTATCAAATTGATCATAGTGTTTCATGCACTTTGTATGATAGTTTTTATTATACCCAACTTGGATGCCCATCATATTAGGACTAATTTTATAACCAAAGCAAATACCATGCTGTTCTAAGAGACTCTCAAAATAATATAAGTGAAGCATGAGAGATCAATAATTTCTACAAAATAAAACCACCACCGTGCTCTAAAAAGATATAAGTGAAGCACTAGAGCAAAATTATCTAGCTCAAAATATATAAGTGAAGCAGATAGAGTATTCTAATAAATTCCGAATCATGTGTGTCGCGCCCGAAAGGTGTGTACAGCAAGGATGATTGTGTTAAACTAAAAATAAAAGACTCATATCATACAAGACGCTCCAAGCAAAACACATATCATGTGGTGAATAAAAATATAGCTCCAAGTAAAGTTACCGATAGACAAAGACGAAAGAGGGGATGCCTTCCGGGGCATCCCCAAGCTTAGGATTTTGGTTGTCCTTGAATTTACCTTGGGGTTCCTTGGGCATCCCCAAGCTTAGGCTCTTGCCACTCCTTATTCCATAATTCATCAAATCTTTACGCAAAACTTGAAAACTTCACAATAGAAAACTCAACGGAAAATCTCATGAGCTTCGTTAGTGCAAGAAAGCAAACCACCACTTTAAGGTACTGTAATGGACTCATTTTTTATTTATATTGGTGTTAAACCTACTGTATTACAACTTCTCTATGGTTCATACCCACGGATACTAGCCATAGATTCATCAAAATAAGCAAACAACACACGAAAAACAGAATCTGTCAAAAACAGAACAGTCTGTAGTAATCGGTAATTCTCGATTACTTGTGGAACTCTAAAAATCCTACCAAAATAGTAAATCCTTGGAAATTTGTCTATTAATCTTCTGCAAAAATAATAAACTAAAAATCATGTTTCTGTGATTTATTAAAATTATTCTCATGCGTGCAAAAGTTTCTGTTTTTCAGCAAGATCAAATTAACTATCACCCAAGATGATCCTATAGGTTCTACTTGGAACAAACACTAATTAAAACATAAAACCACATCTAACCAGAGGCTAGATGAATTATTTAATACGAAACAGGAGCAAAAGGTAAAGAACAAAAATAAAATTGGGTTGCCTCCCAACAAGGGCTATCGTTTAACGCCCCTTGCTAGGCATAAAAGCGAGAATAGATCTAAGCATTGCCATAATGATAAGGTAAATCACGAAAACTCATCTCATATTCCCTACGTTCAGCAGCAAGTTTTCTTTGTGGCAAGCAAAATTAATCAAAAGGGCTAAATTTAATGGGACAGATGTCCCCAAGATCAAGCTCGGGAGGTATGGGTTGCTCCTTTGGCCCCTCATATTGCACAACCAATTCATCATTATAGGCATTCTTTTGGCAAAAAGTAATGAGCCTTTGCTCAAGATAAAATCCTAACCCATTGTTTTGAATAGCAAAATCATCATTAAGTTCAGAGATTCTATCAACTAGAACATCGTTAGGAACCTTTTTTTCTAAGGTTTTCATTATAAGAAACATGATCTAAAGATTGTAAACGCATTAAGTCTTCTTTATTAAAAAAGAACGCCTCTATGGGAGGACGACCAGCGTCAACCCTATAGTGCGCAAAAACTTCTTTGGCTTATTTCATTATAAATCTAAACTCATGTGCCAAAAAGACAGTAGCTGTACGCTTAACAGAAGAATGCTCAATATTGGAAATTTTTAGGAAAATCCTTTGTATGCAAGGATGCATATGCACAAATAGTCTTTCAAGTTCAACTATAAGCAAGGATATAGCATCTGCAAGACTACTAGTTCTATAAAGAATATATCCACCAATAGAGGGCAGAGCAACGGCACAAGTAAAGAAATCTTGAATAACCGCTTTTCCAATAATATTGCCTCTACCGATTCAAAAGTTTTTAGTATGTAAGATAGTGGGTTCTTCAGCAGGATCATCAAAAGCATCAAAATTTTCCATGGTATTACTATTTTCCTTATCAACGATAACCTCCCTAGTTTCAGACATAGTGACAACAAGTACCACAAGAAGCAAGCGAAAAAGAGGCGAACAGGAAAGAGAGGGCGAGTAAAACGGCAAGGGTGAAGTGGGGGAGAGGAAAACGAGAGGAAAATGGAAAATAATGTAATGCGAGGGAGAAGAGTTTGTGATGGGTACTTGGTATGTCTTGACTTGTGCGAAGACCTCCCCGACAACGGCGCCAGAAATCCTTCTTGCTACCTCTTGAGCACTGCGTTGGTTTTCCCTTGAAGAAGAAAGGGTGATGCAGCAAAGTAGCGTAAGTATTTCCCTCAGTTTTTTAGAACTAATGTATCAATCCAGTAGGAGGCTACACGCAAGTCCCTCGTACCTACACAGACAAACAAGAACCTCACAACGAAAGCGATAAAGGGGTTGTCAATCCCTTGACGACCACTTGCGAAAGTGAGATCTGATAGAGACAATAATAAGATAAATATTTTTGGTATTTTTATGATATAGATTCAAGAGTAAAGATTGCAAAATAAAATAGATCGGAAACTTATATGATGGAAAATAGACCTGGGGGCCATAGGTTTCGCTAGTGGCTTCTCTCAAGAGAGCATAAGTATTACGGTGGGTGAACAAATTACTGTCGAGCAATTGATAGAAAAGTGCATATTTATGAGAATGTCTAGGCATGATCATGTATATATGTATCACGTCCGCGACATGTAGATCGAAATGATTCTGCATCTACTACTATTACTCCACACATCTACCGCTATCTAGCATGCATCTAGATTATTAATTTCAAAAGAACAAAGTAACACATTAGGCAATATGACATGATGTAGAGGGATAAAATCAAGCAATATGATATAAACCCCATCTTTTTATCCTTGTTGGCAACACTACAATACGTGCCTTGCTTCCGCAGGTGTCACTGGAAAAGCACACCGCAAGATTGAACCCAAAGCTAAGCACTCCTCCCATTGCAAGAAAGATCAATCTAGTAGGCCAAACCAAACTGATAATTGAAGAGACTTGCAAAGATAACCAATCATACATAAAAGAATTCAGAGGAGATTCAAATATTTCTCATAGATAAACTTGATCTTAAACCCAAAATTCATCGGATCTCGACAAACACACCGCAAAAAGAGTTACATCGAATAGATCTCCAAGAAGATCGAGGAGAACTGTGTATTGAGATTCAAAGAGAGAGAAGAAGCCATCTAGCTAATAACTATGGACCCAAAGGTCTGTGGTAAACTACTCACAACTCATCGCAGAGGCTATGGTGTTGATGTAGAAGCCCTCCGTGATTGATTCCCCCTTCGGCGGAGCGCCGGAAAAGGATCCAAGATGGGATCTGACGGGTACATAAGGTTGCGGCGGTGGAAATAGGGTTTCGTGGTGCTCCTGGATGTTTTCAGGGTATGTTGATATATATAGGCGAAAGAAGTCTATATATATCAACATACCCTGAAAACATCCAGGAGCACCACGAAACCCTATTTCCACCGCCGCAACCTTCTGTATCCACGAGATCCCATCTTGGAGCCTTCGCCGGCGCTCCTCCAGAGGGGGAATCGACCACGGATGGCCTCTACATCATCTCCAAGGCCTTTCCGATGAGTTGTGAGTAGTTGACCACAGACCTTCGGGTCCATGGTTATTAGCTAGATGGCTTCTTCTCTCTCTTTGAATCTCAATACACAGTTCTCCTTGATCTTCTTGGAGATCTATTCAATGTAACTCTTTTTGCGGTGTGTTTGTCGAGATCCGATGAATTGTGGGTTTATGATCAAGTTTATCTATGAGAAATATTTGAATCTCCTCTGAATTCTTTTATGTGTGATTGGTTATCTTTGCAAGTCTCTTCGAATTATCAGTTTGGTTTGTCCTACTAGATTGATCTTTCTTGCAATGAGAGAAGTGCTTAGCTTTAGGTTCAATCTTGCAGTGTCCTTTCCCAGTGACAGCAGGGGCAGCAAGGCACGTATTGTATTGTTGCCATCGAGGATAAAAAGAAGGGGTTTATATAATATTGCATGAATTTATCCCTCTACATCATGTCATCTTTCTTAATGCGTTACTCTGTTCATTATGAACTTAATACTCTAGATGCATGCTAGATAGCGGTCGATGTGTGGAGTAATAGTAGTAGATGTAGGCAGGAGTCAGTCTACTTGTCACGGATGTGATGCCTATATACATGATCATGCCTAGATAATCTCATAATTATTCGCTTTTCTATCAATTGCTCGACAGTAATTTGTTCACCCACCGTAATACTTATGCTATCTTGAGAGATGCCACTAGTGAAACCTATGGCCCCTGGGTCTATCTTTTATCATATAAGCTTTCATCTACTTTTATTTGCATCTTTACTTTTCCAATCTATATCATAAAATACCAAAAATATATTTATCTTACATATTATCTCTATCAGATCTCACTTTCGCAAGTGGTCGTGAAGGGATTAACAACCCCTTTATTGCGTTGGTTGCGAGGTTCTTGTTTGTTTGTGTAGGTGCGTGGGGCTTTTGAGGAGCCTCCTACTGGATTGATACCTTGGTTCTCAAAAACTGAGGGAAATACTTGCGCTACTTTGCTGCATCACCCTTTCTTCTTCAAGGAAAACCAATGCAAGCTCAAGACGTAGCAAGAAGGATTTCTGGCGCCGTTGCCGGGGAGGTCTTCGCTCAAGTCAAGACACACTAAGTACCCATCACAAACTCATCTCCCTCACATTACATTATTTGCCATTTGCCTCTCGTTTTCCTCTCCCCCACTTCACCCTTGAAGTTTTATTCGCCCTCTCTTTCCCAATCTCCTCTCTCTTTCGTTTGCCTTTTTTGCTTTTGTATAGGATTGCTTGTCACTATGGCGCAAGGTAATACCAAATTGTGTGATTTTTCCAATACCAGTAATAATGATTTCCTTAGTACTCCGATTGCTCCTCTTAATGATGTTGAGTCTTGTGAAATCAATGTTTCTTTGCTGAATCTTGTTATGAAAGATCAATTCTCCGGCCTTCCTAGTGAAGATGTCGCTTCCCATCTAAACAACTTTGTTGATTTGTGTGAGATGCAAAAGAAGAAAGATACAGATAATGATATTGTTAAATTGAAGTTATTTCCGTTTTCACGTAGAGATCGTGCTAAAGTTTGGTTTTTGTCTTTGCCTAAAAATAGTATTGATTCATGGAATAAGTGCAAAGATGCTTTTATCTCTAAGTATTTTCCTCCCGCTAAGATCATCTCTCTTAGGAACGATATTATGAATTTTAAACAACTTGATCATGAGCATGTTGCCCAATCTTGGGAAAGAATGAAATTGATGATTTGCAATTGCCCTACTCATGGTTTGAACTTATGGATGATCATACAAATTTTTTATGCCGGATTGAATTTTTCTTCTAGAAATCTTTTAGTTTCTGCCGCGGGAGGCACTTTTATGGAAATAACCTTAGGAGAATCTACTAAACTCCTTTATAACATTATGGCTAATTATTCTCAATGGCACACCGAAAGATCTACTAGTAAAAAAGTGCATGCTATAGAAGAAATTAATGTTTTGAGTGGAAAGATGGATGAACTTATGAAATTGTTTGCTACTAAGAGTGCTCCTATTGATCCCAACGATATGCCTTTGTCTACTTTGATTGAGAATAATACTGAATCTATGGATGTGAACTTTGTTGGTAGGAATAATTTTGGTAACAATGCTTATAGAGGAAATTTTAATCCTAGTCCGTTCCCTAGTAATTCCTGTAATAATTATGGTAATTCCTACAATAATTCTTATGGTAATTTTAATAAGATTCCCTCTAATTTTGAGAATAGTGTTAAAGAATTTATGATCTGTCAAAAGAATTTTAATGCTTTGCTTGAATAAAAATTGCTTAAAGTTGATGATTTGGCTAGGAACGTTGATAGACTTTCGCTTGATGTTGATTCTTTGAAACTTAGATCTACTCCTCCTAAGCATGATATCAATGAGTCTCTCAAAGCCATGATAATTTCCATTGATGAGTGCAAAGAAAGAACCGCTAGATTGCGTGCTAAGAAAGATTGCTTTGTAAAAGCGTGTTCTTCTAGTTTCCATGAAAATAATGATGAAGATCTAAAAGTTATTGATGTGTCCCCTATTAAATCTTTGTTTTGCAATATGAATCTTCATAATGATGGGACTGGAGATGAGTCAACTTTATTCAAAAGGCGTCCCAATGATTCATAGTTCTTAGATCTTGATGCTAAATTTGGTAAAAGTGGGAATGGAGAGGTCAAGACTTTAAATAGCATTGAACTCACTATCTTGGATTTCAAGGAATTTAATTATGATAATTGTTCTTTAGTAGATTGTATTTCCTTGTTGCAATCCGTGTTGAATTCTCCTCATGCTTATAGTCAAAATAAAGCTTTTACCAAACATATCGTTGATGCCTTGATGCAATCTTATGATGAAAAACTTAATTTGGCAGTTTGTATACCTAGAAAACTTTATGATGAGTGGGAACCTACTATAAAGATTAAAATTAAAGATCATGAGTGTTATGCTTTGTGTGATTTAGGTGCTAGTGTTTCCATGATTCCGAAAACTCTATGTGATATTCTAGGTTTCCATGATCTTGATGATTGCTCTTTAAATTTGCACCTTGCGGATTCCACCATTGAGAAACCTATGGGAAGGATCAAGGATGTTCTTATTGTTGCAAATAGGAATTATGTGCCCGTAGATTTTATCGTTCTTGACATAGATTGCAATCTTTCTTGTCATATTATTCTTGGTAGACCTTTCCTTAGAACGATTGGTGCAATTATTGATATGAAGGAAGGGAATATTAGATTCCAGTTTCCATTAAGAAAAGGCATGGAACACTTTCCAAGAAAGAAAGTTAAATTACCTTATGAATCTATCATGCGAGCTACTTATGAATTGAGTGCCAAAGATGGCACTACTTAGATCTATCCTCGCTTTTATGCCTAGCTTGGGGCGTTAAACAATAGCGCTAGTTGGGAGGCAACCCAATTTTATCTTTGTTTTTGTTTTTGCTTCTGTTCAGTAATAAATTTTTCATCTACCTTCTGTTTAGATGTGTTTTCATTTTTTAATTAGTGTTTGTGCCAAGTAGAACCTATAGGATAACCTATGGTAATAGTTAATTTGATTCTGCTGAAAAACAGAAACTTTGTGCACACGAAAATAATTTTAGTAATTCACCGAAATGTGCTTTTGCATTGATTATTTTTTCTGTAGATCAATAGACAAATTTCCCAGGGCTTCCTATTTTGGTAGGATTTTTAAAGTTCCAGAAGTATTCGAGAGTTACAGATTGCTACAGACTGTTCTGTTTTTGACAGATTCTGTTTTTTGTGTGTTGTTTGCTTATTTTGATGCATCTATGGCTAGTATGTAGGGTATGAACCATAGAGAAGTTGGAATACAGTAGGTTTAACACCAATATAAATAAAGAATGCGTTTATTACAGTACCTTATGTGGTGGTTTTTCTTTCTTGCACTAACAGAGCTTATGAGATTTCCTATTGAGTTTTGTGTTGTGAAGTTTTCATGTTTTGGGTAAAGATTTGATGGACTATGGAATAAGGAGTGGCAAGAGCCCAAGCTTGGGGATGCCCATGGCACCCCAAGATATTCAAGGATAACCAAAAGCCTAAGCTTGGGGATACCCCGGAAGGCATCCCCTCTTTCGTCTTTGTCTATCGGTAACTTTACTTGGAGCTATATTTTTATTCGCCACATGATATGTGTTTTGCTTGGAGCGTCTTGTATGATATTAGTCTTTGCTTTTTAGTTTACCACAATCATCCTTGCTGTACACACCTTTTTGGAGAAGCCCACTTGATTAGAATTTATTAGAATACGATATGTGCTTCACTTATATCTTTTGAGCTAGATAGTTTTGCTCTAGTACTTCACTTATATATTTTAGAGCACGGCGGTGGCTTAATTTTGAAGAAATTGTTGATCTCTCATGCTTCACTTATATTATTTTGAGAGTCTTTTAGAATAGCATGGTATTTGCTATGGTTATAAATTTGGTCCTAGAATGATGAGCATCCAGGTTGCCGCACAACCTTCGCCGGTATCATGCACCCATTATTTACCTTCCTCAAAACAGCCACCATACCTACCTATTATGGCATTTCCATAGCCATTCTGAGATATATTGCCATGCAACTCTCCACCGTTCCGTTTATTATGACACATTCCACCATTGTCATATTGCTCTTTGCATCATCATGTAGTCGACATCGTATTTTGTGGCAAGGCCACCTTCATAATTTTTTAATACATGTCACTCTTGATTCATTGCATATCCCGGTACACCGCTGGAGGCATTCACATAGAGTCAAATTTTGTTCTAAGTATTGAGTTGTAAATCAATAAAAAAGTGTGATGATCTTCATTATTAGAGCATTGTCCCAAGTTAGGAAAGGATGATGGAGACTATGATTCCGCCACAAGTCGAGATGAGACTTTGGACTTTATATTTATAAAAGAGAGAGGCCAAAGAGCCCACCAAATAAATAAAAAAGGAAGGCCAAATAAAAAAATGAGAGAAAAAGAGAGAAGGGACAATGCTACTATCCTTTTTACCACACTTGTGCTTCAAAATAGCACCATGATCTTCATGATAGAGAGTCTCCTATGTTGTCACTTTCATATACTAGTGGGAATATTTCATTATAGAACTTGGCTTGTATATTCCAATGACGGGCTTCCTCAAATTGCCCTAGGTCTTCGTGAGCAAGCGAGTTGGATGCACACCCACTTAGTTTCTTTTGTTGAGCTTTCATACATTTATAGCTCTAGTGCATCCGTTGCATGGAAATCCCTACTCACTCACATTGATATCTATTAACGGGCATCTCCATAGCCCATTGATACGCCTAGTTGATGTGAGACTATCTTCTTCCTTTTTTGTCTTCACAACCACCACCATATACCACATATAGTGCTATGTCCATGGCTTGCGCTCATGTATTGCGTAAGAGTTGAAAAAGCTGAAGCGCATTAAAAAGTATGAACCAATTGCTTGGCTGAAACCGGGGTTGTGCATGATGGGAGTATTTTGTGTGATGAAAATGAAGCATTGCCTAACTATATGATTTTGTAGGGATGAGCTTTCTTTGGCTATGCTATTTTGGTAATACATGATTATTTGTTAGTATGCTTCAAGTATTACTATTTTTATGTTTTCACTACAACAGGAACCCCCCTTCAGCAACACATCGATGAGTTTTTATACATCCATATATGCGTTGCTAGGGCCTACACCAACGGATTATTATGCGTTGTCGTTGGTGGCGTTGCTAGGGTGTACTGCAACGTATATACATGTGTTGGTAAATGCCACGTAGATGTGTTGTAAGGTAGCAACATAGAGTTAAGAGTCTAACAACACATCATATGCGTTGGTGGCTATCATCATTGTAAAGACTAGAGGCTTTGGCACATAGCGTGAATAATTGATTGTATTTTATAAATTGACATCCACAATTATTAGTTCAATATATAGTGTATAGGAGGCACAATACAATAAACGGAAAGATCTCATATATTAAATCAATTATGTTACATTACACAAGCTCCAAACATTACAAGATGTGAAGCTATCTACTAGTAGCAAAATTCTCGACCTTCCAATCAACTATAAAGTTTGAAACATTGTCCTAAAAATGACAATCTAATTATCCCCATTCTCTGCCTTGCAATCAACATTGTAGCAATGCATCATCGTTTTATCTCGGCAATCTACAAAACAAATACTGAGATGAGTAACTTGCGGTAGAGAAAATCAGGTTCATAGTGCACAGAAATGTAGAGGAGAACATACAAATGTTGAAGGCCGTCACATTAGTAGCATTGTAGGCCGAAAAGGAGCAACATCCTACATCTTACACACTCTTGATCATTGTTTTCTTATGAAGAAATCTGCTAGATGTCAATTGAGTTCAAGTAAACCTTGAAGCAAACACACAATGTAAGATGAGGTACTTTGGAAAAAAAACATGTGCTGACATACCACACAACCTTCATTTTCATAGAAAGATGTGCAGTTCACTTGAACAAATAGATACAAGGTTTTAACAATTTAAAAATACTTTATGTTGAAAGAAATAATATCAGCATCGAGTTAAAAAGGAACAATATAAGCATCAAGTTAAAAAGGAACAATATAAGCATCAAGTACAATACTATATACAGTTATACAAACAGATGTCATGTAATCTGTTCCTTCCTACTCAATGATTAGATTTTAGTACAACAGTAGCAAGGCAAATTTTAGTACAACAATGCAAAAAAATGTAACAAGATAATTTAGTAAAACAAGGTAAATTTTAGAATAAAGTAACAGAGCAAACTTTAGAACAAGAAGTCTAACTATCTTGTCAAAATAGTATACTAGTCTCTCCAACTTACAGGACCCTTAGCAACTCTGTATTTAATTGTACAGATCAGTTTAGTACAATATTTACATCAGCATAAAATCGACGAGGACTGTCATAAGATATCAGACATAGGATTGCATCAAAATAGCATAATGAGTAATGTAGATTGGGAAATTACACACTTCTTTGCTCAAGTATCATCAACACAAGATTTTCTAGAAGATATCTGAGACATTTGATGTTTCTACATAAGCACACACGTACAAATTAATATTTGAGAGAAAGCCAGAAGAAATTTCCTGAACTTTTCAGCATCCCAGCTGCAGACATCACATGAATGTTCACCTTGGCATCCATCTTTTCTTTTTTAGATTGGGCAATCTCTCCGCAATCTATAAATCAAATCTAGGCCGTGGCATCATCTTTAGTTTATCAAAGATGTTTTGCAATCAAAATGGCCCAGTGTCGTTTACTATGCAAAGTAGGGTGCATTACCTTGAGCATATTGATGTTTACTCAACTCCTAATCTGAGAAATTGACCAAAGAAGAACCTGTGAGACATAAATATTTTGTGGTCTTGAGAAGAATCGGATGCTAATTGAAGGAAGTTGAGAGCCAACAACATGTCGAATACCACAAGTTCTGAACTTCTGATTGAGTAATTGGAGCAAGGTAAAATCTTACAGGGTTATGACTCGAGCACTTAAGTTCTTACTAAAACAAGTCAAGAAACAACAAAACGTGTTAAAGTCATAGTATACCACAGGAACGAAGAACCTTAAATCCTAGGGGAACGAAGAACCTTACATCTAGTAACTTCACCATCTTACATAGTTCCTACATCTAGTAACTTCACCATCTTAAATCCTAGGGGAACGAAGAACCTTACAATGTAAGAACGAAACTAATACCACCGTTTTCTCTAGCGGAGTTGGCACTAATCGAGGGCGACTTGGGCAGCTCGGCAGCTCCACAACATGTGGGCATCACGAGAAAAGCTAAAATGTTGCTCGTCGTCGCTAAATAATTCTGTAGTGCTGCCTCCACACCATTCTTCATGCACTGCAAGGAAAATATCAAACAAAAAACTTCATGCTGAACTCAGGAGGCGGATCAAAAATTGAAACTGAGTCAGTGATTAGTAAAATAAGGGAGACAATGTTTTGGTAAGTCACAATCATCCTGCAGCCATGATGTTCATCGACACAACAGATCGAACTACTACTACTACTATGTACCATGAGAATGCAATCCAACACACATGCACACGCACACGCAGATAGATACACATAGACACAGACACATGCACGCGCACGCACCTGTTGGCTGAAGATAGTCAGTTTTAGAACCTGCAAGGGAAAATGAAATTAAGGATTATATATACAGTCAAGAGGAATATTAGGACGGGCATTTGACACTTATTCCTAAGGTATTACACAATCTGTGATTGGGAAATTGTTAAGGATTCATCCACGCACATGGCAGCAAGCAAGAACTACTGAAAAAAAGGACGCACACATTCTTCCGAAATTAACACATACGGACAAGTGGTGAATCACTCAACAATACATCACAATAGATTAACCCAACTAGAAACGACTGGCTTGCATGTGCAGAACTAGATAGCACATTGAGATATGCAAGCACGAAACAGAAATACCTAGAATCATGAAGTGAACTGAATTAGAATTATTTGAGCCTCCGGCAAGGTCACTGACTATGGTGGGGTGTTATCCAGTCATAAAGTACGACACCACAATGGCTAAAACTAGGTAGCGTAGATCACAATCATGATTTCCAGCAAATAATTGACCATCGTATGAAGGCCATCTCACCACAAAGCACCAGAGAGTGCACGGGTAGAGGAGCAAAGTGCCTTACCAAACGGTCGATGTCGAAGGCAAGGTAGCCGAGGTGGAGCAGCACTGTCGAGCCTGAGCCGGCAGCGGCGGATATGGAGATGCAGGGTAGATGACCTACGCAAGATTCACACCGGCGACCCATGATAGCTAGGGTTCCTGTATCGGCATGTGCATGACAGCGGAGGTCATCACGGTGGCGGAGGATCGTAGGAGAGGACTGAGGGGCAGCCGGGATGGTGAGATAAATCAAGGGAGAGCACCAGAGCTTGCTGAAATCGGTGGTGCCATGCAGCGCCTTGGTCATGGAGCTCGGGTGAGAGGGGAATCAGGGTAGGGAAGGACTGAGATTGCACGTAGGGAAAAAACATGGTGGAGGTGCGGGAGGTTAGATTTTTTCTAGGGAGAGGAGGTTAGTGCTAAGTAGGGGAGGTGGGATAAGTACGTGAGGTGGGAGGTTGAAACAAACAACACATATTTCCATATCGTTGGTAGATATGCGTTGGTATAGCTAGGTTTTTGTTGTAGTGTTTGTAAGCTTTTATCTTTAATCATTTTGATCTGAACAATCATGCCACAATAAAGAAAATTACATTGATAATTATGCTAGGTAGCATTCCACATCAAAACTTCTGTTTTTATCATTTACCTACTCGAGGACGAGCAGGAATTAAGCTTGGGGATGCTTGATACGTCTCCAACGTATCTATAATTTTTGATTGTTCCATGCTATTATATTACCCGTTTTGGATGTTTATGGGCTTTACTCTACACTTTTATATCATTTTTGGGACTAACCTACTAACCGAAGGCCCAGCCTGAATTCCTTTTTTTTGCCTATTTCAGTGTTTCGAAGAAAAGGAATATCAAACAGAGTCCAAACGGAATGAAACCTTCGGGAGCGATCTTTTTGGAACAAACGTGATCCAGGGGACTTGGAGTGGACGTCAAGCAACAAAGGAGGCAGCCACGAGGGTGCCCTGCGCGCCCCCTACAGGTGGGCGCGCCCCCACCCTCGTGGGCCCCTCGAGCGTCCACCGACCTACTTCTTCCTCCTATATATACCCACGTACCCTGAAAACATCCAGGAGCACCACGAAAAACTATTTCCACCGCCGCAATCTTCTGTATCCGCGAGATCCCAGCTTGGAGTCTTCGTCAGCGCTCCGCCGGAGGGGGAATCGACCATGGAGGGCCTCTACATCATCTCCAAGGCCTTTCCGATGAGTTGTGAGTAGTTTACCACAGACCTTCGGGTCAATAGTTATTAGCTAGATGGCTTCTTCTCTCTCTCTCAATCTCAATACAAAGTTCTCCTTGATCTTCTTGGAGATCTATTCGATGTAACTCTTTTTGTGGTGTGTTTGTCGAGATCCATTGAATTGTGGGTTTATGATCAAGTTTATCTATGAGAAATATTTGAATCTCCTCTGAATTCTTTTATGTGTGATTAAGTTATCTTTGCAAGTCTCTTCGAATTATCAGTTTGGTTTGGCCTACTAGATTGATCTGTCTTGCAATGGGAGAAGTGCTTAGCTTTGGGTTCAATCTTGCGGTGTCCTTTCCCATGATAGCAGGGTCAGCAAGGCACGTATTGTATTGTTGCCATCGAGGATAAAAAGATGGGGTTTATATCATATTGCATGAGTTTATCCCTCTACATCATGTCATCTTTCTTAATGCATTACTCTGTTCTTTGTGAAATTAATACTCTAGATGCATGCTGGATAGCGGTCGATGTGTGGTGTAATAGTAGTAGATGCAGGCAGGAGTCGGTCTACTTGTCATGAACGTGATGCCTATATAAATGATCATGCCTAGATAATCTCATAATTATTCGCTTTTCTATCAATTGCTCGACAGTAATTTGTTCACCCACCATAATACTTATGCTATCTTGAGGGAAGCCACTAGTGAAACCTATGGCCCCCGGGTCTTTCTTTTATCATATAAGCTTTCATGTACTTTTATTTGCATCTTTACTTTTCCAATCTATATCATAAAATACCAAAAATATATTTATCTTACCATATTATCTCCATCAGATCTCACTTTCGCAAGTGGCCGTGAAGGGATTGACAACCCCTTTATTGCGTTGGTTGCGGGGTTCTTGTTTGTTTGTGTAGGTGCGTGGGACTTTTGAGGAGCCTCCTACTGGATTGATACCTTGGTTCTCAAAAACTAAGGGAAATACTTATGCTACTTTGCTGCATCACCCTTTCCTCTTCGAGGAAAACCAACGCAAGCTCAAGACGTAGCAGTGGCCGCCTCGTTTGATTCTCGACGTCCACTCCAAGTCTTCTAGATTGCGCTTGTTCCAAAAATAACTCTCCCAAAGGTTTCATTCCGTTTGGACTCCGTTTGATATTCCTTTTCTGCGAAACACTGAAATAGGCAAAAAAACAACAATTTGGGTTGGGCCTCCGGTTAATAGGTTAGTCCCAAAAACTAATATAAAAGTGTATAATAAAGCCCATAAACATACAAAACGGGTAATATAATATCATGGAACAATAAAAAATTATAGATACGTTTGCTACATCTTGAGCTTGCATTGGTTTTCCTTGAAGAATAAAGGGTGATGCAGCAATAGTAGCATAAGTATTTCCCTCAGTTTTTGAGAACCAAGGTATCAATCCAGTAGGAGGCTCCTCAAAAGTCCCACGCACCTACACAAACAAACAAAGAACTCGCAACCAACGCAATAAAGGGGTTGTCAATCCCTTCACTGCCACTTGCGAAAGTGAGATCTAATAAAGATAGTATGATAAGATAAATATATTTTGGGTATTTTATAATATAGATGCAAAAAGTAAAGATGCAAATAAAAGTAAATTGGAAGCAAATATGATAAGAGATAGACCCAGGGGCCATAGGTTTCACTAGTGGCTTCTCTCAAGATAGCATAAGTATTACGATGGGTGAACTAATTACTGTCGAGCAATTGATAGAAAAGCGAATAATTATGAGATTATCTAGGCATGATCATGTATATAGGCATCACGTCCGCAACAAGTAGACCAACTCCTGCCTGCATCTACTACTATTACTCCACACAACGACCGACTCCTGCCTGTATCTAGAGTATTAAGTTCACAAAGAACAGAGTAACACATTAAGCAAGATGACATGATGTAGAGGGATAAACTCATGCAATATGATATAAACCCCATCTTGTTATCCTCAATGGCAACAATACAATACGTGCCTTGCAACCCTTTCTGTCATTGGGTAAGGACACCGCAAGATTGAACCCAAAGCTAAGCACTTCTCCCATGGCAAGAAAGACCAATCTAGTAGGCCAAACCAAACTGATAATTCAAAGAGACTTGCAAAGATAACTCAATCATACATAAAAGAATTCGGAGAAGATTCAAATATTATTCATAGATAAACTTGATCATAAACCCACAATTCATCGGATCTTGGGAAACACACCGCAAAAAGAGTTTACATCGAATAGATCTCCACAAGAGAAGGGGAGAACATTGTATTGATATCCAAAAAGAGAGAAGAAGCCATCTAGCTAACAACTATGTACCCGTAGCTCTGTGGTAAACTACTCACAACTCATCGGAGGGGCTATGGTGTTGATGTAGAAGCCCTCCATGGTCGATTCTCCCTCCGACAGAACACCGACGAAGGCTCCAAGATGGGATCTCGCGGATACAGAAGGTTACGATGGTGGAAATTGTGTTTTGGTTTCTCCCTGGATGTTTTCGGGGTACGTAGGCTTATTTGGGAGGAAGAAGTACGTCGGTGGACGCCCGAGGGGCCCACAAGACAGGGGGCGCGCCCTATAGGGGGGGGGGGCGCCCTCATATCTCGTGGGAGCCTCGGCTGCTTGTTGACTTGCACTCCAAGTCCTTTGGATCATGTTCGTTCCAAAAATCACGCTCCCGAAGGTTTCATTCCGTTTGGACTCTGTTTGATATTCCTTTTCTTCGAAATACTGAAATAGGCAAAAAACAGCGATATGGGCTGGGCCTCCGGTTAGTAGGTTAGTCCCAAAAATGATATAAATGTGTAAAATAAATCCCATAAACATCCAAAAGGGGTAATATAATAGCATGAAACAATAAAAAATAGATACGTTGGAGACGTATCAAGCATCCCCAAGCTTAATTCCTGCTCGTCCTCGAGTGGGTAAATGATAAAAAAGAAATTTTTGATGTGGAATGCTACCTAGCATAATTCTCAATGTAATTTTCTTTATTGTGGCATGAATGTTTAGATCGAAATGATACAAAATAAAAGTTCATATTAACATGAAAATGGTGATACTTCAAGCATACTAATCAAAGTAATCATGTCTTCTCAAAATAACATGGCCAAAGAAAGTTATCGCTACAAAATCATATAGTCTGTCTGTTTCTCTATCTTCATCACACAAAGTATTTAATCATGCACAACCCCGATGACAAGCCAAGCAATTGTTTCATACTTTAATAATCTCAAACTCTTTCAACTTTCACGCAATACATGAGCGTGAGCCATGGACATAGCACTATATGTGGAATAGAATGGTGGTTGTGGAGAAGACAAAAATGAGAAGATAGTCTCACATCAACTAGGCGTATCAACGGGCTATGGAGATGCCCATTAATAGATATCAATGTGAGTGAGTAGGGATTGCCATGCAACGGATGCACTAGAGCTATAAATATATGAAAGCTCAACAAAAGAAACTAAGTGGGTGTGCATCCAACTTGCTTGCTCACGAAGACCTAGGGCATTTTGAGGAAGCCCATCATTGGAATATACAAGCCAAGTTCAATAATGAAAAATTCCCACTAGTATATGAAAGTGACAACATATGAGACTCTCTATCATGAAGATCATATGGTGCTATTGTGAAGCACAAGTGTGGAAAAAGAGATAGTAGCATTGTCCCTTCTCTATTTTTCTCTCAATTTATTTTATTTCCTTTTATTTCACTTTTTTCTTTTTTTCTTTTTCTTTTTCTTTGGCCTTTCTTTTTTTCTTTTTGCCCTTTCTCTTTTTTTTCCTTTTTTTTCCATTTTTTTCTTTTTGTAAAGTCCGAAGTCTCATCCCGACTTGTGGGGGAATCATAGTCTTCATCATCCTTTCCTCACTAGGACAATGCTCTAATAATGAAGATAATCACACTTTTATGGATTTACAACTCAAAGCTAGAACAAGATATGACTCTATATGAATGCCTCCGGCGGTGTACCGGGATATGCAATGAATCAAGAGCGATATGTATGAAAATTATGAAGGTGGCCTTGCCACAAATACGATGTCAACTACATGATCATGCAAAAAGAAATATGACAAAAGTAATGCGTGTCATATGAATGGAACGGTGGAAAGTTGCATG
This sequence comes from Triticum aestivum, assembly GCF_018294505.1. Lineage (NCBI taxonomy): Eukaryota > Viridiplantae > Streptophyta > Magnoliopsida > Poales > Poaceae > Triticum > Triticum aestivum. The sequence goes on along the minus strand of NC_057804.1, from coordinate 366,169,203 downwards.
GCAATATATCTCGGAATGGCTATGGAAATGCCATAATAGGTAGGTATGGTGGCTATTTTGAGGAAGGTATATGGTGGGTGTATGGTACCGGTGAAAGTTGCACGGCACAAGAGAGGCTAGCAATGGTGGAAGGGTGAAAGGGTGCGTATAATCCATCGACTCAACATTAGTCAAAAGAACTCATGTACTTGTTGCAAAAATCTAGAAGTCATCAAAAACCAAAGCACTACGCGCGTGCTCCTAGGGGGTTAGATTGGTAGGAAAATACCATCGCTCGTCTCTGACTGCCACTCATAAGGAAGAAAATCAATAAATTAAATTGTGATCCAACTTCATCACAAAGCGGTTCACCATACATGCATGCTACGGGAGTCACAACCTTTAACACAAGTATTTTTCATAATCATCTCAACTAGCATGACTCTAATATCACTACCTCCATATCTCAAAACCATTATCAAGCATCATATTGGTCATATCATCCAATTCTTTTCTATGATAGTTTTTATTATACCCAACTTGGATGCTCATCATTCTAGGACCAACTTTGTAATCATAGTAAATACCATGCTGTTCTAAAAGACTCTCAAAAAGATATAAGTGAAACATGAGAGACTAACAATTTCTTAAAAATTAAGTCACCACTGTGCTCTAAAAGATATAAGTGAAGCAATAGAGCAAAAACTATCAAGCTCAAAAGATATAAGTGAAGCACATAGAGTATTCTAGCAAATTCTAATCAAATAGGCTTCTCCCAAAAGGTGTGTACAGCAAGGATGATTGTGGTAAACTAAAAAGCAAAGACTAATATAATAACGACGCTCCAAGCAAAACACATATCATGTGGCGAATAAAAATATAGCTCCAAGTAAAGTTACCAATGAACAAAGACGAAAGAGGGGATGCCTTCCCGGGGCATCCCCAAGATTAGGCTTTTGGCTATCCTTGAATATCTTGGGGTGCCTTGGGTATCCCCAAGCTTAGGATCTTGCCACCCTTTATTCCGTAGTCCATAAAAGCTTTACCCAAAACTTGAAAACTTCACAACACAAAACTCAACAGGAAATCTTATAAGCTCCGTTACTGAAAGAAAACAAAACCACAACATAAGGTACTGTAATGAACTCATTATTTATTTATTTTTGTGTTAAACCTACTGCATTCCAACTTCTCTATGGTTTATAAACTATTTTACTAGCCATAGATGCATCGAAATAAGCAAACAACACACAAAAAACAGAATCTCTCAAAAACAGAACAGTCTGTAGCAATCTGTAACTAACGCAAACTTCTGGAACTCTAAAAATCCTACCAAAATATGAAGTCCTGGAAAATTTGTTTATTGATCACCACCAAAAAGAATCAACGCAAAATCACGTTTCTGTGAATTAACAAAATTATTTTCGTGCGTGCAAAGTTTATGTTTTTTAGCAGAATCAAATCAACTATCATCATAGGTTATCCTATAGGTTCTACTTGGCACAAACACTAATTAAAAGATAAAAAAACATCTAAACAGAAGGTAGATGAAAGATTTATTACTAAACAGGAACAAAAACAAAAAACACAAAGAAAATTGGGTTGCCTCCCAACTAACGCTATCGTTTAACGCCCCTAGCTAGGCATAAAAGCGAAGATAGATCTAACGAGTGCCATCTTTGGCACTAAATTCATAAGTAGCCCGCATGATAGATTCATAAGGTAATTTGAATTTCTTTCTCGGAAAGTGATCCATGCCTTTCTTTAATGGAAATTGGAATCTAATATTCCCTTCCTTCATATCAATAATCGCACCAATCGTTCTAAGGAAAGGTCTACCAAGAATAATAGGGCAAGAAAGATTGCAACCTATATCAAGAACGATAAAATATACAGGCACCAAATTTATATTTGCAACAATGAGAACACCATTGATCTTTCCCATTGGCTTTTTAATGGTGGAATCCGCAAGGTGCAAATTTAAAGAGCAATCATCAAGATCATGGAAACCTAGAATATCACATAAAGTTTTCGGAATCGTGGAAACACTAGCACTCAAATCACACAAAGCAAAACACTCATGATCTTTAATTCTAATCTTTATAGTAGGTTCTTACTCATCATTAAGTTTTCTAGGTATAGAAACTTCCAAATTAAGTTTTTCATCATAAGATTGCATCAAGGCATCAACAATATGTTTGGTAAAATCTTTGTTTTGACTATAAGCATGAGGAGAATTAACAACGGATTGCAACAAGGAAATACAACCTTCTAAAGAACAATCATCATAATCAAAATCCTTGAAATCCGAGATAGTGGGTTCAATGCTATTTAAAGTTGTGACCTCTCCAATCCCACTTTTACCAAATTTAGCATCAAGATCTAAAGACTCTGAATTCTTGGGACGCCTTCTAGGCAAAGTTGACTCATCATCAGTCCCATAATTATCAAGATTCATATTGCAAAACATAGATCTAATAGGAGACGCGTCAATAACTTTAAGATCCTCATCATTATTTTCATGGAAACTAGAAGAACATGCCTTTATAAAGCTATCTTTTTTAGCATGCAATCTAGCGGTTCTTTCCTTGCACTCATCAATGGAAATTCTCATGGCTTTGAGAGACTCATTGATATCATGCTTAGGAGGAGAATATCTAAGTTTAAGAGAATCAACATCAAGCGAAAGTCTATCAACATTCCTAGCCAAATCATCAACTTTGAGCAATTTTTGTTCAAGCAAAGCATTAAAATTCTTTTGAGAAATCATAAATTCTTTCACACTTTTCTCAAAATCAGAGGGCATCATATTAAAATTACCATAAGAATTATTGTAGGAATTTCCATAATTATTAGAGGAATTACTAGGAAACGGTCTAGCATTAAAGTTTCCTCTATAAGCATTGTTTGCAAAACTATTCCTACCAACAAAATTCACATCCATAGATTCATTATTATTCTCAATCAAAGAAGACAAAGGCATATCATTGGGATCAAGAGGAGTATTTTTAGTAGCACACAATTTCATAAGTTCATCCATCTTTCCACTCACAACATTGATTTCTTCTATAGCATGCACTTTTTTACTAGAAGATCTTTCGGTGTGCCATTGAGAATAATTAGCCATAATATTATCAAGAAGTTTTGTAGCATCTCCTAATGTGATTTCCATAAACGTGTCTCCCGCGGCCGAATCTAAGAGATTTCTAGAAGCAAAGTTCAAACCGGCATAAATTTTTTGTATGATCATCCATAAATTTAAACCATGAGTAGGGCAATTGCGAAGCATCAATTTCATTCTTTCCCAAGATTGGGTAACATGCTCATGATCAAGTTGTTTAAAATCATAATATCGTTCCTAAGAGTGATGATCTTAGTGGGAGGAAAATACTTAGAGATAAAAGCATCTTTGCACGTGTTCCAAGAATCAATACTATTTTTAGGCAAAGACAAAAACCAAACTTTAGCACGATCTCTAAGTGAAAACGGAAATAAATTCAATTTGAAAATATTGTTATCTGTATCTTTCTTCTTTTGCATATCACCCAAATCAACAAAGTTGTTTAGATGAGTAGCGGCATCTTCACTAGGAAGGCCGGCGAATTGATCTTTCATAACAAGATTCGGCAAAGCAGTATTGATTTCACAAGACTCAACATCATTAAGAGGAGCAATCGGAGTACTAAGGAAATCATTATTATTGGTATTCGAGAAATCACACAATTTGGTATTATCTTGCGCCATGGCAACAAGTAATCCAACACACAAGCAAATAGAAAGAGGCAAGCGAAAGAGAGAGAGGACATTGGGAAAGAGAGGGCGAATAAAACGGTAAGGGTGAAGTGGAGGAGAGGAAAATGAGAGGCAAATGGCAAATAATGTAAATGCGAGGGAGATGGGTTTGTGATGGGTACTTGGTATGTCTTGATGTCGGGGAAACTGATCCACGAACACCTATGGGGCCGGCGGACCGAGCCCCTTTCGGTTCGGCGGCGGGCGGAGATCACACGAAGAGCAGATCGGGGCGAAGCACACGAGCAGTTTACCCAGCTTCGGAGCTCTCTGGAGAGATAACACTCCTACTGCTGCTTGTTTGATTATCTTGTGTTCTTGCTCCAGAGAGAGAGAGTAGTGTTTTTCTGGGTTCTGAACCAGTCGAACCTCTTCTACGTTGCGCATGGGCCTCCTTTTATACGCTAAAGGGGTCACCGACAGGTGGCAACGCAGAGAAGGGTACAAATGTAAAAAGTGAGGTGGTTGGTACAGTTACTTGTATAGTGCACCCTACCTAACCCTGACGGCAGGGGACAAGGGCATTAAATGCCCGTCCGAGTCGCCCAAACAGTGCAGAAAAGGACCGTTAGGGGTGCCACCATTCGCCACGATGGCGATCTTGTCAGCTTCGTATGCCACTGCGCACCGCTGGCTGCACAGCCTCCCGCCACGCGCGCCTGGAGAGGCCCCCAGAGCGACACGTTGGTGGATGCGCTGTAGCGTGGGCACAGAGTGGCCGCCTGCCGCGGCAAGCGCCTTGCCGCTGCTGTTATCTTGTCAGGTCCGGAAGCTTGTCGCTCAGCGGGCCTCGAGGTGCCTTGGTTGGTCTTCCCGACAAGCTCCTCTTGCCGAGGCCTTGTTGCCTTGCCGGAGCGCATGGCGCATCGCGACAAGTTCCTTAGAGTGCCTTGGTTGGCCTTCCCGGCAAGCTCCTCTTGCCGGGGCCTTGTCTCCTGAGCTTAAATACTTTGTTCTTGAATGGCTCCAAGGGAACCACGGAGGATCTTGGAGTTCGCCCGGCAAGCCTTGCCGCGGAGTGCTGCAACTGCTCGTGCACAAGTTCGGGGTACTAGGGTACCCCTATTCTAGTACACCGACAGGAGCCCCCGGGCCTGGGCCAGACACGGTGCCGAGCGCTGTTGGGCCAGGCCCAAGACAGGGCACGGGCACACGCGGAGTGGGCCACGCCGAATCTCGCTCCGTATCCACCGCGCTCTCCCCTAACGGCACGCGTTGAATGCGGCGTCGTGGGAGAGATCGTGGGTGGTTCTTTATTCGAAAGGGCGAAACGTCCGCCCCGTCCCTCTTTATAAGCAGAGGAAACAGGGGCAGTTCGTTCCCCCTTGCTGGTTGCTACTACTCCATCTTCACGAACCTCCGCCGCTCCCCCCCTTCTTCTCGAAGCCGAGAGAGCAGCGCTCCGCCCCCCATTGCCACCAGCATCACCAACGCTGTCGACCTCCCCCACCACCTCCGCCATGGCTCCGAAAGTCGACAAGGGAAAGGGCGTGAAGTCGGCCGAGGTGCAGCGGCTTGCGGCGCTGCGGAAGGAGCGGGCGATCTTCTCCCCCTAGCTCGGCGCGAAGGAGCTGAGGGAGTACTTCTACCTCTTTTGGGCGACGGAGACGCGGGCGCATCCGAGCACGGGGGTACTCCCGGCCGCTGCTTCGGAACTGGCTCCAAACGGGTACCCATTCTTTGCGCTGTTCTTCTATTGCGGGCTCTGCCCGCCCTTCTCGGAGTTCTTCTGCAATATCATGAACACCTACGGCCTCCGCCTCCTTGATTTCACCCCCAACGCCATTCTGACCATGGCAGTTTTCGCACATTTGTGCGAAAACTTTGTCGGAGTCCACCCAAATGTTGCCCTTTTCCGCCACTTCTTCATGCCTTGGGTAGAGAGAGGAGAGCCGCTTGCCGGAGGGATCGCCTGGATCTCGAGAGTCGGCAAGAAGGAGGCGTACTTGGAGGGTGAGCTCCGCAGCAAGTGGGAGGAGTGGAGAGCGGAGTGGTGCTGGATCGTCGAGGAGAATCGGCGCGGCAATGACTGGAGCAACGTGGCCCCGGAAGACGAGAGGCTGAAGATCGCCATTACTGGGATCCTTCGCCTCAGGCTTGCCGGGCTCACTGTAGGCGCAGATTTCCTCCGCCGCCGCATCGCCCCCTGCAGGAGAGGGGGAGGCCTGCCTGGGAATTCAAGAACTCGGCGGACATCATGAGGCTGCGGCCGGGCCTCAACTACAACTTCACCGTCTTGGAGCTGGATGCAATGCTCCTGGAGTTGTTCAAATGCGATCCCCAACACCCATTCACGCTGGCGAGGGGCATCGTTCCATTGTGCAATAATTCTTCGCTTGACCGGATCCGCGCCATGATGCCGTTGTGCGATTCACACGGAATCTTTCCAACTTGGCAAGAGCCTGCGGATGACGTCGTGCAAGCGTTCTTCGACAACTTGGAAGAAGTGCCGGTCCGCGCTGACGAGCAGAAAAGCCTCACCCGTGACACCACCGACGAGGAGCTGCAGCGCATCGCCACTAGGGTGGAAGAGGTTGCGGCCGCAGCTGCCGCGGGCGCGTTCGGGTTCACTGTGGAGGAGGCGGAGGCGGCAGAGGCGGCAAACCTCGCCGAGCACGCGGAGTTCATTGGCGAGGAAGAGCCTGCCGGCTCTGAAGCTGAGCCGAGCGAGGCCGGCGAGGAAGAGCCCGAGCCTTCAGAAAGCTTGCCGCAGGCGGAGCCCCCGGCCCCGCCAAGAAGGCGTCTTCGCAGGGCCGCGGACGTAGCGGGGCGGCAGCCGGGTCAACAGCCGCCGAGCCGTGCGACACGCTCTACCGCGGCAAGCAATGTTGCCGCGGGAGCGCCTCACGTAGCAGCGGCAACTGGAGCGGGATCTTCCCGGGCCACCGCCACCGCCCCCACCAAGTGGGCAAGGGATCCTACTCCTCCGCCTCGCCGCACCGGAGGGGAGCCGGACTTCGATCTTTCCGCGCTCAGCTCCGACGAGGAGGAAGACGAGTAAGTTTCTTTGGTGCTCTTGTAGTTCTTCAATCTTGTTGTTTTTATCTTGTATCTGACTTGCTTCAATCTGAACTCCTTTCTTTTCAGGACGCTGGCCCAGAGAGCAGCGAAGAGGGCCAAGGCCGCGGTGATTGTCATCGAAGATGACCCCACCGTGTCAGCAGGGGGTGGGTCCGAGACCACCTTGACGGACCCGGCAACCACTCCTCAAAGCAGCCCCCAGCGCAGCCCCCAGTGTAAGTTCATAGTTAGCTTTCTGCTGTCAGGCGCGCATGAGTGCTTTTTTCTTTGTTGATATCTTGCTTGTTGATTTGTGTAGGAGCAGAGCAGCCATATCAGGAGCGCCCGGAAGCTGGTCCCGAAGTGCCATCTGCTTCAACTACGCCACCAAGGAAGGAGTCCCCGGCAAGGGAGCGCTCTCCGGCAAGGGAGAACTCTTCGGCAAGGGGCAGTTCTCCAGCAAGGGACAGCACCGTCGATCCTGCGGCGGCCGAGACCGCAACTGCAGATCTTGGCACAGGTAATTCACTTGCCGAAAAACTTTCCCTTGGGTTCTTCTTCTTCTGATTTTCTTCTCTTGGATTTTTGATTGATTTTTCTCCCTTCTTCGTTCTTCAGACCCATCTGCTGCTGAGCCAATGGAGACAGAGGGCGCCGGCGAGGAAGGCGCGCATGGCAGCACTGACGACGCCGCCGCCAACGAAGAAGGGGCCGGTGCTGATGAGACCGCCGGCGAGGAGGCCGCCAAGGCTGCCACCGTAGAAGCCGGCGAGGGGTCGGGCGATCGCACTAACGACCCTGAGGCCGCAGGAGCGCCAGGCGCTGCGCCGACCGCCGATCCCTCTGCCTCTGCTGCGGAGTCGGGCTCCGAGGAGCCCCAGCCTAGCGCCTACTTGAAGGCCGGCGATGATATCTTCATCAAGCTACCCTGGGCGTCGAGCTCAAGGGCGCCGGTCAAGGGGGAAACTTTCGATGAGGAGGTGCTCGCCTCCGCTGGACTGTCGTTGGTCGACACGCCCAGCAGTAGCAGTGGCGAGCCTGAGGAGGAGCAGCTGCTGCGGAAGCTGCTGTCACTCTACCGCGCACGGCAAGCCAAGCTGGCTTCCCGGGAAGCGCTTGTCGCGAAGGCGGGAGTTGATATGGAGAAGCGCGCGGAGGAGCTCCGGGGCCACAATCAAGAAGCTCTCCGGTCCCTGGCACAGGAGCGGGAGCGACTCGCCGAGGAGCGCACGGCCTTCCTTCTCGAGAAGGCCGAAGCTGAGGAGGAACAAAGGCTGGCCGCCGAGAAGCAGTCCGCGCGAGAAGGCGAATTGGTGCAGCGGAAGGCCAACCTCGACAGCTACGAGGAGGAGCTCGCCGAGTGCGAGCAAGCACTTGGCGGGGCGCTCAAGGAAGCAAAGGACGCTGCCGCAATCACAGAGGCCGCCAAGAAGGAGCTGGAGGAGAAGGTGGCGCAGCTGTAGGCCAACATCGGGAAGAGCGGCGAGGAGCTTGCCGCGCTCAAGCGTGAGCGTGAGAAGGATGCGGCCGCCCACGGTGAGCTGCAAGGTCTTCTCGCTGAGAGGGGCAAGGAGCTCAGCGCCGCCAAGGATTCCAATGCAGACCTGGAGTTGAAGCTGGCCACGCTGACGCGGACGCTGGGCGACGCCAAGGAGCGGGAGAAGACCTTGTCGGAGAAGGTCAAGGCTGACAAGGCGCTGCTGGAGAGCATCGCAGTTACCCAGAACTCATTCAGAGATACTGTGGAGCACTGGACCGAGGGTCTGGTGAATATTGCTGCAGTCATCGACGAGGAGCTGGCGCAGCTCGGGATGGAGGACTTTGGGTATCCCTCCGACGAGAATCTCCAACCCAGCGCCAAACTCAGCCTGTTCTTCACGGGCGTGGCGATGGCACTCCAGCGTGTCACATCCCTAGTCTGCCCAGTAGCAGCCAGCACCGGCCCAGCCCACTGGCCCCTCCTCTGTCGTCTTCGTCCCAGACAGGAGGATGGGCGCGTGCCCGACGTGCGCGCACGCCGCCGCGCCACGCCACCAGCCTCCCTGCCTGTCTGCCCTCTCACCTCCTTGTCTGGATGACCCGGGAGATGCCACGCCCCCCCGTACCCTCTCACTCTCTCTCGTTCCTTCCCCCCTCCTCTACTCTCTCTCCCGCGCGCAGCCCGAGCGGAGCTCATCGCCGCCGTCCACCGTTGCCGCGGCCACCGGCCTTCCCTCGCCCCTCCGTAGAGTCCAGAAGCTCCGCCACGTTGTCTTCTTCATCCTCGATGAGCCACGCAAGCCGGGAGGGCCTGGAACGTCGCCATCGCCGTCGTCTTCCACCTCGGGCTCCGACCACCGCCGCCGTCGATTCGCCGCACGCTGGACGTCCCCGAGCACACTGGTCTGCTCTGCGAGTCCGCCGTGAGCCCCTCTTCCTTTTCCCTCACCTCTCTCTCTCGCGCGTGCCCTGTAGCCGCTGCCCCGTGAGCGCCCGAAGCTGCCGTCCGCCATGGCCGGCGAGCTCCGTGCCCCCGAGCAGCTCCGCCTCGCGTAGTAGCTCCGACGTGCTCCTGCTGCCTCATAGCTACCACCTGTGCTCTCCGTTCGCTCGAATGCGAGCTGCAGCCCCACGCCCGCGCTATCCCGAACTCCGGCAGCCACCGAAGTCGACGCTGCGCTCGACTCAGGCCACGTCTCACCCTCCCGATGCTACCAATGGATGCGCGCAAGCGCCAGCAACCCATAGCCGCAAACCTCGCTCGAAACCGTCGTCCGTAGCTCAAACCCGAGCCCCTCCGCCGCACCTATCGTCGCCGGCGTCGAGCCGCCGGTGAGTTAGCCGCAGTTGACCAGGGGGTTGACCTCCCCTGGGTCCATGACAGGTGGACCCCGCCATCAGGTGATTAGCTTAAGCTAATCACCACCTAATTAACCCCCTGAGGCTGACATGTGGGCCCCGGTGCCCCCTAATCTTTTAATTAAGTTAATCTAACCCTCTATTTACCCCGTGTCACTGACGTGTGGACCCCACACGTTAGATTTGACCTGGTCATCACCAGTGACCTGCTGACGCAGGCATGACGTCATGCTGACGCAATTATTTATTTTCTGGTTTAAATTTAAATCAGGAAATTCCAGAAATTAGCAAAACTTCAAAAATTCATAGAAATTCAACCGTAGCTCAGATTGAAATAATTTATATATGAAAAATTATCAGAAAAATGCAATCTATCCATCTGTACTAGTTTCGTGCATGACAAACCAACTTATACCTACTGTATAAGTGAAACACTAAAATGGCTTATATAAGGGCTTAATTTGGAGATGCATTTGAACCTTTGGTTCAAATGGATTTCAACCAAATGGATGCTAATTGCATTAGCTCAAACATCATCACATCTACATGCCATGTTCATGCATCATGTTGTTGCATATGTTTGTGTATTGATTGTCGACACTGTTCCTTCTCGATAGGTCCTGCTCCGGAGACCGTTCCCGAGTACCTATCTGTGAAGCAGTGCCTCCCTTGTTGATTTACCAGGCAAGCAAACCCCCTTGTTCATTCCGATATAATCCTACTCTCTCGCTCCTGCTCTTTGTTATTGCATTAGGACAACAACGATTCATCTGCTACTTTGTGCTGCGGTAGTTGAACCCATTCCTCTACATGACCTGTCATTGCCATAGTAAATAGTTGAAACCCACTAGCATGTGTAGGAGTTGATTGAAGCCATTGTTGTGTTCCTACCATGCTATGCCTGCTATTTCTTAGAGTTGTGTCAGGTCTGATTCATTGGGAATGAATTGGAGTGTTACGATATGTTCTGGTGCTGAGAGTTAGGTGTGTGAACACGATTTGGTAAAGGTAACGGTGAGAGGCCATGTAGGAGTACATGGTGGGTTGTCTCAATGGAACCGTCCGTAAGCACTGAGTTCTATGTATGTTGTCTAATGACTCGATACTACCACACATTGGGCTCTGGGCGCTCCAAGCCCTCTCGACTTATTAACCAACTTGATCTCTGTCCAGGAGTCGCAACTAGTTTCTGGTGTTTGTAGGTAGTGTTAGTAGTCTACCAAGTGGCACCCGGCCAGGTGGGCTTGGGACAGACTAGGCACAAGTGGCACGGTGTACCAAGCGTAGATCCATTCGGCGAGGTGGGCTTGGGAACCCTGCACACATCATTTGGGGCCGTGAGTGAAACCCCGGCCGGATCTCCTTGCGGATGGAACCCGAATAGGCGATAAACCTGGACTAGAGTCTTGTGTGGTTAGTCAGGTCGTGGCCGACACCCTCGCCAGGCTTCCGCTTGAAGGTTGCCGAGATACATGACGTGTACATGGCGGTAAGTGGCGAGAGCGTGTGTGAAGAAGTACACCCCTGCAGGGTTAACATGATCTATTCGAATAGCCGGGTCCGCGGTTATGGACTTCTTGGATGCTTACATGGTACATAGACAACTTGAAGTGGATACTATAAAATGCTCAAGACAAGTGTGAGTGCTATGGATGGCCTTCTCGTAGGGAGACGGGGATGAATCCATAGTAGTGTATTGTGTGGTGATTAGTGGACTCGTGTGCGCCATATCACCTCAAAGAAGTTCTGGTAGTCGTAGAACAGGTTAGCCACAGAGTCAAAGCTGGCTTGCTGCAACTAAACCCCACATTACCTTATTGATACAAATGCATGTATGATAGGATCTGATGTAAGTCTTGCTGAGTACCTTTGTACTCATGTTGCTTTATTTATGTTTTTGCAGCAGAGACTTCGGTCTTACTAGTGTTCTCATGAACTTCGACAAGTAGCTGGTACCTCAGCTACGATCTTGATCGGACGTTGTAGATAGTCAGGCTTTTAGCCTTTTTCATTTATAGATTTCTGTACTCAGACATGTAATGCTTCTGTTTGTTGCTTGATTGCTCTGAATGTTGGGTCATGTGACCCCTGTTTGTAATAAATGCTATGATGGCTCTTTGAGCCTTATCTATATGAGTTGTTGAGTTATGCTGTGATGCCATGTTGTACAGCACATACTTGCATGTTATGCGTACGTGTAATGTGTATTGCTATGTGTGGGATCTGACTATCTAGTTGTTTATCCTTAGTAGTCTCTCTTACCGGGAAATGTCTCCTAGTGTTTTCCTCTGAGCCCTGGTAGCTTGCTACTGCTCCGGAACACTTAGGCTGGCCGGCATGTGTCCTTCTTCGTTCCTGTGTCTGTCCCTTCGGGGAAATGTCAAGCGATGAATACCGGAGTCCTGTTAGCCCGCTACAGCCCGGTTCACCAGAGTCCTGTTAGCCCAGTGCTACAGCCTGGATTCACTCGCTGATGACCGACACGTTCGATGCTGGGTCATGGATGCCTGTCCCTGTAAGTTAGTGCCACTTTGGGTTTATGACTAGCCATGTCAGCCCGGGCTCCTTATCATATGGATGCTAGCGACACTGTCATATACGTGTGCCAAAAGACGCAAACGGTCCCGGGCAAAGGTAAGGCGACACCCGTGGGGATACCGTGCGTGAGGCCGCAAAGTGATATGAGGTGTTACATGCTAGATCGATGTGGCATTGAGTCGGGGTCCTGACAGCCTTGGTATCAGAGCCTGACTGCCTGTAGGATTACCAAGCCAACTGGTCGAAGTTGAGTCTAGAAATTCTTTAGTTATGTAAGGGAATTGATTATGGGAAGGAACGTAAGGCTCCTTTTACTCCTTTACCTCATGGCCTTCTGATCTGAGTCATCCTATCTTTCCTACGGGGTTAAGGAACTAGGCTTTCTCTCCCGTCTATCAGGATCACGTGTTACTACTCCGTAGTCCCATAGGATTGGTTGATCAGAGTCATACCCCAGTTTTGAGTATTTCCGGTGTAGTCTGTTTAGTATGATCTCAGAACCTTGAGTAATGCTGATGAGTATGTTACCACCCCATTTTTAGTAGGATGTCTCATTCTGAGCATTTTACTGCCGTTATGCTGCCGGAATTTCCCTAGGAGTTCGAGAGATACTAATTCCTTGTCCTACATTCTACAGTCTATAGTTGATGCTGACTCCGTCCCTGGTTTCGTTTCTCAGGATGTCATCAAGTTCTATTGTTCGTAGCCAGAACCATGGAGATGGTAGGGATGAGGATCCTCCCGACCCACCTTCGTTGACAGAGTTCATGCTAGAGATGGAGAGGAACAAGCGTGAGTCTAACCACTTGTTGGCACGTATCGAGGAGAACACCGCACATCAGTCCAATAAGTCTGCGACCATTCATGACTTCATTCGCTTGCACCCACCTACCTTTCATCATTCCATCGAGCCACTCGATGCAGATGACTGGCTCCGTAGCATCACTCATAAGCTGCGTTCCGCGAGCGTAGCTGAAGATGACAAGGTCACCTATGCCACATACCACCTGGAAGGTCCTGCTAGTCTTTGGTGGCAGAACTATGAGGCTATGCTTCCAGCTGACCAGACTCCCACCTGGAGGGATTTCATTGAGGATTTTCGCGAGCATCACATTCCTGAAGCCCTCATCGATCGCAAGAGAGAAGAGTTCTGTAGTTTCACCCAGGGTAAGTTGGCTGTTGATGCTTATAGTAGAGAGTTTGAGAACCTCGCCCGTTATGCCATAGAAGAGGTGTCCACGGACGCCAAGAAGCAGGCTAGGTTCCGGAAGGGTCTCAATCCCAAGTTGCGTCGTGATCTCCACCTTCATCATTGTGATACATTCCAAGCTCTTGTGAACAAAGCCATTAATGCAGAGACAGCTCAGCTCACTTACAGGAGTCACGTAAGCACACCCGTGATTTGGGATCTTCCTCCGGTTCTAGCTCTCAGAGGCGCCGGATTTGGGTTCCAAACTCCGCTCTTCCTTCCGGATATGTAACGAGGCCATCTTATGTGGCACCTCATCCAGTTCAGCAGTATGCTCCACCCAGGCCTATTGGTGGACCGCCTGCCAATGCGGGTCCACATCCTACCTCCAAGATTTGTTACAAGTGCGGAGAGCCAGGCCACATTGCCCGTATTTGCACTCAGATCAGAGTTGGTCCACCTCAGCCCGAGAAGTCTGTTGGCCGTGGTAAGCCATTACGCAAGATGATCAGTGCCAAGTCAGATCCCATTAAACATGGACGTGTGCATCACGTCTCAGCTAAAGACGCTCATGATGATCCAGATGTCGTTCTTGGTACACTCCTTGTTAACTGTCATCCAGCATCGGTTCTGTTCGATACTGGAGCGTCTCATTCCTTCATTTCTGAAAGCTATGCCCGGTTGCACGACATGTCATTTTGTGATATGCCCTCCCCGCTACTTATTCAAACTCCTGGATCCAAATGGCAAACTTCTAGGATAAGTTATGGCAATGAAATCCATGTTGACAGACTTGTATTCCTTGCTTCCTTGATATCTCTCAAGTCTTCGGATATTAACATTATCTTGGGTATGGACTGGATGACAGCTCGTCATGCCAAGATTGATTGTTTCACCAGGTCTGTTCAGCTTACACATCCATCGGGCAAGATAGTCAATGTCTTCACTAGAGTTGCTAAGCGTCAGCTCTATTCTCTTAATGCCAGCCCTCTTCCGGACTTTGAAGATATTCCGGTAGTCCGTGACTTTCCGGATGTCTTTCCAGAGGAACTGCCAGGTGTTCCGCCTGACAGAGATGTAGAGTTCGTCATAGATCTTATCCCAGGAACTGCTCCAATCTCTAGGAGACCCTACAAGATGGCACCCTTAGAACTAGCCGAGCTTAAGAAACAACTTGATGAGTCCTTGCAAAAGGGTTTCATCCGTCCCAGTTCTTCTCCTTGGGCTTGCCCCGTCCTCTTCGTCAAGAAGAAGGATGGTACGGACCGGATGGTTGTAGATTATCGTCCCGTTAATTTGGTCACGATAAAGAACAAATATCCGCTCCCCAGGATCAACGATCTGTATGATCAGCTCGCTGGATCCTCAGTCTTTTCCAAGATGGATTTGAGGTTAGGTTACCACCAAATCAAAATCAGAAACGGGGACATTCCCAAAACGGCATTTGTCACTCGTTATGGTCAGTATGAGTACACCGTCATGTCTTTTGGTCTAACCAACGCTCCAGCTACATTCTCCCGCTTGATGAACTCGATCTTCATGGAGTACTTAGATAAGTTCGTCGTGGTTTACCTCGATGATATTCTTATTTACTCAAAGAACGAAGAAGAGAATGCCGAACATCTTAGACTTGTATTAGAAAAACTCAGAGAGCACCGCCTTTATGCCAAGTTCTCCAAGTCTGAATTTTGGTTGCCAGAAGTGACCTACCTAGGCCACGTAATCTCTGGT
Organism: Triticum aestivum; assembly: GCF_018294505.1. NCBI lineage: Eukaryota > Viridiplantae > Streptophyta > Magnoliopsida > Poales > Poaceae > Triticum > Triticum aestivum. Next base: position 366,154,136 of record NC_057804.1, on the reverse strand, counting down.
AAGGGCATTGCTGTCAACCCCGAGAGAGTTAAAGCCGTTCTTGATTGGACTCCACCTGAAACTGTTAAACAAGTTAGGAGTTTCCTTGGTCTAGCCAGCTATTGTCGCTGCTTTGTTGAAAACTTCTCCAAAGTAGCCAAACCCCTCACGGAACTTCTCAAGAAAGATAAAAAGTTTGAGTGGTCCCCACAGTGTGAATACAGTTTTCAGGAACTGAAAAGGCGCCTGACTTCTGCTCCCATACTTGTGCCACCGGATTTCACTAAAGACTTTATTATCTACTGCGACGCCTCACGACAGGGACTAGGTTGCATTCTTATGCAGGATCGTCATGTGATTGCCTATGCATCTCGACAGTTGCATCCACATGAGGAGAATTATCCTACACATGATCTAGAGCTTGCAGCCGTAGTCTATGCACTCGAGACCTGGCGACATTACCTTCTTGGTAAACGTTGCGAGATCTACACCGATCACCAGAGTCTCAAGTATATCTTCACCCAACCGGATCTGAACCTTAGGCAAAGACATTGGTTGGAGTTGATCACAGATTATGATCTAGGGATTACCTACACCCCAGGCAAAGCCAATGTCATGGCTGATGCTCTAAGCCGTAAATCCTATTGCAACAATCTCATGTTGCAGCAAGGCCAACCACTTCTGCATGAGGAATTTTGTAAGCTAAATCTTCACATTGCTCCTCACGGATTCCTTTCTACCTTGGTGGCGAAACCTGATCTTGAAGATCGGATTGTCGTTGCTCAAAAGCAAGACACAGGAATTTCTCGGATCAAGAGAAACATTAAGAAGGGAGTTGGTGGATGTTTCTCTATGGATGATCGTGGTGTTGTTTTCTTTGAGAATCACTTGGTGGTTCCCAAGAATCAACATCTGCGACAATTGATTCTTAAGGAGGCGCATGAATCTCCTCTCACGATTCATCCCGGTAGTACTAAGATGTATCAGGACCTACGCCAGAGGTTCTGGTGGACTAGGATGAAGAGAGAAATCGCTGAGTTCATTGCTAAATGTGACGTTTGTCGTCGCGTTAAGGCAGAGCATCAAAGGCCTGCTGGCACCCTTCAGCCTTTAGCTATTCCTGAATGGAAATGGGATAAAGTTGGTATGGACTTCATCACCGGTTTCCCAGGACCAAGAGAGGGAATAACGCTATCTTCATAGTCGTTGATCGTCTTTCCAAAGTGGCTCACTTCCTTCCTGTTCGAGAGAGTATGACTGCTAGTCAGCTTGCTGACTTATACATTTCTTGAATAGTGTCACTTCATGGTGTTCCACTAGAGATCAATTCAGACCGTGGCAGTCTTTTCACTTCTCATTTCTGGGAGAGTTTCCAAACTGCCATGGGAACCCATCTTTCCTTCAGTACCGCTTTCCACCCTCAGTAGAGTGGTCAGGTGGAACGGGTCAATCAAATTCTCGAAGACATGCTCAAAGCTTGCGTTATCTCATTCGGTATGGATTGGGAGAAATGTCTTCCTTTTGCCGAGTTTGCTTATAATAATAGCTATCAATCCAGTCTCAAGAAAGCTCCTTTTGAGGTTCTCTATGGACGAAGATGTTGAACACCTTTGAACTGGTCAGAAACCGGTGAAAGACAATTCTTTGGACCGGACATGATCCAGGAGGCAGAAGAGGAAGTTCGCATCATTCATGAGAATCTGAAAACAGCCCAGTCTCGTCAAAAAAGCCAGTATGATCGTCATCATAAGGATATGACTTATGAAGTTGGCGACAAAGCTTACCTTCGGGTTACTCCCTTGAAGGGTACCCATCGTTTCGGTATCAAGGGCAAGTTGGCTCCTCGTTACATTGGTCCCTTTCGCATTCTCGCTAAATGAGGAGAGGTTGCCTACCAGTTGGAACTACCCCCACATCTTTCTCGAGTCCATGATGTCTTCCACGTCTCTCAACTCAGGCGATGCTTCTCGGATCCTATCCGCGAAGTGGACCACGAAACGCTTGATCTCCAAGATAACCTCACATATCGAGAGTACCCAGTTCGCATTCTTGATCAAGCAGAGCGTGTCACTCGACGTCAGAACATCAAGTTTCTCAAAGTTCAGTGGTCTCATCATTCTGAGAGAGAAGCTACTTGGGAGCGAGAAGATCGTCTTCGACTGGAGTACCCCGCTTTCTTTCCGTCGACCCCTGAATCTCGGGACGAGATTCTTTCAAGTGGGGGCGAGTTGTCACATCCCTAGTCTGCCCAGCAGCAGCCAGCGCCGGCCCAGCCCACTGGCCCCTCCTCTGTCGTCTTCGTCCTCGACAGGAGGATGGGCGCGTGCCCGACGCGCGCAAACGCCGCCGCGCCACGCCACCAGCCTCCTTGCCTGCCTGCCCTCTCCCCTCCTCGTCTGGATGCCCCGGGAGACGCCACGCCCCCCGTACCCTCTCACTCTCTCTCGTTCCTTCCCCCCTCCTCTGCTCTCTCTCTCGCGCGCAGCCCGAGTGGAGCTAATCGCCGACGTACACCGTTGCCGCGGCCACCGGCCTTCCCTCGCCCCTCTGTAGAGTCCAGAAGCTCCGCCACGTTGTCTTCTTCATCCTCGATGAGCCACGCAAGCCGGGAGGGCCTGGAATGTCGCCATCACCGTCGTCTTCCACCTCGGGCTCCGACCACCGCCGCCGTCGATTCGCCGCACGCAGGACGTCCCCGAGCACACTGGTCTGCTCTGCGAGTCCGCCGTGAGCCCCTCTTCCTTTCCCCTCACCTCTCTCTCTCGCGCGTGCCCTGTAGCCGCTGCCCCGTGAGCGCCCGAAGCCGCCGTCCTCCATGGCCGGCGAGCTCCGTGCCCCCGAGCACCTCCGCCTCGCGTAGTAGCTCCGACGTGCTCCTGCTGCCTCGTAGCTACCGCCTGTGCTCTCCGTTCGCTCGAACGCGAGCTGCAGCCCCACGCCCGCGCTATCCCGAACTCTGGCCGCCGCCGAAGTCGACGCTGCGCTTGACTCAGGCCACGTCTCACCCTCCGGATGCTACCAATGGATGCACGCAAGCGCCAGCAACCCATAGCCGCAAACCTCGCTCGAAACCGTCGTCCGTAGCTCAAACCCGAGCCCCTCCGCCGCACCTATCATCGCCGGCGTCGAGCCGCCGGCGAGTTAGCCGTAGTTGACCAGGGGGTTGACCTCCCCTGTGTCCATGACAGGTGGACCCCGCCATCAGGTGATTAGCTTAAGCTAATCACCACCTAATTAACCCCCTGAGGCTGACATGTGGGCCCCGGTGCCCCCTAATCTTTTAATTAAGTTAATCTAACCCTCTGCTTACCCCGTGTCACTGACGTGTGGACCCCACACGTCAGATATGGAGCCCTTTGGCTCGTTATTGCTTACCGGATGTAGGTGCTGCACAAAGTGTCAGATAACGCATACAAGAAAGAAACTAATGCATGAAATGGACAAGTTGTGCGGAGCACATGGGGTTTTATTTATGCACGGGATCTACGCCCGGCTTTGCACAAAGGATTATATGCAACAGCGGCAAGACTTGTACAAAAGGTGGTTGCCGGAACGGGTTCCGGCAACCGCGCCCTATGGGCAAAACTTACGAAGATGTTCTATGTTCCGGGAGTTGCTCACCGGAATGCCATCTTCGGTCTCAAGGCGGACAGCGCCGGGCCTTGTGACTCGTTTCACCCGATAAGGGCTTTCCCACTTCGGCGTCAACTTGTTGGAATTCTTGGCGGACTGAACGCACCGAAGAACAGGGTCGCCTTCCTCGAAGCTTCCGGCCTTAACTTTGCGGCTATGGTAGCGGCGCAAAGCCTGCTGGTATCGAGCAGCTCGTACAGCAGCTTGAAGACGATCTTCCTCAAGGAGCAGCGCGTCGTCTTGTCGCAGCTGTTCTTGCTCAAGCTCATCATAAGCGAGCACTCGAGGCGATCCGTATACGAGTTCCGTCGGGAGAACTGCCTCTGCTCCATAGACTAGAGCGAAAGGCATCTGGCCAGTGGCTCGATTTGGCGTCGTTCTGATCGACCAAAGAACCACCGGCAGCTCCTCGATCCAGTTTCTTCCGCACTTGCGCAGCCTGTCGAAAGTTCTGGTCTTGAGCCCGCGCAGCACTTCAGCATTTTCCCTCTCTGCTTGACCGTTGCTTCTCGGATGAGCAACAGAAGCAAAGCAGACCTTGGCGCCAAGGTCTTGGACGTACTGCATGAAGGTGCGGCTCGTGAATTGCGTGCCGTTGTCAGTGATGATCCTGTTAGGGATCCCGAAACGGCAAACAATTGACCTGAAGAACTTGACTACTGACTGTGCTGTCACCTTCCTCACTGGCTGCACTTCCGGCCACTTTGTGAACTTGTCGATTGCGACGTACAAGTACTCAAAGCCCCCGACAGCTCGGGGGAAAGGGCCGAGGATATCGAGCCCCCAGACCGAAAATGGCCAGGATAAAGGGATCGTCTGGAGAGCTTGAGCTGGCTGGTGTATCTGTTTGGAGTAGAACTGGCACGCTTCACACTTGGTTACTTGTGCAGTTGCATCTTGGAGGGCTGTCGGCCAAAAGAAACCTTGCCGGAAAGCTTTGCCGGCAAGTGCTCTTGCGCCAATGTGGTGGCCACATATGCCTCCATGTATCTCTGCCAACAGCTTTTGTCCATCTTCCCGGCAAATACACTTCAATTTCACACCGTTGAGTCTTCTTCTGTACAGTATGCTATCGACAAACTGGTACATACTTGACTGCCGGGCTACTTTTTCCGCTTCTTCTTGCTCTTCGGGAAGTTCTCCTGTCTGAAGGAAATGGACAATCTGCTGTGCCCATGCTGGAGCTTGTGGCTCGACAACAAGGACTAAAGGCACATCTGCTGCTACGGGAACATCCGCTTCTACGACAAGGACTTGCGGCCCTGCCGGAGCTTGATGTTCCCCGACAAGCTTGCCGGAGCAAAACTTGTCGGGAGCGTCTGCTTCAACGGAACAAACCATAAGGCTTGCCGGAGCAGACTGCCCCTCAGCATCCTTGGTGTTGATCTTGGGGACTTTCTGGGCGGCGGCTTCGGGGAGCTCTGCCGGAAAGTAGTCACCAGAAACCAACTTCCTCTTCTTGCATTGTCCAGTTGATGGTGTTACGGATGGTTGAGTCAACTTGTGAACAAAGATCCCTGGTTCCATAGGTAACTTTAGTGCGGCGCACTTTGATAGGCCATCAGCAATGTCATTCTGAGCTCTTGGGATATGCTCCATCTGTAGGCCGTCAAAGTGCTCTTCTAGCTTCCTCACTTCATCAACATATGCTTCCATCAATGGACTCTGGTAGTTCTTGTTCACTTGGCGGACGACAAGCTGTGAGTCACCCCTGACAATGAGCTTCTTGACCCCAAGGTCTGCTGCGATTCTGAGACCGGCAAGCAATCCTTCATACTCTGCAGTATTGTTGGTTGCTTGCTCCTTGGGAAAGTGCATCTGGACTACGTACTTGAGGTGCTCTCCGGTGGGCGCGACAAGCAGCACGCCCGCACCGGCGCCTTGCAGCGAGAAGGCACCATCAAAGTACATTAGCCACTCTTTGCTTACCTCTTTGACGGGGATGCTCGTCTCTGGAATTTCTTCATCTGGTGTTGGCGTCCATTCTGCTATGTACTCTGCCAATGCTCTGCTTTGGATAGTTGAAGCGCTCTCAAACTTGAGGCCAAAGCTTGACAGTTCCAGCGCCCACTCGATAATCCTGCCTGTCGCTTCTGGATTTTGCAGTATCCTCTTCAGCGGAAAGCGAGTGACGACTGTGATCTCATGTGCTTGGAAGTAATGGCGCAGCTTTCTCGAGGCCATGAGGAGGCCGAAAAGCAACTTCTGCACACCAGAGTACCTTGATCTAGCCCCCTGTAGAAGGGAACTGACAAAGTAAACTGGACGCTGCACCATTCTCTTCTGCATCTTATCATGCTCCTGCACAGATCCATCTCTGTCGGGACCAGAGCTTGTCGGCGAAGCCCCCTGCTTGTCGCTGGATGCATCTGCCATGGTTGCTGGCTCATCATCTGCCTCCCTCTCCGCCACTAACGCAGCACTAACCACTTGATTGGTTGCCGCTATATATAGCAGCAACTTCTCTTGCGGCTTAGGTGCGACAAGTGTTGGAGTGGAGGACAAGTATCTCTTCAAGTCCTGCAGCGCAGCCTCCCCCTCCAGAGTCCATTTTATTGGACCTGCCTTTTTCAAAATTTTGAAAAATGGCAGGGCGCGCTCAGCAGATCTAGAGATAAACCTGCTGAGAGCAGCCATGCAACCGGCAAGCCTTCGTACATCCTTGACGCGCTTTGGTGCTTCGATCTGCTCAATGGCCTTGATCTTGTCGGGATTGGCTTCAATTCCCCGCTGAGACACGAAGAACCCGAGATGCTTGCCGGAAGGGACTCCAAACACACACTTCTCGGGGTTAAGCTTGAGGTTGATCTTGCGCAGATTTGCAAATGTCTCGTCTAAATCTTGAATCAGGGTCGCCCTGCTCTTGCTTCTGACCACTATGTCATCCATGTAGGCTTCCACATTTCTGTGCATCTGCGGCTCAAAAGCGTGGTGGACTACCCTTGCGAATGTTGAACCAGCATTCTTCAAACTGAAAGGCATCCGTACGAAGCAGTACGTGCCACACAGGGTGTTAAATGCGGTTTTCTCTTCATCCTCTTATGCCATGAAGATCTGATGGTATTCTGAGTATGCATCAAGAAATGAAAGCAAATCACATCCGACTGTGGAGTCAACAATCTGGTCAATGCGCGGCAAGGGAAATGGGTCTTTGGGACAAGCTTTATTAACATCAGTGAAGTCAATACAAAGCCTCCATTTCCCGTTAGCCTTGCGCACGGCAATAGGATTGGCCAACCACGTGGGATGGAGCACTCCTCTGACAAGGCCTGCTGCTTCCAACTTCTTGATTTCTTCTGCGATGAATTCTTGGTGCTCCACTGCCTGTTTCCTGACTTTCTGCTTGACGGGCCGCGCATGAGGACAGACGGCAAGGTGGTGCTCAATTACTTTCCTGGGAACACCGGGGATATCAGACGGTTGCCATGCAAACACGTCGACATTCGCCCGCAGGAAAGCAACGAGCGCGCTTTCCTATTTGGGGTCAAGAGTGGTGCTGATGGTGAAGGTACCACCAGTGCCGTCCTCCTTGGCGGACACCTTCTTGGTCTCAGGTGGAGCTGCCATTGCCTTCTTACACTTGCCGGTGGAGCTCGATGGTGCATCCTCGACGGTAGCGCAGCACTCTGAAGAGGTGCGCTTGCCGGAGTGGGCATCAGAGCTCTTGCCGGACATGGTCTTCTTCTTCCCCCCGGGAGCTTCAGCGGCAAGTGTCTTGCGTTCTGCTGTGGCTGCTGCTTCCCGGTAGATCTTGTCGGCACAGATAAGAGCATCCTTCTTGTCGCCAGGGACAGAGATGACACTTATCGGGTCTGGCATTTTCAGTACGTTGTACGCATAGTGAGAGGCTGCCATGAACTTGGCGAGTGCCAGACGGCCAAGGATTCCATTGTAAGGTAATGGAAAGTCAGCAACATCAAACGTGACCCTCTCAGTCCTGAAGTTCAGCTCGCTGCCAAATGTTAACGGCAACGTGATCTTTCCCTTCGGCTTGCTCCTTCCCGGGTTGATTCCTTGAAATGTACCGGTCTCTTCGAGCTCGCTGTCAGGGATCTGGAGTTTCTGGAGCACCGCAGAGGAGATCAGGTTCAAGCCGGCCCCGCCGTGAACTAGCATCTTAGTGACCTTGAGGTTGCGGATTGTTGGTGAAACCAACATCGGCAAGCACCCGACCGCAGTTATGCGATCAGGGTGGTCCTCAATATCAAAGATGATAGGCGTGCTGGACCATTTCAGAGGCTTGCGTGACTCGACGGGTGGTTCTGCTGCATTAACTTCCCGCACCCACTGCTTGAGCTGACGGTGCGAGGTATGCAGAGAAGCACCATCGTCAATGCACAGGACCTCTGTGGCTTTCTGGAACTCCTGCTCATCAGTCTCCTCATCATCCATGTCTTCATCGTCGTCGTCATCTTCATCCTTGTCGCGGCCGCGAGGAGGTCTGTCTCCTTGCTGCTGCTTGGCCTTGCCACGGCGTCCTCCTCGGCCGGGACGTTTCTTGCCGGATCCCCCAGCACATTCCTGGGCCTTCTCCTTGTCGCGCCGCTCGTATTCAGCTTTTTGTTGCTCAACAAGCTGCTCGACTTTCTTGCAGCTCTGGAGATCATGGCCCTTGGTGCGGTGGATCTTGCAATACTGCGTGTTGGTGCCGTCCTGCTTGTCGGCGACCGCCACCTCCGCGGCAACCTCCTTGCCGGAGTCACCAGCTTTGGCTTTCTTGGCGCCACCACCGTTGCCGGACTGCTCAACAACTAGCACCTCTTTGCCTTTCCTCTTCCTGTTGTTCTACCGCCGGTTTTTCCTTGCCGGGGCAGCATCTTCACTGTCAGATCCTCCCGCTCCTACATTCTCTCCGGGGAGTCTCCTCCCTTCCTCAGCACGTGCACACTTGTCGGCCAGTGCATATAACTCACTGACGTCCCTGATCTTGCACATCGCCATTTCCTCCCGCATCCTGCGGTTTCGCACGTTCTGGTGGAGCGCGCTGATCACCACGGCAGGGTGGACGTCTGGGATGTTGTGCTGCACACTGCTAAATCTCTGAATGTACTTGCGCAGGGGCTCTCCTTCCTTCTGGGCGAGCAGATGAAGATCACTCTCCTGGCCATGAGGCTTGTGTCCGCCTGTGAAGGCGCCGACAAACTGAAGGCACAGATCAGCCCAAGAGGATATGGAGTTGTCCGGCAAGTGCATGAGCCAGGATCTGACATTGGGCTTGAGCACCAGCGGGAAGTAGTTGGCAAGGATCTTGTCATCCCGTCCCCTGGCAGCCTGCACCGCAATGGTGTAGATGCTGAGGAACTCCAACGGATGCGTCTTGCCGTCGTACTTCTCCGGTACGTCTGGCTTGAAGTTCTTCGTGCTGGGCCACTGGACTTGCCGCAGCTCACGAGTGAACGCAGGGCAACCTACCGCCTACGGCAGATCGCCTGGTTCCCCTGGCGCATGCATGTCAACAGAGGGCCCAGCGCGCTTGTCGGATTGACGTCGCGCTTCTCTTCGGCGCTCGATGCGAGTTCGAGCGTCTTCTTGTTGTCGATCATGAAGAACTTGGCGCTGATCGCGACGAGCTCGTGGATCCGACGATGCGGTGGAGTCGCTGTCGAGGTGGATCCGGCGAGTCGGCGATCTTGGCTTTCGGGGTGGTGATTGCATGGTAGTTGCACCTCCCCCCGTTTCGTCGCCACCGGCTCGCGCCCGGCAACCCTGCTGCGGCGGCGACACGCTCGGCCGCCATGGAGTGTCGCCGTTGGTGTAGCCAATGAGACTCTGAATGGTGGCCCTCCATTCGTCGATCTTGTCCGACGTCGGAGGGTAATCTAGGAGCAGTTGAGCTCGCGCCAAAGCTTCTGCTGGAGTGGTGGGTGGCAGTGGCGGACGGCGCGAGGAGCGGGACGTGCTCGGACTTCTAAAGATGTTAGAAGGAGGAGTATCCCGTCCAGGCGACCGTGCCCCGCTCGTGCCAGCACGCTGGCGTGCATGCTGGTCTTGAGTGCCCCGAGATCCACCAGCTTGGTCTTGGCCTATCATGCGTATGGCACTGCAAGTGCCATGACGCTATTGGTCTTGCGCCTCCTGAGAGTAGCGCGGAACATGTACAGTCGCCGAGGTTTGTGCAGCCTTGTCCTTGGACCTGGCAGCATTATAAGCTTCCTCGTCGACGTCCATTCTTCCGCCGGCGTCCATTCCACCACCCGTTTGCTGCCGCCGAAGTGACGTGGACGGAGCGGCTGCCGCCGAAGTCTTCTTCTTCGGTGGCATGTTGATGAAGGGAATGAAGATCTAGCTCGTGTGAACGCCGGATCAGGTTCACACAATCTCGACGCCCCCTACCTGGCACGCCAAAGATGTCGGGGAAACTGATCCACGAACACCTATGGGGCCGGCGGACCGAGCCCCTTTCGGTTCGGCGGGGGGCGGAGATCACACGAAGAGCAGATCGGGGCGAAGCACACGAGCAGTTTACCCAGCTTCGGAGCTCTCCGGAGAGATAACACTCCTACTGCTGCTTGTTTGATTATCTTGTGTTCTTGCTCCAGAGAGAGAGTAGTGTTTTTCTAGGTTCCGAACCAGTCGAACCTCTTCTACATTGCGCATGGGCCTCCTTTTATACGCTAAAGGGATTACCGACAGGTGGCAACGCAGAGAAGGGTACAAATGTAAAAAGTGAGGTGGGTGGTACAGTTACTTGTACAGTGCACCCTACCTAACCTTGACGGCAGGGGACAAGGGCATTAAATGCCCATCTGAGTCACCCAAATAGTGCAGAAAAGGACCATTAGGGGCGCCACCGTTCGCCATGATGGCGATCTTGTCAGCTTCGCATGCCACTGCGCACCGCTGGCTGCACAGCCTCCCGCCACGCGCGCCTGGAGAGGCCCCCAGAGCGACACATTGGTGGATGCGCTGGAGCGTGGGCACAGAGTGGCCGCCTGCCGCGGCAAGCGCCTTGCCGCTACTGTTATCTTGTCGGGTCCGGAAGCTTGTCGCTCACCGGGCCTCGAGGTGCCTTGGTTGGTCTTCCCGGCAAGCTCCTCTTGCCGGGGCCTTGTTGCCTTGCCGGAGCGCATGGCGCGTCGCGGCAAGTTCCTTGGAGTGCCTTGGTTGGCCTTCCCGGCAAGCTCCTCTTGCCGGGGCCTTGTCTCCTGAGCTTAAATACTTTGTTCTTGAATGGCTCCAAGGGAACCACGGAGGATCTTGGCGTTCGCCCGGCAAGCCTTGCCGCGGGGTGCTGCAACTGCCCGTGCACAAGTTCGGGGTACTAGGGTACCCCTATTCTAGTACACCGACACTTGACTTGAGTGAAGACCTCCTCGGCAACAGCGCCAGAAATCCTTCTTTCTACGTCTTGAGCTTGCGTTGGTTTTCCTTGAAGAGGAAAGGGTGATGCAGCAATAGTAGCGTAAGTATTTCCCTCAGTTTTTGAGAACCAAGGTATCAATCCAGTAGGAGGCTCCTAAAAAGTCCCACGCACCTACACAAACAAACAAAGAACTCGCAACCAACACAATAAAGGGGTTGTCAATCCCTTCACGGCCACTTGCGAAAGTGAGATCTAATAATGATAGTATGATAAGATAAATATATTTTTGGTATTTTATAATATAGATGCAAAAAGTAAAGATGCAAATAAAAGTAAATTGGAAGCAAATATGATAAGAGATAGTCCCGGGGGCCATAGGTTTCACTAGTGGCTTCTCTCAAGATAGCATAAGTATTACGGTGGGTGAACAAATTACTGTCGAGCAATTGATAGAAAAGCGAATAATTACGAGATCATCTAGGCATGATCATGTATATAGGCATCACGTCCGCAACAAGGAGACCGACTCCTGCCTGCATCTACTACTATTACTCAACACATCGACCGACTCTTGCCTGCATCTAGAGTATTAAGTTCACAAAGAACAGAGTAACGCATTAAGCAAGATGACATGATGTAGAGGGATAAACTCATGCAATATGATATAAACCCCATCTTGTTATCCTCGATGGCAACACTACAATACGTGCCTTACAACCCTTTCTGTCACTGGGTAAGGACACCAAAAGATTGAACCCAAAGCTAAGCACTTCTCCAATGGCAAGAAAGATCAATCTAGTAGGCCAAACCAAATTGATAAATCAAAGAGACTTGCAAAGATACCTCAATCATACATAAAAGAATTTGGAGAAGATTCAAATATTATTCATAGATAAACTTGATCATAAACCCATAATTCATCGGATCTCGACAAACACACCGCAAAAAGAGTTTACATCGAATAGGTCTCCACAAGAGAGGGGGAGAACATTGTATTGATATCCAAAAAGAGAGAAGAAGCCATCTAGCTAATAACTATGGACCCGTAGGTCTGTGGTAAACTACTCACAACTCATTCAAGGGGCTATGGTGTTGATGTAGAAGCCCTCCGTGGTCGATTCCCCCTCCGACACAACGCCGACAAAGGCTCCAAGATGGGATCTCGCGGATACAGAAGGTTACGATGGTGGAAATTGTGTTTTGGTTGCTCCCTGGATGTTTTCGGGGTACGTAGGCTTATATAGGAGGAAGAAGTATGTCGGTGGATGCCCGAGGGGCCCACGAGATAGGGGGCGCGCCCTGTAGGGGGGGCGCCCTCCTATCTCGTGGGAGCCTCAGCTACTTCTTGACTTGCACTCCAAGTCCTCTGGATCACGTTCGTTCCAAAAATCACGCTCCCGAAGGTTTCATTCCGTTGGACTTTGTTTGATATTCCGTTTCTTCGAAATACTGAAATAGGTAAAAAAAACAGCAATACGGGCTGGGCCTCCGGTTAGTAGGTTAGTCCCAAAAATGATATAAATGTGTAAAATAAAGCCCATAAACATCCAAAAGGGGTAATATAATAGCATGGAACAGTCAAAAATTATAGATAAGTTGGAGACATATCAATGTTGGAGACGTATCATTCTCCTCGGGGATAGCTCTTCCCGTAGTACGGTCACTACCCATGAGATCTTCTACAACTAGGCCAGGCTTGGACATTGGCAGCAATTATGGTCAATGGTTTGTTGCAACTCCTACTCTGTGGCCTCGAGAGCTGCCTTATCATTGGCAAGGAAAGTTTGCTCAGCTTTAAAAGCCTTGCAAGTTGTTAATTTATTGGTTTTAGAGTCACCTTGGATTGGAGTGGCTACCAGGTGTCTCCTTGTCATGATGGTGGCGTCATCTTCATTGGAAGACCCTATCGTGTTGGGCGCTGCCATGAAGAATCCTTCGATGAGGCGACGTTCATTGGTGGATGATAACCCACAAGTATAGGAGATTGTTTGTAGCCTTTTCAGTAAATAAGGGTGTCAAACCCAACGAGGAGGTAAAGGTAGAATTTATATTCTCTTCAAGCTCTATCGACCACCGATACTACTCTACGCACACTAACATTTTCTTTACCTAGAACAATAATAAAATTATTTTTCACGAATAAAAATAGAAGTTCTTTGCAAGAATAATAAAAGTTTGTTGTTGTTTTAAAGCTTTTGGAGAACGATGGGAAAGATTTGTCCATAGGCAATTGATACTTAGATCCGTAATCATTATTGCAGTTTTATATGAAGGAGAGGCGTAAGCTAACACACTTTCCGTAGTTGGATCACATGAACTTATGCTTGGAACTCTAACAAGCATCCACAACTACTAAAGATCATTAAGATAAAAGCCAACCATAGCATTAAGTGTAAAGTCCTCTTTAATCCCATATGCAACAACCCGCTTATCCAATTTTGTATTTCTGTCGCTGATGCAACCCTGACAGTAAGCAAATTATGAACATATTGCAACAACCTATAGCGGGAATCCCACATGTGCGTGCGGCATGGAGAGCACCATAGGACAACACCAAAAAAATATACAACTCAAATCAATCACGATCACCAATCAACCCATAGGGAAAAAACGAAGCTACTCAAACATCATAGGATGGCAACACATTAGTGGATAATAATATGTGGCATAAAACACCACCTTAAGTAGAGATAACAGTGGGAAAAGAGAGGTTACACCGCTGCATAGAGGGGGAGAACATTATTGTTGATGGCGTCGAGGCTGTTGATGTACATCAACATCGCGATGGTTCCCATGGCGGTGCTCCGGCGCCATCGGGAGAGACGGGGAGAGAGCCCCCTCCTTTTTCTTTCTTGGCCTCCCCCCTAGGTGGGAGAAGGATTCCTCTCCGGTCCTTGATCTCCCTAACCCCCGAGGGGCCCTGCCCCTCTAGATTGGTTCTCTCTCTCTCTCTATTTTCGTATCTATTTTGCGTTCTTGTTTTTTGGCCGAACTGTGATGCCCCCGATTCAATCATACACTAATGATACATGCAAATGTGTACGATCAAGATCAGAGACTCATGGGAGGATATCATAACACAACTCTAGACACAAACTAAAATAATACATGCTTTAATTATATTACAATCCAGGGGCCTCGAGGGCTCAAATACATAGCTTGAAACAGAAGAGTCAACGGAAGCAACAATATCTGACTACAAACATAAGTTAGACAAGACTGCCTTAAGAAGGCTAGCACAAAAGCAATAACGATCGAAGAGGCAAGGCCTCCTGCCTAGGACCTCCTAACTACTCTTGGTCGTCGGCGGTCTCCACATAGTAGCAGGCACCCTCAGGGTAGTAGTAGTTGTTGATGGGGGTGGCATCTGGCTCCTGGGATTGATACGTCTCCAACGTATCTATAATTTTTGATTGTTCTATGCTATTATATTACCCATTTTGGATGTTTATGGGCTTTACTTTACACTTTTATACCATTTTTGGGACTAACCTACTAACCGGAGGCCCAACCTGAATTGTTGTTTTTTTTGCCTACTTCAGTGTTTCAAAGAAAAGGAATATCAAACGGAGTCCAAACGGAATGAAACCTTCGGAAGCGATCTTTTTGGAACAAACGCAATCCATGAGACTTGGAGTGGATGTCAAGAAGCAGCCGAGGCGGCCACGAGGCAGGAGGGTGCGCCCCACCCTCCTGGGCCCCTTGTGGCTCCCCCGACCTACCTCCTTCGCCTATATATATCTCCATACCCTGAAAACATCCAGGAGAACCACGAAAAACTATTTCCACTGCCACAACCTTCTATATCCGCAAGAGCCCATCTTGGAGCCTTCGCCGGCACTCCGCCGGAGGGGGAATCGACCACGGAGGGCTTCTACATCAACACCATAGCCTCTCCTATGAGTTGTGAGTAGTTCAACATAGACCTTCGGGTCCATAGTTATTAGTTAGATGGCTTCTTCTCTCTCTTTGAATCTCAATACAAAGTTCTCCTCAATCTTCTTGGAGATCTATTTGATGTAACTCCTTTTGCGATATGTTTGTCGAGATCTGATGAATTGTGGGTTTATGATCAGGTTTATCTATGAGAAATATTTGAATCTCCTCTAAATTCTTTTATGTATGATTGGTTATCTTTGCAAGTCTCTTAGAATTATCAGTTTGGTTTGGCCTACTAGATTGATCTTTCTTGCAATGGGAGAAGTGCTTAGCTTTGGGTTCAATCTTGCGGTGTCCTTTCCCAGTGATAGCAGGGGCAGCAAGGCACGTATTGTATTGCTGCCATCGAGGATAAAAAGATGGGGTTTATATCATATTGCTTGAGTTTATCCCTCTACATCATGTCATCTTTCTTAATGCGTTACTCTGTTCTTATGAACTTAATATTCTAGATGTAGGCTGGAGTCGGTCGATGTGTGGAGTAATAGTAGTAGATGCATAATTGTTTCGATCTACTTGTTGCGGACGTGATGCCTATATACATGATCATTCATAGATATTCTCATAACTATGCACTTTTCTATCAATTGCTCGATAGTAATTTGTTCACCCACCGTAATACTTATGCTATCTTGAGAGAAGCCACTAGTGAAACCTATGGCCCCCAGGTGTATCTATTATCATATAATTTTTCGATCTATCTTTATTTGCAATCTTTACTTTTCAATCTATATCATAAAAATACCAAAAATATTTATCTTATTATCTCTATCAGATCTCAATTTTGCAAGTTACCGTGAAGGGATTGAAAACCCTTTTATCGCGTTGGTTGTGAGGTTCTTGTTTGTTTGTGTAGGTACGAGGGACTTCTGTGGAGCCTCCTACTGGATTGATACCTTGGTTCTCCAAAACCGAGGGAATACTTATGCTAATTTGCTGCATCACCCTTTCCTCATCAAGGCAAAACCAATGTAGTGCTCAAGAGGTAGCAGGGATCCACCATCTGATCGCAGAAAACAGGCATAGGGGGCACAGAGGTAGCAAAGAAAATGTGAGTACTCATCCAAAGTACTCGCAAGAGTTACATCAGAACTATACTAAGTATGCATCAGTGTCAAATGGAAGGGTTGTATCTATGGGCTGAACTGCAAAATGCCAGAATAGAGGGGAAGGCCTAGCCTATCGAAGACTAGCATCTTCAAGCATCTTGCAGCATTCAAAGGAGTACATAATAGCATATTATTAACCAAGCATGTTGTAGCATTAACGCCCAGAGATCCTTCCTCGACTCCATGCGAGAAAGCAATCCCGGAGCCAACATATCCATCTCATATCTCAAGTATCCATTTCTAGTTGTAATAGATCAGGATACAACTTCGAGCGTCTGCTACCGTGGACACATCTATTCGAATAGATAAACTTCCCTGTAGTGTTGCACCACACTACCCAACACGCTTGATTACTCTGGCCGGACACACTTTCCTGGGTCATGCCCGCCCTCGGAAGATCAACACGTCGTAGTCTTACCTAGGCTCCATAGAGAGGTCCCCGCCGGTGTACATCCTAAGCACTCTGGGGTCTTGGGCTGATCGCCCTTTGCACTCCATGATGTGACCCCGTCACCCCGTCTTGAGGAAATACGGCAGGGGCTAGGCCCAACCCTCTCACTCTAGGGCAGTCTACCTGCTCGCTTGTGCCTCATAATTATCTCGCGAGTACCCTCCAGGTCAACCCGATTATCCAGAGACTGTCGGGAACTCAAGTCCACCTCTACTGGGCTAGTACGCCTGTTGCTACTTCTTAAGCTTGTGTTGGTTTTTCCCATGATGAGGAAAGGGTGATGCAGCAAAGTAGAGGTAAGTATTTCCCTCAGTTAGAGAACCAAGGTATCAATCCAGTAGGATACAACACACAAATCACCAATGCCTGCACAAAGAATCAAACTGGCACCCAACGCGATAAAGGGGCTGTCAATCCTTTCATGGTCACTTGCAAAAGTGAGATATGATAGAGATAGATAAAACTAAACAAACGATAAAGTAAATATTTTTGGGGTTTTTGGTTTATAGATCAAAACTAAAAGATTGCGAAATAGTAGATCAGGAACTTATATGATGGAAAATAGACCCGGGGGCCATAGGTTTAACTAGAGGCTTCTCTCAAGATAGCAAATAATACGGTTGCTGAACAAATTACTGTCGAGCAATTTATAAAAAAGTTCAAAGTTATGACAATATCTAAGGCAATGATTATGAAATATAGGCATCACGTCCATGTCAAGTAGACTGACTCCTGCCTGCATCTACTACTATTACTCCACGCATCGACCGACTCCTGCCAGCATCTAGAGTATTAAGTTCATGAAGAACAGAGTAATGCATTAAGTAAGATGACAAGATTTAGAGGAATAAACTCAAGCAATATGATGTAAACCTGATATTTTTATCCTCGATGGCAACAATACAATACGTGCCTTGCTGCCCCTACTGTCACTGGGAAAGGACATTGCAAGATTGAACCCAAAGCTAAGAACTTCTCCCATTGCAAGAAAAACCAATCTAGTTGGCCAGACCAAACCGATAGTTCAAAGAGAATTACAAAGATATCAAATTATGCATAAAAGAATTCAGAGAAGATTTAAATAATATTCATAGATAAGTTGATCATAAATCCACAATTCATCGGATCTTGACGAACACACCGCAAAAGAAGATTATATCGGATAGATCTCCAAGAACATTGAGGAGAACATGTTATTGAGAATAAAAGAGAGAGAATAAGCCATCTAGCTAATAGCTATGGACCCGTAGGTCTGAGGTAAACTACTCACGCTTCATCGGAAGGGCAATAGAGTTGATGTAGAAGCCCTCTGTGATCGGATCCCCCTCCAGCAGGATGTTGGAAAAGGCCCCAAGATGGTATCTCACGGGAACAGAAGGTTGCGGCGGTGGAAAAGTGTTTTCGTGGATGCCTATGATGGTTTGGGAATATATGTGAATATATATGTGGAAGAACTAGGTCAGGGGGTCACCGTGGGCCCCACAAGGTAGGGGGCGCGCCCTCCATCCTTGTGGCCGCCTCATGGCCTTTCTTACTTGCACTCCAATTCTCCTGGGTGTTTTCTGGTCCAAGAAAAATCACTGCGAAGGTTTTATTCTGTTCAGACTCCGTTCGGTATTCCTTTTTTGCGAAGCTCAAAAACAAGGAAAAGACACTGGCACTGGGCTCTAGGTCAATAGGTTAGTCCCCAAAATAATATGAAATAGCATATTAATGCATGTAAAACATCCAAAACAGATAATATAATAGCATGGAACAATAAAAAATTATAGATACATTGGAGACGTATCACCTGTCCCTTCAGTCCCGCAGTAATAGTAACTCTCACGGGTACCCCCACGGTCACCCCGAGTTCACATATCTCACGGGTACCCCTTGGGGCTGACCCGTCTTTAACATGGTCCTGCGGTAAAGCCAAGGTAACCATGTGTCCATGACATCAAGTGGGATTCAAGGAATCACCCTCGGTGGAATCCACTTGATGTAATCGTCAAGGTGAACATATGAGGAATCACCCTTGAGGTTGACACTTGCGGTGTTGCATGACAGAGTCGTATAGGGAGTGGTGAAGGAGGAATCAGCCTCGATAGACCACTACCAATTAGCTACACTACAGAGGTCTCATCAGAAGTGATGTACGAGGTATCACCCTCGGCACTCGTTAGTAACTCTGCAGAGTCGTACAACTAGGGAGTGTGCGGTGATGTGTCGTTCTCTGGTCGTCGATTACGTTGATCGAGTCATCGGTCATCAAGCCGAGGCAACTAGGACAAGGTGAGGGCTCACTGATGGATCACTAGCCAACCTATACTAAGCAGTTTAGGGTAAGCAGGTAAGGTACAACAGTAGGTTACAAAAGCAGGCTATGCATCAGATATAGGAGCAATCAAGTACAGTAGCAAAATCTAATGCAAGCATGAGAGAGAATGGAATGGGCGATATCAGAATGATCAAGGAGGGTTTGCTCGCCTGGAAGCTTTGCTGAAAAGGGAGAAGGGTCGTCGGTGACATAGTCGATCACAGGGGTCGCATCGGCGTCAGGGTTTACCAGAGAGAAGGGGGGGAGAAACAGTAAATATAAAGCAAACAAATGTATGACATGACACATGCATAGCTAGGGGTGTTCTAACGCGGTGCTACATGATACCGGTGAAGGGAGAGAACATCTAGGAATGTTTTCCTAGCATTTTTCATTTTCCAATAGATGAAATGAAGGTGGATGGTTCCATGTTCGCTATGCTAGGGACGCGTGGCAAATGAACAGAGTGCTTATTCAGATTCACCATATTTTTTGGAGCAACTTTCATATATAAAATATTTTCATCCGAGTTATATATTATTTAATAACAATTTCAAAGTTTTAACTATTTTTTGAAATTTGTTTATTTCGAAAATAATTGGAAAATTGCTATGTGCACACAACACTATGTACACAGAAGTGTACACAGTGTGACCAGTGAGTCAGGGGGGCCTAGTTGACCAGTCAAAGTTTGACTGGTCATCAAGGGGTGGGCACCCTGTCATTAAATGAACTAACTAATTAACCTAGTTAATTAGCTTAATTAGAATTAGGTTAATTAAGTGTAATTAATTTAATTAGGACAAATTAATCAAGTTAATTATTATTTTTTAGAATCTCTTTTTATTTCTTTTTGGGGGCGGGCCCCCCATGTCATAGGCCCAGACGGCCATATCGGGCGCGTGTGCTACTGATGTGGGCGTGGGCGCCCAAAGGGCGCGGGACCCGTGGCCACGACGAGGAGCACCGGCAGGCCGCGGCAGGCGGAGGCCAGCTCGGCCAGCCGGTGCGAGTGTGGCTTGATGTGGCCCGACAGAGGTGGACGTGGCCTGGCGCGGGTGCACGCGGGCTCGGGCAGTGCTCGTGCGACACGGAATGATGAGGGGGAAGGGGCACGACTGAGGGAGTCCTGGATTAGGGGGTATCCGGACAGCTGGTCTATATACTTCGTCCGGATTATTGGAGCGTGAAGATACAAGACTCAAGACTCTGTCCCGTGTCCGGATGGGACTCTCCTTTGCGTGGAAGACAAGCTTGGTGATCCAGATATTATATTTCCTTCCTTGTAACCAACTCGATGTAAACCCTAGCCCTCTCCGGTGTCTATATAAACCGGAGAGGTTGGTCCTTAGAAGGCCGATCACAATTACAATCATAATCATCATAGGCTAGCCTATAGGTTTAGCCTCTACGATCTTGTGGTAGATCTACTCTTGTACTACTCATATCGTCAATATTAATCAAGCAGGAAGTAGGGTTTTACCTCCATCGAGAGGGCCCGAACCTGGGTAAACATTGTGTCCCTTGCTTCTTGTTACCATCAGCCTAAGACGCACAGATTGGGACCCCCTACCCGGGATCCGCTGGTTTTGACACCGACATTGGTGCTTTCATTGAGATTTCCTCTGTGTCGTCGCTGCAAGGCTTGATGGTGCCTTCAATCGTCAGCAACACAGTCCAGGGCGAGACTTTTCTCCCCGGACAGATCTTCATGTTCGACGGCTTCACACTGCGGGCCAATTCGCTTGGCTATCTCGAGCAGATCGACAGCTACACCCCTGGCCACCAGGTTAGGTTCAGAAACCTGAACTACACGACCGATATCCGCGGAGACTTGATCTTCGACGGAATCGGGCCTGTGCCAGGAGTACCGGGCAGTCACGATGAGCACGGCCTAGACCTGCTGTTGGACAATGCTCGGGATGTTACCCCTGTAGATGTCCCAGACCTAAATCTAGAGCAGACTGCATGGCCCAAGGACGGGTGGATGGACCGCGCCCCACAGGCCGCACACTCATCGGTGGTAGAGCCGAACACAGGCCTCACTTCTAAGGAAGCCTGTGACTCCAGACCCCCGGACTCGTGTCCGGTTGTAGGTTCCAGTCCGCACGCTCCCGAGCCCGCCGAGCCTGGTTGGGCTCCGGTAATGGAGTTTACCGCTGCGGATATCTTCTAGCACTCGCCCTTCGGCGACATACTGAACTCATTAAAGTCTCTCTCTTTGTCAGGAGGCTCTTGGCCGAACTATGTCCGGCTCGAGTGGGAAGCAGGCGACGAAGGAATTCGCTGCCCACCCACCACCCACTTCATTGCCACGGTCGATAATCTAACCAACGTGCTTGACTTCGACTCCGAAGACATCGACGGTATGCACGACGATGCAGGAGAAGTACATGAACCACCGCTCACAGGGCGACGGACAGCCACCTCCTCATATGATATATATATATGGTGGACACTCCGAAGGAAACCAATGGCGATGAGGCAATGGAGGATAACCCCTCAGGGAGAAAAACAAAGCATGGGCGTTGTCGGCGCCGCTCTAAGCCCCGCCACAGCAATACTGGTCCAGGTGACGAAAACAATCCGGATGGTGCCGAAGAGGAATACAACCCTGACCAGCCTGCCTTCGAGCAGGCCGAACAGGCGACGGACGTATATTCGGAGGAGGACAACTACATGCCCCCCTCTGAAGACGAGATTAGCCCCGGTAATTCCGAACGCGGCGTGCCTGAGGATCCAGTGGAGGAAGTTCGCTTCAAGCGTCGACTCATGGCCACGGAAAGGAGCTTGCAAAGGAAGCAACAATAGCTCAAAGCTGACCAAGATTTGCTCATGGACAGATGGACCAAGGTCCTGGCCACCGAAAAATACAAACTCGACCGCCCCGACAAAGGACACACACGGCATAATTCGTTACCCCAACCTAAGCAGGAGAACCCAAGGCACATAGCCCGACGTCCACACACCACAATAGTCGAAGACAATACGAAGGATACACGAAGAGGCATCCTCAAGCCTCGGCGCAATTGTCATAAACGTCAAGTCAGGGAAGTTGGTGCCAAATCTAGCAACTCCCAGTCCGGTCAGCGGACAAAGAACAACTCAAGCCTATACGGCCCTAGCAACATACTCGATCAACCATGTGAAATTCATGGTACTCCTAGGAGGACGGCCAAGCACACCAATATAGAATGCCGGATCCTCAAAGCAAAGCGGCCAGTTGTGTGCTGGAAACAATAAGGGGAGGAGTCCAACAATGACAAAGTCAAAAGATCCTCCATATCATAAAAGTACGGCCGATCTCCCCCGATCACATCAACCGTTCGGACAACATCAACCACACAATTCAATTGCAGTACCTCTAGACCTAGTAGTTCGGGGGATCCATAACACATAAAGCCCCCGTGGGTATGAAACCACAAATAACATCTTCTAAAAGATGCCAGGTGCAAAGGACAACTTTTATTGGCCCACCACTCTAACGGTTGTCTTCGGATCACCAAAAAAATGCCACGCCAAAGAATAATTCTTTGGCACCTTCCCCTCATACGGTAATTTACCATATGCTAACGGGATGAACCACATTGACTAGATTCCACGTGGTAAACCATTAGGCCAACACCGTGTGATATAATCACATCTATGGGCAAGGCCGAACCCCGCCCTTAGAGCAGAAATCATATAGCTGCCGGAGCAGCGAGTCGTGCATGCCTATCAAAATTTTGATATGACAGCCAACTATCCGGACACCAACTGAGGAGTCCGCACTACTTCATGGTATAACGGCTGGGTTAACCAGGTTCCGATCAGGAACCCTTGGATCAACCACAAGAGGACGTTCAGCTGCCTCCAGGTATTTCCCTTTACAAACTAACTTTGACGCAGAACATGATTGGCGACATGGAATCGGCCCGGACACACAAGAGCAGGAACAAGCATGTGAACCGCCGCAAAGAAGGCAGTCCGGATTCACTTCAGATCCACTCACAGCCCCCTCCAGTCCGGCCATCACAGGTTCCGCCAAAAACACCTCTTTTCATAATCATAAATCGTACTCATATGCATAGACATATCATCCTACTACAATGTGTAGACTTAAATAACACTTACCGGCCGTCATTTATCATCGACGCCTCTTTGTAAAAAACGACAGCCACGCCTCGTGTTACGCCCGATTATGCCAGGGGCTTCACAGTACGGCAATAAAGTCCGACCACCTTTTCGGTCGCTCGGCACCCCGAACTTATAGCACTATATGCATCAGCTCCGAATCATGTCTTGGGTCATTGGTTGGGTTTGCCCGGCTCCCATGTTATGGTACCTTATGTTCCGCCCCATCAGCTAAGGTAGCACTGGGAGAACTACTGCGACTGTGTCCCGGTTCTGCCGGACGAGCACCTCAATAGAGAAAGCCGAAAACTGACTGTCATGATACAACGAGAGCTGGTCAGCTGTTCGAGAGGTTGTAAAATCATTAAAGATTTATTCCGCATAATGCCATTATAAATGCAGAGTGCGACGGATTGGTCTTTCGACCAGGCACCAATAGAGCCCCTAGTTCGGCCTTTCGAACACTAGGGGCTGCGCCGACCATACTCGAATTCCTATGGCTAAGTGAGAGTGGTAAAGCCCTATAGTCCGATTGCCTGGTTCGTGGTGAGGAACACCTCCTTAAAAGGACCCAGCCATGGGATAAAGAGTGTTCAGGTATGTCCCGAACACCCCCGTATTTCTTTCGTGGGGGCAGAAGCCGATGACTGGCCAACTCTCAGGATTTACATACACTAAACAGCCGCACAGGAAGAACAAATGTTCAAACAAAACAGGCAATAAATAATAAAAGTGCCATTACCCCATATTACAAAGACCGACACGAATGCCCTTAGGGAAAAATAACGTCTTTGGTACACTTATCCGCCACAAGGAGGGCTTCCATCAGTACACCTTCATAGTACAACTCGGGCTTGCGGTGCTCCTTACCCTCTGGCGGCCCCTCAGTCATCAGCTTCTCCGCGTCAAGCTTCCTCCAATGCACTTTTGCACGGGCAAATGCCATACACGCACCCTCTATACAGACCTATCGCTTAACAGCATCAAGCGGAGGACAGGCGCCCACAATCCGCTTCACGAGTCCAAAGTAACTGCTTGGAATTGGCTCCGCGAGTCACATCCGGAAAACCAAGTCCTTCATGGCTAGTTCGGCCGCCTGGTGCAGTTCGACCAGCTGCTTCAGCTGATCGATAAAGGGCATCGGATAGTTCGGCGCCAAATACTGCAACCAGAAATTCCTCTCCGCAGACTTCTTCTCCTCGGTCCGGTAGAATTGGGCGTCATCTGATATGCTGCGGGGCAAATCCGCAAACGCCCCTGGAAAAACAAGAATTCAGCTTGTCGCTTAGAGTTCTTCCCACTATCATGTAAAAATGGCCATGAATACAAAAGGCCTTACCAGTCGCAACTTTCCGGGCCTCCTGAATGTCCCGCACAGCACCTCGGGCTTCTTCTCGAGCATCTTCCGCGGCTTGGAGAGCTTGGGCGAGTTTGGACTCTTTCCCTACTAGACTCTGCTCCAAGCCCTCGCTTTTCTTCACAGCCTCCTGGAGCTCTCGCTCAGCTGCGATGACCCTGGCCTCGTGTTTCTCACGAAGTGCCTGTTCAGCGGCAGCCTTCTCGTTGGCATCAGCCACAGCCTTCTTTAGTGCCTCATATTCGACACTCGCTCCTAGAGCATACAATACAAATACTTTTCACTAGGCACAATTACTCATTCGTGCCAAACTTAAAGACAATGTTTCAACATACCTTGCTTGTCCTCCAATTGCTTCTTCACA
This sequence comes from Triticum aestivum, assembly GCF_018294505.1. Taxonomy (NCBI): domain Eukaryota; kingdom Viridiplantae; phylum Streptophyta; class Magnoliopsida; order Poales; family Poaceae; genus Triticum; species Triticum aestivum. The sequence goes on along the minus strand of NC_057804.1, from coordinate 366,129,589 downwards.
TGGCCAAGTTCCTCCTCGGCTCTGCTTCAGTCCGGACACTTCCGCATTATGAGCGGCCGTCTTCTCTGCAGACGCCTGTTTTCACACAAAGGGGTATACGTCATTAACAAAGGCTCCTACAAAAATAGAGGATTTGATCCCCTGCCCGGTTCTCTCTCTATTGCCAGACAGTGTATCAGGGGCTACTACTCATATTATGACGATTCCTCAAGGGTTTCTTAGAAAACATACCTCAAAAGGCCTTTATAAGGCCAAGGCAGGACTCATTCAGCCCGCTCTCGGCGGACTGAATCTTTTCAACCACCGCACCCATGAGGGTCCAATGTTCATTGATGATAGACGCGCTCTTTAACGCTGTCGATAGACTGCCTGGCAGCCCTGCTTGGATAGAGGTTGCTGGCGGAATAGGCAAGCCTCCCACCGTCGAAGGTGGCTGCTTGCCCGATCTCGGAGCCTTAGAGGTCTCCAAGACCTTGTCCGGATGTGGTTCGAACCCGAGATCACGCCCATCGTCGACACGCCGGGGGGCCGCCGCCCCCATGTGTCTGGCCCCAGAGACATGCCTCCCCTGGTCCGGGTCTCTCTGAGACGACACCTTGGTGTCGCGCCTAGACTTCGGAGAAGGGGCCTCTGGAGGCGTCTCGCTCGCCAAAGCGTCTGAGCTCAGCGAATCCTCCGATGAGGATTGTCCGGCGCGAGACCTCGCCGGGCTGTACGAAATATGGCGACAGTTAAAACTACTGTACCCAAACAACCCGGATGCATATGCGCGCTCGGATCTCGGATACTTACGACTTTTCCAGGGGCTGGGCCCTGGGATTCAACTCCGGGCTGTTATCGGTAGCCGTGGTGGATGCCTCTGGGTGGGAACCTCTCCCCCTCTTGGGCGCTTCGGTCTCCAGGGACGATGAATCTGCCCTTTTATTCCCACCTCCAAAGTGAGGCTCGTCCTCCTCTGCTTCCTCCTCTTTGTCTTCGGAAGAAGGAGCATCGCTGGAGTCTTCGGATTTCGCGTCCGAAGCCTCGCGGCGACGGAGGCCACTCTGGGTCTTTCTGACCTTCTTGGAGGCCTCTTTCTTTGGCGCCTCATAAGGCATGGGGATCAGCATCTTCGTTAGAAGAGGTCCGGCCGGTTCCTCCGGAAGCGGGGCCGGGCAATGTATTCGCTCCACCTTCTTTATTCATCCCCGGGGTCACGATGAAGCACGATAAAAATGTCTCCCTCAGGACATGCCAACTGAAGCATGGATGGACAAAGCGTGGCTATAACTTACCTGGCTTGCAGAATGGGATAATTGATACCCACGGTCCTCGGCGGAGCCCGGCCATGTTTTGCCGGACTTAAAGAGCACCTTCCAAATATCCTTGTGGGAGGAATCATAGAGCTCCCGAAGGGTTTGGTGCTCGGTTGGGTCGTACTCCGACAAATTACAGGCTCGGCACTGGCAAGGGAGAACCAGGCGAACTAACATCACCTGGACTACGTCGACGAGCTTGACGTCCTTGTCGACCACACTTTGAACGCGCGTCTGGAGTAGTGACAGCTCATCGGACGAGGACTAGTTCGGGCCCTTCTTGGGCCAGGACGTGAGCCGCAGTGGGGCTCCAGATCTGAACTCAGGAGCTGCAGCCCACTTTTTGCTGCATGGTTCGGTGATATAGAACCACTTCTGCTGCCACTCCTTGACGGAGTCGTTAAAGGCACCCGTCGGCCAAATGACCTTGGGCATCTTGCTCACTATGGCACCGCCGCACTCGGCGTGCTTGCTGCTCACCACCTTGGGCTTCACATTGAAAATCTTCAGCCACAGGCCGAAGTGAGGCAAAATCTGGAGAAAAGCCTCGCACATGACGATGAATGTCGAGATATTGAGGAAAGAATTGGGGGAAAGATCATGAAAATCAATCCCATAGTAATACATGACTCCACGAACAAATGGGTGAAGGGGAAACCTAAGCCCGTGGACAAATGGGGAAGGAACATGACTCTCTCGTGAGGTTCCGGAGTAGGGACGATCTGTCCCATCGGTGGGAGACAGTGGTCGATCTTCTTGGCCAGATACCCGGCCTCCCAGAGCCTCTTGATATCCTTCTCCGGGATGGTAGAGGCCATCCATCTGCCTCCTGCTCCGGATCTGGACATCTTTGGAAACCTTTCTTCGATGGAAAAGAAGAATGTCTGGGCGTTAGGGCTCGAACAGAGGGAATGGGCTAGCGGAAGGAGAAGGTGTGGGTAAAGAGGAAGAGACCTTATCTCTTTATAGAGACGGTAAAAGCTTTTTGCGCCTCCCCACTTTCCTGGTGGAACCCGCTCGCTCCCCACTCGCCGCGATTAGCGGTGCGGTTGGATTATCCGTACCCGTATTGATGATAATCCCATGATAAAGGGACACGATCTCTGCTATGGCAAAACCTGAAGAAGAAACCGCCTCGCGATTTGCGCTATGGCTGGTTGTGGGAAAATGGTTCGAATAATGACCCGCCCGTAATGACATGTCACGTGGTCAGCAGATTGCGTTCGTGAAATATCATTTTCTCTACGTTGGTATGTGAAGATCATTTTGCAGATCCAGACACGGTCTACGTGTTCGATAATTACTTTGGAGTATTCGGAGATGGAACCCGCCTTGCAATGCCGAAGACAAGACTGCGCGCCGTACTCATCGTTATTAAAGCCTGGTTCAGGGGCTACTGAGGGAGTCTTGGATTAGGGGGTATCCGGACTATATACTTCGTCCGGATTATTGGAGCGTGAAGATACAAGACTCAAGACTCCGTCCCGTGTCCTGATGGGACTCTCCTTTGCGTGGAAGACAAGCTTGGCGATCCGGATATTATATTTCCTTCCTTGTAACCGACTCCATGTAAACCCTAGCCCTCTCCGGTGTCTATATAAACCGGAGAGGTTGGTCCTTAGAAGGCCAATCACAATTACAATCACAATCATCATAGGCTAGCTTCTAGGGTTTAGCCTCTACGTTCTCATGGTAGATCTACTCTTGTACTACTCATATCATCAATATTAATCAAGCAGGAAGTAGGGTTTTACCTCCATCGAGAGGGCCCGAACCTGGGTAAACATTGTGTCCCTTGCTTCTTGTTACTATCAGCCTAAGATGCACAGATCGGGACCCCCTACCCGAGATCTGCCGGTTCTGACACCGACAGCGAGGATGAGCGAGCGTGCCAGGCGCGGCGGCTGCGGGCGAGGCAGAGCACCGGGCAAACGGGCAGAGGCGGGGCGGATAGGGGGCACAACAACAAAAGCAGACGGCGGTGGCGAGAACAGGAGGGGCCCATGACAACGTGTTGTGGGGCTGCAGGGGAGTGACAGGCGCGATGTGGCCAGGGGGTGCAGGGCACGTGCCACAACCGCTGGGCGTGTCTAGAGGACGCAGTGAGCATGTACGAGGCATGGCCAAGGCGCTGTGGTCATGCACGGGGATGACAAAAAGGGGAGCAAAACAAGGCAGGGGATTGGGAGCTCACCGATGCCCTGTAGTGGCGCCATAGCGAGCTTAGGGAGGCGCGGGAGCTTGGGGTGGTGGTAGTCGAGGATGAGACGGCGTCAGGCAGGGTGAGGAGGAGGCAGCGATGGCGGCTTCAGGCGGGCGAAACCAGAGAGGGGGAAGGGCGAGGGGGGAGTGATACATCTCCATCGTATCTACTTTTCCAAACTCTTTTGCCCTTGTTTTGGACTCTAATTTGCATGATTTGAATGGAACTAACCCGAACTGACACTTTTTTCAGCAGAATTTCCATGGTGTTATTTTTGTGCAGAAATAAAAGTTCTCGGAATGACCTGAAACTTCACGGAGATTAGTTTCAGAATAAATAAAAAATATTGGTGACAAAATCAATCGAAGGGGGCCCACACCCTATCCACAAGGGTGGAGGGCGCGCCCACCCCCGTGGGGCGCGCCCTCCTTCCTTGTGGGCCCCCTGGACCTCCACCGACCTCAACTCCAACTCCATACATTCACGTTCGGGGAGAAAAAAATCAAAGAGAAGGATTCATCGCGTTTTACTATATGGAGCCGCCGCCAAGCCCTGTTCTTCCTCGGGAGGGCAGATCTGGAGTTTGTTTTGGGCTCCAGAGAGGGGAGTCCGTCGCCATCATCATCATCAACCATCCTCCATCACCAATTTCATGATGCTCACCACCGTGCGTGAGTAATCCTGTCGTAGGCTTGCTGGACGGTGATGGGTTGCATGAGATTTACCATGTAATCAAGTTAGTTTTGTTAGGGTTTGATCCCTAGTATCCACTGTGTTCTAAGATTGATGTTGCTATGACTTTGCTATGCCTAATGCTTGTCACTAGGGCCCGAGTGCCATGATTTCAGATCTGAACCTATTATGTTTTCATGAATATATTTGTGTTCTTGATCCTATCTTGCATGTTTTAGTCACCTACTACATGTTAAGATCCGGCAACCCCCCGAGTGACAATAGTCGGGACACTTCCCGATGATGATCATAGTTTGAGGAGTTCATGTATTCACTAAATGTTAATGCTTTGGTCTGGTACTCTATTAAAAGGAGGCCTTAATATCCCTTAGTTTCCAATAGGACCCCGCTGCCATGGGAGGGTTGGACAAAAGATGTCATGCAAGTTCTTTACCATAAGCACGTATGACTATATTTGGAATACATATCTACATTAGATTGATTAATTGGAGCTAGTTCTGTGTCACGTTATGTTATAACTATTGCATGATGAATGCCATCCGACATAAATATCCATCATTGATCCATTGCCTACGAGTTCGTCTCATATTGGTCTTTGCTTTGTTACTTCTCCGTTGCCACTGTCATGATTGCTACAAAACTGCTACTGTTAATTTTGCCACCGTTACCGTAACTTCCATACTACTTTGCTACTAAATACTTTGTTGCAGATATTAAGTCTTTCAGGTGTGGTTGAATTGACAACTCAACTGCTAATACTTGAGAATATTCTTTGGCTCCCCTTGTGTTGAATCAATAAATTTGGGTCGAATACTTGATGACCCACAAGTATAGGGGATCAATTGTAGCACTTTTAGATAAGTAAAAGTGTCGAACCCAACGAGGAGCAGAAGGAAATGACAAGTGGTTTCTAGTAAGATAATGTCTGCAAGTGCTGAAATTATAAACAATAGACTAGTCTGATAGCAAGATAATTTGTAACGAGCAAGTAACGATAACAGTAGCAAAAGTGCAGCAAGGTATCCCAATCCTTTTGAGGCAAAGGACATGCCAAAACGTTCTCTTATAGTAAGCAAAGCGCTCTTGAGGGTACACAAGAATTTCATCTAATCACTTTCATCATGTTGGTTCGATTTGTGTTCGCTACTTTGATAATTTGATATGTGGGTGGATCGGTGCTTAGGTGTTGTTCTTACTTGAATAAACCTCATACTTTTGATTAACCCCCTCACAAGCATCCACAACTACGAGAAAAGTATTAAGTAAATTCTAACCATAGCATTAAACTTTGGGATCCAATCAGTCCCTTAGGAATAGCACATAAACTAGGGTTTAAGCTTCTGTCACTCTCGCAACCCATCATCTAATAACTACTCCACAATGCATTCCCTTAGGCCCAAATATGGTGAATAGTCATGTAGTCTACGTTCACAAGACACGACTAAGGGAATCATAACATACATACTATCAAAATATCAAACACATATCAAGTTCACATGATTACTTGCAACATGATTTCTCTCCTGACGTCAAGAACAAAAGTAACTACTCACAAGTGATAAACATGCTCAAGATCAGAGGGGTATTAAATAGCATATTGGATCTGAACATATAATCTTCCACCAAATAAACCAGTAATCAACCACAAGATGTAATCAACACTACTAGTCACCCACAAGCACCAACCTATAGTCCAGGTACAAAGATTAAACACAAGAGATGAACTAGGGTGTGAGAGGAGATGGTGCTGTTGAAGATGTTGATGGAGATTGCCCTCCCTAAGATGGGAGTGTTTTTGGTGATGATGATGACGATGATTTCCCACTTCGGGAGGGAAGTTCCCCCGTCGGAATCGCTCCACCGGAGGGCAAAAGTGCTCCTGCCCAAGTTCTGCCTCAAGACGGCAGCGCTCCATCCCGAAAGACCTCCCTTTATTTTTTCTAGGTCAAAATGACTTATATACCAGAAGATGGGCACCGGAGGTGGGCCTGGGTGAGCACAACCCACCATGGCATGCCTGGGCTCCATGGTGCACCCAGGTGGGTTGTGCCCACCTGGGGGCCCCCTCTGGTATTTATTGGATCCAATATTTCTCAAATATTCCATAAAAAATCCCCGTAAAGTTTCAGCTCATTTGGAGTTGTGCACAATAGGTGGCCTGATGTAGCTTTTTCAGGTCCAGATTTCTAACTGCCGGAATTCTCCCTCTTTGTGTGTACCTTGTATATTATGAGAGAAAAGGCATTATAATTACTCCAAAAAGCATTATTATGCATAAAAACATCATAATTAATAGTAGGAAAACATGATGCAAAATGGACATATCAACTCCCCCAAGCTTAGATCTCGCTTGTCCTCAAGCAAAAACCGAAATCGAAAAACATGTCCACATGCTTAGACAGAGAGCGAGGTGTCGATAAAAACAAAATACGGACATAGAAGCATCATGTGAATTATTATAACAGCAACAAATTCAAACATAAATTTTTTATCGTAGAACTTTTATCATAGACTTCTCATGAATAAGTAACAAATCATCACATTATCGAAGTATAAAGCATAAACTCTATTAGAAACCAACAAACTATGTTCTCAGTCAACTTTGCAACTACAATTTATGATCTTTTCAGGAAGGTTCACGTATCGGAGCCTTTAGGCAAGTCCACATACTCAACCATCATATAGTCTTCTAGTCCACTAACACTCACCGCATACACATGAACAAAATGTTTCAACTAGACACATAGAAAGATAGGGGCTTATAGTTTTGCCTCCCAACGTATTCACCTCAAGGGTGATGTCAACAATAATAACTCATGCTATCCATATTCAACTGGACATATGTGCCTAGATCTTTCCTCACCACATGATGCTTGCCAAAGGAGAAAAATAAAAAGGAATAGAGAGATAAACTTTGACTCTTGCATAAAAGTAAAAGATAGGCCCTTCATAGATTTAAGCAGAGGTTGTCATGCGCTTTTTTGGTTTGTATGCTCAAGCCCTTAGTGCAAAAGAACGTCATGTTGTATTGCCCCTTGTGATAGCAACCTTTATTATCCAGTCTGTCGCTTTTATTCTTCACCATCACAAGTTTGTACAACGCTCAGTTTTCTCTTACACTAAATGGTCTTACACTTTTAGAAGCAATTTTTATTGCCTTACTGCACCGATGCCAACTTACTTGAGGGATCTTGCTCAATCCCTAGGTAGGTATGGTGGACTCTTGTAAATAAGATTTGGGTTTAAGGGTTTTTGGATGCACAAGTAGTATCCTACTTAGTGCAGAATTTTTGGCTAGCAAAGATAGGGGCAAGCACCACATGTTGAAGGATCTATGACAATATAACTTCTATGTGAATATGAACAAACATAAATCATTACGCTGTCTTCCTTGTCCAACGTCAACAAACTTGGCATATAATATTTTGATGGGGGCTCACAATCACAAAAGATTTCTAGGATAGTGTATTTATATGTGAATCTTCTCTTCCCTTATTAATTCTTTCATGAGTTGCATCTTGACCAAATCTATGTTTTTCAATCTCTAATAAAATTTTCTACTTATACTTTTCCTTATGTCGTGTCATTACCTACCATAAGATTAGCATATGATCTTTTTAGTTTATTTCCTTTCTTTTTATTGCAACATGAAGGTAAAGAAAGCAAAAACTCATGCTAAACTTTATTATATATATTGCACATGATTACAAGGATAGATCACTAAGCAAACTCTCAAAAAGAAAGGATCAAACTAAACTTTTATCCATCTAGATCAAAATATAACTATGGATTGAACTAAAAATAAGTAAAGGCAAAAGATGGTTGGGTGATACGATAATGGGGCACCTCCCCAAGCTTGGAGGAAGCCAAGGGGAGTGCCCATATCCAATACTCAGTTTTCTTTTGGTGATGAATTAGAAGGTGGTGGTGATGTAGAGATCTTGTCCTCGGGTTTCCATGGCAGAGGTCCACCATCATAAGAGGAGGATTGAGTCTCACGAGTCCTGCAACTGGCAGCCAAACTCATACCTTTAAACCTTGCCTCATATGCAAAGACTTGGTTTTGGAGACATAGATCTGGCTTTGGAGGAAGTTGATTTGCTCATGGAGGGTGAAGAAGATGTCCTTCATGGACTTGCCATCCACCTTGAGATCACGGGTAAGGTCTGTAATCATGAGGTGATTGGCATTGAGTCCACGCTCCACCATCCCCTTGCACCGAAAGACTTCCTGCTCCATAGCTTCAAGCCATGCCTTCACGGTCCCCGTCCCCTTGTGTCCTCGCGCATCGTGGATGTGCAGCACCCCCTCATGCATCTGGATGTCCTGAGGGTGTTGCACCACCTCCCACAAATATGGGTTGATGACTTTCTTGAAGAACCTGTCCTTGGAGGAGCTTGAAGCGGCCATGGTAGATGGGATCTGACAGAAAACTACAAGGAAAAGAAAAGAGAAGATTTGTAGTGACCCGACCCGAATGGATCAAGTCCCTGTGCTTAAGTGTCATCCCTGGATCGGTATGCTGACACACACAGTACTCGAGGATTTATAACAGAGGTAAATCACATGTATAAAGTAACGTAAATACTATTACCTCAATCCAAATAGCGGAAGTAACAAAGGTTGTGGATTCCCATCAACACCAACGACAAAGTTGAGTGTAGAAATCGTAACCCTAACGTATCACTTACTCGTCGTAAGATTCCTGCAACATGAGGCGTTGCAGCCACAAAGGGTCAGTACATTGAATGTACTGGCAAATTCACACCATAGAGCAATGATGAATAAAGGCTATCACTACATGCATATTTGGCTGGTGGAGGCTCTATGGTTATAATGTTTTTGCGAAAAGCCCATTTTTCCCTATCGCAAAAGAATAATTTTTTATTTAACTATTATGGTGGTTGCTAAACATTGAGAATGGTTGACAGCATTCTCAATCCTAATTAAGTAACATCATCATTAAACCCAACAATATTAGTTAAAGTAACATGATGAGATTCACCTGATAATCTAAGTACTAGACACTCAAGATGTCCATAACCGGGAACACGGCTAACCATGATTAATTTATACACTCTGTAGAGGTTTGCACACTTTTCCCCACAAGACTCGATCACCTCCGTTGGGATTCTCGCACTACATGATGTTTGAGAAACGAATGACTGAGACATAGTCTTTCAGAAGCGCTAGCACCTTACGATCGGGTAGACAGTACCAACCTACATCCCCTACATCTGCTAGTCTATCACTGTAAGAGTTCGCACAACTTAATCAACTATGCTAGAGCCCATAGTAGCTTGTGGCTGCACACGAAAGTTTCTAGTATGAATAATCTCAAGAATCCCTTTGAGCCTTGGTGGCGGTCCAAAAGAAAAACAGGCAATCCTGGAACACCCAGGTACCTCAATCCACCCAGATGTGTGTTAAAGTTGCCACCTTAAATAAACATTAATTAAACAAACTCACATCTGTCATGGATACACTTACCCAATCCACGTCTACTAGCATAGCATGGCATGATAAGAAAACATAGAGTAACTCCCAAGGGTTTGATAATAAAACAGGTAATTGGTACCACCTCATCTACTTCCCAAAACCCACATATTAATCAAATCCTAATCATGTAATTATTCGAGGATTGAAACTAATGCATAAAAACTGAGTATGAAAGGGATATGATCAAAGTGTGAACTTGCCTGTACTGTTGATGAAGATGATTCACACTCAACTCCTGCTAGTTCTATTCGTCTCACTCCGTTCAATCTATCGTAAGCAAACAATAGTAACCACACATAAGCAATCACTCAAAAGATCGGAGAGAACGAAGAAAACAATTCGGAAAACATCAAAACCAAGAAAATAACTCTTGCAACAGAAAACAGTTTTTAACAGTACCAAAATTAAGTGAATTTGGCCTTATCAGAAAGTCTAGGTCAAGAGCTTCGATTTGCAAAAAGAATCAACTAAAACGGAGTTATAAAACTCAAGTCACGATCAAACGAAGTTCAAATACTAAACTGTTTGAAACTCAAATTTTCAACTTTCAAAAATATGTTTAAGTTGTTTTACTGGGTAGAGGGGATCATAATGAAGGAGTGGGCATTGGTTTCGTTGGATTTGGACTAACGAGCGAAGAGATGTGGTCGTTTTAAGATTAGGACTAATCTGTAAAAACTTTAATCACCGACGGGTCCCTGACTAAAACTAACAGAAAAAGAAAAAGTCTAAATAACAAACGTTCGTTAAACAGTACTACAGAATGAAAACGTTCACTAAAACTTCCTAAACAGAAAGCGTTCGCTAAATAATCTAACCTAAAAAATGGCTAAAAGGTAAATTGAAGAAAACCGAAAAAGAATAAACCGGACCGGGCGGTTTATTTACTGGTTCGGTGATTCGGCGGCTTTGGCGACAAAACCGGCGGCGGCGAGGTTGAACTCCTGCGACATCGGATGGCTCGGGCGTGGTCGCCGGCGTTGCTCCGGTGGCCGGGGCAACGGCGAGGGAGCGAGGGTGGCGAGGTGGCGATGGTTGCGCGCGGGGTGGAGGCGCGGCGAGGCCGTGGCGCAGGACAGCGGCGGCGGCGGATCTGGCGATGGGCGGTGGCGCGAGCAGAGAGAGAGGGCGGCGCGGCCGGCGTATTTATAGGAGGAGGGGAGGCGCAGTGGCGTGGAGGAGGGGGCAAGGTGGACGCGGAGTCCGGTTGGACTCCCGTGGCGGTGCTCTCGTGCGGGAGACGAACTCCTGCGGGAGCTCGGGGACGGCGGTAGCGAGGCCTGGGCCGCGGCCTGGCTCGGGCGCTGGGCTCTCCCAGTCGGCGACGGGATTTTTTTCATTTAAAAAAACATTTTTCAGACGAATAAAAATAAACAAATACTTATAAAATAAAAATTCAACCTAGGCATATAATATATCAAAATTTTTAGAAAAAGATTTACTACAAGATGAACATTTTTTTAGCATCAAAAAAATCTAGAAAAATTCAAATAATTCAAAGAGTGCTACTGCCCTACTAAAATCCAATAAAAATCATTTTAAAAATACCAAAATGATGTCAAATGTATTTATTTCCAAGTTTTCTATTGTAGGGAATCATGTTACCCTATTTTCCATATATTTTATTTTTGGATAAAAATAATTTGAATAAATCCAAATAACTCCCGATTGAAAATAATTTCAAAAGGACTTTAAACTGGATTTCTTTTAAACTCCCAACTCATATTTCATATGTTTTGAAGAAGTCATTTTATCTTCTCTCATGAAAATCATTGAGTTGCTTGTAGTTTTCTGAAATTGAAATATTTTCAAATGAAATTCAAATATTTTCAACAACCCTTTTCATTTAAATAAATGGAAGAAGTCATGTCATCTTCTCTCTAGGGTTTTATGATGAAATGAATTTGAATTCACGGAGATCAAAATGCAAGACGAAAGTTTGGGAAAGTCCTTTTATTCCCTCTCATTTAACTTTCAAAAGTTTCAAATTTCACTCAACTTCAGTCAATCAATCAAACAATCAATCAAATCTATCTATTTAATATAACATTCCAAAATTTAGAATTTTGGGATGTTACAAACCTACCACCCGTAAAATGAATCTCGTCCTCGAGATTCGGAGAGGCTAGCAAGAAATAGGTTAAGGTTTGGGGGTCTTCAAAATCCATCGATCGTCTCCGGGGTCTCAGGTGCTACCACCCTTAGAAGCATTGTTACGGTTCCATCAAAACTCATATACTCCATCCTTATTCCTGACAGTGTCGGTCTTCTCAGATCTCGGGAAAATTCCTTCTCTAGGCTCTTCCGGTAGTGGCATAACTTTTCCTCAATACTTCTGTCCTTTCATCTTGGTACGGTTATTCCGAGACTGGGTCTTCTTAGCTGACCGTGTCTGGCGCCAATACTAAACAACTATCAACATCTCATGGTGGTCAACAATTTATGGTTTCTCCTGCAGGAAACGGGTCTGGGCTTCATTCTTACCGTATGACCTACGTTTGGCAACTGCTGCCATATACAAGGAAAAAAATACTTATACCATTCTAAGGTTCAAACAAGGTCTTGATCGTCGTCTCTCTACTATAGGTAAGTCACTCAGACTTACCATCCCACATTGTAAGGCGAATAATAAGAGTAAGTCGGTATGGTGATCAATCCACCCTGAACCCAAATCATTACCTTGTATCTAGTTTAGCGAATCTCCCATTCTAACACTCGGTGATTCTCACAAGCATTGCAGAATTTCTCTTGTCAACGAACCAAGTTCGGATAATTCCATTAATTCTGCAAGCCAAACAAACATCTATCGTTTCTTCACATCCCTCAGGTTTTTCGTAACTCCTATAAGATCATCTGTTGATAAACTCGTAACTTCTTCCAGGGTTTTTCCTTTGGAAAGAGTGTGCTTGCTTCTTGGCAGGTCCTGGGGCTTGTGGGTTATGGCACATCTCATCACTTGTAAACCTTTAACTCATCCTTGGGGCAACTGACCATTACTCCAACATCCAACTTCCTAGCATTTCTTAATCCATCCAATTGTACCGTCTTTCTTCCTTCTACTGGTACCAAACTAATAAGTGATTTCACAAACTCATCATGGAGTTACAATTGCTCCATATTACCAACCTTATATCTCCTTTATATCCCATAATACTTCATCCCTTCATACTTCTTGGGGTGTCACACATATCGAGATAAAACTCGTACTTATTTTGTCTGAAATCCACTTTGTGGCATATCATTCTCCTTTCCATGGGTCAATGTCCTCACAGGGTACTACCACCCTTAAAATGCTCCAATTTTTCCATAGACCATATTTCTCATATCCTCGAAAATGGTCAGAAATCTTCCTTCATAGAATAACAACTCATAAAATCTAAATAAGTACCAACGATGCTAACTTTATTGATTCTCACATTATTACAATCTCCTGCATTTCCTTTACATGCCTCAACTCAACACCTTAATAATAAAAGAAATATTCCCACTACTACTACTATGCTTCTTTTGTTGCTAACTCAACTATTTAGCACAAGTCTCCTTCTTCTTGGAACAATCCCTGGCAAAGTGCCCTGCTTCATTACAACGAAAACATTTCACTTCTGACAAGTCTCGAAGTTTCCTTGTGATTACATAGCCTCCTTGGGTCATCGGCTTCCTTTTTGGGCAACTACTGAAGTAGTGCCCTGACTCCTTGCACCTGAAACAGGTGATATGGCTCAGGTCTTTCCTGGAATCCAATCTACTTCTCTTCCTGGATTTTTCCGTTCCAATCAAGGCTTCTATTTCCTGTGGATCATACTCTACTTCCTCTGTCGGGAATTCTACTAGATCTCCATTCAGACAATTTTGGGAGATGTGTCCTTCTTCTCCACATGAATAGCATGACTTGGTGCAGGGTTTAATTTTTTTTCCTTTGTGCTTGTCCTTGACATCTTCCTTCATCACAAGTTCTTCAAAAATCTCCATGAGGGCTCATTTCATTGTTTATTTCTTCTGCTGAATGGTTCTTTGTACCATGGGGTAAATATGACACTCAGCAGGGTAGTGGGTAGTTCCTTCACACAAGAAACAAGTAATTTGCCTAGTTGGGCATTCTTTAGTTGGGTGACTTTCTTCACAATTAGGGCATTCATCCTTGTGTTCCCTATGGTTGTGTCCTATTTATCCACAAAGCTTGCATGCACAGAGTTTCTTCATATGACTTCCATAAGGCTTCATCTCCTGGGACACAAGCCGAGACTTTAGTAGAGTCAAATTAAATTCCTTCCAAGTGGTTACTCCTTGCCATCCATTGATGGTTTGGTACATCCTCCACCAAGTAGTAGCACCTCTTTAAAAGCACTGAAGAACAAGTTGGGCCATATCCTTTCCGACTACAGTGTTATTCTTCATGTGATCCTCCATGTTCTGAATCCATCGGTCCATCTCCAATTGACTCATCGTTCCAGAAAATATGAGTTCATCTCCATTCATCCTCTATTGGGTCCAAGGGCTTTGGGGTGAGAGAGAGAGAGAGAGAGAGAGAGGGATTCACACAATGCAAACAATAGTTTTGAAAAGACAGATTTTATTGTGGCTGTCGGAAAAACAACAAGCAAATGACAGCTCACAAACGTCGCATGTAACATAGGTATAACGGGGTTTGGTCTTCTAATGGTCAATAAATCTCAACGTCATCAAACTTTTCAAGTCTTGGTCATGTCTCCGATGGCTCTTTCTGATCATGCTTGTCCTTCTCAAGTTCTTTCGCCAAATCATCTTTGTTGACGCGAAGTCTCTCATGACATCCTTTAATATTTCTGGAGTTGCATTCCAAACTTATGGGTTTCAACATCCTTGGCATAAACCATGGTTCTACTGTCCTTTAGTTCCTGACAAATCTCCGGTATCTAGAGGTTTTCCTCCTCCATCTTGTCTACTTTCAGCTTCTGGGTCCTGAGTTCTTCATGAACTGCTTCCTTGTCAAATACGGCTTCCTGCAGATCCATCTTAAAACTCTTGATGTAATTCTCTAGATCCTAGTGATACACCAGCTACGTTAAAACTGCATCCTTTGCTGATAGATTCTCCATCAGCCTTTTACCATCCAATCCTTCCATGCATCTGCATACTTAACTCCGCACGGTGACAATAGCATAAGCGGGTAATAACACCATTGTTAGCCGTGTCTATGCCCATGTTACTACCATGAGTTTTCATTCCATAATTGATATCTCCCGCCTTAGGGTTTTTCTTGACAAAAACTTTGAGTTCTAATGCTCCATGTTCCGGTCTTTCTCCGATACACCTTGATCTCGGGTATTGACAGCTTCCATAGTCTGCCATGTTCCATAAGGGGTGCCTTCCTAGGTCATACAAATCTGGAAATTCTTCGAGCCTTCAAATTCTCCTAGTCTTCGGAGTCTTCACCGTTGTAGTTTCCATCCGTGTAATGCACGGTAAAAAACCTCTTTATTCCAAAGTTGTCTTAGTTGTCCGTTATCTTGTACTCCTTGCAGTGGTCTCATCAGTCGAATCTTCATGTGGTCAAAAAGGGGAAAAGGGGTAGTCTAGCTAAAAGAGAATATTTGAATAAGCTCAGAAGGGAAGAGAGGTAAAAGATTCTTTTGAAAAGAAAGTTGTAGAGAAAAAACTTTCCTATGGGATTGCCAGTTTCTAGGGTCACGTCCTACAGTCAACATGTGCTCTAATACCATCTTGTAGCGACCCGACCCGAATGGATCAAGTCTCTATGCTTAGGTGTCATCCCTGGATCGGTATGCTGACACACAGTACTCAAGGATTTATAACAGAGGTAAATGACATGTATAAATAACGTAAATACTATTACCTCAATCCAAATAGCGGAAGTAACAAAGGTTGTGGATTCCCATCAACACCAACGGCACAGTTGAGTGTAGAAATCATAACCCTAACATATCACTTACTCGTCGTAAGATTCCTGCAACATGAGACGTTGCAGCCACAATGGGTCAGTACATTGAATGTACTGGCAAATTCACACCATAGAGCAATGATGAATAAAGGCTATCACTACATGCATATTTGGTTGGTGGAGGCTCTATGGTTATAATGTTTTTGTGAAAAGCCAATTTTTCCCTACTACAAAAGAATAAATTTTTATTTAACTATTATGGAGGTTCCTAAACATTGAGAATGGTTGATAGCATTCTCAATCCCAATTAAGTAACATCATCATTAAACCCAACAATATTAATTAAAGTAACATGATGAGATTCACCTGATAATCGAAGTACTAGATACTCAAGATGTCCATAACCGGGGACACGGCTAACCATGATTAGTTTATACACTCTGCAGAGGTTTGCGCACTTTTCCCCACAAGACTCGATCTCGTCCGTTGGGATTCTCGCACTACATGATGTTTGAGAAATGAATGACCGAGACATAGTCTTTCAGAAGCGCTAGCACCTTACGATCAGGTAGACAGTACCAACCTACATACCCTACATCTGCTAGTCTACCACTTTAAGAGTTTGCACGACTTAATCAACTATGCTAGAGCACATAGTAGCTTGTGGCTGCACACGGAAGTTTCTAGTATGAATAATCTCAAGAATCCCTTTGAGCCTAGGTGGCAGTCCAAAAGAAAAACAGGCAATCCTGGAATACCCAGGTACCTCAATCCACCCAGATGTGTGTTAAAGTTGCCACCTTAAATAAACCATTAATTAAACAAACTCACATCTGTCATGGATACACTCACGCAATCCACGTCTACTAGCATAGCATGGCATGATAAGAAAACATAGAGTAACTCCCAAGGGTTTGATAATAAAACAGGTAATTGGTACCACCTCATCTACTTCCCAAAACCCACATATTAATCAAATCCTAATCATGTAATTATTCGAGGATTGAAACTAATGCATAAAAACTGAGTATGAAAGGGATATGATCAAAGTGTGAACTTGCCTGTACTATTGATGAAGATGATTCGCACTCAACTCCTGCTAGTTCTATTCGTCTCACTCCGTTCAATCTATCGTAAGCAAACAATAGTAACCACACATAAGCAATCACTCAAAAGATCGGAGAGAACCAAGACAACAATTCGGAAAACATCTAAACCAAGCAAATAACTCTTTCAAAAGAAAACAATTTTTAACAGTACCAAAATTAAGTGAATTTGGCCTTATCAGAAACTTAGGTCAAGAGCTTCGATTTGCAAAAAGAATCAACTAAAACGGAGTTATAAAACTCAAGTTACGATCAAACGAAGTTCAAATACCAAACTATTTGAAACTCAAATTTTAAACTTTCAAAAATATGTTTAAGTTGTTTTACTGTATAGAGGGGATCATAACGAAGGAGTGGGCATTGGTTTTGTTGGATTTGGACTAACGAGCGAAGAGATGTGGTCGTTTTAAGATTAGGGACTAATCTGTAAAAACTTTAATCACAGACGGGTCCCTGACTAAAACTAACAGAAAAAGAAAAAGTCTAAATAACGAACGTTCGTTAAACAGTACTACAGAACAAAAACATTCACTAAAACTTCCTAAACAGAAAGCGTTCGCTAAATAATCTAACCTAAAAAACGGCTAAAAGGTAAACCGAAGAAAACCGAAAAAGAATAAACCGGATCGGGTGGTTTATTTACTAGTTTGGTGATTCGGCGGCTTTGGCGACAAAACCGGCGGCGTAGAGGTTGAACTCCGGCGACATCGGGCGGCTTGGGCGTGGTCGCCGGCGGTGCTCCGGTGGCCGGGGCAACGGTGAGGGGGCGAGGACGGCGAGGTGGCGGCGGTTACGCGCGGGGTGGAGGCGCGGCGAGGCGGTGGCGTAGGACAGCGGCGGCGGCAGTTGGCAACGGCAGTCGCGGCAGATCTGGCGATGGGCGGCGGCGCCAGCAGAGAGAGAGGGCGGCGGGGCAGCGCACTTATAGGAGGAGGGGATGCGCGGTGGCGTGAAGGAGGGGGCAAGGTGGACGCGGAGTCCGGCCGGACTCCAGCGGCGGCGCTCTCGTGCGGGAGACGAACTCCTGCGGGAGCTCGGGGATGGCGGTGGCGAGGCCTGGGCCGCGGCCTAGCTCGGGCGCTGGGCCGACCCAGTCGGCGACGGGATGTTTTTTTCATTAAAAAAACATTTTCCAGACGAATAAAAAATAAAAAAACTTATAAAATAAAAATTCAACCTAGGCATATAATATATCAAAATTTTCAGAAAAAGATTTTCTACAAGATGAACATTTTTTAGCATCAAATAAAATCTAGGAAAATTCAAATAATTCAAAGAGTGCTACTGCACTACTAAAATCCAAAAAAAATCATTTTAAAAATACCAAAATGATGTGAAATGTATTTATCTCCAAATTTTCTATTGTACGGAATCATGTTACCCTATTTTCCATATATTTTATTTTGGGAGAAAAATAATTTGAATAAATCCAAATAACTCCCAATTGAAAATAATTTCAAAAGGACTTTAAATTGGATTTCTTTTAAACTCCCAACTCATATTTCATATGTTTTGAAGAAGTCATTTTATCTTCTCTCATGAAAATCATTGAGTTGCTTGAAGTTTTCTGAAATTGAAATATTTTCAAATGAAATTCAAATATTTTCAACAACCCTTTTCATTTAAATAAATGGAAGAAGTCATGTCATCTTCTCTCTAGGGTTTTATGATGAATTGAATTTGAATTCACGGAGATCAAAATGCAAGACGAAAGTTTGGGAAAGTCCTTTTATTCCCTCTCATTTAACTTTCAAAAGTTTCAAATTTCACTCAACTTCAGCCAATCAATCAAACAATTAATCAAATCTATCTATTTAATATAACATTCCAAAATTTAGAATTTTGGGATGTTACAAGATTTCTCCGCAATACGGTGGTCAATAGGTTCAGGGGATATATAAAGATTTTTTTATCTTGGGAAACAAGCAAGCTGTATAAAAACGGAGTCCGGAAGGTGCCCGAGGTGGGCACAACCCACATCACGCCCTGGTGTCTTGTGCCCACTAGGATGCCCTTCCTGGTTGTTTCATATTTTCCTAATTTTCTAAATATTCCAAAACTGACAAAATATATTTTTGCGGATTTTTTGGAGTCCGTTTACTTACCGTATCATGTACCTCCTCTTTTTAATGATTGTGGATGTTTCGGAAGGACTTTTTTATGTGTTCTTCCGGTGTCAATGTTTGTATAATATTACTTTCAACATTAATGGGCGTACTCTGAGATATAATGTTTTATTCATTGCCCATTAATAACCTTCAGGTAAGTACCTTCGACATTATTTATTTTGATATCTCCGGACCGATAAACCTCCTCGATAACATAGGGTCCTTCCCATTTAGAGAGGAGTTTTCCTGCAAAGAATCTGAAACAAGAGTTGTACAAAAGAACATATTATCCAACTTTAAACTCACGATTTTGAATTCTTTTATCATGCCATCTTTTAATTTTTTTCTTTAAATAACTTGGCATTTTCATAAGCTTGGGTTCTCCATTCATCTAAAGAGCTAATATCAAATAACCTCTTTTCATCAGCAAGTTAGTTGATTTCTTTAATTTCCCAATATGCTTTATGTTCTAACTCAAGAGGCAAATGACAAGCTTTTCCATAAACCATTTTATAAGGAGTCATACGCATAGGATTTTTATATGTTGTTCTCTAAGCCCAAAGTGCATCATGTAATTTCTTAGACCAATTCTTCCTGGACCTATTGACTGTCTTTTGCAAAATTAATTTTATTTCTCTATTGCTAAGTTCGACTTGACCATTAGACTGAGGATGATAGGGTGATGCAATTCTATGGTTAACACCATACTTAGCAAGCATTTTAGGGGAAGCACCATGAATAAAGTGTGAACCACCATCAGTCATTAAATATCTAGGGACTCCAAACCTTGGGAAAATAACTTCCTTAAGCATTTTAATAGAGGTGTTGTGATTAGTACTACTAGTTGGAATAGCTTCTACCCACTTAGTAACATAATCAGCAGCAACCAAAATATGTGTATACCCATTAGAGGAAGGAAAAGGTCCCATGTAATGACATCCCCAAACATCAGATGGTTCAACAACAAGTGAATAAGTCATAGGCATTTCTTGGCGCTTACCGATATTACCTATTCTTTGACATTATTCACAAGATAAGACGAACTTACGGGCATCCTTGAAGAGAGTAGGCCAATAAAATCCAGATTGTGGTACCTTATGAGCAGTTCTGTCTCTAGCGTGATGCCCTCCATAAGCTCTGGAGTGATATTTCCGTAGGATTTATCCTTGTTCATGCTCAGGTACACAACGTCTAATAATACCATCTAATCCTTCTTTACAAAGATGTGGGTCATCCCAAAAGTAATGTCTTAAATCATAGAATAATTTTTTCTTTTGTTGGTATGTAAAGCTAGGTGGTAAATATTTGGCAACAATGTAATTAACATAGTCAGCATACCAAGGAGTGTTATTAGAAACATTTATTGCAGCTAACTGCTCATCATGAAAACTATCATCAATAGGTAGTGGGTCATCAGGCACATTTTCAAGCCTAGACAAGTTATCAGCTACGGGGTTCTCAGCTCCTTTCCTATTAGTAATATGTAACTCAAATTCTTGTAGCAAGAGTACCCATCGAATAAGTCTAGGTTTAGCATCTTTATTTTCCATAAGATATTTAATATCAGCATGGTCGGTGTGGATGATAACTTTAGAGTCAACAATGTAAGATCTAAATTTATCACAAGCAAACACCACTGATAGAAATTCTTTTTCAGTAGTAGCATAATTCCGTTGTGCACTATCTAGAGTTTTACTAGCATAATGAATAACATTCAGTTTCATATCAACTCTTTGTCCTAGAACAGTACCAACAACATAATCACTAGCATGACACATAATTTCAAAGGGCAAGTTCCAATCAGGTGGTTGAACAACAGGTGCAGAAATTAAGGCTTTCTTGAGTGTTTCGAAGGCTTCTAAACAATCATCATCATAAACAAAAAGGGATATCCTTTTGCAAAAGATTTGTGAGAGGCCTAGAAATTTTAGAAAAGTCTTTGATAATCACCTATAGAAACCATCATGACCTAGGAAACTACGAATACCTTTGATGTCCATAGGACATGGCATTTTCTCAATTTCATCAACCTTAGCTTTGTCCACTTCAATACCTCTTTCAGAAATGTTATGACCCAAGACATGAAGGAAATATGCCCTAGAGGCAATAATAAAGTAGTTATTTTATATTTCCTTATTCATGATAAATTTTTATTACTCATGCTAGAATTGTATTAACCGGAAACTTAATACGTGTGTGGATACATAGACAAAACAACGTGTCCCTAGTATGCCTCTACTAGACTAGCTCATTGATCAAAAGATGGTAAGTTTCCTAGCAATGGACATGATTTGTCATTTGATAATGGGATCACATCATTAGTAGAATGATGTGATGGACAAGACCCACCCGTTAGCTTAGTATAATGATCATTCAGTTTTATTGCTACTGCTTTCTTCGTGTCAAATATATATTCCTCCGACTATGAGATTATGCAACTCCCGGACACTGGAGGAATACCTTGTGTGTTATCAAACGTCACAACGTAATTGGGTGATTATAAATATGCTCTAAAGGTATCTCCGAAGGTGTTTCTTGGGTTGGCATAGATCGATATTAGGATTTGTCACTCCGAGTATCGGAGAGATATCTCTAGGCCCTCTCGGTAATGCACATCATATGAAGCCTTGCAAGCAATGTGACTGATGAGTTAGTTGTAGGATGATGCAATAAAAAACGAGTAAAGAGACTTTCCGGTAATGAGATTGAACTAGGTATGAAGATACCGACGATCAAATCTCGGGCAAGTAACATACAGATGACAAAAGGGAATAACTATATTGAAATTGCGGTTCGACCGATAAAGATCTTCTTACAGTATGTGGGAACCAATATGAGCATATAGATTCCGCTATTGGTTATTGACCAGAGAGGTGTCTCGATCATGTCTACATAGTTCTCGGACCCGTAGGGTCCGCAGGCTTAACGTTCGATGACGATGGGTATTATTTGAGTTATGTGTTTTGGTGACCGAAGGTTGTTCGGAGTCACAGATGAGATCACGGACATGACAAGGTGTATCGAAATGGTCTAGAGGTAAAGATTGATATATTGAAAGGTTACATTCGGACACCGGAATGGTTTCGAGAATTTTGCATAATTTTCATAGTACCGGGAGGTTACCAGACGCCCCCTCCCCCGGAAGTAAGGGGCCAACATGCCATGGGAGAGAGAGGGGACAGCCCACAAGGGGTGCCCCCCCATGGGAGTCTGAATTGGACTAGTGGAGGGGGCGGCGCCCCGTTCCCCTCTCCTACTCCCTCTCGCTTTCCCCCTTTGCCACTCTGGAATAGGAAAGGGGAATCCTACTAGGACAGGGAGTCCTAGTGGGACTCCCCCCACGGCACTCCCCTCTAGGCCGGCCGCCTCCTCCCCTCCTCCTTTATATATGGGAGCGGGGGGGGGGGGGCACCCCAAAGACATAAAAGTTATTCTCTTAGCCGTGTGCGGTAGCCCCCTCCATCGTTTACTCCTCCGATAGTATCATCGTAGTGCTTAGGCGAAGCCCTGCGCGGATCACATCACCAACACTGTCATCACATCATCGTGCTGACGGAACTCATCGACTCCATCGACACTTTGCTGGATCAATAGTTCGAGGGACGTCATCGAGCTGAATGTGTGCAGAACTCAGAGGTGTCGTACGTTTGGTACTTGATCGGTTGACTCGAGAAGACGTTCGACTACATCAACCGAAGTAAGTTAACGCTTCCTCTTTTGGTCTATGAGGGTACATGGACACACTCTCCCCCTCTCGTTGCTATGCATCTCCTAGATAGATCTTGTGTGAGCATAGGAATTTTTTTGAAATTGCATGCTACGTTTCCCAACAGTGGCATCCGAGCCAGGTCTATGTGTAGATGATATGCATGACTAGAACACAAAGAGTTGCGGGCGGTGATCGTCATACTGCTTACCATCAATGCCTTATTTTGATTCGGTTGTATTATTGGATGAAGCATCCTAGACCAACCTTACATGACCGCGTTCATGAGACCGATTCCACCGATTGACATGCAACTAGTTTGCATAAAGGTGGCTGGAGGGTGTCTATTTCTCCAACTTTAGTTGAATCAAATTTGACTGCGGCCGGTCCTTGTGAAGGTTAAAACAATAAACTTGATAAATCGCCATTGTGGTTTGCTTGCCGTAGGTATGTATGATTCATGGTAGCAGCCCGTAGCAGCCATGTAAAACTTGCAACAAACAAAGTAGAGGACGTCTAACTTGTTTTTGCAGGGCATGTTGTGATATGATATGGTCAAGACATGATGTGATATAAAGATTGTTGTATGAGACGATCATGTTTTGTAAAAGTTATCGGCAACTGGCAGGAGCCATATGGTTGTCGCCTTATTGTATGAAATACATGCACTATGTAATTTCTTTACTTTATCACTAAGCGGTAGCGATAGTCATAGGAGCAACGGTTGGCGCGACGACCACGATGCTATGATGGAGATCAAGGTGTCAAGCCGGTGACGATGGAGATCCTTATGTTGCTTCGGTGATGGAGAACATGTGCACAAGATGATGATGGCCATATCATGTCACATATTTTGATTACATGTGATGTTTATCTTTTATGCATCTTATTTTGCTTAGTATGGAGGTAACATTATAAGATGATCCCTTACTAAAATTTCAAGGTATAAGTGTTCTCCCAGAGTATGCACCGTTGTGAAAGTTATTCGTGCTGAGATACCATGTGATGATCGGGTGTGATAAGCTCTACGTTCAAATACAACAGGTGCAAGCCAGATTTGCACACGTGGAATACTCGGGTTAAACTTGACGAGCCTAGCATATACAGATATGGCCTCGAAACACTGGAGACCGAAAGGTCAAACTTGAATCATATAGTAGATATGATCAACATAGTGATGTTCACCACTGAAGACTACTCCATCTCACGTGATGATCGGACATGGTTTAGTTGATTTGGATCACGTATCATTTAGATGCCTAGAGGGATGTCTATCTAAGTGGGAGTTCTTAAGTAATATGATTAATTGAACTTAATTTATCATGAACTTAGTCATGATAGTTTTTATTTGCATATCTATGTTGTAGATCAATGGCCCATGCTACCGTTCCTTTGAATTTTAATGCGTTCCTAGAGAAAGCTAAATTGAAAGATGATGGCAGCAGCAACTACACGGACTGGGTCCATAACTTGAGGATTATCCTCATTGCTGCATAGAAGAATTATGTTCTTGATGCACCGCTAGGTGCAAGGCCTGCTGCAGGAGCAGAAGCTGACGTTGTGAATGCCTGGCAAGATCTGATGACTACTTGTTAGTATAGTGTGCCATGCTTTACTGCTTATAATCGGGACTTCAAAGACGTTTTGAATGTCATGGACCATATGAGATGTTCCAGGAGTTGAAATTAATATTTCAAGCAAATGCCCGAGTTGAGAGATATGAAGTCTCCAACAAGTTCTATAGCCGCAAGATGGAGGAGAACAGTTCTGTTAGTGAGCACATACTCAGAATGTCTGGGTACCATAATCACTTGACTCAGCTGGGAGTTAATCTTCCAGATGATTGTGTCATTGACAGAGGTCTTCAATCACTGCCACTAAGTTACAAAGGCTTCGTGATAAACTAAAATATGCAAGGGATGGAAAAGACTATTCCCGAGCTCTTCGCAATGCTAAAGGCCATGGAGGTAGAAATCAAGAAGGAGCATCAAGTGTTGATGGTTAACAAGATCGCTAGTTTCAATAAAAGGGCAAGGGTAAAAAGAAGGGGAACTTCAAAAAGACTGACAAGCAAGTTGTCACTCCCGGGAAGAAACCCAAGTCTGGACCCAAGCCTGAAACTGAGAGCTTGTACTACAAAGGGACTGGTCACAGGAAGCAGAAATGCCCCAAGTATTTGGCGGATAAGAAGGATGGAAAGGTGAACAAAGGTATATTTGATATACATGTTATTGATGTGTACCTTACTAATTCTCGTAGTAGTGCCTGGGTATTTGATACCGGTTCGGTTGCTCATATTTGTAACTCGAAGCAGGGACTATGGATTAAACGAAGATTGGCTAAGGACAAGGTGACGATGCGCGTCGGAAATGGTTCCAAGGTTGATGTGATCGCCGTCGGCACGCTACCTCTACATCTACCTTCGGTATTAGTTTTAGACCTAAATAATTGTTATTTGGTGCCAGTGTTGAGCATGAATATTATATCTAGATCTTATTTAGTGTGAGACGGTTATTCATTTAAATCAGAGAATAATGGTTGTTCCATTTACATGAGCAATATCTTTTGTGGTCATGCACCCTCGAAGAGTGGTGTATTTCTGTTGAATCTTGATCATGATGATACACATATTCATAATATTGATGCCAAAAAGATGCAAAGTTGATAATGATAGTGCAACTTATTTGTTGAACTGCCACTTGGGTCGTATCGGTGTAAAGCGCATGAAGAAACTCCATAAAGATGGACTTTTGGAGTCACTTGATTATGAATCATTTGATACTTGTGAACCGTGCCTTATGGGCAAGATGACTAAAACTCCATTCTCCGGAACAATGGAATGAGCTACTGACTAATTGGAAATAATACATACCGATGTGTGTGGTCCAATGAGTGTTGATGATCGTGGTGGGTATCATTATTTTCTGACCTTCACAGATGATTTGAGCAGATATGGGTATATCTACTTAATAAAACACAAGTCTGAAACATTTGAAAAGTTCAAAGAATTTCAGAGTGAAGCGGAGAATCATCGTAACAAGAAAATTAAGTTTCTATGATCTGATCATGGAGGATAATATTTGAGTTACGAGTTTGGCCTTCATTTAAGACAATGTGGAATAGTTTCATAGCTCACGCCACCAGGAACACCACAGCATAATGGTGTGTCCGAGCGCCGTAACCGCACTTTATTGGATATGGTGCGATCTATGATGTCTCTTACCAATTTACCACTATCTTTTTGGGGTTATGCATTAGAGACAGCTGCATTCACTTTAAACAGGACACCGTCAAAGTCCGTTGAGACGACACCGTATGAACTATGGTTTGGTAGGAAACCTAAGCCGTCATTTCTTAAATTTTGGGGATGCGATGCTTATGTAAAAAGGCTTCAGCCCGATATGCTCGAACCCAAATCGGAGAAATGTGTCTTCATAGGATGGCCTAAGGAAACAATTGGGTACACCTTCTACCACAAGTCCGCGGGTAAGATTTTTGTTGCTAAGAACATAACCTTTCTAAAGAAGGAGTTTCTCTCAAAAAAAGTGAGTGGGAGGAAAGTATAACTTGATGAGGTAATTGTACCTGCTCTCAATTTGGAAGGTACACTACAGGAATCTGCTACTTTGCCATCTGCCACGGCAGACGGCAAAGGCATGGATGGCAGACGGCAAAGACCTTTGCCGTCAGCCGCGGACGGCAAAAGGTGACGTCAAAGTAGGGTACGGCAAAGAGCTGTGTCGCCGTCTGCTTTGGGCAGCTGACGGCAAAGGGGCCTTTGCCATCAGCAGTGGACAGCAAAGAAGACGGACGGCAATAAATGCCCTGTGAGGTGGTTAACGGAAGGCCTTTGCCGTCCGCTGCTGACGGCAAAGCCTTTGTCGTCAGCTGCTGATGGCAAACTGACCAAATTGGTCAGCCTCCCAGGAAGCACAGTTGCCTGCCACGTGGCCTCTTTGCCGTCCGCTGCTGATGGCAAAGAACCCTTTGCCGTCGGTGGCAGACGGCAAAGAGCCTGCATATTGTCTCTTTTTTCTGTTTTTTTAATCCATCAATTTTCACAGCAAATATATATGACATATATAGATATATTTCCATATCACATATCCAGCACATAAGTTTCATATCACATATCACATCAGTTTCATCCATACACATTGTTCATACATAAGCAAGTTCCATCCATACACATTGTTCATACATAAGCAAGTTCCATCCATATACATATTACAATGCAAAGTTTCGTCAAGATAGCAAGTTCTATCATAGCAAGCTAGATACAATGCAAAGTTTCATCAAAGGAAAAGCAAGCACTCCATCATAGCAAGCTAGCTTCCATGAAGTGAATGAAATCTGCAAAATGGTAAATAAGAAAGTTAGAAATAGGTGACTAGAACAAGAAGAAGACTAGAACAAGAAGTATATGTCATTTATGAGCTAACTTAGGTGAAATGGATCATATATGAGCTAACAAAGTTGAAATGGGTTGTTTATGAGCTAACTTAGTTGAAATGGATCATTTATGAGCTAACTTAGTTGAAATGGGTCGTTTATGAGCTAACTTAGGTGAAATGGATCGTTTATGAGCTAACTTAGGTGAAATGGATCGTTTTTGAGCTAACTTAGGTGAAATGAATCATTTATGAGCTTTTATGAGCTAACTTAGTTGAAATGGGTCGTTTATGACCTAACTTAGGTGAAATGGATCATTTAAGAGCTAATTTAGGTGAAATGGATCGTTTTTAGCTAACTTAGGTGAAATTGATCGTTTAGGAGCAAATCTAGGTGAAATGGGTCATTTTGGAGCTAACCTACGTGAAATGGGTCATTTTGGAGCTAACCTAGGTGAAATGAGTCATTTTGGAGCTAACCTAGGTGAAATGGGTCATTTTAAAGCTAACGTAGGTAAAATGGATCATTTACGAGCTAATCTACTAAAATGGGTCATTTTAGAGCTAACTTGGATAAATTGGATCACTTGTAAGCTAACTAAGGTAAAATGAGTCATATTAGAGCTAACTTAGGTAAAATGGATCGTTTATGAGCTAACTAAGTTAATTATGCAATTTTTGACATAAGTAAGCTTATTAAGTCATTTTGAAGGAAAAGAAGCTAACTCTAGGTCATTATGGTAAGCATATTGGAGGAAATAAAGCTAAGTCTAAGTCTAGAGAAACTTACCGTGATCAGGGAGGTGGAGGAGCGGGCTGGCTCGTGCCGGTAGCTGGAGAAGGATCGTGCGATGCGTTTCTGGAGTTAAGCTGCACCAAAGATCATTTCCAATGTCTCGTTAGCATTATGACACTCAAATGTTAAGACTAGCAAGTAATGTCCATTCAAATTAAACTCACCGTGCTCCCAGGAGCAATCACTGGCATCGGCGGAGCGGTCTGACCGGACTTCTCGCACACAGACTGCACATTTGGTTTTCACAACAGAGTCATACTAGTTAGTAATGAGACTCAAATGTTAAGACTAGCAAGTAATCTGCAGAAGAAACTTACCACAAGGAGCTCATACATGGCCCTTGCCTGCATGTCATTCCGTGCCCTCTCCTCCTCCAACATCTTTGTCGTCCTCTCCTCCAACTCCCGCTGCCTCTCCGCCGCCTCCGCCAGAAGTTTCTCCGTTCTATCTCTCTCACTCTGTATAGCAGCCTGCAACACCACTCACATGACCATTTGTAATCATTGATGGAAGCGCACACAATGTAATGGAGAAAGATAGCTGAGTACGTATAACTAACCTTGATGGCGAGTTGGACTGGCCGTTCACGAGGCCTTATCTCAGGAGCGGAGCTCGACTGGCGCGCCTTGATCTCCGGGAGAGTGCTAGGACAACGGATAAGTCCATCTCCCATGGCTATGGAGCCATGGGACCTCCCGCCACCAGATATCATCAGCAACTCTGTATCAATGGGACCCTGGCTCGGGTTAAAGTCCTCCCCTTTCCTCGCCTTCCCCTGATCTCTATATTGCACGAGCTTGTCGTGGGCGGAGATGTTGGTGAAGTTCTTTGGATCATCGAGGTCAGACGCAGAGAATGCCTTGACTTTCTTGTAAGAGCCAGTGTGGGCCATGGCATACAGGTCGTACACCTCTGGCACCTTATCCGCCTTATTGTAGCGTGCCTGAAAGAGAGAAACAAAGTAAATTAGTAATTAAAGGGCTAAAGCTAGCATGATGAATGAATTGCATGAATCATGAAGCAAACCACATACCCAGTTCCGCCCGTACTGAAATAAGTTGGAGCTGCCTTGGTGGTGTGGCACACCTTCCATTTGGGCACGTTTGTCCTTGGCCTCGTTGTGGGTGGCCCGCCATTCTTTTGAGCACCACCCATCGACCAACACCTCCCAACAATCCATCCGATCCGCACACCATCTCTGAGGGGCCTAAGTTAGCAAATAGAAACTTCAACTCTATGGCTATGAATTACTAAATGAAGGAATTAAGTTAAAGGCCTTAAGAATTACCTTCATGTACTGCTCCTTACTCAAGAACTTATCGCGGCACTCCCGCTTGAACTTCTTGATACCACGGTCGGCGTAGTAGTCTCGAACAGACTGCACCCGAGCCTCATGCCGTAAGTTCTGAAGTAGGCGCTTGCACTCCTTGTGGATAACATCTGCCGCCTCCTCCTCGTATCCCTCCTCACACCTGTAGAATGTCTGCAATCAAATGAGACAATATTGATTAGTACAATTAATAACTAGCTAGTTGAAGATTTTTAATTGTGTAAAGGAGAAATTACCCAGAACTTTCTGATCACCATGTCTGCCCTCGTCTTGCACAAGACACCGTCGATAATCTCACCCGGCGGGGCCGGGGCAGCCAAGTAGTGCTCCCAACTCAATCCAACCTCTGGAAGCCGACCCTCACCAGGCAACGTGACAAACCCCGGAAAGTTTTGCCGAATCAGAACTCCAAGGACGGAGTTGGGCCGGCGGACACTTTCATGGTGGTCCCAACCCCTGCAGCATGACAAGGCCAACGCATTAGTTATTTGAAGAAACGTGAATGCAGAAGGTACAAAAAGATTAAATGCACTTACCTCTCCCCATCAGGGAAAATCAACCACCTCTGCTCGCGGGTCGCCGGCACGGACGGGAGCCGTGTAGCACCACGCTGGTAGACGTTGCCCCCCTCCTCCCCCTCCTCCTCAAAATCAGTCGGCTCCCCGCCATCATCAGCATGGCCACTCGGCTCCCCGCCATCATCAGCATGGCCACTCGGCTCCCCGCCATCCTCAGGCTGACCCGACCAAGTACCCCATCCAGACGTGTGCTCCTCCGGGGTCTCGTGGGCCCAACTCTCGTGGGCCGAAGGCCCGTCGACCCGAGGCTCGTGGGCCGAAGACCCGTGGACCGGAGGCTCGTGGACCGGAGTCCGTGTAGCCTCCTCCTCAGACGAGTCCACCCTAGCAGTCACGTGCTCGGGTGAAACAGCTGGGGGCGGCGGCGAGGAAGGCGCCGTAAGAGTCACCCTACCTCCTCTCCCGCGACCACGTGCTCCACCTCGGCCCTTCTTCTTACCTCGTCCCCTGCTGGGCACCGCGGTCGACGAAGAAGGGCCCGGCGGTGTCGCCATACTGTCCAGCAACGCTCGGCGGAGAGGTGCGTGTGGAATGGAAGACCTCACACTACGCGCCGACGAAGAAGGGGCCTCGGCGCGCTCCCGACCAGCGCCCACCATCTTTCAACACCTGCCATGACAAAGAATAAACGAAATTAGTACAACATGAAAAAAAGTACCGACATGAATAATAATATGTATATCACTTAAGTGTATCATCATCAAGTACAACATAAACAACTGCACATTTAAAACTACCCGATCAACACAATTATATATGATGTTTTTCATAACAAAATCGAAAAATATATGACCTAACTAATAATTCACAAATATATGACCCCGTCGGCCTCTGGAAGGCCAAAGAACACCTTTTCGGGAGGTGTCGGGGGTCGGGGTGTCGTGTCGGTGCCGGGGTGCCGTGTCGGGGTCGGGGTCTCGGGTCGGGGTGTCGGGTCGGGGTCGGGGTGCCGTGTCGGTGTCGTGGTCGGGTGTCGGGTCAGGCTCGGGGTCGGGGTGTCGGTGTCGGGGTCGGGGACGGGGTTGGGGTGTCGGGTCGGGGTTGGGGTCTCGGGGTCGGGGTGTCGGGTCAGGGTGCCGGGTCGGGGTCGGGGTGTCGTGTCGGTGTCGGGTCGGGGTGTCGGTGTCGGGGTCGGGGTGCCGGGTCGGGGTCGGGGTGCCATGTCGGTGTCGGGGTCGGGGTGTCGGGTCAGGCTCGGGGTCGGGGTGTCGGTGTCGGGGTCGGGGTCGGGGTCGGGGTGTCGGGGTCGGGGTTGGGGTCTCGGGGTCGGGGTGTCGGGTCGGGGTGCCGGTCGGGGTCGGGTTGTCGTGTCAGTGGTCGGGGTCGGGTGTCGGTGTCGGGTCGGGGTGCCGGGTCGGGTCGGGGTGCCATGTCGGTGTCGGGGTCTGGTGTCGAGTCAGGCTCGGGGTCGGGGTGTCGGTGTCGGGGTTGGGGTCGGGTCAGGAGTGTCGGGGTCTGGGTCGGGGTCGGGGTCTCGAGTCGGGGTGTCGGGTCGGGGTTGGGGTGCCATGTCGGTGTCAGGGTCGTGGTGTCGGGTCAGGCTCGGGTCGGCGTGTCGATGTCGAGATCGGGGTCGGGGTGTCGGGGTCGGGGTCTCGGGGTCGGGGTGTCGTGTGGGGGTGCCGGGTCGCGGTCGGGTGCCGTGTCGGGGTCGGGGTTTTTTCCTCTTTTTCCTTTTCTTCTTCTTCCTCTTCTTCGTTTCTTCCCTTTTCCCTTCTTCTTCTTCTTCTTCTTCTTCTCTTCTTCTTCTTCTTCTTTCTTCTTCTTCTTCTTTCTTCTTCTTCTTCTTCCTCCTCCTCCTCCTTTCCTTTTTCCTCTTCTTCTTCTCCTCCTCTCCTCTCTTTTTTCTTCTTCTTCCTCTTCTTCTTTTTTCTTCTCCTCCTCCTCTTCTTCTTCTTCCTTTCCTTTTTCCTCTTCTTCTTCTCCTCCTCTCCTCTTTTTCTTCTTCTTCTTCCTCTTCTTCTTTTTTCTTCTCCTCCTCCTCTTCTTCTTCTTCCTTTCCTTTTTCCTCTTCTTCTTCTCCTCCTCTCCTGTTTTTTTTCTTCTTCTTTTTCTTTCCTAAAACTGAACTAAACCTAAAACTAAACCTAAATCTAAACCTAAATCTAAAAACTAAAACTAAATCTAAACTAAACATAAACCTAAAACTAAAAAAAAGAAAAAACAGAGGAGGTAGAGCTCACCTGGGCTGGTGGAGGAGGTGGCCGGTGGAGGAGGGGGGCGGGGCGGCCTGGGGCGGCGGCGCCGGGCCCGGGGCGGTGGGGCGCGGGGGGGGGGGGGGCGCCGGGGGCCGGGGCGGCGGCGCCGAGACGGCAGGGCGGCGGGGGCGACGGGGCGGGGGCCGGTGGGGCGACGGCGCCGGGCGGCAGTGGCGACGAGGCGGGGGCCGGTGGAGGAGGGGGCGGGGCGGCCTGGGGCGGCGGCGCCGGGCCCGGGGCGGTGGGGCGCGGGGGGCTGGGGCCGGGGGGCGGGGCGCGGCGGCGCCGAGACGGCAGGGCGGCGGGGGCGACGGGGCGGGGGGCCGGTGGGGACGGGCGGGGGCGGTGGGGCGGCGGGGCGACCGGGCGGCGGCGAGTGCTGGGGGCGGCGGCACGCGTGTGGGAGCAGGAGAGAAACAGAGAGAGAGGGCGGGGTGGGGCACGCCGTTAGATATGTTGAATGTTTGCCGTCCGCCCTCTTTGCCGTCTGCTTTTTTGCTCTTTGCCGTCTGCTAGCAGACGGCAAAGAGGGGGGACGTTAAGTATTTTTTAAACAGCTCCTCAGTGGGGCCCCCCTCCCTCTTTGTCGTCTGCTAGCGGACGGCAAAGATTCTTTGCCGTCAGCTAGCGGACGGCAAAGAACAGGCTGATGGCAAAGGCTTTCTTTGCCATCAGCTAGTTCTTTGCCATCTGCCCTCGGGTAGCTGATGGCAAAGAGCTTCTTTGCCGTCTGCTAGCTGACGGCAAAGAGCTGGCAGATGGCAAAGTAGCTGATTCCAGTAGTGGTAGCTCATCCCAAAAATCAGTTCCCGTGATGCCTACACCAACTAGAGAGGAAGATAATGATAGAGATCATGAAGCAACAGATCAAGTTGCTACAGAACCTCGTAGGTCTGGCAGATCATGATCCGCACCAGAGTGGTGCGGTAATCCTGTTCTGGAAGTCATGTTACTTGACCATGACGAACCTATGAACTATGTAGAAGCTATGATGAGCCCAGATTCCAATAAATGGCTTGAGGCCATGAAATCCATGTATGAGAACAAAGTGTGGACTTTGGTGGATCTGCCTAATGATCGGCGACCCATAGAGAATAAATGGATCTTCAAGAAGAAGACTGACGCTGACGGTAATGTTACTGTCTATAAAGCTCGACTTGTTGCAAAGGGTTTTCGACAAGTTGAAGGAGTTGAGTATGATGAGACATTCTCACCCGTAGCGATGCTTAAGTCTATACAAATCATGTTAGCAATTGCCATATTTTATGATTATGAAATCTGGCAAATGGCTGTGAAAACTACATTCCTTAATGGATTTCTTAAAGAAGAGTTGTATATGATGCAACTAGAAGGTTTTGTCGATCCTAAAGATGCTAACAAAGTGTGCAAGCTCCAGAGATCCATTTTTGGACTGGTGCAAGCATCTCGGAGTTGGAATATATGCTTTGATGAGGTGATCAAAGCATATGGTTTTATCCAGACATTTGGAGAAGCATGTATTTACAAGAAAGTGAGTGGGAGCTCTATAGCATTTCTAATATTATATGTGGATGACATATTGTTGATTGGAAATGATATAGATTTCTGGATAACATAAAAGGATACTTGAACAAGAGTTTTTCAATGAAAGACCTTGGTGAAGCTGCTTACATATTGGGCAACAAGATCTATAGATATAGATCAAGATGCTTGATAGGACTTTCACAGAGCACATACCTTGATAAAGTTTAGAAGAAGTTCAAAATGGATCAGTCAAATAAAGGGTTCTTGCCTGTGTTACAAGGTGTGAAGTTGAATCAGACTCAATGCCCGACCACTGCAGAAGATAGAGAGAAAATGAAAGTCATTCCCTATGCCTCATCCATAAATTCTATCATGTACGCTATGTTGTGTACCAGACCCGATGTGTGCCTTGCTATAAGTTTAGCAGGGAGGTACCAAAGTAATCCAGGAGTGGATCATAGGACAACAGTCAAGAACATCCTGAAGTACCTGAAAAGGACTATGGCTATGTTTCTCGTTTATGGAGGTGACAAAGAGCTTCTCGTAAATGGTTACGTTGACGCTAGCTTTGACACTGATCCGGATGACTCTAAGTCACAATCCGGATACATATTTTTATTAAATGGTGGAGCAGTCAGTTGGTGCAGTTCCAAGCAGAGCGTCGTGGCGGGATGTATGTGTGAAGCGGAGTACATAGCTGCTTCAGAAGCAGCAAATGAAGGAGTCTGGATGAAGGAGTTAATATCTGATCTAGGTGTAATACCTAGTGCATCGGGTCCAATGAAAATGTGTTGTGACAATACTGGAGCAATTGCCTTGGCGAAGGAATCCAGATTTCACAAAAAGACCAAACACATCAAGAGAAGCTTCAACTCCATCCTAGATTTGGTCAAGGAGGGAGACATAGAGATTTGGAAAATACATACGGATCTGAAATATTGTAGACCTGTTGACTAAGCCTCTTCCACGAGCAAAACATGATCAACACCAAGACTCCATGGGTGTTAGATTCATTACAATGTAATCTAGATTATTGACTCTAGTGCAAGTGGGATACTGAAGGAAATATGCCCTAGAGGAAATAATAAAGTTGTTATTTGATATTTCCTTATTCTTGATAAATGTTTATTATTCATGCTAGAATTGTATTATCCGGAAACTTAATACATGTCTGGATACATAGACAAAACAATGTGTCCCTAGTATGCCTCTACTGGACTAGCTCGTTGATCAAAATATGGTTAAGTTTCCTTGCCATGGACATGAGTTGTCATTTGATAACGGGATTGCATCATTAGTACAATGACGTGATGGACAAGACCCATCCGTTAGCTTAGCATAATGATTGTTCAGTTTTATTGCTACTGCTTTCTTCGTGTCAAATATATATTCCTCTGACTATGAGATTATGCAACTCCCGGACACCGAAGGAATACCTTGTGTGCTATCAAACGTCACAACGTAACTGGATGATTATAAAGATGCTCTATAGGTATCTCCGAAGATGTTTGTTGGGTTGGCATAGATAAAGATTTGGATTTTCACTCCGAGTATCGGAGAGGTATCTCTGGGCCCTCTCGGTAATGCACATCATATGAAGCCTTGCAAGCAATGTGACTAATGAGTTAGTTGCGGGATGATGCACTACTGGATGAGTAAAGAGACTTTCCAGTAACGAGACTGAACTAGGTATGAAGATACCGACGATCAAATCTCAGGCAAGTAACATACCGATGACAAAAGGGTATAACTATATTGACATTATGGTTTGACTGATAAAGATATTCGTATAATATGTGGGAACCAATATGAGCATCCAGGTTCTGCTAGTGGTTATTAACCGGAGAGGTGTCTCGGCCATGTCTACATAGTTCTCCAACCCGTAGGGTCCGCACGCTTAACGTTCATTGACGATTGGTAATATATGAGTTATGTGTTTTGGTGACCGAAGGTTGTTCGGAGTCTCGGATGAGATCACGGACATGTCGAGTCTCGAAATGGTCGAGAGTTAAAGATTCATATATTGGAAGGTTACATTCAGACACCGGAATGGTTTTGGGAAGTTCCGGATAATTTTAGGAGTACCGGGAGGTTACCGGAACTCCCCCCCCCCCCCGGGGGGGGAAGTACTGGGCCAACATGGGCCATGGGAGAGAGGGGGGGGGCAGCCCGCAAGGGGCGGCCGCGCCCCCCATGGGAGTCCGACTTGGACTATGGGAGGCGGCGCCCCCCTTTCCCTCTCCTACTCCCCCTCCCTTTCCCCCTTTGCCACTCCAGAATAGGAAAGGGGAATCCTACTAGGCCTGGGAGTCCTAGTAGGACTCCCCCATGGCGCACCCCTCTGGGTTGGCTGCCTCCTCCCCTCCTCCTTTATATACGGGGCAGGGGGACCCCAAAGACACAACCGTTATTCTCTTAGCCGTGTGCGGTGCCCCCCTCCACCCTTTACTCCTCCGATAGTATCATCGTAGTGCTTAGGCGAAGCCCTGCGTGGATCACATCACCAACATCGTCATCATGCTGTCGTACTGACAGAACTCATTGACTCCATCGACACTCTGCTGGATCAAGAGTTCGAGGGACTTCATCAAGCTGAACGTGTGCATAACTCAGAGGTGCCGTACGTTTGGTACTTCATCGGTTGACCTGAGAAGACGTTCGACTATATCAACCTCGTTAAGTTAACGCTTCCACTTTTGGTCTATGAGGGTACATGGACACACTCTCCCCCTCTCGTTGCTATGCATCTGCTAGATAGATCTTGTGGGAGTGTAGGAATTTTTTTGAAATTGCATGCTACGTTTCCCAACAAGGCAATAACTTCGTTAACCATAAAGTGGCACTTCTCCCAATTCAAGACAAGGTTTGTTTTCTCGCATCTCTGCAAAACTCAATCAAGATTGCTTAAACAATCATCAAAAGACTTCTTAAAAACAGAGAAGTCGTCCATGAAAACCTCAATAATCTTTTCACAGAAACCAGAGAATATAGGAGTCATGCATCTTTGAAAGGTAGCAGGTGCATTGCATAAACCAAAAGGCATATGTCTATAAGCATACGTCCCAAAGGGACAAGTGAAAGTGGTCTTTTCTTGATCAGGTTGAGAAACAAGTATTTGTGAAAAACCAGAGTATCCATCAAGGAAGCAAAAGTGGTGTGCTTAGATAGTCTTTCTAGCATTTGATTAATAAAAGGCAGAGGGTAATGATCTTTTCTAGTTGCTTTGTTTAATTTTCTAAAATCAATTACCATTCTATAGCCTATAACAATTCTATGTGGAATAAGTTCATTATTATCATTAGGAACAATAGTAATACCTCCTTTCTTAGGGACACAATGAACATGACTTACCCATCTACTATCACCTATAGGATAGATTATACCTGCTTCCAGAAGTTTTAATATTTCCGTTCTTACCACTTCATTCATCTTCGGATTTAACCGACGCTGGTGATCAACAATGAGTTTAGCATCAGGTTCCATATTAATCTTGTGCTGACATAGAGTGGCACTAATGCCCTTTAAATCATCAAGAGTATATCCATTAGCAGCTCGGTGCTTCCTTACAACTTTCATTAATCTTTCTTCTTGATGTTCTGAAAGGTTAGCACTAATAATAACAGGATATATCTTCTTTTCATCAAGATAAGCATATTTCAAAGTGTTTCGCATTGGTTTAATTAAAACATAGGATCTACTTTAGGTGTAGGAGGACCTCCTAGAGTTTCAATAGGCAAATTTTGTTTAAGCAGAGGCCATTGTTCAAAGAAAATCTCATCTATTTCATTTCTTTCATGCATATGCAAAATTTTCATGGTCTAGCAAATATTGTTCTAAAGGATCAGTAGGAGGCACGACAATAGAAGCAAGACCAATTATTTCATCCTAACTAGGCAATTCTTTTTCATGAAGCTTTCTATTAAACTTGGAAAAATTAAACTCATGATTCATCACCAAAGTTGACACCGACAATTTGTTTCTTACAATCTATTTGAGCATTAACGGTGTTCAAGAAAGGTCTACCAAAAATAATGGGACAAAAGTCATCTTGTGGGGAACCAAGAACAAGAAAATCAGTAGGGTATTTTATTTTCCCATGTAATACTTCAACATCTTTAACAATCCCAATTGGTGAAATAGTATCTCTGTTAGCAAGTTTATTAGTAACATCTATGTCTTCTATCTCTGCATGTGCTATGTCATTCATAATTTCTTGATATAAAGTAAAGGGGATAGCACTCGCACTAGCACCTATGTCACATAAAACATGATCTCCTATTTTAACTAAGACAACGGGCATGCCAACAACAGGTCTATGATTATCCATTTTATCGGGTTTGACAATTCTAGTAGCTTCATTACAAAAATAAATAACATGCCCACTCTACATTTTCTTCCAGGAGATCTTTAACCATAGCAACACTAGGCTCTACTTTGATTTGTTCATCAGGTTTAGGTGTTCTAGTATAACTTTTGTTGACCACAGTTGAAACTTGAGCATGTTCCTTTATCCTATCAGGGAAAGGTGGTTTCTCAATATAAGCAGTAGGAATAATTGGATCAACATTATAAATAATAGTTTCCTCTTTAGCTGGTACCGGTTCTTTAATTTCTTCTTTAATAGGTGGGCGATATTTAAACCACTTCTCCTTAGGGAGATCAACATGAGTAGCAAATGATTCACAAAAGGAAGCTACTATCTCAGAGTC
Organism: Triticum aestivum; assembly: GCF_018294505.1. Lineage (NCBI taxonomy): Eukaryota > Viridiplantae > Streptophyta > Magnoliopsida > Poales > Poaceae > Triticum > Triticum aestivum. Next base: position 366,091,596 of record NC_057804.1, on the reverse strand, counting down.
AAGTCCATATTTAGTGCTAAACTTTTGAAAAGCATTGGTATTCATGAAAGATTTAACATAATCATACTTAAGCTTAATACCTAACTCTTACCTTCATCGAGTTCCCAATCTTCAGAGTTGTGTTTAATTCTCTTCAAAAGATCACACCGGAATTCAATAGTCTTCTTCATAAAAGAACCAGCATAAGAAGTATCAACCATTGATCGATCATTATGCGAAAGCCGAGCATAAAAGTTCTGGATAATAATTTCTCTTGAGAGCTCATGATTGGGGCATGAATATAAAATTGACTTAAGCCTCCCCCAAGCTAGAGCGGTACTGTCTCCTTCACGAGGCCAAACATTATTTATGTAATTCCGATCACGATGAACTAGATGCATGGGATATTTTTTTGGTGAAACTCCAATTTCAATCGATTCCAATTCCTAGATCCAATATCATCGCATAGCCTCTACCATGCCAATGCTTTTCCCTTCAAAGATAAAGGGAATACCTTCTTATTAACATCATCTCCAGGTAAACCTGCAAGCTTAAACAATCTACAAATTTTCTCCACATATATCAAGTGCATATAAGGATGTTCGGTTCCATCTCCTGCATAAGGATTAGCTAGTAGTTGTTCTATCATACACGAAGGAGTTTCATATTCAATATTTTAAGTAGGTGCAATAGGTTGAGGGGTAGCTAATTCTGGTTCCGTTCGAGGTGAAGATACCCCGAACAAACCCCTCAAAGGATTGTTTTCCATAGTAACAAGTGACAGTAAATTTCAGCACACTATATAAATGTTTCCTTACCAAATTCCACTTACCAAAGGCGCTTCACTCCCCGGCAATGGCGCCAGAAAATAGCCTTGATGACCCACAAGTATAGGGGATCAATTGTAGCTCTTCTCGATAAGTAAGAGTGTCGAACCCAATGAGGAGCAAAAGGAAATTACAAGTGGTTTACAGTAAGATAATGTCTGCAATTGTTGAAATTATAAGTAACAGAGTAGTTTGATAGCAAGATAATTTGTAATGAGCAAGTAACAATAATAGTAGCAAAAGTGCAGCAAGGTAGCCCAATCCTTTTGAGGCAAAGGACAGGCCAAAACGGTCTCTTATAGTAAGTAGAGCGCTCTTGAGGGTACACGGGAATTTCATCTAGTCACTTTCATCATGTTGGTTCAATTTGTGTTCACTACTTTGATAATTTTATATGTGGGTGGATCGGTACTTAGGTGCTGTTCTTACTTGAACAAACCTCCTACTTATAATTAACCCCCTCGCAAGCATCCGCAACTACGAGAAAAGTATTAAAAATAAATTCTAACCATAGCATTAAACTTTGGGATCCAATCGGTCCCTTACGGAATAACGCATAAACTAGGGTTTAAGCTTCTATCACTCTCGCAACCCATCATCTAATAACTACTCCACAATGCATTCCCTTAGGCCCAAATATGGTGAAGTGTCATGTAGTCGATGTTCACATGACACCATAAGGGAATCACAACATACATACTATCAAAATATCGAACACATATCAAGTTCACATGATTACTTGCAACATGATTTCTCCCGTGACCTCAGGAACAAAAGTAACTACTCACAAGTGATAGACATGCTCAATATCAGAGGGGTATTAAATAGCATATTGGATCTGAACTTATGATCTTCTACCAAATAAACAAGTAATCAACCGCAAGATGTAATCAACACTGCTAGTCACCCACAAGCACCAATCTATAGTTCAGGTACAAAGATTGAACGCAAGAGATGAACAAGGGTTTTAGAGGAGATGGTGATATTTAAGATGTTGATGGAGATTGCCCTCCCCAACATGGGAGAGTTGTTGGTGATGATGATGACAATGATTTCCCCCTCTGGGAGGGAAGTTCCCCCGGCGGAATCGCCCCGCCAGAGGGCAAAAGTGCTCCTGCTCAATTTCCGCCTTGAGACGGCAGCGCTTCGTCCCAAAAGTCCTCCACTTATTTTTTTCTAGGTCAAAATGACTTATATACCAAAAGATGGGCAGTGGAGGTGGGCCTGAGTGAGCACAACCCACCAGGGCGCGCCTGGGCTCCCTGGCGTGCCCAGGTGGGTTGTGCCCACCTGGGGGGCCCCTCTGGTACTTATTGGCTCCAATATTTCTCAAATATTCCATAAAAATACACGTAAAGTTTCAGGTCATATGGAGTTGTGCAGAATAGGTGGCCTAACGTAGCTTTTTCAGGTCCATATTTCCAGCTGCCGGAATTCTCCCGCTTTGTGTGTACCTTGCATATTATGAGAGAAAAGGCATTAGAATTACTCCAAAAAGCATTATTATGCATAAAAACATCATAAATAACAGTAGGAAAACATGATGCAAAATGGATGTATCAATACTCTACCCTCGAAAACTGTTGTGATCCCCTATACTTGTGGGTTATCAAGACCTTTTTTCTAGCGCCGTTGCGAGGAAGCATAGCTCTATTCTCTGAGTCACTTGGGATTTATATATGTTGATTACTATGAGGAACTTAAAAGATCAAAGAACCAAGATTTTTCCCTCAACTACGAGGGGAGGTAAGGAACTGCCATCTAGCTCTGCACTTGATTCCCCTTCTGTTTTGAGTAACCTTGCGACCCCTACACCTGCTATTGATTCCGATGTGTCGCATGTTATTGATGATGCCACTTCAGCTATGCATGATCCTTATGATGATACTACTTCTTTGCTTGATAATACTGTGCCACTAGGTGAATTTCTTGATGAACAACTTGCTAGGGTTAGAGAGAATGAAATTGCTGAAACTGATGATATTATTGAAATTGAAGATTATGATTCTCCCCCTAGATATGAATTTCCTATTGTATCGGATGGTTATATTATGGATGAAGAAACTTCTATAGACTTTCTTGCTTGCAATGATAGATATGATCATAAGAAACTGTAAGCTAAGTTGAGAGAAAAATCCTTGAATGATAGAATGAAATATGATCCCACTTTTGCTACTTCACCTATCTTTGTTACTGATAAGGATTATGAATTCTATGTCGATCCTTAGTTAATTACTTTGGTTGAATCTGATCCGTTCTATAGTTATGAATCTGAAACTATTGTGGCACACCTTACTAAATTGAATGATATAGGAACCCTATTTGCTCATGAGGAAAAAATTCACTATTACTATATTCTCAAGTTGTTTCCTTTCTCATTAAAGGGTGATGCTAAGTTATGGTTTAATTCTCTTGCTCCTAGTTGTGTGCGTAGTCCCTAGGATATGATTTACTACTTCTCTCAAAAATATTTCCTTGCTCATAAGAAACAAGCTGCTTTAGAGGAAATATTTAACTTTGTGCAAATTGAAGAAGAGAGTCTCCCACAAGCGTGGGGGAGGCTTCTCCAATTACTTAATGCTTTGCCTGATCGTCCTCTCAAGGAAAATGAAATACTTGATATCTATTATAGTGGACTAACCGATGCTTCTAGCGACCACATGCATAGTTGTGCTAGTTGTGTTTTCAGGGAAAGAACTATTGAGCAAGCTCAATTGCTATTGGATAATATATTAAGTAATGATAATGATTGGAAACTTCCTGAACAACTCCTAAGCCAACTCCCAAGAAAAGGGGTATTCTATTTCTCAGTCCTGAAGATATGCAAGAGGCAAAGAAATCTATGAAAGAAAAAGGTATTAAAGTTGAAGATGTTAAAAATTTACTGCCTATTGAAGAAATACATGGTCTTGATAACCCGACACAGGTAGTAGAGGTAAACTCTCTCCATAGATTTGATGAAGGTGATATTCCTCATAATAAGTCTGCTAGTCAATGCATGGATGGGTTTGATAATTTTATTTTTAAACAAGAGAACTTCAATGCTTATGTTAGTAGACAATTGAAACGTAATGCTTACATTCTTGACCACTTGGGTGATTATATGAGTAGAACTGTTAATGATCTTAAGATTATTAGTAAACATGCTTTGAAAATGGTTTACCTTGCGTGCCAACATGCTTTTAAAATGGTTGTGATGTAGTTTGATAGGATGGTATCCTCCTTTCAATGATTTGAGTGGCTTAACTTGGCACATGTTCACGCATGTAGTTGAAACAAAATCAACATAGCCTCCACGATATTTATGTTCATGGTGATTTATATCCTACTCGTGCTTAGTTGAAACAAAATCAACATAGCCTCCACGATATTTATGTTCATGGTGATTTATATCCTACTCGTGCTTGCACTCAATGTTAGTAAATCTCAATGCATGTTTATGACTGTTGTCGCTCTCTAGTTGGTCGCTCCCCAGTATTTTTCTAGCCTTCACTTGTACTAAGCAGGAATACTGCTTGTGCATCCACCTGCATAAACCCAAAATTGTTCCATGACAGTCCACCATACCTACCTATATGCGGTATTTACCTGCCATTCCAAGTAAATTTGCATGTGACAAACTCTAAACCTTCAAATGAAATTATGTTTTGTATGCCCGATCACTCATGTGGCGACTGGGAGCTATCAGTATCTTCCATGCTAGGAGGGTTATTCTCACGATGAGTGGACTGCTCTCATCATTCATGAGAAAATGGCTGGTAACCGGGATGCCCAGTCCCATGCTCAAATCAAATCAAAATTATATCAAGCAAAACTCCCCCAGGACTATTCTTAGTTGGATGGTACCCGTTGTGTTGGACCAGCCATGGAATGTGCTTGTTGGTGGTGGGGGAGTATAAACTTTACGATTCAGTTTGGGAACCACCTATAATGTATGTAGCATGGAAGATATCGAGATCTCTTGGTTGTTATCTTGACAGTGAAAGCATACCGCTCATAATATCATTTATCTCTACTTCAAAAACTCGAGCTCTGGCACCTCTACAAATCCCTACTTCCCTCTATGAAGGGCCAATCTATTTACTTTTATGTTGAGTCATCATCCTCTTATAAAAAGCACCAGTTAGAGAGCACCACTATCATTTGTGTGCGTTGTTATTAATTGATATTGAGTATTACTGTGACTGGATCTCTTTTACCATGAATTACAATGTCTAGTCAGTCCTTGATCTTCAGGGGTGCTCTACATTTATGTTTTGCGGTCTCAGAAAGGGCTAGTGAGATACCATTTTGTTATATCATATCATGATTATTTTGAGAAAGTGTTGTCATCCGAGATGTATTATTATCACTCGCTAGTTGACTATGCCTTTGATATGAGTAAATGTGAGACCTAAATGTTATTGTGAATGTGGTTAGTTCATAATCTTTGTTGAAAACTTGAATGCTGGCTTTACATATTTGCAACAACTAGATCAAACAGAGTGTGTAAAAGTTTTTCTTCGTCACTTTCAGTTTGTCAACTAAATTGCTTGAGGACAAGCAATGGGTTAAGCTTGGGTGAGTTGGTACGTCTCTACTTTTCCAAACTCTTTTGCCCTTGTTTTGGACTCTAATTTGCATGATTTCAATGGAACTAACCCGGACTGACGCTGTTTTCAGCAGAATTGCCATGGTGTTATTTTTGGGCAGAAATAAAAGTTCTCGGAATGACCTAAAACTTCATGGGGATCAGTTTTGGAATAAATAAAAAATATTGGCGAAAGAATCAATCGAAGGGGGCCCACACCCTGTCCACAAGGGTGGAGGGCGCGCCCACCCCCCTGCGGCGCGCCCTCCGTCCTTGTGCCCCCCTGGACCTCCACCGACCTCAACTCCAACTCCATACATTCACGTTCGGGGAGAAAAAAATCAAAGAGAAGGATTCATTGCGTTTTACGATATAGAGCCGCCGCCAAGCCCTGTTATTCCTCGGGAGGGAAGATCTGGAGTTTGTTTTGGTCTCCAGAGAGGGGAATCCATCGCCATCATCATCAGCAATCATCCTCCATCACTAATTTCATGATGCTCACCACCGTGCATGAGTAATCCCATCGTAGGCTTGATGGACGGTGATGGGTTGGATGAGATTTACCATGTAATCAAGTTAGTTTTGTTAGGGTTTGATCCCTAGTATACACTATGTTCTAAGATTGATGTTGCTATGACTTTGCTATACCTAATGCTTGTTACTAGGGCCTGAGTGCCCTGATTTCAGATCTGAACCTATTATGTTTTCATGAATATATTTGTGTTCTTGATCCTATCTTGCAAGTTTTAGTGACCTACTATGTGTTATGATCCGACAACCCCGGTGTGATAATAGTCGGGACACTTCCCGACGATGAACGTAGCTTGAGGAGTTCATGTATTCACTAAGTGTTTATGCTTTGGTTTGGAACTCTATTAAAAGGAGGCCTTAATATCCCTTAGTTTCCAATAGGACCCTTCTGCCATGGGAGGGTAGGACAAAAGATGTCATACGAGTTCTTTTCCATAAGCACGTATGACTATATTTGGAATAAATGCCTACATTATATTGATGAATTGGACCTAGTTCTATGTCACCCTATGTTATAACTGTTGCATGATGAATGCCATCTGACATAATTATCCATCATTGATCCATTGCCTATGACACTACTGGAATCAGCTACTTTGCCATCTGCCAGCTCTTTGCCGTCAGCTAGCGGACGGCAAAGAAGCTCTTTGCCATCAGCTACCCAAAAGCAGACGGCAAAGAAATAGCAGACGGCAAAGAAGCTCTTTGCCGTCCGCGGGCTCTTTGCCGTCTGCTGACAGACGGCAAAGAATCTTTGCCGTCCGCTGGCAGACAACAAAGAGAGAGGTGGCCCCCACCCCCCACCCATTTGGAAAAAACTTAACGGCCCACCTCTTTGCCGTCTGCCAGCAGATGGCAAAGAGGCAAAAGGGCGGACGGCAAAGATAGGCGGACGGCAAAGAGGACACTACCTAACGGCCCGTACCCCCCCCCACCCGTTACTCTCTGTTCTCTCCTCGCCGACGCGCCCCGCCACCACTTCCCACCCCACCGCCGCCGCCGCCGCCCGCCGCGCACCGCCGCCCCCACCACTCGCCGCCGCCCGGTCGCCCGACCACCCGCCGCCACACCGGCCCCCCACCTCGTCGCCACTGCCGCCCGGCGCCGTCGCTCCACCACCCGTCGCCCCCCTCCCCCGCCCCGTCGCCCCCGCCGCCCCATTGCCCCACCGCCCCGGCCCCCCGCCGCCCCCCCCGCCCCGTCGCCCCCCCGCCGCCGCAGTGCCCCGGCGCCTCGCCCCCCCCCCCCCCGCACCCCGGCCCCCCGCCGCCCCAGGCCGCCCCCGCGCCCCGGCCAGCTCCTCCACCGGGGGCCTCCTCCACCGCCTCGCCCCCTCCTCCACCGGCCCTGCCCTAGGTGAGCCCCCCTCCTTTTTTTCTGTTTTTTTCTGTTTTTTTCCTTTTTAGTTTTAGTTTAGATTTAGTTTTAGGTTTAGGTTTAGTTTTAGTTTAGTTTTAGGTTTAGATTTAGTTTTTTCCTTTTTTTCTGTTTTGTTAGTTTTAGGTTTATGTTTAGTTTAGATTTAGTTTTAGTTTTAGGTTTAGTTTTAGGTTTAGTTTAGTTTGAGGAAAGAAGAAGAAGAAGAAGAGAAAAAGAGGAGAGGAGGAGAAGAAGAAGAGGAAAAAGGAAAGGAAGAAGAAGAAGAGGAGGAGGAGAAGAAAAAAGAAGAAGAGGAAGAAGAAGAAGAAAAAAGAGGAGAGGAGGAGAAGAAGAAGAGGAAAAAGGAAAGGAGGAGGAGGAGGAAGAAGAAGAAGAAGAAGAAGAAGAAGAAGAAGAAGAAGAAGGAAAAAAGGAAGAAAAGGAAAAGGAGGAAGAAGAAGAAAAGGAAAAAAAACCGACCCGACACGGTACCCGGCACCCCGACACACCACCCCGACCCCGAGACCCCGACCCCGACACCCCGACCCCGACCCCGACCCCGACACCCCGACCCCGACACCCCGACCCCGACCCCGACACCCCGACCCCCCAAGCCTGACCCGACACCCCGAAACATTGAAGTAGACAGCGACAATGAATCTGACATCACCCCAGAGGAGGAACAAGAAGAGCCGGAACAAGAAAAGGTTACTGCTGCGGATGACCTGTCAATGCTTGACCGATTACGTCAAGGTGGCCTTGCACATGTTGATGCCAATGAACCCTATGAGCCCGTCATTGATTATAGTGATGATGATGATTATGCATTTATTGATGATACTGATCGAGATTATTAGTAGTGTCAGGTATTACATTTTTTTATGTTGTACTTGATGATGATACACTTAAGTGATACACATATTATTATTCATGTCGGTCTTTTTTTATGTTGTACTAATTTCGTTTATTGTTTTTCATGGCAGGTGTTGAAAGATGGTGGGCGCTGGTCGGGAGCGTGGTCTGAGGTCTTCCATTCCAGACGCACCTCTTCGCCGAGCGTTGCTGGAGAGTATGGCCATACCGCCGGGCCCTTCTTCGTTGACCGCGGTGCCCAGCAGGGGACGAGGTAGGAAGAGAGGAGGTGGGGCACGTGGTCGTGGGAGAGGAGGTAGGGTGACTACTACGGCGCCTTCCTCGCCGCCACCCCCAGCTGTTTCACCCGAGCACGTGACTGCTAGGGTGGACCCGTCCAAGGAGGAGGCTACACGGACTCCGGTCCACGAGCCTCCGGTCCACGGGTCTTGGGCCCACGAGCCTCGGGTCGACTGGCCGTCGGCCCACGAGAGTTCGGCCCACGTGACCCCGGAGGAGCACACGTCCGGATGGGGTACCTGGCCGGATCAGCCCGAGGAGCCGAGTGGCCATGCTGATGATGGCGGGGAGCCGACTGATCTTGAGGAGGAGGGGGGCACCGTCTACCAGCGTGGTGCTACACGGCTCCCGTCCGTGCCGGTGACCCGGGAGCAGAGGTGGTTGATTTTCCCTGATAGGGAGAGGTACGTAAGTGCATTTAATATTTTTGTACCTTGTGCATTCATGTTTTTTCAAATAACTAATGCGTTGGCCTTGTCATGCTGCAGGGGTTGGGACCACCATCATAGTGTCCGCCGGCCCAACTCCGTCCTTGGAGTTCTTTGCCTGCAAAACTTCCCGGGGTTTGTCACGTTGCCTGGTGAGGGTCGGCTTCCAGAGCTTGGATTGAGCTGGGAGCACTACGTGGCTACCCCGGCCCCGCCGGATGAGATTATCGACGGTGTCGTGTGCGACACGAGGGCAGACATGGTGATCAGAAAGTTCTGGGTAATTTCTCCTTTACACATTTAAAAATCTTCAACTAGCTAGTTATTAATTGTACTAATCAATATTGTCTCATTTGATTGCAGACATTCTACAGGTGTGAGGAGGGATACGAGGAGGACGTGGCACATGTTATCGAGAACGTCTACAAGCGCCTACTCCAGAACTTACGGCACGAGGCTCGGGTGCAGGCTGTTCGAGACTACTACGCCTTGCGTGGTATCAAGAAGACCAAGCCGGCGTGCCGCGATAAGTTCCTGAGTAAGGAGCAGTACATGAAGGTAATTCTTAAGGCCTTCTCTACTTAAGTTCCTTCATTTAGTAATTCTTAGCCGTAGCGCTCAAGTTTCTATTTGCTAACTTAGGCGCCTCCGAGATGGTGTGCGGATCGGATGGATTGTTGGGAGGTGTTGGTAGATGAGTGGTGCTCAAAACAATGGCTAGCCCTCCACAACGAGGCCAAGGACAAACGTGCCCAAATGGAAGGTGTGCCACACCATCAAGGCAGCTCCAACTTATATCAGTTCGGGCGCAACTGGGTATGTGGTTTGCTTCATGATTCATGCAATTCATTCATCATGCTAGCTTGAGCCCTTTAATTACTAATTTTCATTGTTTCTCTCTTTCAGGCACGCTACAATAAGGCGGATAAGGTGCCAGAGGTGTACGACCTGTATGCCATGGCCCACACTGCCTCTTTCAAGAAAGTCAAGGCTTTCTCTCAGTCTGACCTCGATGATGCAAACAACTTCACCAACATCTCCTCCCACAACAAGCTCGTGAGATATAGAGATGAGGGGAAGGCGAGGAAAGGGGAGGACTTTAACCCGAGCCAGGGTCCCATTGATCCAGAGCTGTTGATGATATCTGGTGGCGGGAGGTCCCATGGCTCCATAGCCATTGGAGATGGACTTATCCGTTGTCCTAGCACTCTCCCGGAGATCAAGGCGCGCCAGTCGAGCTCCGCTCCTGAGATAAGGCCTCGTGAACGGCCAGTGCAACTCGCCATCAAGGTTAGTGATACGTACTCAGTTATCTTTCTCCATTACATTGTGTGCGCTTCCATCAATGATTACAAATGGTCATGTGAGTGGTGTTGCAGGCTGCTATACAGAGTGAGAGAGATAGAACGGAGAAACTTCTGGCGGAGGCGGCGGAGAGGCAGCGGGAGTTGGAGGAGAGGACGACAAAGATGATGGAGGAGGAGAGGGCACGGAATGACATGCAGGCAAGGGCCATGTACGAGCTCCTTGTGGTAAGTTTCTTCTGCAGATTAGCCAAAACATTCATGTAGTGTTTGTCTCATTACTAACTAGTATGACTGAGTCGTCAAAACCAAATGTGCAGTCTGTGTGCGAGAAGACAGGTCAGACTGCTCTGCCGATGCCAGTGATTGCTCTTGGGACCATGGTGAGTTTTATTTGAATGGACATTACTTGCTAGTCTTAACATTTGAGTGTCATCATGCTAACAAGACATTGGAAATGATCTTTGGTGCAGCGTAACTCCAGACAAGCATCGCACGATCCTTCTCCAGCTACCGACACGAGCCACCCCGCTCCTACACCTCCTGGATCTTGGTAAGTTTATCTAGTGTTTTGCTTAACACATGCATAAAGACCTAGACTTAGCTTTATTTCCTCCAATGCTTACCATAATGACCAAGACTTAGCTTCTTCTCCTCCAAAATGACTTAATAAGCTTACTGACCTCCAAAACCATCCATTTTACCTAAGTTAGCTCTAAAACGATCTGTACTTAGCTTACTTATGTCAAAAATTGCATAATTAGCTTAGTTAGCTCATAGACGATCCATTTTACCTAAGTTAGCTCTAAAATGACCCATTTTACCTAGGTTAGCTTATAAATGATCCAGTTCATCCAAGTTAGCTCAAAAATGACCCATTTTACCAAGATTAGCTCCTAAATGATCAATTTTACCTACGTTAGCTTTAAAATGACCCATTTCACCTAGGTTAACTCCAAAATGACCCATCTTACCTAGGTTATCTCATAAACGATCCATTTCAACTAATTTAGCTCATAAACGATCCATTTCACCAAGTTAGCTAAAAAACAATCCATTTCACCTAAATTAGCTCTTAAATGATCCATTTCACCTAAGTTAGCTCAAAAAGATCCATTTCAACTAAATTAGCTCATAAATGATCCATTTCACCTAAGTTAGCTCAAAAACGATCCATTTCAACTAAGTTAGCTCATAAATGGTCCATTTCACCTAAGTTAGCTAAAAAACGATCCATTTCACCTTAGTTACCTCAAAAACGATCCATTTGACCTTCGTTAGCTCATAAACGGCTCATTTCAACTAAGTTAGCTCATAAATGATCCATTTCACCTTAACTAGCTCATAAACGACCCATTTCAACTTAGTTAGCTCATATATGATCCATTTCACATAAGTTAGCTCATAAATGATATACTCTTCTTTTTCTAGTCTTCTTCTTGTTCTACTCTTCTTGTTCTAGTCTTCTTCTTGTTCTACTCTTCTTCTTGTTCTACTCTTCTTGTTCTAACTTTCTTATTTTTCATTTTGCAGATTTCATTCACTTGACGAAATCTTGCATAGATGGAGTGCTCCTTATCCCTTTCTCTGTTTCTTTTGTATCGTTGAACTATGCATGTATCGTTGGATGAAACTGTTGTAATATATATGGTTGGATGCCTCTATGTTGAACTTGTTATGTATGATGGAACTATGCATGTAATATATATGGTTGGATGATGAAGTTATGTGTTGGATATCTTATATGTTTGCTCTGTAATGGCCTTTTGAAATATATCTATATATGTCATATATATTTGTGATGAAAATTGTTGGATTTAATAAAAAACAGATAAAAGAGCCAATATGCAGTCTCTTTGCCGTCTGCCACCGACGGCAACGGGCTCTTTGCCGTCTGCCGCGGACGGCAAAGAAGACACGTGGCATCTAGTTGTGCTTCCTGGGAGCTGACCCATTTGGCCAGTTTGCCGTCAGCGGCAGACGACAAAGACCTGCCATGTAGTGACGTGTAGATGACATCATACGGCGGACGGCAAAGACACTAGAAATTTTGCCGTCAGCGGCAGACGGCAAAGGCCTGCCGTTAGCCACTTAACGGACTGACAGCGCAATTATTGTCGTCCGCTCTCTTTGCCATCCGCCGCAGACGGCAAAGGGCCTTTGCCGTCAGCCGCGAGGAAGCAGACGGCAAAGTAGCTGTTTACCGTAGCCTACTTTGCCGGAGCCTTTTGCCGTCTGCGGCTGACGGCAAATGCCTTTGCCGTCCGCCGTTCATGCCTTTGCCGTCCGCCGTGGTAGACGGCAAAGTAGCTGATTCCTGTAGTGTGAGTTCGTCTCATATTGATCTTTGCTTCGTTACTTTTCTGTTGCTACTGTTACGATTGCTACAAAACTGCTACTATTACTTTTGCCACTGTTACCGTTACTTCCATACTAATTTGCTACTAAATACTTTGCTGTAGATATTAAGTCTTTCAGGTGTGGTTGAATTGACAACTCAGCTGCTAATACGTGAGAATATTCTTTGGCTCCCCTTGTGTTGAATCAATAAATTTGGGTTGAATACTCTACCCTTGAAAACTGTTGCGAACCCCTATACTTGTGGGTTATCAGGGAGCGAGGGGGAAAGTGGAAGGGGAGGCATCGACGAGGCCATGGGCCGGAGGCCTTATCCACTCTGACCCTGTAAATGCACGGGGCGCCGAGCGGGTTTGGCGGGGGCCGTGAGGGGCGTGCACCCTCGGTCGGCTTCCTCTGTAGCTGGAGGTTGAAGCCGACTGGGGCTGGTGGCTAGGGCCGTGTAGTGGGCCAAGGCCCAGGAGGACAAGGGGTGGGCTGTGATGACCCATAAGTATAGGGGATCTATCGTAGTCCTTTTGATAAGTAAGAGTGTCGAACCCAACGAGGAGCAGAAATGACAAGCGATTTTCAGTAAGGTATTCTCTGCAAGCAGTGAAATTATCGGTAACAGATAGTTTTGTGATAAGATAATTCGTAACGGTTAACAAGTAAAAAAAATTAAACAAGGTGCATCAATGTGACCCAATCCTTTTTGTAGCAAAGGACAAGCCTGGACAAACTCTTATATAAAGCAAAGCTCTCCCGAGGACACATGAGAATTACTGTCAAGCTAGTTTTCATCATGCTCATACGATTCACGTTCGTTACTTTGATAATTTGATATGTGGGTGGACCAGTGCTTGGGTACTGCCCTTCCTTGGACAAGCATCCCGCTTATGATTAACCCCTCTCGCAAGCATCCGCAACTACAAACGAAGAATTAAGGTAAACCTAACCATAACATGAAATATATGGATCCAAATCAGCCCCTTACGAAGCAACGCATAAACTAGGGTTTAAACTTCCGTCACTCTAGCAACCCATCATCTACTTATTACTTCACAATGCCTTCCCCTAGGCCCAAATTATGGTGAAGTGTCATGTAGTCGACATTCACATAACACCACTAGAGGAGAGACAACATACATCTCATCAAAATATCGAACGAATACCAAATTCACATGACTACTTATAACAAGACTTCTCCCATGTCCTCAGGAACAAATGTAACTACTCACAAATAATATTCATGTTCATAATCAGAGGGGTATTGAATAGCATTAAGGATCTGAACATATGATCTTCCACCGAATAAACCAACTAGCATCAACTACAAGGAGTAATAACCACTACTAGCAACCCACATGTACCAATCTGAGGTTTTGAGACAAAGATCAGATACAAGAAATGAACTAGGGTTTGAGAGGAGATGGTGCTGGTGAAGATTTTGGTGGAGATTGACCCCCTTTTGATGAGAGGATCGGTGGTGATGACGATGGCGACGATTTCCCCCTCTCGGAGGGATGTCTCCCAAGCAGAACAGCTCCGCCGGAGCCTTAGATTGGTCCTGCCCAGGTTCCGCCTCGAGACGGAGGCGCTTCATCCCGAAAGCTTCCTTATGATTTTTTCAGGGCAAAATACACCATATAGCAGAAGATGGGCATCGGGGGCCTGCTAGGTGGCACACGAGGCAGTGGGGCGCGCCCAGTGGGTAGGGCGCGCCCTCCACTCTCGTGGCTGGTGGGTGGCCCCCCTCTGGTGCTTTCTTCGTCCTATATTTTTAATATATTCCAAAACTGACTTTCGTGGAGTTTCATGACTTTTGGGGTTGTGCAGAATAGGTCTTCAATATTTGCTCCTTTTCCAGCCCAGAATTCCAGCTACCGGAATTCTCCCTCTTCGTGTAAACCTTATAAAATAAGAGAGAAAAGGCATAAGTATTGTGACATAATGTGTAGTAACAACCCATAATGCAATAAATATTGATATAAAAGCATGATGCAAAATGGACATATCAACTCCCCCAAGCTTAGACCTCACTTGTCCTCATGCGAAAGCCGATCGAAAAATATGTTCACATGTTTAGAGATAGAGGTGTCAATAAAATAAAATACGGACATGAGGGCATCATGATCATTCTTAGAACAGCAACATATATATTGTCATATGATTTCTTATGCTAAGGTAACAATCTATTCACAATGTAAAGTATGAATAAGAAACTTCATTGAAAACCAGCAAACTATAATCTCAGTCACTGAAGCAATTGCACTTTATCATAACATCGGAAAGAGCCAATATAAGAGCTTTTCAGCAAGTCCACATACTCAACTATCATTTAGTCTTTCACAATTGCTAACACCCACGTGATACTTATTGGTATGAAGTTTTAATCGGACACAGAGAAAGATAGGGGCTTATAATTTCGCCTCCCAACCTTTTACCTCAAGGGTAATTCAACAATATTACTTTATGAAAGCCAACACCCAAGTGTATATATATATATATATATATATATATATATATATATATATATATATATATATATATATATATATATATATATGTATATCAGGATCTTTCCAACACATAGTTCTCGCCAAAGGATAAAGTGTAAAAAGGAAAGGTGAAGATCACCATGACTCTTGTATAAGGGTAGAAGGTAAAAATAAAATATAGGCCCTTCGTAGAGGGAAGCAGAGGTTGTCATGCGCTTTTATGGTTGGATGCACAAAATTTTAATGCAAAAGAACGTCACTTTATATTGCCACTTGTGATAGGGACCTTTATTATGCAGTCCGTCACTTTTATTTCTTCCATATCACAAGCTCGTATAAAGCTTATTTTCTTCACACTAATAGATCATACATATTTAGAGAGAAATTTTGATTGCTTGCACTGATGACAACTTACTTGAAGGATCTTACTCAATCCATAGGTAGGTATGGTGGACTCTCATGGCAAAACTGGGTTTAGGGATGTTTGGAAGCACAAGTAGCATCTGTACTTGGTGCAAAGAATTTGGCTAGCATGAGGGAGGAAGGCAAGCTCAACATGTTGGATGATCCATGACAATATACTTATTCAGATATAAGAAAACATAACCCATTATGTTGTCTTCCTTGTCCAATATCAACTCTTTAGGACACGGCATCTTTTCAATAGCATCTACTTTAGCTTTATCAACTTCAATACCTCTTTCAGAAATTTTATGCCCCAAGACAATACCTTCATTAACCATAAAGTGGCACTTCTCCCAATTCAAGACAAGATTAGTTTCTTCACATCTCAGCAAAACTCGATCAAGGTTGCTTAAGCAATCATCAAAGAAGTTCCGTAAACGGAGAAATCATCCATGAAAACCTCAACAATCTTTTCACAAAAGTCAGAGAATATAGCAGTCATACATCTTTGAAAGGTACCAGGTGCATTGCATAAACCAAAAGGCATACGTATATAAGCAAAGGTACCAAAGGGGCAAGTAAAAGTGGTCTTTTCCTGATCCTCTTTTGACACAAGTATTTGAGAGAAACCAGAATAACCATCTAGAAAGCAAAAATGTGTATGTCTGGATAATCTTTCTAGCATTTGATCAATAAAAGGTAGAGGGTAATGATCTTTCCTAGTAGCTTTATTTAATTTGTAGAAATAAATTACCGTTCTATAACCTGTAACAATTCTTTGTGGGATCAATTCGTCCTTATCATTAGGAACAACAGTAATACCTCCCTTCTTAGGGACACAATGGACATGACTTACCCACCGACTATCAGCAACAGGATAAATTATACCTGCCTCCAGAAGCTTTAGTATTTCATTTCTTACCACTTCTTTCATCTTAGGATTTAACCGTCGTTGATGATCAACAACTGGTTTAGCATCTTTCTCCAGTTTTATTTTGTGCTGGCATAGAGTGGGACTAATGCCCTTAAGATCATCAAGAGTATATCCAATAGCAGCATGGTGCTTCTTCAGATTTTTCAATAATTTCTCTTCTTCATGCTCTGAAAGGTTAGCACTAATAATAACAGCATATTTAAGAGTATCAGGTAATTGTTTAAGCTTAAACATGGGATCACCCTTGGGTGGAGGAGGATCACCTAGGATTTCAACATGCAAGTTATGTTTCAAAATATGTCCTTGCTTAAAGAATACTTCATCTATTTCCCTTCTTTCATTCATAAACATATCATTTTCATGGTCTAGCAAATATTGTTCTAGAGGATCATTAGGAGGCACGTCAATAGAAGCAAGAACAATAATTTCATCTTTACTAGGCAATTCTTTATCATGGGGTTGTCTATGAAATTTAGCAAAATTAAAATCATGAGACATATCCCCAAGACCGATAGTAACAATATCCTTTTCGCAGTCTATCTTAGAATTAACAGTATTCAAGAAGGGTCTACCAAATATAATGGGACAAAAGTCATCTTGTGGGGAACCAAGAACAAGAAAATCAGTAGGATATTTAATTTTCCCACACAACACTTCAACATTTCTAACAATTCCAATTGGTGAAATAGTATCTCTACTGGCAAGCTTAATAGTAACATCAATACCTTCTATCTCAGCAGGTGCAATATCATGCATAATTTCTTTGTATAAGTAATGAGGTTTTGCACTCACACTAGCACCCATATCACATAAGCTATGATAACAATGATCTCCTATTTTAACAGAAACAACAAGCATGCCAAAAATAAGTCTATGTTTATTTTTAGTATTGGGTCTAGCAATTCTAGCAGCTTCATCACAGAAATAAATAACATGCCCATCAATATTATCGACCAAGAGATCTTTAACCATAGCAATACTAGGTTCAACTTTAATTTGCTCAGGGGGTGTAGGTGTTGTAGCATTACTCTTACGAACCATAATTGAAGCTTTAGCATGATTGTTTATTCTAACAGGGAAAGGTGGTTTCTCAATATAAGCGGTAGGAACAATAGGATCAACATTATAAGTAATAGTTTTTTATTCAACTTTAATAGGTTGTACTACCTTTACTTCAATGGGAGGATGATATTTAAACCACTTCTCCTTTGGGAGATCAACATGAGTAGCAAATGATTCACAGAAAGAAGCTACTATCTCGGAGTCAAGTCCATATTTAGTGCTAAATTCATGAAAAGCATCAGTATCCATAAAAGATTTAACACAATCAAACTTAGGGTCAAGTCCATATACCTGACTCCCTACCTTCATCGAGTTCCCAATCTTCAGAGTTGCATTTAATTATTTCCAATAAATCCCATTTGAATTCAATAGTCTTCATCATAAAAGAACCAGTACAAGAAGTATCGAGCATGGAGCAATCATTATGAGAAACCGAGCATGAAATTTTTGAATAATAATTTCTCTTGAGAGCTCATGATTGGGGCATGAATATAACATTGACTTAAGCCTCCCCCAAGCTTGAGCGATACTTTTTCCTTCACGAGGCCAAAAATTATATATATAATTACGATCACGATGAACCAGATGCACAGGATAAAAGTTCTGGTGAAATTCCTATTTCAATCGGTTGTAGTTCCATGATCCAATATCATCACATGACCTAAACCATGTCAATGCCTTTCCCTTCAAATATAAAGGGAAGACCTTCTTCTTGACAACATCCTCGGGCATACCTCCAAGCTTAAATAATCCACAAACTTCATCCACACAGATTAGGTGCATATCGGGGTGTAATGTTCCATCTCCTGTATAGGGATTAGCTAGCAGTTTCTCTATCATACCCGAAGGAATTTAAAAGTAAATATTTTCAGTAGGTTCAGTAAGTTGAGGAGAAACTCTTTGCACTTCTGGTCAGGGTCAAGATACCCCGAACAAGCCCCTCAAAGGATTATTTTCCATAGTAACAAGTGACACTAAATTTCACCACACTATATAAATGTTTTCTTACCAAATTCCACTTACCAGAGGCGCTTCACTCCCCGGCAATGGCACTGGAAAAGAGTCTTGATGACCCACAAGTATAGGGGATGTATTGTAGTCCTTTCGATAAGTAAGAGTGTCGAACCCAATGAGGAGTAGAAGGAAATGACAAACGGTTTTCAGTAAGGTATTCTCTGCAAGCACAAAAATTATCGGTAACACATAGTTTTGTGGTAAGATAATTCGTAACGGGTAACAAGTAACAAAAGTAAACAAGGTGATGCAAGGTGGCCCAATCATTTTTGTAGCAAAGGACAAGCCTGGACAAACTCTTACATAAAGCAAAGCGCTCCCGAGGACACATGGGAATTACTATCAAGCGAGTTTTCATCATGCCCATATGATTCACGTTCATTACTTTGATAATTTGATATGTGGGTGGACCAGTGCTTGGGTACTGCCCTTCCTTGGACAAGCATCCCACTTATGATTAACCCCTTCGCAAGCATCCGCAACTACGAAAGAAGAATTAAGGTAAACCTAACCATAGCATGAAGCATATGGATCCAAATCAGCCCCTTACGAAGCAAAGCATAAACTAGGGTTTAAGCTTCTTTCACCCTAGCAACCCATCATCTACTTATTACTTCCCAATGCCTTCCCCCAGGCCCAAATCATGGTGAAGTGTCATGTAGTCGATGTTCACATAACACCACTAGAGGAAAGACAACATACATCTCATCAAAATATGGAACGAATACCAAATTCACATGACTACTTATAACAAGACTTCTCCCATGTCCTCAGGAACAAACGTAACTACTCACAAATCATATTGATGTTCATAATCAGAGGGGTATTGAATAGCATTAAGGATCTGAACATATGATCTTCCACCGAATAAACCAACTAGCATAACCTACAAGGAGTAATCAACACTACCAGCAACCCACATGTACCAATCTGAGGTTCTGAGACAAAGATCGGATACAAGAGATGCTAGGGTTTGAGAGGAGATGGTGCTGGTGAAGATGTTGATGGAAATTAACCCCCTCTCGATGAGAGGATCGATGGTGATGATTTTCCCCTCTCGGAGGGATGTTTCCCCAGCAGAACAACTCTGCCAGAGCCCTAGATTGGTCCTGCCCAGGTTCCACCTTGAGATGGCGGCACTTCGTCCCGAAAGCTTCCTTATGATTTTTTCTAGGGCAAAAGACACCATATAGCAGAAGATGGGCATCGAGGGCCTGCCAGGTGGCCCACAAGGCAGGGGGCACGCCCAGGGGGGTAGGGCGGACCCTCCACCCTTGTGGTTGGTGGGTGGCCCCCCTCTGGTGCTTTCTTCGCCCAATATTTTTAGTATATTCCAAAACTGACTTTCATGGAGTTTCAGGAGGAGTTGTGCAGAATAGGTCTCTAATATTTGCTCATTTTCTAGCCCAGAATTCCAGCTGTCGGCATTCTCCCTCTTCGTGTAAACCTTATAAAATAAGAGAGAAAAGGCATAAGTATTGTGACATAATGTGTAGTAACAGCCCATAATGCAATAAATATTGATATAAAAGCATGATGCAAAATGGACGTATCAGGTTGCTGGGCGGCTAGGCCTGTCCAGTTGGGCTAAGGCCCATGGCAGTGAGGGTTTTTTTCCCTTTTCTATTTTTTTGTTTCTCTTTATCCTTTTCTGTTTTATTTTAGTTTCATTTTACTTTTAGTTTTATAAAATATATAACTATCCCCAAAATTAGTATTATTAATTATGCCACTGCCACAAACAATTCGGACATTAATAAAATAGGTTCATAATTGTTTATTATTTAAAAGCATTTAGTAATTGTTTTAGCCCCTATTTAATTAGTTTAGGGAATTAAACCACTTTATAAAAATGTTGGTTAACCACTATAATTAGTTATGGAATATTTGCCACACTTTGAACATTTTAGTTTGCATGTTTGAGAAATTTGAATTTTGGTCTCTAATTTGAATTTAAATTATGCCTTGGATCAAATGAGGATTAGCAACAGTAATGTGATGACATGGCATTATTATCTTGGGATTACTGTAGCTTAATTATCCGGGTGTTACACGAACACCATTTCTTAAACATCTGGAGATCCGTTACTCCGATCTGGCTAAGTTTTTAACATGATTTCCCCCTGATATAAGCTTCCTCGCGGCCCCAAGGACACCCTAACCAACCTTCCAGGTGGCCACAAGGCACCTCGGCCCGCCCTGGGGAGGTAGGGAGGGCACTCCTACCTTGTGGAGCCCATGGGCCTCCTCTAGCGTTGTTTCTTGCTCCCAAAATTCACATATATTTCAAAAAAATCTCTGTAAGTTTCATCACGTTTGGACTTCATTTGACATGAATTTTCTACGAAATACTAAAACAAGAACTGGCACGCGGCACTAGATTAATATGTTAGTCCAAAAAAACCATATAAATTGTTACCAAAAAATGTGGAAATAGAATGATAATGGCATGAAACAATAAAAAATTATAGATATGCCAAAGATCTATCAATGGAACTACACAAAAGGGTGTGTCCTCGATGTCTTCGCCTAGTGCCTAAGAGGTGCTTAAGTTCCCTATAGCCTAGGCGCAGACGTATAATTATTACTATCAAATTGTATTGGGGATATTATATGTGTATTTATATCAATTTAGAGAATATAGGTGAGCAAACTACCAGTTATTGCATTTGGAATGTGACCAATTTGGTTCGTCGGTGGAATATGGCATGATTTCTCACTTCAGTGGACAATTTTTTGCCTGGCATGCCTAGGGTTCCATTTATGCACTAGGAGATAGGGTTTGTCATTGCCTAGAACCTAAGAGTCATGATCGAAAAGGACTAAGATTGAGTCGACCATGGTAAGTAGTTGCGGAGCAGGTACGTTGCCGATGACGTATGTCGATCGCAGGGGTTGCTCGGGAGATGGTTTTACACGTGCTGAGAGAACTGTTGTAGAGGTGCATGGAACCACCTTGTCGGCGAGAGCTCCAAACGAGGAGGCACAACCTTTTATCAAATAAGATGCGGAGGTGAGGAGCCCGACCGCGTCAGATGTGATGTCCATAGAGCCGAAGAGAAAGTTCTACCCATGAACGATGTTTACGAAAAGTACGTCTAAAGGCATCTGAACCACACTTCCCACACGCACAACCCCTACCTAGCAGGCCAACTACCATGGTATCCACCCGAATATTCGTCTGAGAGTAGCGCAGACGTCGGAGATTTAGATGGTTCACACAAGGAGATTTACCTAGTTTCAGGCTCTCAGATTGATGTAGTACCCAACTTTCTGCTTGTTTGTATTGATGATCTAGCATCATATGAGAACAAGGGTTTATGTGTCCAAGGAGTTGATCCCAAGATTGTATAGGGGGTTCTACAGCTCAGACGATGGGATACACAGAAGAGTCCTTGTCTTATGCCTTAGAAAATATCATAGAAAGTACGTAGCTAGTAAACGCACACACGAGACGCGCCTAGTTCCTTGCTCCGCGCGTAGCTCCCTCGCTTCGCGCCCAATGTTGGGCCCACTCTGGCCCAGGCGCCCACAGCCCCCCGCGTCGGCAGCCACCCCGGCTCCGTCGCCCACCCGATGGCTTCCCCCTCTGCCCCCGCTGGCGGCGGTCGGAACCGTGAGCGCCGCTGGCTCGACGCCAGCCCTTCCCGTTCCCCCTCCGTCTCGGCGGCCCTGATCCCGATGCCCCGCCCTCCTATAGGCAGATCCTCTACGGCTCCCCGGTGGGCTCCCCCCTGTTGTCCGCCCTGCCCTCTCCACCTCTGGCCCCGCGCCATGGCTCTCGCTTAGAGATCCATTGTGTCCTTCCGGTGGAGGAGCCGAGGCGCGACGATGGTGACTGGGAGATGGCGCGCGGCCGCGGCTGGCGCCACTTTGACTAGGCCTGCCTTCCCCGCCGCCCGCACCCTCCTCCCCCCACCCCTGCCAAGAGGGCTGCCCCCGCTACCTCATCCCTGGGCACCCCGGCTCCGAGTGTCGACACAACATGCGCTACCGTCGTTGTTGCTTCTTTGGGCATATCGCCCGAGACTGCACGGTCCCACTCTCCCCACCGTCCGGCGCGTCCCCGTCCCGCAAGAGGTTGCGCCCGTGCTCTCCGGGCTCGTCCGCCTCTAGCGTTGCGGGACCCAGTCGCCCTGTGTCCATCAGGGTGGCATCCGTGTTGTCCTCCTCCGGGGCGGCGACCAGGCCGTCCGCTCCCCTTGCAGCGCTCCACCTTGGGGTCAGCATCCTCCCCTGTGCACACCCCGTTCGCTCCCTCATCCGTCACACCTCCTTCAGCCCCTGGCAACGCCGCTTTCTAGGCACCCTCCCTCCGACCTGCTACGACAGCGTGCTACCTGCCCTGGTCCGACGAGATCGCTGCCGCCGGGGATGCTCTAGTCCTGCCCCTAGTCGCCGCGATGGCGGGGAATCGCACTGGCATCTCTGGTGACGAGGTTGCTCATGAGCTGCGCTAGCGTTTTGACCTGTGCGATGATGAGGTTTCCATGCATCGCCATCACCCGGAAGACTTCCTGCTCTGCTTTCGTTCTGCGTCCTCGCGTGCACACGTCGCCGCCGCGGGCCTGCGCACCAAGCAATTCCGCCTCATCCTGCATCCCTTGTCCAGGTTGGCTGGCGCGGAGCCGGTCTCGGTGGTCATGCGCGTGCTCGTAGAGATATGTCGTATCACTGACCATGTCTGGAGCTGCGCGTCGGCCAACTTCCTGCTCTCGCCATTCTTCCTCATCGAAGACATCGACCCCGACACGCGCAGTGGCCACGATGTGTCCACTTTCTGGCTCTCGGCCTAGACTGCCAACCCCGACGGGCTCCCCTGCTCATCCGCCCTCTATCTCCCGGAGCGTGACGGCGTGCCCCCAGATGCCAACCCGGACTGCTTGTTTTGGTTTGCCATGCCCTTGATCAGGTTCCCGTCTCCATTCATGTCACCAAGGTGGAAGACTGCCGCCTCCCAGCTCCGCCGCATCCCCCTCCGCGCACCCCGGGCGATGGCAATGATGGAGGTGAGTCCCCCCGTTGCCCCTCCCCGTGGCCACGGCGACATGAGTCCCCCCCGCGCTCTGACGACGGACGTGGCAATGGTGGCCCGTTCGGCTCGGGCAGCAGTGCGTGCCACCCTACCGGCCGCTGGCACGATGGCCGACCACCCCCTCTCGCTGCTAGCAGGGCATCCTGGGCCCACATACCTCACTCGTGGCCGTCAGCGGCAGGATTCCTCCCCGTCAAAGGTTGCACTCCTTCTAGCCCTTGGCTGCCAGGCCTGCCCCTATACCCACCCGATCCTTTGCGCATGTCTCACGTATGGAGGGGTCCAGGGCGACCGCGGTCGAACCCGCCACAACCTCTGGAAGCATCTCCCATGTTTCCCTCTCTTTAAAAGTTGGGTCCCGGGCTGATCCCCCCCCACACACTACCACCAACTCTCCATCTACCACCCGTTGGGCAGTCCCCCACCACGATGCGGCGTATCGTGATATGGTGCCTGTTCAAACTCCCGTCCTTGCCCCCTCGTCTGTGGAGACCACCTCTGATCCCAAGGCGGATCGGGCCGCGCCCACCCCTTTGGTTCTAGTGATTTCTGCTCCTCCTGAGGAGGATCTGGATGCCCCCACCCCCTGGCGGATGCGGCCACCTCAGATCCCATTGGTGCCCTAGCCACCGACCCCAAGGTGGTCTAGGCCCACCCTGGCGCATGCCCGAAGCTGCCCCCCCGGATCCCGAGTCTGACCAGGCCCACCCTGATGCAAACCCGCTCCAATCTACAGCTGATCCCTCCATGGAGTTGGCGCTACATGGCAACATCACATCCGTTGGCGCGACACGTGCTGCTCTGCCACGTGGTGCTCTCTCGCCCACCCCGTCCCTACGACCAGCTGGCTCCCTGCCTTGATCTCCTTTCGCACCATCAGAAATCCAGGCGTTCTTCAACTCTGCGTGAGTCCCCACAGATCCGCTGCTCGCCATGTCGGCACCCCGTCGCAAATGGCCTGCAACGCCGCTGGATTTCACACCCCGCCGTAGCTCCAGGATCGCCAAAAATGACCGCGGACTCGACTTGAAATCCAAGGACAAACATGTACTCCTACGACGCCTAGGCCTCACCGCCGATGACGAGCTAATATCCTCGGAGGTGCTCGACCGCTACTACAAGCTCTTCCAGGAGCCGCTTTCCCACAATGTTGTGCAAGATTTCACCGACTTCTATGGTTGGAAGGTGCCCGCGAAGCTCCTCGATCGCCTGGTCACCACCGCGGCGTGATCTCTCCCAACCCCCCTCCCAGGCCACCTTCCCTTCCCATGGATTACAACACTAAGATTGTATTTTGGAATGTGTGCGGCCTTAATAGCAGGGCTAAGCGCACCTCGGTCCATAGTGTGATCTCTGCTGCAAACTCCTGTATAGTTTGCCTTCAACAAACCAAACTTCCGATGGTATCGTCCAGTCTTGTCGTTGAAACTCTAGGCAGTAACTTCGCCGAGTTCTACTGATTTTCTTCACGTGGCATTTTCTTCGCGTGGTGCAACAACCTCATCCAGCTCACCGACCCTACTCTAGACTCCTACCATATCTCTGTTGTGGTTTCCCCCGCCCATGGCGGCGCGCCCTAGTGGCTAACTGGAGTCTACGGTGAAGGAAATATGCCCTAGAGGCAATAAAAGTTGTTATTTTATATTTCCTTATTCATGATAAAGGTTTATTATTCACGCTAGAATTGAATTGATCAGAAACTTAAATACATGTGTGAATACATAAGCAAATACCGTGTCCCTAGTAAGCCTCTACTAGACTAGCTCGTTGATCAAACATGGTTAAGGTTTCCTAACCATACACATGTGTTGCATTTGATAATGGGATCACATCATTAGGAGAATTATGTTATGGACAAGACCCATCCGTTAGCTTAGCATAATGATCGTTTAGTTTTATTGCTACTGCTTTCTTCATGTCAAATACATATTCCTTCGACTATGCAATTATGCAACTTCCGGATACCGGAGGAATGCCTTGTTTGCTATCAAATGTCACAATGTAACTGGGTGATTATAAATATGCTCTACGGGTATATCTGAAGGTCTTTGTTGAGTTAGCATAGATCGAGATTAGGATTTGTCACTCCGAGTATAGGAAAGGTATCTCTGGGCCCTCTCGATAATACACATCATAAGCTTGCAAGCAAATGACTAAGGAGTTAGTCACGAGGTGATGTATTACGGAACGAATAAAGGGACTTGCCGGTAACAAGATTGAACTAGGTATGAAGATACCGATGATCGAATCTCGGGCAGGTAACATACTGATGGACAAAGGGAATTACGAATGTTGTCATTACGGTTCGACCGATAAAGATATTCGTAGAATATGTAGGAGACAATATGGGCATCCAGGTTCCGCTATTGGTTATTGATCAGAGAGGTGTCTTGGTCGTGTCTACATAGTTCTCGAACCCATATGGTCCGCACGATTAACGTTCGATGTCTTTTTGGTATTATATGAGTTATGTGTTTTGGTGACCGAATGTTGTTCGGAGTCCCAGATGTGATCACGAACATGACGAGGAGCTCAGGAATGGTTCAGAGGTAAAGATTGATATATATGATTATGCTATTTGGTCTCCAGAATGGTTTTAGAATGCACTGGGAAGTTATCGGAATAACGGAAGGGGTTCTGGAGGCACCGGGAGAGTATTGGGCCCTAGAGGGCCAAATAGAGGGGGACACACCAGCCCACATGGGCTGGTGCGCCCCCTTATGGCAGCCACACACCCAATTAGATGGAAGGGGGAGGCGCCACCTCCTCTTACCATATCGCGAAGAGGGGAGGAAGGAAAGAAGGGGGCGCCTCCTTTCTTTCCTTCCCCCTTGTGCCAATTTTTGGCAGGGGGCGCACCAAAGGGAGGAGCCCTAGGGCTACCGCCGCACCACTTGGGGCATCCTAGGGGCTGCATCCTCCCCTCCCACACTTATATATATGTGGGGAGGGGTGGCACACAAGACACAACTTATTCCATGCCGTGTGTCGGCACCCCTCCGCCTGTAGTTTACTCCTCCACTCAAGATCGTCGCAGTGCTTAGGCGAAGCCCTGCGGGATTCACCACCACCGTCACCATGCCATTATGCTCATGGAACTCATCTACTACCTCGCCCTGCTTGCTGGATCAAGATGGCGAGGATGACACCGGGCTGAACGAGTGCAGAACGCGGAGGTGCCGTGCATTTGGTACTTGATCAGGCAGATCGAGAAGGTGTACAACTACATCAACCGCGGTGTGAAACGCTTCCGCGTACGGTCTATGAGGGTACGTGGACACACTCTCCCCCTCGTTGCTATGCATCTCCATGGATAGATCATTGCGTGTGCGTAGATTTTTTTTGTTTTTCCATGCAACGATTCCCAAAAGTGGCATCATGAGCCTGGTCTATGTGTAGATGACATGCACGAGTAGAACACAAAGAGTTATGGGCGGTGATAGTCATACTGCTTACCACCAACGTCTTATTTTGATTCGGAGGTATTGTGGGATGAAGCGGAGTGGACCAACCTTACATGTCCACGCACATGAGACCGGTTCCACCGATAGACATGCAACTAGTTCTACATAAAAGTGGATGGCGGGTGTCTGGTTCTCCTACTTTATTTGAATCCAATTTGACTACGGCCGGTCCTTGAAGAAGGTTAAAACAGCAAACTTGACGAAACACCGTTGTGGTATTATGTGTAGGTAAGAACGGTTCTTGCTAGAAGCTTGTAGTAGCCACGTAAAACTTGCAACAACAAAGTAGAGGGTGTCTAACTTGTTTTTGCAGGGCATGTTGTGATGCGATATGGTCAAGACATGATGTGATAAACCTTATTGTATCAGATGATCATGTTTTGTAAGTTATCGGCAACCGGCAGGAGCCTTATGGTTGTCTCTTTATTGTATGAAATGCAAATGCCATGTAATTGCTTTACTTTATCACTATGTGTTAGCGATAGTTTTAGAAGCCATAGTTGGCGAGACTACCACGACGCTACGATGGACATCAAGGTGTTGTGCCGGTGACGATGGAGATCATGATGATGCTTTGGAGATGGAGATCAAAAGCACAAGATGTTGATGGCCATATCATGTCACATATTTTGATTTCATGTGGTATTTATCTTATTTACATCTTATTTTGCTTAGAACGACGGTAGCATTATAAGATGATACCTTCACTAAATTTCAAGGTAAAAGAGTTCTCTCTAAAGAATGCAATGTTGCTACAGTTCGTCGTGTTGAGACACCACGTGATGATCGGGTGTGATAGACTCTACATTCACATACAACAGTTGCAAGACAGTTTTGCACATGCGAAATACTTGGGTTAAACTTGATGAGCCTAGCATGTACGAACATGGCCTCGGAACACTCGAGACCGAAAGGTCAAACGTGAATCATATAGTAGATATGATCAACATAGAGATGTTCACCATTGATGACTACCCCATCTCAAGTGATGATCGGACATGGGTTAGTTGATTTGGATCAGGTATCACTTAGATGACCTGAGGATGTCTATTTATGTGGGAGTTCTTTAGTAATATGATTAACTGAACTTAATTTATCATGAACTTAGTCTTATAGTTTTGCATATCTATGTTGTAGATCAATAGATCGCGATATAGCTCCCTTATTTTTGATATGTTCCTAGAGAAAGCTAAGTTGAAAGATGATAGTAGCAATGATGCGGACTGGGTTCGTGGTGTGAGGATTATCGCATTGCTGCATAGAAGAATTATGTCCTTGACGCACCGCTAGGTGACAGACCTATTGCAGGAGCAGATGCAGACGTTATGAACGTTTGGCAAGCTCAATATTATGACTACTTAATAGTTTAGTGCGCCATACTTTATGGCTTAGAACAGGGACTTCAAAAACGTTTTGAACGCCATGGAGCATATGGATGTTCCAAGAGCAGAAATTGGTATTTTAGACTCATGCCCGTGTCAAGATGTATGAGACCTCTGACAAGTACTTTGCCTACAAGATGGCGAAGAATGGCTCTGCCAGTGAGCATGTGCTCAGAATGTCTGGGTACTACAATCGCTTGAATCAAATGGGAGTTAATCTTCCAGATAAGATACTGATTGACAGAGTTCTCTAGTCACTATCACCAAGCTACTAGAATTTCGTGATGAACTATAATATGCAAGGGATGATGAAAATGATTCCCGGGCTCTTCGCGATACTGAAATCGCCGAAGGTAGAAATCAAGAAATAGCATCAAGTGTTGATGCTTAATAAGACCACTAGTTTCAAGAAAAATGGGAAGGGAAAGAAAGGGAACTTCAATAAGAATGGCAAGCAAGTTTCCACTCCCATGAGGAAGCCCAAATCTAGACCCAAGCCTGAAACTAAGTGCTTCTACTGCAAAGGAAATGGTCACTGGAAGCGGAATTGCCCCAAATACTTGGCGGATAAGAAGGATGGCAAAGTGAACAAAGGTATATTTGTAATACATGTTATTGGTGTGTACTTTACTAGTGTTCATAGTAGCCCCTGGGTATTTGATACCAGTTTAGTTGCTAAGATTAGTAACTCGAAACAGGAGTTGCAAAATGAAATAGAGACTAGTTAAGGGCCAGGTGAAGATGTGTGTTGGAAGTGATTCCAATGTTGGTATGATCACCATCACACACTCCCTCTACCTTCGGGATTAGTGTTGAACCTAAATAAATGTTAGTTGGTGTATGAGTTGAGCATGAATATGATTAGATCATGTTTATTGCAATACGGTTATTCATTTAAGTCAGAGAATAATTGTTGTTCTGTTCACATGAATGAAAGCTTCTATGGTCATACACTCAATGTGAATGGTTTATTGAATCTCGATCGTAGTCATACACATAGTCATAATATTGATGCCAAAAGATGCAAAGTTGATAATGATAGTGCAACATACTTGTGGCGCTGCCGTTTAGGTCATATTGGTGTAAAGCGCATGAAGAAACTCCATGTATATGGACTTTTGGAATCACTTGATTATGAATCATTTGATACTTGGGAACCATGCCTCATGGGAAAGATGACTAAAACTCCGTTCTCCAGAACAAAGGAGCGAGCCAATGACTTATTAGAAATAAGACATACTGATGTATGCGGTCCAATGAGTGTTGAGGCATGTGGCGGTTCTCACTATTTTGTGACCTTCAGAGATGATTTGAGTAGGTATGGGTATATCCACTTAATGAAACACAAGTTTGAAACATTTGAAAAGTTCAAATAATTTTAGAGTGAAGTGGAGAATCATCGTAACAATAAAATAAAGTTTCTACGATCTGATCGCAGAGGCGAATATTTGAGTTACGAGTTTGGCCTTCATTTAAAACAGTGTGGAATAGTTTCACAACTCATGCCACCAGTAACACCATAGCGTAATGTTGTGTCCGAACGTCATAACTGTACTTTATTAGATATGGTGCGATCTATGATGTCTCTTACCGATTTACCACTATCGTTTTGGGGTTATGCATTAGAGACGGCTGCATTCATGTTAAATAGGGCACCATCTAAATCCATTGATACGACACCTATGAACTGTGGTTTGGCAAAAAACCTAAGCTGTCGTTTCTTAAAGTTTTGGGTTGCAACACTTATGTCAAAAGGCATCAGCCTGATAAGCTCGACCCAAATCGGAGAAGTGCATCTTCATAGGTTACCCTAAGGAAACAATTGGGTACACCTTCGACCACAGATCCAAAGGCAAGATCTTTGTTGCCAAGAAATGGAACATTTCTAGAGAAGGAGTTTCTCTCGAAAGAAGGGAGTGGGAGGAAATTAGAACTTGATGAGGTAATTGTACCTTCTCTCAATTTGGGAAGTAGCACATCATAGAGATTTGTTCCCGTGATGCCTAAACCAACTAGAGAGGAAGCTAATGATAATGATCATGGAACTTCAGATCAAGTTACTACTAGACCTCGTAGGTCGAACAGAACACGTTCCACACCAGAGTGGTACGGTAATCCTGTCTTGGAAGTCATGTTACTAGACCATGACGAACCTACGAACTATGAAGAAGTAATGATGAGCCTAGATTCTGACAGATCCCTTGAGGCCATGAAATCTGAGATAGGATCCATGTATGAGAACAATGTATGGACTTTGGTGGACTTGCCCGATGATCGGCAAACCATTGAGAATAAATGGATCTTCAAGAAGAAGACCGACGCTGATAGTAATGTCACTATCTACAAAGCTCGACTTGTGCAATAGGTTTTCGACAAGTTCAAGGAGTTGACTACGATGAGAGGTAAATATTGATATATTGGATTATATTATTCGGACATCAAAAGTGTTCTGGAATATACCGGGTACATATCGGAGTACCGGGAGGGTTACTGGAACCCCCCGAGGGAAGATATGGGCCATATGGGCCATAGGAGAGGGAGGCACACCAGCCCACAAAGTGTTGGAGCGCCCCCCACAAGGAAGGAGGCCGAATTGTACTAGGAGAGGGAGTGGCGCCCCCCTTTCCTTCTCCATCTCTCTCTCTTTCCCCTTTTCCCCCTCCGGTAAAAGGAAAGGGGGGCGACTCCTACTAGGAGCCTAAGTAGGACTCCCCCTACTTAGGGCACGCCTAGGGCCGGCCTCCTCCCCCTTCCTCCTTTATATACATGGGGAGGGGGCGCCTACAACACACATCAATTGTTCCAAGCCGTGTGCGGCGCCCCCTCCACAGTTTACACCTCCGGTCATATTCATGTAGTGCTTAGGCAAAGCCCTGCGCGGATCACTTCACCATCACCGTCACCAAGCCGTCGTGCTGACGGAACTCTCCCTCGACACTTTGATTAATCAAGAGTTCGAGGGACGTCATCGAGCTAAACGTCTGCAGAACTCGGAGGTGTCGTACGTTCGGTGCTTGATCGATCGGAGTAAGAATAAGTTCGACTACATCAACCATGTTAACAAATGCTTCTGCTTCCGGTCTACGATGGTACGTGGACACACTATCTCCCTCTCATTGCTATGCATCTCCTAGATAGATCTTGCGTGAGCGTAGGATATTTTTTTTGAAATTGCATGCTATGTTCCCCAACAGTGGCATCCGAGCCAAGTCTATGCGTAGATGATATGCACGAGTAGAACATAGAGAGTTGTGGGTAGTGATAGTCATACTGCTTACCACCAACGTCTTATTTTTATTCGGCAGTATTGTTGGATGAAGCGGCTCGGACCAACCTTACATGACCACGTTCATGAGATCGGTTCCACCGACAGACATGCAACTAGTTTTGCGTAAAGGTGGCTAGCGGGTGTCTGTTTCTCCAACTTTAGTTGAATCAAATTTGACTGGGGCCGGTCCTTGTTGAAGGTTAAAATAGCAAACTTGACAAAACACCATTGTGGTTTTCATGCATAGGTAAGAACGGTTCTTACTAGAAGCCCGTAGCAGCCACATAAAACTTGCAACAACAAAGTAGAGGACGTCTAACTTGTTTTTGCAGGGCATGTTGTGATGTGATATTGTCAAGACTTGATGTGATATAAGTTGTTGTATGAGATGATCATGTTATGTAAAATTTATAGGCACCTGGCAGGAGCCTTATAGTTGTCATTTTATTCTATGAAATGCAAATGCCATGTAATTGCTTTACTTTATCACTATGCGTTAGTGATAGTTGTAGAAGAAATAGTTGGCGAGACGACCACGACGCTACGATGGAGATCAAGGTGTCAGGCCGGTGACGATGGAGATCCTGGCGGTGCTGATGGAGATCAAAGGCACAAGATGATGTTGGCCATATCATGTCACATATTTTGATTGCTTGTGATGTTTATCTTTTATGCATCTTATTTTGCATAGTACGACAGTAGAATTATAAGATGATCCCCTTACTAAAATTTCAAGGTATAAGTGTTCTCCCTGAGTATGCACTTTTGCGACAGTTCGTCATGCCAAAACAACACGTGCCGATCGGGTGTGATAAGCTCTACGTTCACATACAACGGGTGCAAGACAGTTTTGCACATGCGGAATACTCATGTTAAACTTGACGAGCCTAGCATGTACAAACATGGCCTCGAAACACTGGAGACCGAAAGGTTGAGCGTGAATCTTATAGTAGATATGATCAACATAGAGTTGTTCACCATTGGAAACTATTCCATCTCACGTGATAATCGGACATGGTTTAGTTGATTTGGACCACGTGATCATTTAGATGTCTCGAGGGATGTCTATCTAAGTGGGAGTTCTTAAGTAATATGATTAATTGAACCTAATTTATCATGAACTTAGTCCTGATAGTTTTTGCATATCTATGTTGTAGATCAATGCTCGTGCTACCGTTCCCTTGAATTTTAATGTGTTCCTAGAGAAAGCTAAGTTGAAAGATGATGGTAGCAACTACATGGACTTGGTCCGTAACTTGAGGATTATCCTCATTGCAGCTCAGAAGAATTATGTCCTTGATGCACCGCTAGGTGTGCCACCCCCAGCAATTGCAGACATTGTGAACGCCTGGCAGTCGCGTGTTGATGACTACTCGGTAGTTTAGTGTGCCATGATTCATGGCTTAGAATCGGGACTTCAAAGACGTTTTGAACGTCATGGAGCATATGAGATGTTGCAGGAGTTGAAGTTAATATTTCAAGCAAATGACCGAGTTGAATGATATGAAGTCTCCAACAAGTTCTATAGCTGCAAGATGGAGGAGAACAATTCTGTCAGTGAACACATACTCAGACAAGAATGTCTGAGTATCATAACAACTTGACTCAACTGGGAGTTAATCTTCCAGGTGATAGTGTTATTGACAGAGTTCTTAAATCACTGCCACCAAGCTATAAAGGATTCGTGATGAACTATAATGTGCAAGGGATGAAGAAGAGTATTCCTGAGCTCTTCACAATGCTCAAAGCTGCGAAGGTAGAAATCAAGAAGGAGCATCAAGTGTTGATGGTTAAAAAGCCACTAGTTCAATAAAAAGGGCAAAGAAAAGAAGGGGAACTTCAAGAAGAATGGCGAGCAAGTTGCCACTCCCAGGAAGAAGCCCAAGTCTGGACCTAAGCCTGAAACTGAGTGCTTCTACTTCAAAGGTATTGGTCACTGGAAGCGAAACTGCCCCAAGTATTTGGCAGATAAGAAGGTTGGCAAGGTGAACAAAGGTATATTTGATATACATGTTATTGATGTGTACCTTACTAATGCTCGTAGTAGTGCCTGGGTATTTGATACCGGTTCGGTTGCTCATATTTGTAACACGAAACAGGGACTATGGATTAAACGAAGATTGGCTAAGGATGAGGTGATGATGCGCACCGGGAATGGTTCAAAGGTCAATGTGATCGTCGTCGGCACGCTACCTCTACATCTACCTTCGGGATCAGTTTTAGACCTGAATAATTGTTATTTGGTGCCAACATTGAGCATGAACATTATATCTGGATCTTATTTAATGCGAGACGATTATTCATTTAAATCAAAGAATACTGGTTGTTCTATTTATATGAGTAATATCTTTTATGGTCATGCACCCTTCAAGAGTGGTCTATTTTTGTTGCATCTCGATCGTGGTGATACACATATTCATAATATTGATGTCAAAAGATGCAAAGTTGATAATGATAGCGCAACATATTTGTGGCACTGCCGTTTAGGTCATATTAGTGTAAAGTGCATGAAGAAAATCCATGCGGATAGACTTTTGGAATCACTTGATTATGAATCATTTGATGCTTGCGAACCATGCCTCATGGGTAAGATGACTAAAACTCTGTTCTCCGGAACAATGGGGCGAGCTACTAACTTATTTGAAATAATACATACCGATGTATGCGGTCCAACGAGTGTTGAGGCTCGCCGCGGGTATCGTTATTTTCTGACCTTCACAGATGATTTGAGCAGATATGGATGTATCTACTTAATGAAACACAAGTCTGAAACATTTGAAAATTTCAAAGAATTTCAGAGTGAAATGGAGAATCATCTTAACAAGAAAATAAAGTTTCTACGATCTGATCGCGGAAGCGAATATTTTAGTTACGAGTTTGGCCTTCATTAAAATAATGCGGAATAGTTTCACAACTCACGACACATAGAACACCACGGCGTAATGGTGTGTCCGACCGTCGTAACCGTACTTTATTGGATATGGTGTGATCTATGATGTCTCTTACCGATTTACCACTATTATTTTGGGGTTATGCATTAGAGACAGCTGCATTCATGTTAAATAGGACACCATCTAAATCCGTTGAGATGACACCGTATAAACTATGGTTTGGTAACAAACCGAAGCTGTCATTTCTTAAAGTTTGGGGTTGCGATGCTTATGTGAAAAAGGTTCAGCCTGATAAGCTCGAACCCAAATCGGAGAAGTGTGTATTCATAGGATACCCAAAATAAATTGTCGGGTACACCTTCTATCATAGATCCGAAGGCAAGATCTTTGTTGCTAAGAATGGATCCTTTCTAGAGAAGGAGTTTCTCTCAAAAGAAGTGAGTGGGAGGAAAGTAGAACTTGATGAGGTAGTTGTACCTTCTCTCGAATTGGAAAGTAGCTCATCACAGAAAACCGTTCCCGTGATGCCTACACCAACTAGTGAGGAAGCTAATGATAATGATCATGAAACTTTGGATCAAATTACTACCAAACCTCGTAGGTCAACCAAAGCACGTTTCGCACTAGAGTGGTATGGTAATCCCTTTTTGGAAGTCATGTTACTAGACCATGACGAACCTACGAACTATAGGAAGCGATTATGAGCCCAGATTCTGCAAAATGGCTTGAGGCCATGAAATCTGAGATGGGATCCATGTATGAGAACTTAGTATGGACTTTGGTTGACTTGCCCGATGATCGGCAAGCCATAGAGAATAAATAGATCTTCAAGAAGAAGACTGACGCTGATAGTAATGTTACTGTCTACAAAGCTTGGCTTTTTGCAAAAGGTTTTCAACAAGTTCAAGGAGTTGACTACGATGAGACCTTGTCACCCATAGCGATGCTTAAGTATGTCCGAATCATGTTAGCAATTGCCGCACTTTATGATTATGAAATCTGACAAATGGACGTCAAAACTGCATTCCTTAATGGATTTCTTAAAGAAGAGTTGTATATGATGCAACTAGAAGGTTTTTTCGATCCTAAAGGTGCTAACAAAGTGTGCAACCTCCAGCGATCCATTTATGAACTGGTGCAAGCAGCTCGGAGTTGGAATATACGCTTTGATGAGGCGATCAAAACATATAGTTTTATGCAGACTTTTGCAGAAGCCTGTATTTTCAAGAAAGTGAGTGGGAGCTCTGTATCATATCTCGTATTATATGTGGATGACATATTGTTGATTGAAATGATATAGAATTTCTCGATAGAATAAAAGGTACTTGAATAAGAGTTTTTCAATGAAAGACCTCGGTGAAGCTGCTTGTATATTGGGCATCAAGATCTATAGAGATAGATCAAGATGCTTAATTGTACTTTCACAAAGCACATTACTTGATAAAGTTTTGAAGAAGTTCAAAATGGATCATTCAAAGAAAGGGTTCTTGCCTGTATTACAACGTGTGAAGTTGAGTCAGACTCAATGCCCGACCACTGCAGAAGATAGAGAGAAAATGAAAGTCATTCCCTATGCCTCAGCCATAGGTTCTATCATGTATGCAATGCTGAGTACCAGACCTGATGTGTGCCTTGCTATAAGTCTAGCAGGGAGGTAGCAAAGTAATCCAGGAGTGGATCACTGGACAACGGTTAAGAACATCCTGAAGTACCTGAAAAGGACTAAGGATATGTTTCTCGTTTATGGAGGTGACAAAGAGCTTGTTGTAAATGGTTACGTCGTTGCTAGCTTTGACACTGATCTGGATGACTCTAAGTCACAAACCGGATATGTATTTATATTGAATGGTGGAGCTGTCAGTTGGTGCAGTTCCAAGAAAAGCGTCATGGCGGGATCTACGTGTGAAGCGGAGTATATAGCTGCTTCGGAAGCAGCGAATGAAGGAGTCTAGATGAAGGAATTCATATCCGATCTAGGTGTAATACCTAGTGCATAGCGTCCAATGAAAATCTTTTGTGACAATACTGGAGCTATTGCCTTGTCAAAGGAATCCGGATTTCAAAAAAGAACCAAACACATCAAGAGATGCTTCAACTCCATCCGTGATCAAGTCAAGGAGAGAGACATAGAGGTTTGCAAAATACATATGGATCTTAATGTGGCAGACCCGTTGACTAAGCCTCTTTCACGAGCAAAACATGATCAACACCAAGACTCCATGGGTGTTAGAATCATTACATTGTAATCTAGATTATTGACTCTAGTGCAAGTAGGAGACTGAGGAAATATGCCCTAGAGGCAATAATAAAATTGTTATTTACCTTATATCATGATAAATGTCTATTATTCATGCTAGAATTGTATTAACCGGAAACTTGATACATGTGTGGACACATGGAAAAAACACAGTGTCCCTAGTAAGCCTCTACTAGACTAGCTCGTTAATCAAAGATGGTTAAGGTTTCTAACCATAGACATGTGTTGCCATTTGATGAACGGGGTCACATCATTAGGAGAATGATGTGATGGACAAGACCCATCCATTAGCTTAGCATAATGATTGTTAAGTATTATTGATATTGCTTTCTTCATGACTTATACATATTCTTTTGACTATGAGATTATGCAACTCCCGGATACCGGAGGAATGCCTTGTCTGCTATCAAACATCACAACGTAACTGGGTGATTATAAAGATGCTCTATAGGTATCTCCGAAGGTGTTTTGTTGGGTTGGCATAGATCGAGATTAGGATTTGTCACTCAGAGTATCAGAGAGGTATCTCTGGGCCCTCAGTAATGCACATCATAATAAGCCTTGCAAGTAATGTGACTAATGAGTTACTTGCGGGGTGATGCATTACGGAACAAGTAAAGAGACTTGCCGGTAACGATATTGAACTAGGTATGAAGATATCGACGACCGAATCTCGGGCAAGTAACATACCGATGACAAAGGGAATAACGTATGTTGTCATTACGGTTCGACCGATAAAGATGTTTGTAGAATATGTGGGAGCCAATATGAGCATCCATGTTCCGCTATTGGTTATTGACCGGAGAGGTGTTTCGGTCATGTCTACATAGTTCTCGAACCATAGGGTCCGCACGCTTAACGTTCGATGACGATTTGTATTACATGAGTTATGTGATTTGGTGACCAAATGTTGTTTCGAGTCTCGGACGAGATCACGGACATGACGAGGAGTCTCGAAATGGTCGAGAGGTAAAGATTGATATATTGGATGATAGTATTTGGACACCGGATGTGTTTCGAAATGTATCGAGTACATATAGGAGTATGCGAGGGGGGGGGGGTGGTTACCGAAACCCCCCGGGGGAAGATATGGGCCATATGGGCCATAGGAGGGAGGCACACCAGACCACAAAGGGTTGGCGCCCCCCCCCACACACAGGGAAGGAGGCCGACTTGGACTAGGAGAGGGGGCGGCGCCCCCTTTCCTTCTTCCCCTCTCTCTCTTTCCCCCTTTCCCCCTACTGTAAAAGGAAAGGGGGGCCGAATCCTACTAGGAGCCCAAGTAGGACTCCTCCTACTTGGGGCGTGCCTAGGGCTGGCCTCCTCCCCCTCCCTCCTTTATATACATGGGGATGGGGCACCTACAACACACATCAATTGTTCCAAGCCGTGTGCGGCCCCCGTTCACAGTTTACGCCTCCGGTCATATTCACATAGTGCCTAGGCAAAGCCCTGCGCGGATCACTTCGCCATCACCGTCACCATGCCGTCATGCTGACGGAACTCTCCCTCGACACTTTGCTGGATCAAGAGTTTGAGGGACGTCATCGATCTGAACGTGTGCAGAACTCGGAGGTGCGGTACGTTCGGTGCTTGATCGGTCGGAACCGCGCTCACAAACATTTTTGCTTCCCGTCTACGAGGGTATGTGGACACACTCTTCCCCTCTCATTGCTATGCATCTCCTAGATAGATCTTGCGTGAGCATAGGAATTTTCTGGAATTGCATGCTACGTTCCACAACAGTTCCGGAGGCACCGAGAGAGTATTGGGCCTTAGTGGGCCAAGTAGAGGGGAACACACCAGCCCACATGGGCTGGTGCGGCCCCCTGATGGCAGCCACACCCAATTAGATGGATGGGGAGGCTCCACCTCCTCTTACCATATCCCGGAGAGGGGAGGAAGGAAAGAAGAGGGCGCCTCCTCCCTTTCCTTCCCCCTTGTGCCAATTTTTGGCTAGGGGGCGCACCAAAGTGAGGAGCCCTAGGGCTGCCGCCGCACCACTTGGGACGCCCTAGGGGCTGCCTCCTCCCCTCCCACACCTATATATATGTGGGGAGGGGTGCCACACAAGACACAACTTATTCCACGCCGTGTGAGGGCACCCCTCCGCCTCTAGTTTACTCCTCCACTCTAGATCATCACAGTGCTTAGGCGAAGCCCTGCAGGATTTCTTCACCACCACTATCCACACACCGTTATGCTAACGGAACTCATCTACTACCTCGCCTTGCTTGCTGGATCAAGATGGTGAGTACAACACGAAGATGAACGTGTGAAGAACATGGAGGTGACGTGCGTTCGGTACTTGATCGAGCGGATTGAGAAGGTGTACGACTACATCAACGACGTTGTGAAAGGCTTCTGCTTACGGTCTACGAGTGTACGTATACACACTCTTCCCCTCGTTGCTATGCATCTCCATGGATAGATCATTGCGTGTGCATAGAATTTTTTTTGTTTTTCCATGCAACGATTCCCAACATACTGACCCTAGGGCGATGCAGACAAGCTCACATTCCTCACCGAGCTACATGACCTACGTCTCACCATGTCCGGCCCTTGGCTACTTGGCGGTGATTTTAACATGATTACCTCTGCTTCGGAGAAGAATAACGGCAATCTCAACCAGCACACCATGAGCCGTTTTCAACGCTTCATCTTGGATTTCGCCCTCCATGACATCTACATGCATGGTTGGCGTTACACCTGGTCGAACGAGCAGGCCGACCCCACCCT
Source organism: Triticum aestivum (assembly GCF_018294505.1). NCBI lineage: Eukaryota > Viridiplantae > Streptophyta > Magnoliopsida > Poales > Poaceae > Triticum > Triticum aestivum. The sequence continues at coordinate 366,052,157 of NC_057804.1, read as the reverse complement.
CGTCCGCAACAACTGTGTGCTATGTACTTCCTCGTGGGAGACCTCATTCCCGTAGTGCTTCCTGAGTTGTCTTGCTTCTGCCGTCTCTGATCACTGCCCCCTCCTCGTCGACTGTATGTCGCAACACGACGGGGCACCAAGGTTCCACTTTGCGCGCTACTGGGCAAAACTCGATGGCTTCCACCAAACTATGCAGGATGCCTGGAACTCCATCCCACCCGACAATGACCCGTTCCGCCGCATCTACGCGAGGTTGAAAGTCAGTGACCGCCATCTTCAAGGCTGGAGTGCTAGGACCACCGCCACCATCTCCAACCAGCTGTCACTGGCTCGCGAACTGATAGTCCGCCTTGACACAGCCCAAGATCACCGCCCCCTCTCACCTTCGGAGGCCTGGCTGCGCAGGAAGCTGAAGCGCACATACCTTGACCTCGCCTCACTAGAGAGAACCATCAGCAGGGAGCGTATTCGTCTATGTTGGTTGCATGAGGGTGACACAAACTCTGCATATAGCAAGATACACACCACCAACCGTCAAAAACAGAACCGAATCCTGGAACTCCAGGTGGACGGCCGCAAGATCTCGAACGAGCCCGACATGGCCCGCGCCGCCTTGCTAGGCACGGCCATGAACCGCGACTTCTCCATCAACCTTCAGGCTATCGACCAGCGGCACTTCAACCTCTCCGAGATAGATCGCCCCTTCTCTGAGGAAGAGATTTGGGAGGCCATCAAGAAACTTCCCACGGGCAAGGCACCTAGCCCAGACGGCTTTACAGCCGAATTCCTCCGTTCGTGCTGGGGCATTATCAAAAAGGACATCTGCTATGCTTTCGACAAGATTTTCTCCTCCAATGGTCGCGGCTTCCAAAGGCTGAATGAGGCACTCCTAACCTTGCTCCCCAAACGGGCAGACGCTTCCTCTTTATTCGACTACTGCCCGATCAACTAGATACACCTCATAGCTAAGCTCTTCACGAAGGTCCTCTCCCTACGCCTTGCACCCAGACCTGGCGAGCTTGTGTCTGTGAACCAGAGTGCCTTCATTGCCGTCCGGAGCGTCCACGACAATTTCCTCCTGGTTCAACAAACAGCGCGTCTGTTGCACAACCTTAAGACCCCACGTGTACTCCTCAAGCTTGACATTGCACGTGTGTTCGACTCCGTATCCTGTTCCTTCCTCCTAGATGTCCTGCGCCACCTGGGATTCGGGCATCGTTGGTGCAATTGGTTCTCGCTCTTGATGTCCACCGCTTCCACTCGCGTGCTCATCAACGGCACCCCCGGAACACCCATCCCCCATGCCAGCGGATTCCGGCAGGGTGAGCCACTTTCACCTATGCTATTTGCCATCACCATCGATGCCTTGAACTCCCTGCTTTAGGCTGCGGTCAATAAGGGCGTCCTTCGCCACCTCAGGCCCCGTCATGCCACCTCGAGCATCTCCCTATTTGCCGACGACGTCGTTATTTTCTGCCACACCGACCCCTGGGAACTCGAGGCCGTGCGCATGCTACTCCAGTTCTTTGGCGACGCCACCAGCCTACACACCAGCTTCGCCAAGTGCTCTACCTCCACGATCTAGTGCTCCCCCGCAACTTGCGTGGCCATCGGCGCATCCATGGAGTGCCCGGTGAAACACTTCCCCATCACCTACCTTGGGCTACCCCTCTCTTTGGCAAAGCCCCTTCTTCTACGCTTCTTCCCCTGGTGGAATGGATGTCCAATAAGCTGGCTACTTGGAAGGCCTCTCTGCTCTCCCGAGGCGAGCGCCTCTCGCTGGCGCGGCACGTACTCTCTGCCATGCCTGTACATATCCTCCTCGCCATGGCCATCAACCCCGCAATACTCAAGAAAATCATCCACATCATCCGAATTTCTTATGGCATGGACAAAAAGACGCCAAAGTCGGCGCCTGCCTGGTCTCCTGGGCTCGTATTTGCCTCCCCTCGCTCTTGATGGACTTGTCATACACGACCTGCATCACACAGGCATCGCACTGCACACCCAATGTTTATGGCTCAAGGCCACTGATGACTCCCGCCCATGGTGCCAACTTTACCTACCGCGAGATCCGTTTGTCACACAATTCTTCCGTGCCTCGACCTCCTGGATTATTGGAGATGGCCGCACTGCCAAGTTTTGGTCCGACCATTGGCTGGATGGACAGTCCATGGCGGAGCGTGCACCGTCCCTGGTGCCTTGATCTCCAAGCGAGCCCGCAAGCAGCGCCTTGTCCACGACGGCATGAACAACCACTCATGGATTGCCGACATCTGTGGCGCCATGGGTCCCCAAGCTACCCTGGAGTATGTTGATATTTGGCGCTGCCTACATAACTTCTCTACATCCGACGAACCAGACAAGCTGGTCTGGCGATGGACGGCCAACGGCCAATACTCAGCCCGATCTTGCTACCAAGCTTTATTCCTAGGATCCACCTCCTCGTTCACTTGGCACCTCACTTGGCGGAACTGGGCTCCCCTAAACACCAAGTTCTTCATCTGTCTTGCCTCGCTTGATCATTGTTGGACCATGGATCGCCTTGCGCGCCATGGAATCCAGCACGACCCCGACTGCTCACTCTGCTCTCAAGAACCGGAGACCCTGCACCACCTCCTGGTGGGCCGCGCCTTCTCCAAGATCACATGGCACGAGATCATATCATGGTGTCGAGCGACTATCACACCATCAGACGGACCAACCACCTTCTTCACCTGGTGGTCTGACTCCATCGGCGGCTCCCCCGCAGGCTTACGCAAAGGCATCGGCACCATCATCACCCTTACTGCATGGCTCCTCTCGAAGCATCGCAATTGTTGTGTCTTCGACGGCGCACAACCCTCCAATGCGGTGCTTGCCCACGACATCAAACAGGAGGCCCGTCTATGGGCGTGAGCGGGAGCCACCGGCCTGGCCAACATACTCCCTGTAACCTAAATCCCTTGTACTGAGGTTGAGCACCCTCCCCCTCTGCTCATTGCTTTCCTTACCCGTGCCATCTTGTGTACATGGTTAAGGACGGCAACCACTTGTTCTCTGTTCTCTCTATCAATGAAATGTTACGCAATCGTTGCGTATTCGCGAAAAAAATAATATCATAGAAACTATATTTATGAGAAAATAGGGACGGGTGTTAAATTACCAGGTCGGAGAGAGGGGAGATCCTGTTGGCTGGAAAGTTGCGTAGGTAGGAAAATGTGGTAGCTTTCCTCTCTCATTACATACACAAATTTCACATCCATCAACCCGGGACCTTTTCTGTGTCTTTGGTGACAGCAACATTCCACACCCATTCATCTATTTTATTGGGCAGACATATCTAACATTCTCACATGCATGTTGGGGCAGGGAATATGTTGTTGAGCTGTAAACCCTTGGCACCACTCTAAATGAGATAATATAGCTATAGCCGCATACACCTTCATACCCTCACAGAACTTAAGATGTAATCATGTGGTTTCCAAACTTAATTCTATTTGTTGAGCTAGAGCGAACGTGAGAGAGAGAGAGAGAGAGACAGAGAGAGAGAGAGAGAGAGAGAGAGAGAGAGAGAGAGAGAGAGATGTGGCAGGAAGTGACAGAGTTCTGTGGTAATGTTTGGCTGCATGGAATTTTGACAAACATCTCGTGAACTCGGACTGTGGTTGAGGATTTGTTTGTGTGCGTGCAACTACGCATAGATTGGCAAGTACCCACGTTAGGCCCATATGGGCATAACTTGCATACTATGTCTGACCTTTTGTCTTTCTCCTCTTTCCATGAAATTGACCTCCCTGTTTTTCTTTCCGTTACATGAGTGAAAGTTGAGACCCTATCTCCATCGGGAAAAAGAATAGTTGACACAAGGGAAAAAGCTTTGCATAAAAAAACAAGGGAAAAGCTAACCAAGGATCCATATGTGTGTCGGCAGCTCTCAAATAACCTGAACGTTGAAGGGCAGGAATATTATTTATGTCTTTATATCTTTCAGATGCTACATGATATTTGAATGAGTCAATTCAGAAATAAATGAGAAACTAAAACAAATATTGCTGAAAATGTTAATTGGAACATGCGTGATTCATAGAGAGCCCATATGCCCCCCCATTAATATTTTTATCTCAACATGCAATTATATATGCCACCTGATCATGCAATAATGCATATAAAAGACCCGCCCCAACATGCAAGCGTGCATGCAAAAAGGCTCAAATGTTTTAATTGTGTTATGTTACTTGTATTTTATAAATATACTTATAATTACAATGATCATATGTGTTCTCATTTTAGTTCTTATAATATTAGTCCAAATAATTCATGTTCATATTATAGAATGTCACTGCAAACAGCAACATCTCTCCCCCCCCCCCCCCCGCGGCTCCCGCGACGCGCCCCGCGCGCGCGTCTCGGGGATCTAGACCCGCTGCTGGCTCCCATATGCCCCCTCCTCCTCGCCGCTGCCGGAGGGCGACCGCCGGGAGAAGCCCGTGCAGTGCTGGCAGCGGCAGGGCCTCTCTCCTCCCTCCCCTGCTCGGGATCCCGGCGGCGCGGGTCAGCCGGCCGTGGGGGAGCTAGATCTGGCAAGCTCTCCGGCGGCGGGGACGTGTGGATTCTGAAGCAGCTGTGCTGGGAGGCGGTGGTGCGGCTCTGCAGCGGTGGTGGTGGGGGCTAGGTCCGACGAGGTCGATCCAGTCCCCTCGGGGCTACGGGTGTCGCTGGTGGCGGCAGCCACGGTCAAAGAGGGCGCTGCTCCCACGTCTGGGGGTGGCGCTGGCACTGCGGTGCGCTAGTCTTGGCCGTGCTGGGCGGCGAGGCGGTGGCAGCCATGGATCTCGATCTGAAGTTGGAGGCTTTCACCGGCAGCTTGTCCTCCTTGACCGGCTGAGATGTGGGCGTCCTCCTGGCGTTCTATTCGGTGGCGAGGCGCTGGGTATTTGCACTAGGTCGGGGGAAACCCTTGGCTGGCGATGCCGGGCACGATGTTGGCGACGCCTGTGGTGCCGTTGTCCCTCTGGTGGGCAACATCGAGACTTACTTCATGCCCTCCGCCTCCTAGTCTCGGGCGAAAGCCTACAATCTCTGGATTGGGGTGGCGATGGCGCGTTAGTGTCATGTACTTCTTGAAGGCGCCGTCTTGGGTGATCAACGTCTGGGATTTGGCGTGGTGTTGGTCTACTTCTTCAGTAGGGTTCATGCTCGATAGCTGCGGTGGGCTTCTGGGTCTTGGGCGGAGACGGTGGCAATGTATGGGTTTCTTTCAGAGGTGAGGCCGACAGGGCGGTCGCTCTCTCCTCGGCAACTAGTTCACCGGTCCAAGCGTGCTCGGGGGTGAGCTGCTTTGCCAGTTGATGGGTCGCCGTCCTTCGATCTAGGACGAGAGGGCGGGGGTGCCCTCTTTGGTGGCATATTCGGATGGTGAACCAAGTTGCCCTGGGAGGCGACGAAGCATGACTCTCCTCCAGTGACGACTAGCTCCCTTGTCGCGGGCGTGTCCATGTCTCATGATTTGTAAACGACGTGGGCTCCGAAGTACTTTTGGGTTCTTCGGAGCTCCTTAGCTGTTCTGTAGTGCTTTGTATCCGTGTCGATTGTATTTTCCGTTTCCTGTTATCCTATTGGTTGTAAGGTGTGGTTATTGCTTTATATATAAATCGGGGCGAAAGCCTTTGTAAGATGTCACTATGATATAGTGCAAGCAATTTCCGCAAGGAGAATCATTTAGTTACGACATTTCACTAACTTATTTATGACGCTTATCCTTACTGGTCAGTGCTAGTGGGACAATAAGTACATGCAAGTATTAGCAAAATTTATCATGCACAGGCCGGTAATTGTGCCAAATGCAACTTGCCGAAAAGAACACGTTCCGGGTCTGTCCAAATATAGCCACTTTGATCTAACATCGTTGTGTACTCGTCAAATGCAAACATAGTGAACTTTAATTGTCGTGTGTATATTCTATAATATGCTCGAAAAGTGTGCATGCTCCTCTATCGTTCAAAACTTGCTTGTTTATCATGGTTTTGAACAAGCTAGATTTGCTTGTCTATCATCTATTGGTGTTGTGGTCTGCATATCCTACAATGTTGGAGAACAAACTAGATAGCTAGGAAATCACTTCCAACTGTTGACATATAATGTGTTGCCTAGTCTTCTATCGAATTGGCCATTTGGTTGTATTGGCTAGAGCATGCATTTCCACATGATATCAGAGCCAAGAGGTCTTAAGTTTAAGACCCGGCTGGCGCAATTAAATTGCAGCCCACTTTCGATCCACATTTACGCCTGAGGGAGCCACACGTGAGGGGGAGTGTCGACGTATAATGTGTTGCCTAGTCTCTTCCATCAGATCGGTTTTTTGATTGCATTGGCTAGAGCATGCACTTCCATACCAATATTTGTTGATAACCTTTATTAATCTCCAGAAAAGTTGGAGGATTCAAATTACCACACCTACACAGTTGCATCATGTGCGTAGGTGATCGCGTGATGTACATGCATCCGGCGAGGGTCCCTGCTAGGCTGGTAGTTGTCTCAAAGTGGTTATCGATCGCTCGGTTTAGAGCGAGTGTGTCACTTAGCGACTTAGGTGAGTAGGACACTAGTCCAATTGATTTTTTTCAATAAAGGGCGATTTTATTGTCTTAGAATGTAGCATCAAGCGGACACAAAGCATTATGAGTAACACCCATCCTTTACATAAATAAGATGCACACAACCAAATTTAATAGTCTGACAAAAATCATGAAATAAAATTCGACATATCGACAACAGTAGATTTCTGTAGACCGACACAATGCCTATGTTGAAGGTGGTGGTGGATCGATTCGGAGGTTATGCTGCCACCCATATCAGGAAAAACCCTCCATAGTCACCTGCTCGAACCGCGTACACACCGCCTTGAACAACAGTTGATGCTCCGATCGTTGTAGCATAGACCATATATGAAGCGAGTGCGTACAACGAAAAATAACCTGCAAGAGAGAAGCATTTTTTACATTAAAACCAAATCATTTCTATATAGGCAGATCAACCAAATTAAGGCATACGCTCCCACCCTTATAAGCATTTTGAACTTATTTGGAATATCGTCCAACCAGTGACCAAATATATCGAGCGGATATAAATTTGACGCTATTTGGATGACTGACCACGTAAAACGTGCAAACTTACATTGGAAAAAGAGGTGTTTGATTGTCTCGTCATGAGTACAAAAGCAACACTTCTTACTCCTTGGCCAGTTGCGTCGTGCGAGTTTGTCTTTGGTTAACACAACTTCCATATGAAGATACCACACGAAGATTTTCACTTTTAGTGGAATCTTGGACTTTTAATTTTTCTTGTTATTACTCACTGGTACCTCAAAATTCATGAGTGCATGATACATAAAGTCTACTGTAAAAGACCCTGATGTAGTAAGGTTCCAGCGAAACACATCCTGACCTTGTGTCAGGTTAATCGAATCCAACCGGGACAAAAGATTATGCCAGGACAGGAGTCGGAGGCCAATCGAATCCCTCCTAAACAAAATATTCGGCAGGGATGAATTGAGCACGTGCACAATAGTATTGTTCTTATCGCGAGCAATGTTATATAAGGCTGAATATTGTTCTCTGAGACTAGCATTGCCTAGCCAGATGTCTTTCTAGAAACGAATCTTCGACCCGTCCTTTATCGCAGAAGACCCAAAGCGAAAGAGATGTTGCTTTGCTGCCATTAGGCCGGCCCAAAAGTGTGAGTCACCAGGTTTTCAATATGCCTGAGACTCCGCCTTTCGGCCTAGATACTTGTTGCGCATTATGGTTTGCCAAACACCATCCACGGTAAGAAATTTGAACAACCATTTACCGAGCAGGGCCTCATTCTTGACCTGCAGGTCATGAATTCCAAGGCTGCCTTGGTCTTTGGCCTAAACATCACGCTTCATTTGGGTAACCTGTATATTTTGTTTTCTCCATCTCCTTTTCAAAAGAATCTGTATCTAAATACTCCAGTCTTTACAGGACCCCTTTTGGTAGTTGAAAGAAAAAAAGCATTTAGAGAACCATATTTGTGAGGACGGAGTTAATCAAAATCAGCTGTCCTCCAACTGAGAGCAGCTTTCCTTTCTAACTACTCAATCGTTTCTCTAGACACTCCTCTATATGCTTCCACTCCGCAATGGTGTCAAACAAATAACTGAGGCGTTGGATGAAAAATGGACGGCTTGATGATCGTCTTCCACCTCCTGAACATTTTCGCCAGCTGCCATTTTCTACTTCCAGAACTGACATTTTCCCCCTCCTCCTGCCACCGCGTGGCCATCCCACTAAATCCCCTCACCTTCATGCTCTTCTCCTGCTCCGACAGAGACCCCCCTTCCCCTCGCACATTAACTGTCAACCTCTGACTCCCGTCCACCTATGATCCCGCTGCCATGTCACTGATGGCTCCAGGTCATTCCTGCCCGAGTCCTCGTCGGAGTGCGCGCGTCGTCTTCGGCCTCAGATCTTCATCCAAATCAACAGACTCAGGCAATTGAGGATTAGCAAAACCAATTGAAAAAGGACCCTGATAAGTGTGACATGTGTGGCACTAACACATGGCAACTCCGTACTTTTTTGATGACAAGTTTAGTGACGCGAAAATAATAACTTTATTTGTTAAGCATGACAACTTTCTTTGTATGATAAGTTTCAGTTTATATTTTGGGTTTGTTAACGTCAGGGCAGGAGTGTTTCATGCCACTTATCATCTGGGCTAAAAAAACATGTAAAGGAAGTACAAAATAAAGTTGGTTAGCCAGTTACCAACCTCTGAATAAACTTTTCTTTTGGTGCTATGGGAAAGTACATACATTTAATGTTTGAACACCTTCCTACATCTGTGGAGACATGGATAGGTCCCCATGAGAATGTATGCTTCCATCGCAGTATATAATTTCCATCTCAAAGTGGACTCTGCTGAGAGCTTGCGTGTAGTTTCTAGCATCTACATGTGTAATTATCTTTCCCTGGAACAGAACGACAGACCAGCTCCCCTGGTTTTAAATAGTAAGTTATAATATGGGCTGTACGTCGACCTTAATAATTGAATTGTATGTATGCATGCATCTGCTAGCTAGTTGCTTATACAGTTATACTGACACACAGATACATACATATAGGCCAGAGCTGTCTGGCTAATCGTAAAGTCATAACAGTATTTTGCCAACGCATTACCTGATACCTCTCTAAAGTAGAAACATCCCTGCGTTCTTTTCGCGCTATGTTTTGAAATATCGTTACGACGCTCGTGTATTTGCACGCACACGCAGGCATGTAGTACGCTCGATTCGGATCACATGCATGTAGGCTCGCTCGCTCTATGCAGGTATGCATGCATGTGAGGACGTACATGCATGCACGAGCACAACAGCCCTCTAGGATTCTTGGGATGGCGATTAGCAAACTAGCTACCAAAGCTCACGTGATGGCCGCGCGATGGAGCGACGTCGTACGACGTCTAGCGCGCTAGCTTTTGGCAAGTACACTCACATGCGATTGGCACGATGTACGCTACTGATCAAATTGTCATTTTGAAGCGTGATCGCCTGAGTGATGTGCCTTGTTTTTTTATGTCTTGTACATTGTTTTTTGGAAAAAGATAGCGGCCTCTGCCGATTTCTTTCAACTTGCAATCCTCTTTTTCGATAAAGGATGGATCTTATTGGCTCAAAATGAAGCATCAAGTGGATACAAACATAACGAGCACACATCCAGTCTCTGCATAGCTAGAATGCACACAGCCAACACCAACAAACGCAAAAAGAAAACACCGACAAATAGCAAAATCATATAAAACCAAAGCTATGCCTAAGCGAGTAAAAAGAAAAACTTCCAAAGCGATTAGATCTGCGATCAACAAACTACGACAATGACCATATTTGCACCGACCATCTCATGACACCACAAGGGCAACGAGATTCTTCAACAGCAACGCCTTCAAGAAGGTAGGGACGCTCGAGCATCGTCGTCGCCGGATCCAACCACAAAAGGCTAGAGTCTAGGTTTTCACCCTGAAAAACCAATCCGAACATATCTTAGCAATGCCTTCAACAAGGTAACAATGCAAAAACATCGTCATTGCTAGGTACAACTTGGGTCAGACCTAGATTTTCAACCCGGAGCTCGAGACCGGGTACTCGAGAAGCACCACCATCGAAGTCAATCATGTGTTGTCGCCACCACTTTTCCTCAATCCTAGCAGCTGCAAGACGCTGGGCTAGAAATGAAGGAAATATGCCCTAGAGGCAATAATAAAGTTATTATTTATTTCCTTAATTCATGATAAATGTTTATTATTCATGCTAGAATTGTATTAACCGGAAACATAATATATGTGTGAATACATAGACAAACATAGTGTCACTAGTATGCCTCTACTAAACTAGCTCGTTGATGAAAGATAGTTAAGTTTCCTGGCCATAGACATGAGTTGTCATTTGATAAACGAGATCACATCATTAGGAGAATGATGTGATTGACTTGACCCATTCTGTTAGCTTAGCACTTGATTGATTTAGTTTACTGCTATTGTTTTCTTCATGACTTATACATGTTCCTATGACTATGAGATTATGCAACTCCTGATTACCAGAGGAACACTTTGTGTGCTATCAAACATCACAACATAACTGAGTGATTATAAAGGTGCTCTACATGTGTCTCCAATGGTACTTGTTGAGTTGGCATAGATTGAGATTAGGATTTGTCACTCCGTGTTTCGGAGAGGTATCTCTGGGCCCTCTCGGTAATACACATCACTATAAGCCTTGCAAGCAATGTGACTAATGAGTTAGTTGCGGGATGATGCATTATGGAATGAGTAAAGAGACTTGCCGGTAACGAGCACTACAAGAAACCTGCTTATCTGTGACGGATTTCAGGTGACGGTCTTGTAATCCGTCACGACTATGACGGCCATCAGCTTGCCGTCACGGAAACCGTCACCGATCAGTGAGCCGCGGATGGGCCTGCGTTGGGCATCCCCTCAATGACGGCCGTACAGAAACTGTCACACAAATCGTCAGGGATTGAGCAACTGGGCCTGATCGGGCTTAGTTTTTATTATATATATATAAGTCAGACCGTCATGGATTACTACTTACGCTGATGTGGCGTGCATCACCTTGTTGCGCCCACATGTCAGTTGGATAATACAACAGGACTAAAAAACAGTTCGTGTACTTTCCTCAATTAGCTTGAGACCAAAAGAACAAAAAGAAAACCACCGCTCAATCCCCTCGGCCGTCAGTTCCGCCAGCGCCGCCGCCGACTGCCCCCTCGGCTGTTGGTGCAGCCAGCGCCACCGCTGACTGCCCGGGCGAGGGTCCTTGGATCCGGTAAGTTGGGAGTGTGGGCGTCATCTTCCAGATCCTGTCCAAGTCACTGCTTGGGATTTCCGCGACCAACTGTCAACGGGCCAGCCACAACCCTCCATTGCTGGGCTGACTAGCCAACCGCCGCCCACCATTGTCGTGCGTAGAAGTCAGCCACCGACCGCCGTGTCTGCAGCAGTTACTCGTTGTTCCCCGCCTCAACATCCGGCCAGTTAGGTACGTCTTAGTCTAACATTAAAAATCTGAATTTGATATGTTTCTTAACACTTGAGCATACAGAGAGAAATAAGATGGTTTTCTCGTTAGTATTGTTATTCCATTGTACTAGTTGAATTTATTGAGCCAAATGTCTTTTTGGGTACTGCAAATTCGAGTGGTACCATTCAAAAATAAATTCTTATAGCTATTCCAGTGGTGTTGATAGATTGAAGGATAGGAACTGTACATTGCAGACACCATGTTCTCGGTTTCGCACAGATCACCAATATTGTGTGTTAGTACAGACTTTCTACCTCTAAGTATATACTCACCGTATGAAGATGGTTTTTTCCTGCTTAATAATCTGCAAGAGGATAAAAGACATAAAAAAGTAGCTATTGAAATCTGAATAAATATGGTTTTTGTCTCTTAAATTGTAAGTGTAAAAATATAAAAAGATGGCTGAGTGAAGCATACCAAGAATTGATCCTATGTATGTCAGATTATGAAGCTACAAAAGCTAGATTCGATCAAATAACATCAAGAAATTTAATTAGTATAATACAATATTTTTAGAACTTATAGTAACAGCACTGTAATTCTTATTTCCACTTACCTTTTCCGTAATAATCAAATAAATGGAAGTGATACATATTTGGCTGAGACTTCTATCAAAGATCTGAGGAATAAATCATTTGAGTGTCCTTCATTTGATAGTCGAAAATACATAACACGTGATTGAATGGTTGGTAATAAAAAAAATTCTAAATTTAATAAAAGATAACCCCTTGAAATTGTATTCTCTAACTGAAGGAAAAAGGAACAACACCGTTAAGCATTTGTTAGCATCACATTATCCATCAAACCATTGCAGTATGTGTTGTTGTAGATAGCAAAGATTATAAGTCTATATACACTGTATGAATGAGAAATAATGATGTTGCAAGTAGCAGCAAGAAGCAAAGCAGGGAGACATATTTGATGGTTGGATAATGGAAATAAGAAGCAAAGCAGGAAGACATGTAAGATGGAGAGATAACCTAGTAAGTTAAACATGTCTGGATGTGCAAACTGTGTATGTGAAAGTAACTGGAAACTGTTTTCATGACATTTTTTTGCATGGTCGTGACCATAAGTTCATGTAAAACTTACCATTGCAGCTATTGTTCTTCTCTATATTAAAATTTTGATGCTAGCATGTTAAGGTTCAGTGTTTTGGGCTCGAACTATATCTGACCTCTGCTGCTCCTACTATTGTTAGGTACATTAGGTACGATATTTTCTTAGTTTGCTAGCAGTAATGAATATAAATGTATATGATGCTCCCTTGCCTACAACCCATACATGCTTTTTCCCCTTAATGGTATATCATACTGAATAAATGAATAAAGTAGAGTTCAATATTGGTACTGTACATGTTGTTTCTTCACAAATGTTAGCTTGATGCATACCTGTTGTTTTCAGGGAGACAAATACAAGGAGAAAGAACCTACTGCACTTGATTTATTCAAGGAGTGCCACTACAGCAGCAAAAAGAAAGGCTACACTGATGATGTGCAAGCTGCAATTGTAAGTTAGCTTTGAAAGATCACCAACCATCAAAATGTTAACCTTTTTCCATAGATCCAGTAGTAGGCTAATAAATAATTGTAAAAAATACATGTTATTTTCTGTCCTTGTGCTAGAATACTAGCTGTGTTTTGTCCTTGTGCTATAATACTTGCCACATTTTCTCCTTGTGTAAAGTACTTGCTATTTTCTGTCCTTGTGCTAAAATACTTGATGTCCTTGGCCTACAGTACTTGCAGCATACATGTAGTGACTAGAGTATAACTACATGTCTACATCTGTACATGGAAATGTGGCATACCTATAGGCAAATAACCTATTTGTCCCCTGTTTTGCTCACCGTGTTTGTTTGCTTGCATGGATAGGTTGAAATGGAAAAGAGTGCTTCTCAGCCTACAGAAGATGGCCAACAATCCAACTCTGCAACCAAGGTTGTGGCTGAAGTTCTTACTAAGCACACTAAGAAGCCAATGTTTCTTAAGCATGTGGGGGTCCAACACGTGCATGAGAGATCCAGTCGTAGCGACCGTGAGGCAGAACAGGAAGCGCAGAAGAGGGGAACAGTTGAGCTTCGGGCCCATGTTGAAACCTTGACCAATCAGTTAAAGGAATCAGAAGAAGCAAGGATCAGGCAAGAAGAAGCATGGACCAAGCAAGAAGAGGAGAATGGGAAAAACCAAGCGGAGTTGGAAGATAAATTAGACTTCTTACTAAATCATATTACTCCAAGATGAGCTCAAGAGTAAGTTGTTTGTGCAAGCAAAATTCTACTGGAAGCTCTGAATGTGCTGCAACCTACCTTTTGCTAAATGTTAGTTTATAGTGGAAACTGCTTATGATGTTGCTGGATGCAAACTATTTTGCATTGCTGGTAGGTGGAAGTTGTGTTATGTTTGATGGTTAGTGGATTTGGACATGGATGTTGGATGTGTAATGCTGGATGAGTACTTATCTTATTGTAATGCTAGATCAGTACTTATCTTATTGTAATGCTGGAGCTCAAGAGTACTTATCTTATGTTGGATGTGCATATTTTCTGTCTATTTGACATTGTTGTTGTACCAAAAGAGAAGTTCTTTATTGTGATGGAGCAAAATTGGTTATTGAGCACTAATGGGCTAGAGTATAAACGGGCTGACAAACAGCATAATGGACCAGCAGAAAGAGGCTATCAGATAGAAGTTTAAAAAAATATGGGCTCGGCAATTAATGGGCCAAATAGTCCTGTATGCCTTAACTTTTTTTCGGCTATTCGGCCTGGCTTGACAAAATAACTGGGCCAAAATTATATAGGCCCAAAGGTAAAGGCCCAGATGATGCCACATCAGATCCACGTGGATGTCACGCAATACATCAGGGCATCCAGATCCATGACGGATTTGTCCGTCACCGAAACCCGGGCCGAGGGCGGGCCGAGCGGGTCCGGGGGCCGGATCAGTGACGGTACTACACCGTCATAAATCTGTGACGGCTATGCATTTCCTTCACGCTTTGTGTTGTTGGCAAATTATGACGCGCGATACATGACATATATCGTATCCGTCACCGATGGCAAGGCCTGGCGGTTCTCTGCTTTGCTGTGATGGTTTGTGTCTGTCACAGATAAGCAGGTTTCTTGTAGTGGAGATTGAACTAGGTATTGAGATACCGACGATCGAATCTCGGGCAAGTAACATACCGATGACAAAGGGAACAACTTATGTTGTTATGCGTTTTGACCGATAAATATCTTCGTAGAATATGTAGGAGCCAATATGAGCATCCAGGTTATGCTATTGGTTATTGACCAGAGACATGTCTCGGTCATGTCTACATAGTTCTTGAACCCATAGGGCCCGCGCGCTTAACATTCGGTGACGATCGGTATTATGAGTTTATGTGTTTTGATGTACCAAAGGTAGCTCGAAGTCTCGGATATGATCACGGACATGACGAGGAGTCTCGAAATGGTCGAGGCATAAAGATTGATATATTGGATGACTATGTTTGAACTTCGGAAGGGTTTCGGGCAAGTTCAAACAAATACGGTAGTACCGGGGGATTACCGGAACCCCCCGGGGAGTGTAATGGGCCTATTGGGCTTTAGTGGAGAATAGGAGGGGCGGCCAGGGAAGGCCGCGCGCCCCCTCCCCTCTAGTCCGAATTGGATAAGGAGGGGCGCGCCCCCCTTTCCTTCACCCTCTCTCCTCCTTCCCTCTCTCCTACTCCTACTCTTGGAAGGGTTGGAGTACTACTCCCGGTGGGAGTAGGACTCCCCTTGGGGCGCGCCTAGGAGGGCCGGCCCCTCCCCCTCCTCCACTCCTTTACATATGGGGGAGGGGGCACCCCATAGACACACAAGTTGATTATTGATCTTTTAGCCATGTACGGTGCCCCCTCCACCATAATCGACCTCGGTCATATCGCAGCGGTGCTTAGGCAAAGCCATGTGTCGGTAGCTTCATCAACACCATCATCACGCCATCGTGCTGACGGAACTTTCCCTCGAAGCTCTACTGGATCGTGAGTTTGTGGGACGTCACGGAGCTGAACGTGTGCAGATCGCAGAGGTGACGTATGTTCGATACTAGGATCGGTCGATCGGGAAGACGTACGACTACATCAACCGCGTTGTCATAACGCTTCCGCTTACGGTCTACAAGGGTACGTAGATGACACGCTTCCCTCTCGTTGTTATGCATTACCATGATCTTGCGTGTGCGTAGGAATTTTTTTGAAATTACTACGTTCCCCAACAGTGGCATCCGAGCCAGGTTTATGCGTAGATGTTATATGCACGAGTAGAACACAAGTGAGTTGTGGGCGATACTAGTCATACTGCTTACCAGCATGTCATACTTTGATTCGGCGGTATTGTTGGATGAAGCGTCCCAGACCGACATTACACGTACGGTTACGCGAGACTAGTTCTACCGATGTGCTTCGCACACAAGTGGCTGGCGGGTGTCAGTTTCTCCAACTTTAGTTGAATCAAGTGTGGCTACGCCCGGTCCTGGTTGAAGGTTAAAACAGCACTAACTTGACGAAATATCGTTGTGGTTTTGATGCATAGGTAAGAATGGTCCTTGCTCAGCCCGTAGCAGCCACGTAAAACTTGCAACAACAAAGTAGAGGATGTCTAACTTGTTTTTGCAGGGCATGTTGTGATGTGATATGGTCAAGACACGATGCTATATTTTGTTGTATGAGATGATCATGTTTTGTAACGAAGTTATCGGCAACTGGCAAGAGCCATATGGTTGTCGCTTTATTGTATGCAATGCAATCACCCTGTAATTGCTTTACTTTATCACTAAGCGGTAGCGATAGTCGTAGTAGCAATAGTTGGCGAGACAACAACGATGCTTCAATGGAGATCAAAGTGTCAAGCCGGTGATGATGGTGATCATGACGGTGCTTTGGAGATTGAGATCAAAGGAACAAGATGATGATGGCCATATCATATCACTTATATTGATTTCATGTGATGTTTATCCTTTATGCATCTTATTCTGCTTTGATTGACGGTAGCATTATAAGATTATCTCTCACTAAATTTCAAGGTACAAGTGTTCTCCTTGAGTATGCACGTTGCCAAAGTTCATCGTGCCGAGACACCATGTGATGATCGAGTGTGATAAGCTCTACGTTCACATACAACGGGTGCAAGCCAGTTTTGCACACGCAGAAATACTCGGGTTAAACTTGACGAGCCTAGCATATGGAGATATGGCCTCGGAACACTAAGACCGAAAGGTCGAGCGTGAATCATATAGTAGATATGATCAACATAGCGATGTTCACCATTGAAAACTACTCCATTTCATGTGATGATCGAACATGCTTTAGTTGATTTAGATCACGTGATCACTTAGATGATTAGAGGGATGTCTATCTAAGTGGGAGTTCTTAAGTAATATGATTAACTGAACTTTAATTTATCACGAACTTAGTACCTGATAGTATTTTGCTTCTCTATGTTGTAGTAGATAGATGACCCATGTTGTTGTTCCATTGAATTTTAATGCGTTCCTTGAGAAAGCTAAGTTGAAAGATGATGGTAGAAATTACACGGACTGGGTCCGTAACTTGAGGATTATCCTCATTGCTGCACAGAAGAATTATGTCCTGGAAGCACCGCTGGGTGCCATGCCTACTGCAGATGCTGCTGATGACGTTAAGAACGTTTGGCAGAGTAAAGATGATGACTACTCGATAGTTCAGTGTGCCATGCTTTACGGCTTAGAACCGGGACTTCAACGACGTTTTGAACGTCATGGAGCATATGAGATGTTCCAGGAGATGAAGTTAATATTTCAAGCAAATGCCCAGATTGAGAGATATGAAGTCTCCAATAAGTTCTACAGTTGTAAGATGGAGGAGAACAATTCTGTCAGTGAACATATACTCAAAATGTCTGGGTATAATAATCACTTGATTCAACTGGGAGTTAATCTTCCAGATGATAGTGTCATTGACAGAATTCTCCAATCACTGCCACCAAGCTACAAGAGCTTTGTGATGAACTATAATATGCAAGGGATGGATAAGACAATTCATGAGCTCTTCGCGATGCTAAAGGCTGCGGAGGTAGAAATCAAAAAGGAGCATCAAGTGTTGATGGTCAACAAGACCACCAGTTTAAAGAAAAAGGGTAAAGGGAAGATGAAGGGGAACTTCAATAAGAACGGCAAACAAGTTGCTGCTCAGGAGAAGAAACCCTAGTCTGGACCTAAGCCTGAGAGTGAGTGCTTCTACTGCAAAGGGACTGGTCACTGGAAGCGGAACTGCCCCAAGTATTTGGCGGATAAGAAGGATGGCAAGGTGAACAAAGGTATATGTGATATACATGTTATTGATGTGTACCTTACTAAAGCTCGCAGTAGCACCTGGGTATTTGATAATGGTTCTGTTGCTAATATTTGTAACTCGAAATAGGGACTATGGATTAAGCAAAGATTGGCTAAGGACGAGGTGACAATGCGCGTGGGAAATGGTTCCATAGTCGATGTGATCGCAGTCAGCACGCTACCTGAAAGTGCGTTACCTCGACTAGAGGGGGGTGAATAGGCGATTCTTATGAATTCTTCACAAAGGAATTTCAGGGTGAGGAAATTCCTAAGCGAAGAACTACTTGCAGCGGAATAAGTACTCAGGTATAAGCATAACAGAGTAACAGCATAGTCAACATGATGAAATGAAAGACAAACACAAAGTACAGAAAGCGTAAACACAGGATAAGCAGGATGAAGACAAAATAGACTGAAGAAATAGGATTGAGGAATTAGAGAAAGTCTTCAATCAAAGTCTTCAAATAGTAATAATCAGGTCCATCAACACATAACTGAGGAAATGAAAGGGTTGAGGAAATAAAACCAGTAGGCTTGGTGAAGACAATGATTTGGTAGACCAGTTCCAACTGCTGTGACAGTTCTATGTCTAGTTGGAGCGGCTAAGTATTTAAACTCGAGGACACACAGTCCCGGACACACAGTCCTCACCGTATTCTCCTTGAGCTAAGATCACACAGACCTCACCCTACAGTAGTGGTAAGTCACCACAGGTGACTTCCAAACCTTCACAGACTTGGTCACTCGGCAATCCACGATTCCTCTTGGATGCTCATACCATGACGCCTAACCGTCTGGAGGATACACAGCCCTCAAAGGTAACAAGCGTCGGTTCCACACAGGAACAATCTCTTCAGTGATGCTCAATCACTTTGGGGTTTGTAGGTTTGGGTTTGGGATTTGGGTTTTCCTCACTTGATGATTTTTGCTCAAAGTCCTCGAAGGATGGGATGCTCTCAAATGACAAGTGTCAGTTTCTCTCAGAGCAGCCAACCAGCTAGTGGTTGTAGGGGGTGGCTATTTATAGCCTAGGGAGCAGCCCGACATGATGAGACATAAATGCCCTTGTCTGATATGACCGTTATGCGGTAGCATATTTTGGACAGCTGGCGCGTGGCACAGCAACGGTCGGATTTGAGGTTTGAATTCCTCAGGGCTATCATGTTCCTCACTGTGTAGGGAATTCGCACTGGCGAATACCTAACTCCTTAGTCAGAACAAACTCCTCAGAGACCAGAAGATCTTTGTTTCTGTCACTGAAGAAATTGACTGAACTCATATGAGATTTTCAATGGCTTCACTCGAAGGATTGGGTAGGTGTAGGATTTTGAGATGAGCATCACTTGGAAATCAGTTTCCTTAGTATTACCTCGACCCCCTTTAACAGTATGGTGTTTCCTATGACTCAAGAAAGATAAAATGAAACTACGAAAACTGAAGTCTTCATGCTTCAGATTCCTCGCATGAATATCGAAGTCTTCAAGGTCACACCAATTTCTTCACTTTCAAAGTCTTCAGGAGAACCAAAGTCTTCAGCCAAGACATTCATTTTTAGGGGTTGACTTTCACTGTAAATATCAAACTCCTCATTGACTGATAGAGCATGTGTACACTCACAAACATATTAGTCCCTTAACCTATAAGTCTTCAATACACCAAAATCACTAAGGGGCACTAGATGCACTTACAATCTCCCCCTTTCTGGTGATTGATGACAATATAGGTTAAGTTTTCAACGGGGATAAACATATGAATTGAAAGTGCTCAATATTGAGGAATTTGATTGCAAGATATAGAAGAACTCCCCTTGAGGATGTGCATAGTGAGGGATTTGCTTTTGAAGCAATGCACATTTGAAGAGTAGAATCATGGATAACTCCCTATATCTTGTAATTCATACACGCATTTAACATATAGAATGAAGAATTTGAAATGCATGATGAAATATCGTGACTGAAGTAATACAACATGCATGCATAGCATGCAGAAAAACAGGGCAAAAGTATCAGGTCACCATCGGAGTTAAGTTTACAACTGAATCAACAAAAGCTTCAGAAGAGCGAGAGTTGCAACTTAATAAAGAAAAGCCCATATATATAGACCCGCTTGAAGACTAACTCAATTTTTTTCCCCTTTGTCATCAAATGACCAAAAGGGACGAAAAGTGAGGACTAACGCCCCTGAAGAATTTCATCACGAAGTCGATGGAGGAGCATCAATGTTGTTGGGGTCGGTTGTTGGAGTAGGGCTTGCCGCAGTGTCGTCGAGATCTTCATTCTCATCTGTATCACGGGATGAAGAATATGAGCTGGGCACCAGAGGAGGAACTTCAACTTTCTTGAATTTCTTTGGTGGAGGCTTAGACCAGCTGAAGTCCTACTTGAAGCCCATTTGCTTGAGATCTTCATCACTGTAAAGGTGAGACAGTATAGCCTAGGTGCGATCAAAAACTTCATTGAGGTAGTAATGATTCTTCTTCACTGAATTATATGTGGTAGTCATGTTGTGAAGAATTGAACCAAACTGACAATTTACCCATTTGTGATTGCGATCCACCTTTTGATGAAGACTGAGGAGAAGCTCACGATCAGTCATCACCCATGGAGCTGTTGCCTGAGGACTTTGCTTGGATGTATTGGCGGCAGAATCATGAGTAGCAGAGTCATCATTGGTGGAGTATGAAGCAGCTTTGCAAAACTGTCCATCCAATGGTCGAATGCCCTCACCAATTATAGCAGTGGCCTTGCCCTTGTCATCAGCTGAGGAAAATGTCCGCTTGAGGACTTCAATTGGGGGCAAGTAGCTTCCATGGTTGAGTGTATCAGCTTTGTAGTTGAGTGAAGACCTTGATCTGATGAATCTCATAATCCAAGGATCGTAAGGCTTCAACTCAAATGGGGACATTGCAACGTTTACCATAGTCCTCATGAAGAAATCATGGTAGTTCACGGGAATACCATGCATGATATTGAAAAGCAGATTCTTCATGATGCCAACGACTTCTTCATCATTAGAGTCGTGGCCTTTGATAGGACTCAATGTCTTTGTCAGGATGCGGTAGACAGTCCTTGGCACATATTGCAATTCCTTCACAAGGAATTTTGTCCTTGAGGCTTGACCAGGCTTCAATGGCTTCGTCAACACTTGCATGAAGTGATCTGACAGCTCAGTTTCAGAGTGGATGAGACGTGCACCTTCTGGGGGAGGACTGATTGGCATGGCACAAAGCAATTCAGTGGCCGGTGCCTTATAGTGTGTATTTTCGGTCATCCAGTCCAACACCCATGAGTTCACATCTTCGGCATTGCCGGTGATGTGTAGCATCGCATAGAATTGAAGAATGAGTTCTTCATTCCAATCGCAAATGTCAGTGCAGAAATTGAGTAGGCCAGCATGATGAATGGCAGCGAGGACTGACATGAAACAAGGCAGTGATTCCATATCCAAGTGAGGAATATGCTCATGGTTGAAGACTTTATCCTTGTTGAAAAGAACTAAAGAATAGAAATTTGCTTGACTGGCTGTCCAAAAGCGCTTCCTCCTCAGACGAGCAGAATCATAGGGATTGTAATCAGTGAAGAATACATGCTCATTGAAGAAGGCATCAGCCTTGAACTTTAAAGTCTTGGAGAATGGATTCTTTGGCTGTGGCTGAGGAGTGTCAGTGATTTGAAGAATAACCTCTGGAATTTCAATTTCTGGAGCCGCAGGCTGAGGAATTTCAATTTCTGCTTCATTTGCAGCCTGGGCCTCCATTTCTTCAGCAGCATTTTCATCTTCATCAGCACTAGTGGCTGGAATTTCTTCATGAATGGAAGGGGCATTATGGATTTCTTTAGAGCCCATCAGAACTTCTGTTGGTGCTGAGGACTAAGGAATTTGCTGTAGTGGTGTGAACAGAGGAGAGTTGGGGTGTTGACTATCCCAAAAATCATCGTTCTCAGTTGAGTGGTGCAGCCAATGTACACATCCTCATCCACTTCCATTTCTTCAATGCCGGCCTCTTCAGCAGTGAACTGAGGCATTGGCGATGATACCCGGGGAGTTGAAGTAAAAGTATCAACTTCAATTTCTTCATCCATCTGCTCTGTGGAAGCAGCAGAGGGATCTTCTTCAGCAGATTCTTCAAGAATATGATATTCTTCACCATAAGGAACATGTTCCTTTGATGACATGCTTGAAAGAGGAACAACATCAATTAAACATGTCAAAATCTTTGCCTTCTTGGGTGCAGAAGATTCTGAGGCAGTTGACGCTTTCCTCTTCTTCAGAGCAGCTCGCTCCGCTGCTTTGGTTTTCTTCACTTCCAGAGCAGAAGGAAGAATTGGGCTTGGTGTTGGTGCAGGTGGAGCAGTGGGACTAGGATCAAGTTCTTCAGGCACAATTGATGCAGTTGGCTTGTCTTGAGCAATTTCTTCAGGCACAGCAACAAATGCTTTAGTTGGCCTGGAAGATTCTTCAGGTGCAACACTAGTGGTTGCCTTGGCAGTTTCTTCAGAGGATGGAATTTCTTCAGCAGCCCTGGTACTTGCAGTTTCATCAGCAGCCTAATTTTCATCAGCGGTGCTGGCATTTCCTTCAGTGGCTTGAGCAGATGCTTCAGCTGGAGTGACTTCAATGTGCACAGGAGCAGCAGCACTTGAAGTGAATTTCTTCGCCATCTTGACGAATCAGACCTTGGCTCCTAGCCATTCTACCTTGTAGGAATCAAATTCATCGCTAAGCTTTTTGATATCAGCTTGCAGAGCGAGGAGTTGTTCAGGCGATAGGCTGAGGACATTGTTCTTTAGATAGCGATGCTTCTTGTACTGTGCTTTCTTAGCCACTTTGGCTTGATCATATTTCCATTTTTCTTTAGCTATGAATGCCGCCACCATGTGACTTTGTCCAGGAGTGAGGCCCAACTATGGCATTGGAGCATTTGGATCTTTGTGCCAAAGATCGATGAAATCCAGGATTTTCTTCGGATCCAGTAGAAGAGGCACAACACTCCCTTGGCTCTAGCGGCCCGCTGCTATCTGTCCTTGATGATATCAGCTAATTCATTATCATCAGCCTCATCATCAGATGGAGTTTGAAAGACCACCTGCTTCTTGTGAGGACTTGGTCTAGTGCCTCGTCCAGCAGTGGCCTTGGTCTTCAGCAGTGTGGGACCAGTTGATGAAGGGTGAGCTAAAGAACTTGCTGAAGCCCCTGAGGCAATTGATCTGCCAGTGGTCCTTTGACACATGGTGAGATGCACAGGTGGTGAGGACTTTGCTGGAGGAGCTGAGGGTTTTGAAGCCCGAGGAATTTGTGCATCTTGAGGAACTGGGGCAGCTTGAGGAATTTGCCTTGGTGGCATAGAGGAGCTTGGCCGTGAGGGCATTGAAGAAGAACTTGTCCGTGAGGGCATTGCTGTGGAAGTTGGTTTCTTGGCTGGCTTCTTTGGCATAGCCTTCTTGCTTGAAGAAGTCTCAGCAGCGGCAGCGGCATCAGCAGAATCCTCATTAAATTTCTCCACTGCTTCTTTGACCTGCTTGGCCAACCTAGCTTGCCGCCTGGCCGATTCATTAGCATAATCCTCACCACGTTTAAGGCTTGTTGGATCAGCTCTTTGGCCAGGTGCCAGAGGAGGTCTTGAGCATGGAGGGTTAAGAGCGAATTTCTTCATGTATTTGGGAGTGACATATCTATAGTCCCTCCATTCTCTTGCCCATCTTCTTTCAATCCTCTGTATGCGCACTTTGCGCTCATTCTTCGTCTCCTTGCCATGAGTTGCCTCATCAGGCGTGCAGTACCCTGCATAGATGTCATCAGGTATCTCAAAGGCAGTATTGACTTCAAGCTTCTTTCCTCCTTTTTGAGGCCTTTTACCATCTGCCATTTTCTTCAGCTGAGGAATTTGAACAATTGAGTTCTCTGAGGAAGTATGCAACTTTTCTTCGAGGAACACTGCAAATGAGTTAAGTTGATGAGAACCTAGTGATTCAGCAGCAGACATGTGTACCTGTGAGTATAGGTGCGAAGAATTTGGAGAGGTCATATGCGTTCTCAGAAGTTTTTGTAAAATTGAACAAGTTTGAGGAAATTAACCCGATGTGTCTTGAAGAATTTCACTAAGCGTTCTTTGACTTAGGTTCCAGAGTTGTGCGGATCGTGAGATTCACACAATTGAGGAATCATGAAGAAAAACGTCACTTAGAGAAATAGATCAAGAACTGAAGATTTGTGCTAGGTGTTTAGAGTGTGGAGGTTGAAGAATAAACACCTTTTGAAGATTTGATGAAAATCATCAGTAGAATAAATGCAATAAAAGTAACTGTTAATTACCCTTGATGAAGAATACGATGAACAAGAGGTGTAGATTTGGAAGTTCGTCGGCTCGGATCTTCCACGCCCTAACTTGGCGGAGGAAGACGTCTACAGCGGCGGCGGAGAGAAGATGTCTGCGACCGGCGTGAGTACGACGGCGACGAGGTCGAGGTAGTGAAGCTCTTCCTCGCCGGCGATAATGGAGATAGCGGCGGCGCTAGGGCTTGAGAAGGTCGAGCGAGGGAGTGGGGTCGAGCAGAGTAAAAACAAAATGAGGAAGGGAAGGGGGTATTTATAGCTGAGGTGAAAAACCGTTCGCACGAGGAAATTGGACGAACATGCCCCTGACCCTTCTCATTCGTGTGACATGTGTCACCCACGTACTGAGAGGTGGCGATCGTGTGAGATCGTGGGTGAATAGATAAGTATTCCGTGGAATGTGTAACCATTTTAGCGGCAAAAGCCGAAAATTCAGATAAGAATATTTTAATGTGTCGTTCGCAATTTCTTCAGCTGATAAGGACACAATGAATAATTTGAACGAGTTTCAAATAGAACACACATGAAGAATTTGTGAACAGACTGGGTTGAGTTTAGCATAGAGGGGGATAAGGGTCCGATCACATTCACTTAGCAGAAAAAGCAACTTGAAGAATTAGCAATAAGTGAATACTATTGAGGACATAAACTCATATATATATATATATATATATATATATATATATATATATATATATATATATATATATATATATATATATAGTCAATGAAGAACAACGACGGAAAGAGTGAAGACAATGCAAAGTTGAAGAATTTGAAAAACTGAGGAATTTCAAAAATGAAGAAAAACTCAAATTGAAGATTTTCAACTTTGGTTGGTGGCGTAACTCACCGTATAAGAAAGCTGATTTTAGACACTGCGTACAACTCTCGTAGGGTTCTGAGAATCAATTTCTTCATCAATTTCTTCACACTTAGAGGGTTAGTCTTCATTGATTGAAGAAAAATGTTACTTCGTGTGTTGCACATCTAAGTCATCAAGTCAACCTAATCTTTAGGATGTGTGTCCTTTTCAAAGAACAGTCGAAGATTCTAGGATATTTAGCTCACACCACAACTTGCTAAATCACTTCTCATCCAAGGGCTTTGTGAAGATATCGGCCAGCTGATCTTCAGTATTTGCATGGTCGATGGAGATGTCGCCCTTCAACACATGGTCACGAAGAAAATGATGACGAATCTGGATGTGCTTTGTCTTCTAGCGCTGAACTGGGTTGTGGGCAATCTTGATGGCACTCTCATTGTCGCAGTAGAGTGGCACATTCTTCACATTGATGCCATAGTCCTTGAGGGTTTGCTTCATCCATAGTAATTGAGCACAGCAAGATCCATCAGCAATGTACTCAGCTTCTGCAGTGGAGAGTGATACGCAGTTCTGCTTCTTCAAGGACGAACATACCAAGGATATTCCGAGGAAATGACATGTGCCTGACATTGACTTACGGTCCACCCGATCACCAGCATAGTAAGAGTCTGAATATCCAATGAGATCAAAGGAAGATCCCTTGGGATACCATAATCCAAGTGTTGGTGTGTGAGCTAGATATCGAAGAATATGCTTCACAGCCTTATGGTGTGATTCCTTTGGTGTAGCTTGAAATCGGGCACACATGCAAACACTAAGCATAATATCCGGCCGAGATGCACATAGGTATAATAAAGATCCAATCATGGAGCGGTATACCATTTGATCGAAGTCTTTACCATTTTCATCATGCATAGATGGCCATTTGTGGGCATAGGAATTTTGACGCCTTTGCACTCTTGCATGCCGAATTTCCTCAACACATCCTTGAGGTATTTCTCTTGAGATATGAATATGCCACTGTATTGTTGATGAATCTGAAGACCTAAGAAGAATTTCAATTCTCCCATCATAGACATTTGATATTCTTCACTCATCATATAGGCAAATTCATCACTGTAATGTTGGTTAGTGCAGCCAAAGATAATATCATGAACATATATTTGGCACACAAATAATTCATCATCATATGTTTTGGTGAAAAGAGTTGGGTCGAGTGAACCGGGTTTGAAGCCTTTCTTCATGAGGAATTCCTTCAGTGTGTCATACCACGACCGTTGAGGCCATAAAGGGCCTTGTTGAGTCTGTAGACGTGATCTGGGAATTTTTGGATCCTCAAAACCTGGTGGTTGAGCAACATATACTTCTTCTTCAAGCTTACCATTGAGGAATGCACTTTTCACATCCATTTGATGTAAGATGATATTATGATGGTTAGAATAAGCGAGCAATATCCGAATAGCCTCAAGTCTAGCAACAGGTGCAAAAGTTTCATCAAAATCAATTCCTTCAACCTGTGTGTAGCCTTGAGCTACAACACGAGCCTTATTCCTCACCACGAGGACATTTTTGTCTTGTTTGTTGTGGTAGATCCATTTGGTACTAATGATGTTGTGCTTGCGTGGGTCTGGTCACTTGACAAGCTCCCACACATTGTTGAGCTCGAATTGATGCAATTCATCTTGCATGGCTTGAATCCACTCAGATTCCATGAATGCTTCATCAACTTTAGTTGGCTCTATGATAGAGACAAACGCAAAATGCCCACAAAAGTTAGATAAATGTGAAGCTTTGAGCGCGTGAGGGGACCTAGTGCGTTGATGTCATCGATGATTGATGTCTACTACACAACCTTCTTCTTGTAGACATTCTTGGGTCTCCAAGTGCAGAGGTTTGTAGGACAGTAGCAAATTTCCCTCAAGTGGATGACCTAAGGTTTATCAATCCGTAGGAGGCGAAGATGGTCTCTCTCAAACAACCCTGCAACCAAATAACAAAGAGTCTCTTGTGTCCCCAACACACCCAATACAATGGTAAATTGTATAGGTGCACTAGTTCGGTGAAGAGATGGTGATACAAGTGCAATATGGATGGTAGATATAAGTTTTTGTAATCTGAAAATATAAAAACAGCAAGGTAACTAATGATAAAAGTCAGCGTAAACGGTATTGCAATGCTAGGAAACAAGGCCTAAGGTTCATACTTTCACTAGTGCAAGTTATCTCAACAATAATAACATACTTGGATCTTATAACTATCCCTCAACATGAAACAAAGAGTCACTCAAAAGCCACTAATAGAGGAGAACAAACGAAGAGATTATGGTAGGGTACGAAACCACCTCAAAGTTATGCTTTCTGTTCCATCTATTCAAGAGTCCGTAGTAGGATAATATGAAGCTATTCTTTCCGTTCAATCTATCATAGAGTTCATACTAGAATAACACCTTCCGACACAAATCAACCAAAACCCTAATGTCACCTAGATACTCCATTGTCACCTCAAGTATCCGTGGGCATGATTATACGATATGCATCACACAATCTCAGATTCATCTATTCAACCAACACAAAGTACTTTAAAGAGTGCCTCAAAGTTTCTACCGGAGAGTCAAGATGAAAACGTATGCCAACCCCTATGCATAGGTTCATGGGCGGAACCCGCAAGTTGATCACCAAAACATACATCAAGTGGATCACGTGATATCCCATTGTCACCACAGATAAGCACGGCAAGACATACATCAAGTGTTCTCAAATCCTTAAAGACTCAATCCGACAAGATAACTTCAAAGGGAAAACTCAATCCATTACAAGAGAGTAGAGGGGGAGAAACATCATAAGATCCAACTATAATAGCAAAGCTCGCGATACATCAAGATCGTGCCATAGAGAGAACATGGGAGAGAGACATCAAACACATAGCTACTGGTACATACCCTCAGCCCCGAGGGTGAACTACTCCCTCCTCATCATGGAGAGCGCCGGGATGATGAAGATGGCCACCGGTGAGGGATCCCCCCTCCGGCAGGGTGCTGGAACGGGCTACCGAGAGGTTTTTGGTGGCTACAGAGGCTTCCGGTGGTGGAACTCCCGATCTATTGTTGTCTCCAATGGTTTTAGGGTATATGGGAATATATAGGCGAAAGAAGTCGGTTGGGGGAGCCTCGAGGGGCCCACGAGGGTGGAGGGCGCACCCAGGGGGGTGGTGAGGGAGTCCTAGATTAAGGAGTCCTCGAACAGCCGGACTATATATTGTGGCCGGACTGTTGGACTATGAAGATACAAGATTCAAGACTTCGTCCCGTGTCCGGGTGGGACTCTACTTTGCGTGGAAGGCAAGCCCGGCAATTTGGATATGTAGATCTCCTTCTCTGTAACCGACTCTGTCTAAACCCTAGCCCCCTGCGGTGTCTATATAAACCGGAGGGTTTAGTCCGTAGGACAACAACAATCAGAATCATAGGCTAGCTTCTAGGGTTTAGCCTCTACGATCTCGTGGTAGATAAACTCTTGTAATACTCATATCATCAAGATCAATCAAGCAGGAAGTAGGGTATTACCTACATCGAGAGGGCCCGAATCTGGGTAAACATCATGTCCCCTGCCTCCTATTACCATTAGCCTTAGATGCATAGTTTGGGACCCCCTACCCGAGATCCGCCGGTTTTGACACCGACATTGATGCTTTCATTGAGAGTTCCACTGTGTCGTCACGATAAGGCTTGATGGATCCTTCAATCATCTGCAATGATGCAATCCAGGGTGAGGTTTTCCTCCCCGGATAAATCTTTGTATTCGGCGGCTTCATACTGCGGGCCGACTCGCTTGGCCATCTGGAGCAGATCAATAGCTACGCCCCTGGCCATCAGGTCAGGTTTGGAAGCTTGAACTATACTGCCGACATCCGCAAAGACTTGATCTTCGACGGATTCGAGCCCATGTCAGGTGCGCCGAACAGTCACGATGAGCATGACTTAGATCTTCCATCGGATGGTGTTCGGGAGATCACACCTACGGCTGCCCCGACTCTTAATTAGGAGCAAATCGTGCCATATGAGGACGGGTGGATAAACCCCGCCACGGAGGCCGCACACTCATCGGCGTTAGAGCCGAACACAGACTTCACCTCCAGAGAGATTTGTGTCATCGGACCCTCGGACTCGTCTCTAGCCATAGGTTCAGAACCGCATGCATCCGTGCCTATCGAATCTGATTGGGCACCGATCATGGAGTTTACCTCCGTGGATATCTTTCAGCACTCGCCCTTGGGCGACGTGCTAAATTCATTAAGGTCTCTCTCTCTAACGGGGGACTCTTGGCCCAACTATGTCCGACTGGAGTGGGAAGCGGACAATGAAGAAATTCGTTCCCCACCCACCACCCACCTAATAGACATTGTCGATGACTTAACCGACGTGCTTGACTTTGACTCCGAAGACATCGAAGGTATGGTCAACGATGCAGGAGAAGAACAGGAACCACCGCCCACAGGGCGCTGGACAGCCACCTCATCATATGATATATATATATATATATATATATATATATATATATATATATATATATATATATATATATATATATATATATATATATATGGTGGACACGCCCAAAGAAGGCGATGTCGATGAGGCAATGGAGGATAGTTCCCCTGAGAAGCAATCTAAGCACCAGCGTCATAGGCGCTGCTCTAAGCCCCGCCAAAGCAAAAATAGCAATAACGGCACAAGAGATGATAGCAATCCGGATGGTACCAAAGACGAAAACAATCCCGCCCAGCCAGGCTTCGAGCAGGCTGAACGGGAGGATGGGCAAGCTAGCCCTAAGGAACAGGCAACAGATGGAGAATCAGAGGATGACAATTACATGCCCCTCCCCGAAGACGAAGTGAGCCTTGGCGACAAAGAATTCATCATGCCTGACGACCCCATCGAGCAGGAGCGCTTCAAGCGCCGGCTTATAGCCACTGCAAAAAGCCTGAAGAAAAAGCAGCAGCAGCTTCAAGCTGATCAAGATCTGCTAACTGATAGATGGACTGAGGTCCTGGCTGCCGAGGAATACGGACTCGAGCACACAACCAAAAAATATCCATAGCGTAGGTTGCTACCTCAACTCGAGGAAGAGGCATTAAAGCCCACACTACCAGCGCACGATGCGGCTGACCGTCCACCTTATGGCCGAGACAAAGCGGCATATTAGCCCGAAGTCCAGCCTGCACCCCGCCGCCAAACAACCAAAAAGACAAAGGCCCGAGGCTCCATGCATGACCTGCAAGACAAATTGAAAAACAAAGCAGGACAGTCAAGATCGATCTACGGATCAAGGAGGCGCGCCCCAACACATGACGATGACCGTCACGCCGGATATACTAACAAATCCGGCCGGACCGAATACAATGTAGCCCGGCATAGAGGCGCCGCACACCCCCTATGCTTCACTGATGAAGTAATGGATCATGAATTCCGAGAAGGGTTTAAACCCGTGAACATTGAATCATATGATGGTACTACAGACCTCGCGGTATGGATAGAAGATTTCTTCCTCCACATTCACATGGCCCACGGAGATGATCTACACGCCATCAAGTACCTCCCACTAAAACTTAAGGGACCGGCTCGGCATTGGCTGAATAGCTTGCCGTCAAACTCCATCAGAAGTTGGGAGAACCTGGCCGACGCATTCCTGGATAACTTCCAGGGCACATATGTGCGACCACCGGATGCTGACGATTTAAGTCACATAACCCAACAGCCCGGAGAGTCAGCCAGGAAATTCTGGACTCGGTTCCTAACTAAAAAGAACCAAATTGTCGACTATCCGGATGCCGAAGCCCTAGCGGCCTTTAAGCATAATATCTGTGACGAGTGGCTTGCCCGACATCTCGGCCAAGAAAAACTAAAGTCCATGGCAGCCCTCACGACACTCATGACCCGCTTTTGTGGGGGCGAGGATAGCTGGCTGGCTCGTAGCAACAACACATCAAGCAATCCTGGCACATCAGAGGCTAGGGATGGCAACAGCAAGCCCCGATGCAACAAACACAAGCGTCGCAAAAATGGGGATAATGCCAAAGACCCGACAGTCAATGCCGGATTCAGTAGCTCTAAGTCCGGTCAGCGGAAAAAGCCATTCCAAAAGAACAATTCGGGCCCGTCCAGTCTGGACCGCATACTCGATCGTCCATGCCAAATTCATGGCACCCCAGGAACACCAGCCAATCATACCAACAGAGAACGTTGGGTCTTCAAACAAGCCGGCAGGTCAGGCGCAGCAAACAAGGAGAAGGGGTCTCAAAGCGATGAGGATGACGAGGAGCCCCAAGCACTAAATACAGGAGGGCAAAAGAAATTTCCCCCTCAAATCAAAATGGTGAACATGATAAACGCCACCCACATTCCCAAGCCGGAACGGATGTGCACTCTTAGGGATGTCGACTTAACGGAGCCAGTCGCCCCACAATATAAACTATGGCCGATCACTTTCGATCGTACGGATCGTCAGGTTAATACCAATCAGGGCAATTCAACCGCACTAGTCCTCGACCCAATAATTGACGGGTTCCGCCTCACACCAGTCCTGATGGACGAAGGCAGCAGTCTTAACCTGTTGCATCAGGACACAGTGTGCAAGATGGGTGTTGATCATTTGATGATCAGGCCCACCAAAACCACCTTTAAAGGTATTATACCAGGTGTGGAGGCCTTCTGTACAGGCTCCATCGCTCTCGAGGTAATCTTCGGATCACCAGACAATTACCGTACCGAAGAGTTAATCTTCGACATCGTCCCCTTTCGCAGTGATTATCAGGCACTGCTTGGACGAACCGCGTTCGCTCAATTCAATGCGGTACCACATTATGCCTACTGCAAGCTCAAGATGCTCGGTCCGCACGGTGTCATCACGGTTAATGGAAAGGCCAAACTCCCTCTCTGCGCCGAAGAGTATACCACCGCTTTAACAGCAGAAGCAATGAGTGGCAGCTTTTCGTCGAACCTCGAGTCGACGGCCAAACTCCCGGACACCGCCAATGGAGTCCGAACTACTTTGCGGCAGGATAGCCCTGCTCGTCCAGAGCTCAATTAAACTCTCCGGCAAAAGCTAGGACAGGCCACATACTGCGGCTCAACCGCCCTGTGGCACACAAACATTACTTGCATTTTCTCTGCAGGTTCACCTCTGCGCAGGCCAGGACTGGCAACATGGAAACAGCTCGAACGCGCAAGGGAATCCCTAGATTTTCCCCTCGATGACCATCCGACTACACTCCGGACCCGCACACAGCTCCTTCCCGCCTGGACTCAGCAAGTTCCGCAGTCATATTTCTTTTAATCACATTACCTGTTGAAAGCACAAGTGCTCCCTGGGTCATTTTGGTAATTTATGTCAACATATCTCTTGTTGGACTAATACTTTTACCTAGTATCTTTCAGATAAGTTCAACAATGGAGTGGCATGGACTAGAGGATGTGGAACCCCTTCAAGATGCTAAGGACAAAGGATTGGCTCAAGCTCCAAGCACAAGACTCTACTCTTTCTATTTTAGTATCCAAGATCACATTGAGTCTATAGGAAAAGCCAATACTATCAAGAGGGGATGAGGTTTTGTTTAATGGCTTGCTTGCTCAAAGTGCTTAGTGATATGCTCCAAAGCCCTCAACTACTTTCTCACATCCACATATGACCCAAACCAAAAGTCCAACTCGGCCCTACCGATTCTTTCTATCCGGCGCCACCGAGTTCAGATGTCATAGCCACTACCACAAACCCTAATCAAGTCGGTCTCACTGATAGGGTTCTCAGTCTCACCGAGATGGGATTGTAATCTCTCTATATGTATCCATTACCAAAATCGGTTACACCGAGTTTGCGTAATCGGTCCTACCAAGATTACAATGCAAACTCTCTGTTCCTCTTCGTAACATTTCGGTCCAACCGAGACGAGCAAATCGGTCCCACTGAGGTTGCCTGACCAACTCTTAGGTTAGCTTATTACCAAAATCGGACCCATCGAGTTTGTGTAATCGGTCTCACCAAAATTACGTTATGCCCTAACCCTAACCATATCGGTCCCATCGAGTTGCATGTCGGTCCCACCGAAAATTCTAACGGTCACATTATTTGCTAAATCGGTCCGACCGAGTTTGACGATTCGGTCCCACCGAGATTGGTAAGTTGTGTGTAACGGTTAGATTTTGTGTGGAGGCTATATATACCCCTCCACCCACTCTTCATTCATGGAGAGGGCCATCAGAACATGCCTACACTTCCAGCATTCATTTTCTGAGAGAGAACCACCTACTCATGTGTTGAGACCAAGATATTCCATTCCTACCATATGAATCTTGATCTCTAGCCTTCCCCAAGTTGCTTTCCTATCAAATCTTCTTTCCACCAACTCCAAATCCTGTGAGAGAGAGTTGAGTGTTCGGCAAACTATCATTTGAAGCACAAGAGCAAGGAGTTCATAATCAAAACACCATTTGTTACTTCTTGGAGAGTGGTGTCTCCTAGATTGGCTAGGTGTCACTTGGGAGCCTCCGACAAGATTGTGGAGTTGAACCAAGGATTTTGTAAGGGCAAGGAGATCACCTACTTTGTGAAGATCTACCCTAGTGAGGCAAGTCCTTCGTGGGCGACGACCATGGTGGGATAGACAAGGTTGCTTCTTCGTGGACCCTTCGTGGGTGGAGCCCTCCATGGACTCGCGCAGCCGTTACCCTTCGTGGGTTGAAGTCTCCATCAACGTGGATGTACGATAACACCACCTATCGGAACCATGGCTCAAAAATCTCTGTGTCTCCAAATAGCCTTTGCACACTCCAATCCCATCCCTTTACATTCTTGCAAGTTGCATGCTTTATTTTCCACTGCTCATATACTCTTTGCATGCTTGCTTGTTATGTATTGTGAATGTTAAACTTGTGCCAAAACTCCACTTAAACTTAAAGAGATTAAAAACTGCAACTTTTTCACTTAGTGTCTAATCACCCCCCCCTCTAGACACCTCTTCTCGATCCTTTCAATTGGTATCAGAGCTTTGGTCTCCATTGCTTTGGTTTAAACACCATTGGAGGAAGATGGATGAGTCTAGTTTGGGGAGTCTTAGACATAGAGTGCCTATACTTGATGGAGAGTACTTTCATGAGTGGAAAAATGGGATGCTTGTGATTTTCAATGAATATCATTTGAACAAGTACATTGCTAGCCCTTGTGCACCTCATGTTGATCCTATGCATCCCACCCTTGATGAGTCAATTGACATGATTCGCAATCTTAGAACTGTTAATCTTATCACTAGAGGCTTGCCTAGAAACTTGATTGGAAGGTTGCCTACTCTTGAGTGTGCCTACACTATATGGAAATTTCTTGAGGAACGTTTTCCAAACTACTCCTTGAAAAATCTAGATGAAATTCTCTATAAGTCTATTGCCTTGAGTAAGATGAATTCCAATGATCCTATGTTTGGTGATTGTCTATTTGAGCTTACAAACCTTATGCGTGCCAAAGGAGATGTTGGAATTATTAGTGATATTATTTCCGAAGCTACTAAAATTCATAAAGAAGATCATTGTCAAACTCACTCTAATGAATCACCCTCTCTAGGGATTGATCCACCACATGACGATGTTGAACATGGATACTATGATGAGGATGATGATAGTGACCTCGATCTTGATGATGCAATGAGACACTTTGGTCTTATGGCAAATCTTCGGGGATATATGGCAGGAGGAAAGGAATGGGTGCTTGACAGTGGATGTACCGATCACATGACCGGAGACAAAGATATGTTTCGTGAGCTTGCTGAAAACAATGACCCTCGAAAGTATGTCACTTTTGGTGATAACTCAAAGGGTAAGGTGGTTGGCCTCGGTAAGGTGGCCATCTCACATGATAGCTCCATTCAAAATGCCATGCTCGTTGAATCTCTTGGCTACAATTTACTTTCAGTATCTAGACTTGCTGATTTTAGTTTCAATGTCCTATTCACTGAAGTAGATTGCCAAGTGTTTCGTAGAGATAATCATAAAATGGTCTTTACCGGTATACGTAGAGGTGATCTTTATATCGTTGATTTCACTAAAAAGGCTCAACCTAGAACTTGCTTTATTGCTAAATCCTCTAAAGGCTGGTTGTGGCATCGACAACTAGGTCATGTGGGCATGCGAAACCTTGACAAGCTTATTAAAGGAAATCATATACCTGGCATTAACAATGTCATATTTGATAAGGATAGACTTTGTAGCGCTTGTCAAGCAGGTAAACAGGTTGGAGGAAGGCATCCTGTGAAGAACATCATGACCACAAGGAGGCCACTCAAGCTACTTCACATGGATCTTTTTGGTCCCAACGCTTACAAAAGTCTCGGTGGAAACTCTTTTGGTCTAGTTATAGTTGATGACTTTTCAAGATTTACGTGGGTGTTATTTCTCGATGATAAATCGCAGGTCCAAAAGATCTTCAAAAACTTTGCTAGGAAGGCCCAAAATCAATTAGAAGTGAAGATCAAGAAGGTTCGCAGAGGCAACGGAACGGAGTTCAAGAATGCAAATGTGGACACCTTTGTTGATGAAGAAGTGATTTCATATGAGTTCTCGGCTACGTACACACCTCAACAAAATGGAGTTGTTGAGAGGAAGAACCGGACGCTCATTGAAATGGCGAGAACGATGCTCGATGAGTACAAGACGCCTAAACACTTTTGGGCGGAAGCGGTTGAGATAGCTCGTCACGCAACAAATCGCTTGTATCTTCACAAGCTACTTGGCAAGACGGCATACGAGCTCCTCACCGGTAACAAACCCCAAGTTGGATACTTTCGAGTATTCGTCTCAAAGTGCTACATTCTTGATAAGCATCATCGTTCTAAATTTGCTCCTAAGTCTCATGAAGGTTTCCTACTTCGTTATGGCTCAAACTCTCACACTTACCACGTCTACAACAATTTCACCCGAAAGGTTGAAGAGACGGTAGATGTGAAGTTTGATGAATCTAACGGCTCGCAAGTAGAGCAATTGACAATTGATGTAGGAGACAAAGACCCTTCAGAAGCAATCCAAGACTTGTCTATTGGCAAGATTCGTCCAACGGAGATGAAGGAGAGTACCTCGTCCGTCCAAGTGGAAGCTTCCACCTCACGACAAGGTGAACCAAGAGTTGATACGGAAGCATCCACAAGTGGGACACACCAAGATGAAGAAAACGAGAAAGTACACCAAGATGAACGTCAACAACCTCCTTCTCCACGACGACAAGAGAACGACAATGTCAATAATGAAGAAGGCCAAGAAGAAGAACAAGATGAATAAGATGTTCCACCTAGATCCAAGCAAAAGCTTTCACGAGTTCGAGCAAGAGTTGCTAAAGACCATCCTGTCGAGTAAATCTACAAAGACATCCAAACCGGGAGAATCACTAGCTCTAAAACTCGTTTAGCTAACTTTTGTGAACACTATTCATTCATCTCTAGCATTGAACCTATGAAGGTTGAAGAAGCATTGGAAGATCCAGATTGGATAAACGCCATGCATGAAGAGCTACACAACTTTGAGAGAAATCAAGTTTGGACATTGCTTGAAAAGCCCGACAACAACCACAACATCATCGGTACCAAATGGGTGTTTTGCAACAAGCAAGATGAAGATGGACAAGTAGTTCGCAACAAAGTACGTCTCGTCACCCAAGGCTACACTCAAGTCGAAGGTATGGACTATGGTGAGATATATGCCCCCGTTGCTAGACTTGAGTCCATCCGCATCTTACTTGCCTATGCTAATCACCATGATATCACCTTGTACCAAATGGACATTAAAAGTGCTTTTCTAAATGGTGAAATAGAGGATGAAGTTTATGTTAAGCAACCTCCCGGCTTTTTCAATCCTAAGAAACCTAATCATGTTTACAAACTTCACAAAGCTCTTTACGGTCTTAAACAAGATCCTAGAGCGTGGTATAAATGCTTGACCAAGTTCCTTATTGAAAAAGGCTTTGAAATTGGAAAAATTGATTCTACTCTTTTTACTAAAAGGGTTAATGGAGAACTATTTGTGTGCCAAGTCTATGTTGACGATATTATATTTGGTTCAACTAACCCTCACTTTAGTGAGAAGTTTGGAAAGCTAATGTCAGAGAAGTTTGAGATGTCTATGATGAGTGAACTCAAGTTCTTTCTCGGTTTGCAAATCAAGCAAACTAAGGAAGGTACCTTTGTCTCTCAAACAAAGTACACCAAGGACTTATTCAAGAAGTTCAATATGCAAGAATGCAAAGGTATAACTACACCCATGCCTACTAGTGGACATCTTGATTTGACCAAAGATGGTGAACCGGTTGACCAAAAGGTTTATCGCTCTATGATTGGTTCATTGTTATATCTATGTGCTTCACATCCCGATATTATGCTAAGTGTGTGCATGTGTGCATGATATCAAGCTGCCCCTAAAGAATGTCATCTTAAGGTCGTGAAAAGGATAGTGAGATACTTAATTCACACACCAAATTTTGGCATTTGGTATCCAAAGAGGGCCTCTTTTAATCTTGTTGGCTACTCCGACTCGGACTATGCCGGTGACAAGGTTGATAGAAAGTCCACTTCGGGTACTTGTCAATTTCTTGGTAGATCTCTTGTGTCTTGGTCTTCCAAGAAACAAAACTCGGTATCCTTATCCACCGCCGAAGCGGAATACATTGCCGCTGGTTCATGTTGTGCTCAATTACTTTGGATGACCCAAACTCTTAAAGATTATGGGATATATGTGAAACATGTTCCATTGCTTTGTGACAATTAAAGTGCTATCAAGATTGCTCACAATCCCATCCAACACTCTCGAACTAAGCATATTGAAGTTCGTCATCATTTCATTCGAGATCATGTTGCCAAAGGGGACATTAATCTTAAACATGTTCGCACCGATAAGCAATTAGCGGATATTTTCACTAAACCACTTGATGAGAAAGTGTTTTGCAGGTTAAGAGGTGAATTGAACATCATTGATGCTTCAAACTTGGAGTAGGAACTCCATTTGATACATGCAAGACATGAGCCTATGACTAATCCTTGATATTTCTCTTATGATGATAATCTTATGTCTTGGATATATTTGCTCCTTGCATGTAATCTAACCCGTGTAGGTACTTGGATGAATCTAAATCTATGAGATTGCAACTCACTCACATCTTGAGCAATCTCTACATCACCAAGTCTCTACACAATGGTGGTTGAAGACAAGGAAGCACGAAACCATTCAAACATATCCTTTGACAAATTTTTTATTGAGATTCATGATTGTCATTTTGGATATACAAGTGCTCTTCCTTGCGAAAACTAACCCATGTAGGAAGATGAACTCAAATTCTGAAATGGTGCTCCCAACTCTTGATGAGCTACATCAACCTTGAGCAACCCACATAAGTTCAACTACATGATCACGATCATCACCACCACCCAAGGTATGTTATTCCATCTTAGAGAAGCTTTACTCCAAGTCATGAGTCAAAGCAACTCGACAAGATGTGAATACATCAAGATGCTTAAATGAAAAATGGTAACCCCATTTTGAGCTTAAACGATGAGTATGACCTATGATCAAGTGATCTCACTTGACTCCTGAGTCAATATACTCTAACATAGGTGACTTCATCACCGACCAACTCTAGATGAAGGTTTCTTGTGTTCTTCTCTGTGCTCTTGCATTTGTCTCATGCATATTTGTTTCCCCTTTCAAAAAAAAAACTTCATCTAGATTTCTTTTCTGTTTCTTTTTGTTCTGCATTCCCTGCATCCAATTCATTGCAAATCTTTCAGTTAATTCCTTGCAAATCCTTGTGAGATCTTACTCGTCTAGTGAGCTGAGGTGACAAGTGTTTTCTCTGTGATGAACTCTGTCACTCCGGTCTATTTCCTTCGGTCCTACCAAAACCTTTCGGTGCAACCGAAGCATATAATTCGGTACCACCGATTTCACTACAGGAAAGATAGCTTGCCACTTGTTCCTGCATTCTTTTTGATCCAGCTCCACTCAATGAATCTTGTCCTCTACCAGCATCACATTCAACTTGCTGCTTTGTTCTGTGACTCAAGGACCAAACCCATTTGTGACAAAAATCCAGAAGAACCCTTCTTGGAAATTGATGTCAAAGGGGGAGAGAGAGATCACATCAAAGCTTAATCATATTTATAGGGGGAGAGAATACTCAAGGGGAGAGAGGACCCCAGATGCTTGGTGTTCAAGAGGAGAGAAGTCACATGCATGTCTTCAAGAGGGCAAAGACATGTTTGTTTGCATTAGCTCTATCTCTTTTTGTTGAGCTCTGATTTTCTGTTCCCTATCTTCTCCCAGTATCCCATGCTAGATTCAGGGGGAGCAAGACATCTAAGGGAAGGAAATCCTTGAATTCATTGCACATCTTTACCTTCGGGGACATGTCTATGTTCATTGTGGTACTTAGTACTCACTCTACATGTCATCCCAGTCTTGGTTCTCTTGTGGTTTCTTTTGTTTGCTCTGGCTAGTAGGTGCATCTGTGTTATCTAACCTTGTTTACGCAGGTTCATTCCATCCTAAGCCAACTCAAGACCACAAGGTAAGTATATGCATCACAGTCATGTGTATGAGGTTTTCTTGCTGATGTACATACTGTTTGCAAGAAGGGCTCATGAGCATGAAGGCACATTTCCCAATTCACATCTTTTGCTCTGACGAATATAGCCAAGATACATGTAACACATTGCTTACTCTGTCATGCTTATGCACTCACATGCTCCTATATTCCATATTTACATGATTGCATACATGTAGGGGTAGCCTATGCATGTTACATGTCTTTCCAAAGCATTGATTGTTATTCTCTATATCTTTGTCTAAAGCTTTGATGTATGTTGTCATCAATTACCAAAAAGGGGGAGATTGAAAGCACAAGTGCTCCCTGGGTGATTTTGGTAATTTATGTCAACATATGTCTTGTTGGACTAATACTTTTACCTAGTATGTTTCAGATAAGTTCAACAATGGAGTGGCATGGACTAGAGGATGTGGAACCCCTTCAAGATGCTAAGGACAAAGGATTGGCTCAAGCTCCAAGCACAAGACTCTACTCTTTCTATTTTAGTGATCCAAGATCACATTGAGTGTATAGGAAAAGCCAATAATATCAAGAGGGGATGAGGTGTTGTTTAATGGCTTGCTTGCTCAAAGTGCTTAGTGATATGCTCCAAAGCCCTCAACTACTTTCTCACATCCACATATGACCCAAACCAAAAGTCCAACTCGGCCCTACCGATTCTTTCTATCCGGCGCCACCGAGTTCAGATGTCATAGCCACTGCCACAAACCCTAATCAAGTCAGTCTCACCGATAGGGATCTCGGTCTCACCGAGATGGGATTGTAATCTTTGTGTATGTATCCATTACCAAAATCGGTTACACCGAGTTTGCATAATCGGTCCTACCGAGATTACAATGCAAACTCTCTGTTCCTCTTCGTAACATTTCGGTCCAACCGAGATGAGCGAATCGGTCCCACCGAGTTTGCCTGACCAACTCTCTGGTTAGCTTATTACCAAAATCGGTCCCACCGAGTTTGTGTAATCGGTCTCACCGAGATTACGTTATGCCCTAACCCTAACCATATCAGTCCCACATAGTTGCATGTCGGTCCCACCGAAAATCCTAACGGTCACATTATTTGCTAAATCGGTCCAACCGAGTTTGACGATTCGGTCCCACCGAGATTGGTAAGTTGTGTGTAACGGTTAGATTTTGTGTGGAGGCTATATATACCCCTCCACCCACTCTTCATTCGTGGAGAGAGCCATCAGAACGTGCCTACACTTCCAGCATTCATTTTCTGAGAGAGAACCACCTACTCATGTGTTGAGACCAAGATATTCCATTCCTACCATATGAATCTTGATCTCTAGCCTTCCCCAAGTTGCTTTCCACTCAAATCTTCTTTCCACCAAATCCAAATCCTGTGAGAGAGAGTTGAGTGTTGGGGAGACTATCATTTGAAGCACAAGAGCAAGGAGTTCATCATCAACACACCATTTGTTACTTCTTGGAGAGTGGTGTCTCCTAGATTGGCTAGGTGTCACTTGGGAGCCTCCGACAAGATTGTGGAGTTGAACCAAGGAGTTTGTAAGGGCAAGGAGATCGCCTACTTCGTGAAGATCTACCCTAGTGAGGCAAGTCCTTCGTGGGCGACGGCCATGGTGGGATAGACAAGGTTGCTTCTTCGTGGACCCTTCGTGGGTGGAGCCCTCCGTGGACTCGCGCAGCCGTTACCCTTCGTGGGTTGAAGTCTCCATCAACGTGGATGTACGATAGCACCACCTATCGAAACCACAGCTCAAAAATCTCCGTGTCTCCAAATTGCGTTTGCACACTCCAATCCCATCCCTTTACATTCTTGCAAGTTGCATGCTTTACTTTCCGCTGCTCATATACTCTTTGCATGCTTGCTTGTTATGTATTGTGAATGTTAAACTTGTGCCAAAACTCCACTTAAACTTAAAGAGATTAAAAACTGCAACTTTTTCACTTAGTGTCTAATCACGCCCCCTCTAGACACCTCTTCTCGATCCTTTCACTTGTACTCATACGCATCGACGTACTAGTCAAATACAACATGTGGATTTATATGACGCTTATCTTTTGTTATCTCTTATTGAAATTCTTTTGTCAAATGGCGTCTGTACACCGCGATATGCCTTAATATGCCACGGGTTTCATTGTACCCGTAATACGGCAATAAAGTCCAAACACCTTCACGGTAGTTTGGCACCCCGAACTTATAGCATTATATGCATCAGCTCCGAATCATGTCTGGTGTCAATAGTTGGGTTTGCCCGGCTCCCATGTTTTGGTACCTTACGTTCTGCTATATCAGCTAAGGTAGCACAGGGAGAACTACTGCGATTGTGTCCCAATTATTCCGGACAAGCACCTCAGTAGAGAAAGCCAAAAACTGACTGTCATGATAGAGAGTTGGTCAGCTGTTCGAGAGGTTGTAAAATCTTTAAGGATTTCTTCCGCATAATGCCATAACTAATGCAGCGTACGATGGACCGGCCTTTCTCCCGATCAGGTGCTTATAGAGCCCCTCGTGCGGTCTTCCGAACACCAGGGGCTGCGCCTACCTTCCTTTTGTCAAACTCCTATGGCTAAGTGAGAGTGATAAAGCCCTATAGTCCGATTGCCTGGTTCGTTGTGCTGAACACCTCCTTCAAGGACCTAAAACTGTGATAAAGAGTGCTCAGGTTTATCCCGAACACCCCTGTACTTCCTACGTGGGGGCATAAGCCGACGACTAGCCAACTCTCAGGATTAATATATATATAATGGATGCGCGGGAAGAAATACTTTCAAATAACAGGCAATAAATAATAAAAATGACCTTGTTGAACATTACAAAGGACAACATGACTGTATTCATGGAAATATAATGTCCTTGATGCATTGCTCTGCCTCAAGGCGGGCCCCTTTCAGGACACTATCATAATATAATTCGGGCTTGGGGTGCTCCTTCCCCTCCGGCGGTCCCTCGGTCATCAGCTTTTTCGCATCCATCTTTCCCCAGTGCACCTTTGCGCGGGTGAAGGCCATTCATGCACCCTCCATACAGACCGACCGCTTGATGACTTCGAGTCGACGACAGGCACTTACAAGCCGCTTCACGAGCCCGAAGTAACTGCTTGGAATCGGCTCGGCAGGCCATAGCCGGATAATTAAATCCTTCATGGCCAGTTTGGCTGCCTTATGCAGTTCGATCAGCTGCTTCAACTGATCGACAAATGGCACCGGATAATTCAGCGCCAAATATTGCAACCAGAAGAGCTTCTCCACAGTACTCTTTCCCCCCCGGGCATCAGATATGCTGCGTGGCAGCTTCGCAAACACCCCTGGAGAAATTAGAATTCAAATTTTCAACTTGATTTTCTCCTTTCAAATACCTTCTTTGTATAGAAAAAGCCTTACCAGCCGCAATCTTCCTCGCCTCCTAGATTTCCTTCAGGGCACCTTGGGCTTCCCCCCGGGCATCACTTGCGGCTTGGCGAGCTTGGGAGAGTTCGGATTCTTTCCCTGATAAACTCTGCTCCAAGGTCTCGCATTTCTTCACGGCCTCATAATGCTCTCGCTCAGCTTCAATAACTCTGGCCTCGTGCTTTTCATGGAGAGCCTACTCTGCGGCTGCCTTCTTCTCGGCTTCGGCCATAGCCTTCTTAAGAGCCTTAATTTCGGTCGTCGCCCCTAGAGCACATCATAAAAATATTTTCATCATGCACACTTGTTCATTTGTGCTAAATGAACAAGGTTTCCGCATACCTTGGTTATTGATACGTCTCCAACGTATCTACAGTTTTTGATTGCTCCATGCTACTTTATCTATTGTTTTGGACTATATTGGGCTTTATTTTCCACTTTTATATTATTTTTGGGACTAACCTATTAACCGGAGGCCCAGCCCAGAATTGTTGTTTTTTGCCTATTTCAGTGTTTCAAAGAAACGGAATATCAAACAGAGTCCAAACGGAATGAAACCTTCGGGAACGTGATTTTCTCACCGAACGTGATCCAGGAGACTTGGACCCTGCTCCAAAGAACAACAGAGGCGGTCACGAGGGTGGGGGCGCCCCCCTAGGGCGCGCCCCCTGCCTCGTGGGCCCCCTGTTGCTCCACCGATGTACTCCTTCCTCCTATATATACCTACGTACCTCCAAACGATCAGAACAGGAGCCAAAAACCTAATTCCACTGCTAAAACCTTCTGTATCCACGAGATCCCATCTTGGGGCCTGTTCCGGAGCTCCGCCGGAGGGAGCATCCATCACGGAGGGCTTCTACATCAACACCATAGCCCCTCCGATGAAGTGTGAGTAGTTTACTTCAGACCTTCGGGTCCATAGCTAGTAGCTAGATGGCTTCTTCTCTCTTTTTGGATCTCAATACAATGTTCTCCCCCTCTCTCGTGGAGATCTATTCGATGTGATCTTATTTTTGTGGTGTGTTTGTTGAGACCGATGAATTGTGGGTTTATGATCCAGCTTATCTATGAATAATATTTGAATCTTCTCTGAATTCTTTTATGTGTGATTGAGTTATCTTTGCAAGTCTCTTCGAATTATCCTTTTGGTTTGGCCAACTAGATTGGTAGTTCTTGCAATGGGAGAAGTGCTTAGCTTTGGGTTCAATCTTGCGGTTTCCTTTCCCAATGACAGAAGGGGCAGCAAGGCACATATTGTATTGTTGCCATCGAGGATAACAAGATGTTTTTTTATCATATTGCATGAATTTATCCCTCTACATCATGTCATCTTGCTTAAGGCGTTACTCTATTTTTAACTTAATACTCTAGATGCATGCTGGATTGCGGTCGATGAGTGGAGTAATAGTAGTAGATGCAGAATCGTTTCGATCTACTTGTCTCGGACGTGATGCCTATATACATGATCATACCTAGATATACTCATAATTATGCTCAATTCTATCAATTTCTGAACAGTAATTTGTTCACCCACCGTAGAATATCTATGCTCTTGAGAGAAGCCACTAGTTAAACCTGTGGACCCCTAGTCTATTCTCATCATATC
Source organism: Triticum aestivum (assembly GCF_018294505.1). NCBI lineage: Eukaryota > Viridiplantae > Streptophyta > Magnoliopsida > Poales > Poaceae > Triticum > Triticum aestivum. The sequence goes on along the minus strand of NC_057804.1, from coordinate 366,007,472 downwards.
AATCTCCATTACATTATTACTTGCTTTGTTTTTACTTTGCCTTTTACTTTTCACTTTGCATCTATATATCAAAAATACCAAAAATATTATTTATCATCTCTATCAGATCTCACTCTTGTAAGTGACCCTGAAGGGATTGACAACCCCTAATCGTGTTGGTTGTGAGGAGCTATCGTATGGTGTAGGTACGAGGGACTTGTGCGTGGTCTCCTACTGGATTGATACCTTGGTTCTCAAAAACTGAGGGAAATACTTACGCTACTTTGCTGCATCATCCTCTCCTCTTCAGGGAAATCCAACGTAGTGCTCAAGAGGTAGCAAGAAGAATTTCTGGTGTCGTTGCCGAGGAGGCTCACGCAAGAGCAAGTCAACCATACCAAGTACCCATCACAATCCCTATCTCTCGTATTACATTATTTGCCATTTGCCTCTCGTTTTCCTCTCCCCCACTTCACCCTTGCCACTTTATTCGCCCTCTCTTTCCCAATCTCCTCCTCTCTTTTTCGCTTGCCTTTTTCTGTTTGCTTGTGTTGCCATGTACCTTCTATGTGCTTGCATCTTTGCTTGCTAAAAATCTATTGTTATGGATCTACTTAAAGTGTTCTATTTGGATCATCTTCGATCCTTATGCGCTCGTGCTGAAACCCCAACTAGCCTAGTTGATGGGAAATCTTTAGATGAGCATGCTCATTTTGTGCGTCATCGTTTGTCTGAAAAGGGGAGGCTCTTATGGTATCATATAAATAGTTTGCTATGCTATGCTTGGAATCTTTGTGAAATTTGTGATTTTACTTGTTGCTCTAAGAACCCTAAAAAACACATTACCTACCTATGTGAGTTCAATGATAATGAAATCTTATCTTCTTATGCAAAGTGTTTTTATAGTTACCATGATATCGAACAAATTGAAGAATTTGCCATTTTTAAGGGTGCTCATGAAGTTGCTTCTTTGATTTAAAAGTATGATTTTACTCTCAACGAATCTGAAAATTCCGTCATACTTAAATACTGCAATGAAAACTTTGCTCATAATGTCTATGTCCAAGAATTTATAGAAAGAATGACCGTTGCTTTGGAAGAAAATAATGAGATTCTGATGATTTGGTTGAAATATCCCTTGATAAACATGATGCTTGCTATTCTTGTGGCCATGATGCCAATATTTATGAAGACGAATTTGCTATAGTTCCGTATGTTAAACATGAGATCGTTGCTATTGCACCCATACTTGCTAGTTCCTTCGATAAAAAGCATGATTGCAATGATTTCACTATAAATTTTCTTGAGGTCAATTATGCTAATAATATGCAAGATCCTAAGCTTGGGGATGATAGTTTTTCTATGTCTACTACTTGTTGCAACGATCATGATTGGGGTGATTCTTCTTTTGATCTTGAAAATCTACTTAAGTCCCATGATGAATATGAGATTGATAATAGTGTTTGCAATAATATTGAAAGTGGGTTTGGAAGAGTGTCAATTTTAGACCCCACATATTTGGAGTATGTTCAATCTTATGATATTTCTGATAAAAGTGTGTTTGAAGAGGTCAGGACTTTAGTTAATGTTAATCCCACTATCTTGGAAGAGCGTCAACTTTGCATGCATGTGGATCACGTTGAGAATATATTTTGTGATAGCTATATTGTTGAATTTTCTTATGATTCCACATGTAATTATTATGAGAGAGGTAAATATGGTGGTAGAAATTTTCATGTTGCTAATTTACCTCTCATTATGTTGAGATTGCTATTGTTTCTTTCCGCTTCCTTGCATATGCTAGTTTTTGCTTGCCTTGATAATTTGTTTGCCTATAATATGCCTATGCATAGGAAGTATGTTAGACTTAGATGTGTTTGTCACGTGTTTCATGATGCTCTCTTTGTGCTTCAATTCTTGTCTTTCATGTGAGCACCATTGAAATCTCAATGCCTAGCTAGAGGCGTTAAACGATAGCGCTTGTTGGGAGGCAACCCAATTTTATTTTTTTGTTTTTTGTTTTTGCTTCTGTTTAGGAATAAATAATCCATCTAGCCTCTGTTTAGATGTGGTTTTATGTTTTAATTAGTGTTTGTGCCAAGTAGAACCTATAGGATAACCTACAATGATAGTTGATTTGATTCTGCTGAAAAACAGAAACTTTCCGCGCACGAATATAATTTTATTAAATAACAGAAACGAGATTTTTCGTTGATTCTTTGTTCCACTGTTCAATAAATAAATTGTACAGGACTTCCTATTTTGGTAGGATTTTTAGAGTTCCAGAAGTTTGCGTTAGTTACAGATTGCTACAGACTGTTCTGTTTTTGACAGATTCTGTTTTGCGTGTGTTGTTTGCTTATTTTGATGAATCTATGGCTAGTAAAATAGTATATAATCCATAGAGAAGTTGGAATACAGTAGGTTTAACACCAATATAAATAAAGAATGAGTTCATTACAGTACCTTGAAGTATTCTTTTGTTTTCTTTCTCTAACGGAGCTCACGAGATTTCTGTTGAGTTTTGTGTTGTGAAGTTTTTAAGTTTTGGGTGAATTCTTTTGATGGATTATGGAACAAGGAGTGGCAAGAGCCTAAGCTTGGGGATGCCCATGGCACCCCCAAGATAATCCAAGGACACCAAAAAGTCAAAGCTTGGGGATGCCCCGGAAGGCATCCCCTCTTTCGTCTACTTCCATCGGTAATTTACTTGGAGCTATATTTTTATTCACCACATGATATGTGTTTTTCTTGGAGCATCTTGTATTATTTGTGTCTTTGCTTGTTAGTTTACCACAATCATCCTTGCTGTACACACCTTTTGAGAGAGCCATACATGAATTGGAATTTTCTAGAATACTCTATGTGGCTCACTTATATCTTTTGAGCTTGATAGTTTTGCTCATAGTGCTTCACTTATATCTTTTGAGCGTGATAATTTTTGCTCTAAGGCTTCACTTAAATATTTTAGAGCACGGTTGTGGATTTTTTTAAAGAAACTATTGATCTCTCATGCTTCACTTAGATTATTTTGAGAGTCGTTAATGGCATGGTAATTTGCTTAATATTAATATACTTGGTATTCAAGATATGTGAAACTTTCTTTTGAGTGCTTTGAATACTAAGATAAGTTTGATGCTTGATAATTGTTTTGAGATATGGAGGTGATAATATCAAAGTCGTGCTAGTTGGGTAATTGTGAATTTGAGAAATGCTTGTGTTGATGTTTGCAAGTCCCGTAGCAGGCATGTATGGTTAAAGTTGTGTAACAAATTTGAAACACGAAGTGTACCTGGCTTGTGCATCCTTATGAGTGGCGGTCGGGGACGAGCGATGGTATTTTCTTACCAATCTATCCCCCTAGGAGCATGCGCGTAGTACTTGATTTTTGATGACTTCTAAATTTTTGCAATAAGTATATGAGTTCTTTTGACTAATGTTGAGTCCATGGATTATACACACTTTTACCTTTCCGCCATTGCTAGCCTCTTCGGTACCGTGCATTGCCCTTTCTCACCTTGAGAGTTGGTGCAAACTTCGCCGGTGCATCCAAACCCCGTGATACGATACTCTCTATCACACATAAACCTCCTTATATCTTCCTCAAAGCAGCCACCATACCTACCTATCATGGCATTTCCATAGCCATTCCGAGATATATTGCCATGCAACTTTCCACCATGCTGTTGATATTCATGACATACATTACTTTTGTCATATTGCCATTGCATGATCATGTAGTTGACATCGTATTTGCCGCAACGCCACCATGCATTATTTTTCATACATGTCACTCTTGATTCATTGCACCATCCCGGTACACCGCCGGAGGCATTCATATAGAGTCATATCTTGTTCTAAGTCTCGAGTTGTAATCCTTATGTTGTAATCAATAGAAGTGTGATGATCATCAATGTTAGAGCATTGCCCAAAAAGAAAAAAAAGAAAAGAAAGGCCAAAAAAAAGAAAGGCCCAAAAAAAGAGAAAAAGAAAAAAAAGAAAAAAGGGCAATGCTACTATCTCTTTTTCCACACTTGTGCTTCAAAGTAGCACCTTGTTCTTCATGTAGTGAGTCTCATATATTGTGCTTCAAAGTAGCAGCTTGTTCTTCATGTAGTGAGTCTCATAAGTTGTCTTTTTATACTAGTGGGAATTTTTCATTATAGAACTTGGCTTGTATATTCCTACGATGGGCTTCCTCAAATGCCCTAGGTCTTCATGAGCAAGCGAGTTGGATGCACACCCACTAGTTTTCTTTTGTTGAGCATTCATAGCTCTATTGAATCCTTTGCATGGCAATCCCTACTCCTCATGTTGACATCAATTGATGGGCATCTTCATAACCCGTTGATTATCCTCGTCAATGTGAGACTTTCTCCTTTTTTGTCTTCTCCACACAATCCCCATCATCATATTGTATTCCAACCATAGTGCTATATCCATGGCTCACGCTCATGTATTGCGTGAAGGTTGAAAAAGTTTGAGATTATTTAAGTATGAAACAATTGCTTGGCTTGTCATCGGGGGTATAGAAGTTGGGAACATCTTTGTGTGAAGAAAATGAAGCATAGCCTAACTATATGATTTTGTAGGGATAAAGTTTCTTTGCCATGCTATTTTGAAAAGACATGATTGCTTTGATTAGTATGCTTGAAGTATTATTATTTTTGTGTCAATATGAACTTTTGTCTTAAATCTTCCGGATCTGAATATTCATGCCACAATTAAAAAGATTTACATTGAAATTATGCCAAAGTATCACTCCGCATCAAAAATTCTTTTTTATCATTTACCTACTCGAGGACGAGCAGGAATTAAGCTTGGGGATGCCTGATACGTCTCCAACCTATCTATAATTTTTGATTGCTCCATGCTACTTTATCTACTGTTTTGGACTATATTGGGCTTTATTTTCCACTTTTATATTATTTTTGGGACTAACCTATTAACCAGAGGCCCAGCCCAGAATTGCTGTTTTTTTGCCTATTTCAGTGTTTTGAAGAAACGGAATATTAAACGGAGTCCAAATGGAATGAAACCTTCGGGAACGTGATTTTTCTCACCGAACGTGATCCAGGAGACTTGGACCCTGCTCCAAGGAACAACAGAGGCGGTCACAATGGTGGGGGGCGCCCCCCTAGGGCGCGCCCCCTGCCTCATGGGCCCCCTGTTGCTCCACCGATGTACTCCTTCCTCCTATATATACCTAAATACCCCCAAACGATCAGAACAGGAGCCAAAAACCTAATTCCACCGCCGCAACCTTCTGTATCCACGAGATCCCATCTTGGGGCCTGTTCCGGAGGTCCGCCGGAGGGGGCATCCATCACGGATGGCTTCTACATCAACACCATAGCCCCTCCGATGAAGTGTGAGTAGTTTACTTCAGACCTTCGGGTCCATAGCTAGTAGCTAGATGGCTTATTCTCTCTTTTTGGATCTCAATACAATGTTCTCCCCCTCTCTCGTGGAGATCTATTCGATGTAATATTCTTTTTGCGGTGTGTTTGTTGACAATGATGAATTGTCGGTTTATGATCCAGCTTATCTATGAATAATATTTGAATCTTCTCTGAATTCTTTTATGTGTGATTGAGTTATCTTTGCAAGTCTCTTTGAATTATCCTTTTGGTTTGGCCAACTACATTTGTAGTTCTTGCAATGGGAGAAGTGCTTAGCTTTGGGTTCAATCTTGCGGTGTCCTTTCCCAGTGACAGAAGGGGCAGCAGGGCACGTATTGTATTGTTGCCATCAAGGATAACAAGATGTTTTTTTATCATATTGCATGAATTTATCCCTCTACATCATGTCATCTTGCTTAAGGCGTTACTCTGTTTTTAACTTAATACTCTAGATGCATGCTGGATAGTGGTCGATGAGTGGAGTAATAGTAGTAGATGCAGAATCGTTTCGATCTACTTGTCTCGGACGTGATGCCTATATACATGATCATACCTAGATATACTCATAATTATGCTCAATTCTATCAATTGCTCAACAGTAATTTGTTCACCCACCATAGAATATCTATGCTCTTGAGAGAAGCCACTAGTGAAACCTATGGCCCCCGGGTCTATTCTCATCATATCAATCTCCATTACTTTATTACTTGCTTTGTTTTTACTTTGCCTTTTACTTTTCACTTTGCATCTATATATCAAAAATACCAAAAATATTATTTATCATCTCTATCAGATCTCACTCTCGTAAATGACCGTGAAGGGATTGACAACCCCTAATCGCGTTGGTCGCGAGGAGCTATCGTTTTGTGTAGGTACGAGGGACTTGTGCGTGGTCTCCTACTGGATTGATACCTTGGTTCTCAAAAACTGAGGGAAATACTTACGCTACTTTGCTGCATCATCCTCTCATCTTCGGGGAAATCCAACGCAGTGCTCAAGAGGTATGTCACGCCAAATATTCGATACTATCCTAAAGAGACTCAAAGGTCCCACCAAGGATAGAACCCCATATTGAAACGCTTTTGAAAGGTGCATATCATAACATCAACATTACATAATAGATGAGGATACATACAAGAGGCATACAATTCTGCAAGAATACATCAATACAACCATACATAAGTCAACATCTGACTACGGATGAAACACAAACAGAAACTCAAACGACATCCACCCTGCTAGCCCAGGCTGCCGACCTAGAACCTATCCCCTGATCGAAGAAGAAGCAGAAGAAGAACTCCAAAACAAGTAACATCGCTCTTGCATCATGATCATCGCAAAACCTATACCTGCAAGTGTTGTAGTAATCTGTGAGCCACGAGCACTCAGCAATCCCATTACCATGGGTATCAAGACTAGCAAAACTTAAAGGGTAAGGAAGGGGTAAAGTGGTGAGGTTGCAGCAGCGACTAAGGATGATATGGTGGCTAACATACGCAAATAAGAGCGAGAAGAGAAGCAACGGAACGGTCGTGAAGCTAGCAATGATCCTGAAACTACTTACGTCAAACATAACCCGAAAACCATGTTCACTTCCCGGACTCCGCCGAAAAGAGACCATCATGGCTACACACGTGGTTGATGCATTTTAATTAAGTCAAGTGTCAAGTTCTCTACAACCAGACATTAACAAATTCCTATCTACCACATAACCGCGGGCACGGCTCTCGAAAGTTTATACCCTGCAGGGGTGTCCCAACTTAGCCCATCACAAGCTCTCGCGGTCAACAAAGGATATTCCTTCTCCCAGGAAGACCCGATCAGTATCAGAATCGCAGTTTACAAGACATTTTGACAATGGTAAAACAAAACCAGCAAAGCCGCCCGATGTGCTGACAAATCCCGATAGGAGCTGCACATATCTCGTTCTTAGGGAAACACCAGATGAGACTAGCTACGAGTAAAACCAGACTTCGAGTTTCCCCGAGGTGGCCCCGCAGGCAGCTCAGTTCGGACCAACACTCGAAGAGCACTGGCCCGGGGGGGGGGCTAAAATAAAGATGATCCTCGGGCTCCGGAAACCCAAGGGAAAAAGGGCTAGGTGAGGAAGATGGTAAAACCAAGGTTGGGCCATGCTGGAGGAGTTTTATTCAAAGCGATTTGTCAAGGGGGTCCCATAAATCACCCAACCGCGTAAGGAACGCAAAATCAAGGAACATAACACCGGTATGACGGAAACTAGGGCGGCAAGAGTGGAACAAAACACTAGGCATAAGGCCGAGTCTTCCACCCTTTACCAAGTATATAGATGCATTAATTAAATAAGAGATATTGTGATATCCCAACATAATCCTGTCCACCATGGAGCAATCTTCAACTTCACCTGCAACTAACAATGCTATAAAAGGGGCTGAGCAAAGCGGTAACATAGCCAAGCAATGGTTTGCTAGGAAGGATGAAAAAGGTTAGAGGCTAACATGGCAAATTGGGAGGCTCGAAGAACAATTTATAGGTAGCGCAGCAAAGCGATAGAATGAAGCAACAAGCATAGCAATGATAGTAATGAGATCCAGGGTGATGGTCATCTTGCCTGAAATCCCGCTAGGAAGAAGAACGAGTCCATGAAGAAGATGAACGAACGTAGTCGAACGAACCCTCACAACTCCGAAACGAAACCGAAGCTAACGAGAGAAGCAAACCGGAAAGAAGCAAACAACATGGTAAACACACAAGCATAATCATGGCATGATGCACAATCAAGTATGATGCATGTCCGGTTTAATGAGGCATGGCATGGCAAAGTGCATCAAACAATACTACAAGTTAAGTGGAGCTCAATATGCAACGAGTTGCATATTAACAAAACAACACATTGACATATTTAGTTTAATCTCGTTTAAGCTACCAAACAATATTAAATGTTGTTAAGCATGGAAAGAGGTGAAGCATAAGTGAACTAACTATTTAGGAAAGTTTAAATGAGGTCGGAACAACAAACAACAATTCCGAAAAATCCTCATATGCATATTTCGAATTTGCTACTGTTCTGTCCTAAACACAATTTTAATGTTGTTAAACAGCAAAATAATATGCACCATGTTAAACTAGGCATTTTTCCACCCCATTTACGTATAAAGTTTATTAAAATTGGAGCTACGGTTGTTTAGTTATGAAATAAATCATTTTAACATGGCATTTGAGCAAATTTAAACAAACAACATTTTAAACACTTTAAACATGGATGAAAGTTGCATATTATGAAACTAGATGAAATTCTAAGCATTTTGCATATATAAATTATTTACATATGATGCATGGTTCATGAGTTATTATATGCATGAACTCTAGGGCTTTTTCTGTAAAACTGGCAGTTCTGGATAATTAGCATATTCGCAGCAGCGGGAAAAAACACTATGGGCCGAAACTAGCTGGCCCAACAGTGCATAGGGCGAGGGTGCTGGATCTGAAGCTCACCAGGCCTCATGGGCCGGCTCAGTGGTGAGGCGCTGGGCCTTGCGCCATGCAGGGGAGCGGCTGGGTCGAAGCAGAGGAGGCCCAGGCACGTGGACAAAGCAGGGGCACGGTCAACGCTCGATAACGAGCGCTCGCTCGATGCAGGACGCTGCTCGAAGCAGAGGAGGACGCAGGTGGGCGACGCAGTGGAGGGACTTGCAGCGGCAGCGGCGGGACATGGCAGCAGGGCGACGGCGCTCCTCGAGGTAGCCGGTGGGGTGGGCGCATGGATCCAGGCAGCAGGAACGAGATTCGGCGATGCGGTGATGGCTCCCAGGGCATTAGAGAAATTAGATGAAAGAAACTGACGGGAAGGAACGAGAGGAGGAGGACGGGCGGAGGCACGGCGACCTGCGGTGCTCTGGCGTCGCGCTCGCCGGCGCGGCGGACGAGGCAAGGACGACGAGGTCGACAGGACCCTAGGCTTGGACGACGGGATAGTGATGGAGCACGGGGAAGCAGGGAGAAGCAGAGAAGCGATGCTAGGTGGAGAAGACGCGAGCAGGGGCGGTCTCCTGTCGGTTCCCGGCGATGACGGGCGTGGAGAAGGGCGGGTCTGGGCAAGGTTGGGTGGAGAAGGGAGATTCTGGCGACGAGGTGCTACAGAAGGGCGGCAGCCATGGCTCCTGTGCGAAGGACACGCAGTTGAGAGAGAGGTCAGAGAGAGATAGAGAGAAGAATGGAGGGAGGGAGAAGAGAAAAAGATGGGCGCGAGGCTCATCTGGTGGTGATGCTCGCCGGCGGAGGGATTTTCGGTGGTGCTGCGGGCGGTCGGACTTGTCCAAGAGGCAGGGGAGGCAGGGAGGCCCCCATGGCGCTGGTGGTCGGAGGGGAACAGGGGTCAGGGAGGCACGGGAGGTGGTGGATGGGTTGGATCGGTGGATTTTTGGATCGGGACGGATCCCGAGGAAGATGGAGGCTGGTCGGGGAAGGATCCTGAGGGAGTGGGTGGCGGTACAAGGAGGGGAATGGGATGGAACAAGCCCCTAGGATCTAGGGTTAGGCGTCTATTTATATAGCATGTAGTAAAAGGAGGGATGATTTGGATCATCGGATCGGGATCGGGCGGACGGAAAATATGGCTAGGGAAGTCCAACTAAGAAAACGGAGATATTTTATAGACGTTTGGGGATGATCCAGACCCAACGGTGATGACTGAGCGGGTCGGATTCGGAAGAGGTTTCGGACGCGTGCGAGGGGTCTGTGCGTTGTGCAGAGGAACAAGGCGATTGCGTGCAAGGGGGTGGTTGGTCTTAGAACGGTCAAAGGAGGCAAGGGGAACGCGACAACTACGAACGAGTGCGAGTTTTATGAAAACATGCGGATGCAATGTGCATGATGACATGAGATGAAATGCATGACATGAACAAAAACCCAACCACGGAGAAAATAACATATCACATAGCCGGAAAAGGCAAGAGTCGGAGTTACAAATATGGAAAGTTACATCCGGGGCATTACAACATTCCACCACTACAAGAGGATCTCGTCCCGAGATCTAGGATGGCACCGGAGGGAAAAGGAAGAGGAAGATAAGAGGTAAAACAAAGTTGCTTCTTTGACAAACGAGTGAAACCAATGAACCTCGAGAGGTTGAAAACTTGAAAGAATAACACAATAGAGTTGAACAAAATTGAGAGCATTCCAGTAGAAAAGAGAAACAAGGAACACCATGTTACCGTTGGAGCTTGCAAAGCTATGAATGACGAGCACAATAGACAAGAAGGAATTGAAACCACTCTGGTTGAAACGAGATAAACAAGGAGCAAGGACGAACAAATTCGGACAACACTCAGGTTGAAAAGAGATGCAAGACTAGATAAGATGAAAAGAACTTGAAGAGATGACATAACACTCCAGTTAAATGGATAAGCACGAAAAGAACATGATCCTCACAATTCGAGATGATGAGTGAAAAGAGCAACATCACAATGCCTCCGGAAGAAAGAATAGAAGATAGATAATTGGAATAACAGAATGGAGAAGAAAATGCCAACTTCTGCCACAACTGAGCTTGGAAAGCACCCTTTCAATAAGGTTACAACGGGGTTGTTGGCAAACCCACAACGAAATGAATAAGCTTGTAGTGGGCTTATGGAAAATATCTCGAGACTTGAGGTGAAATTCTGCCACTAACGAAAAACAATCGCTTGTTTGAGATCAACGAAGAGATGAAAACTTCTTTCGCCGAGAGGATAGGAGAAAACTCGGATCATTGATAAGCACCACAAATAGCAACATTCCTTAGGGAAGCTTTAGGTGAAATCTATACCAAGATAACTCCAAAGAAGAGATTGATGGATTTAAAATACCTCATTCTTGGCAACTTGTGATTCGCGAAACATGAATGGAAATTGCCAAGAATGATATAACACCATCTCAAAAGATAGGGTAGGAGCATTGCACTTAGGAATGCAAGATGAAGAATGCTTGAACCCCTCAAAACAACACATGTGTTGAGCACCATGTTTAATTTTGAGTATAGCTTGGCGGATCATCACCTCGAGAGAAGTCTTGAAGAACAAATGAAGAATGAAAGGAATGCTTGACGAACCACCATGTAGATCCTCCATGAAGAACTCCGGTAATAAAAGGATGATAAAAAGAAAGAGAATTTGAAAACACAAGGTGGAGCCTTGTGATGATTTAGAAGGAGCTTCGCGATGAGATAATGCGGAAAACATGGAACTCCAGAAAAAAAAGATGAAGCATCTCGAACCGAGAAATGTGACATGATGAACAACTCTAGAAAGAAGAAACTAGATCACTTGGATGAAACAATAATAAGAATTACGTTATGCGTATCCTTCACCAATTTAAATTGATGACAAGCAACTGATTTGGCATACTACTTATTCTTCTTGGGGGATTAAGGATAGAGATAGCGCAAACTTGAGAAGGTATTGATGGAACCACCAGTGGGATTTGGAAACAACGAATGAATTGATATGATAACAAAGGAAGTGAAATCTTGAACGAACCACTGTAAGAATTGAAAATGAGAGTAGCCAAGGCACAATTCACCGAGAAGAATTGGAAAATGAATGAAGATACTTGAGGGGATTTCGATACAAGAGAACAAAGAGATCACGAACTGATTAAAGAATACTTGAATGAAGCACCGGAAGAATATAGAGACGAACGAAGAGGCATCAATTCAGAATCGAGAGATCTTCTGAAATAATGGCCTTCGGATGATCAAGAAAATAAAGCAACCCTTGAAATGCGTCGGATGGGTGAAAAGAATTCTCACAATCGAAAACAATTATGAGAGGATGGCAATAAGCTTGAACTAAGCATCTTTGGAAGAACGGGTAATGATTTAAGAGGAACTCTTCTTCGGTCTTCGAATGACGATGAAAAACACCGCCAAAATTACTGAGATACTCCAGAAGAATGAAAAAAACAAAGAGGTTGAGCCAACAATGAAAAATAATTTGAAATCGATCTTGAAAAACATCTGACTGATGACATTCATTCTTACGTCAAACTTCGAAAAGAATTTGGGAATAGCTCTGGGAAAAATAAAAGAGTCAGGTAAGATCCTGGGAAAAGACCTGTGGGTTAGGGCCCACTTGAAAGAAACATCGTTGAAGGATTGCTTGAAATAGAGATTGCACTGGTAGAATTAAATGTCTCGAATGAGATAACAACCTCGAAAATCTTGAATGGATTGAGAATGGAAACACAAGTCTTGTGAGATATCTTCAGCACTCCAGAACAAATGAATAGGAAGAAGTGAATGATTAAGTGGTGCATCGGCATGAGAAAGCATTGGAAACGGGGAAAGGAATATGATGAATATTGAAAGCTTGAATTGGATCCACCGGAGAAGAAACAACAATGAAGGATGATGAACTTAAAACTATTGAGCATCTTCATGGGAAATCACCGGATAAGAACATTGAAAGAAAAGAATGAAGAGACTTCCCACAAATAAAAGGATACATGATTAAGAAATCTGAGTCCTTGAAGAAAAAGGGTGGGAGGGCGGGAAAACAAAGGCAACTTGGGGATGGATGAAACAAACACCGGTGAGAAAAACTTAGAGTTGATCTTGCGGATGTTGAAAATGATCGGATCCACTTGAAGAGAAGCACACCGGTTGGAAAAGAGTTGACATGACAACCTTAGTGATCCAGAAGGATTAGTACTCCCATAAAAATATGAGAAAACCATTTAGAAAAGGTATGGAATCAACACTTGACATTGAAGCAACTCGAATACCACAAATAAAACAAAACAAAGGATTTGGCTTGCAGAATAAGCCGAAACAAACATATGATAGAGATTTCGTCCGAAGTTTTCATGGTGGGGCCCACCGAGCTCGATTTTACAGCACCATCATGTACAAGGCAGTGCACATGACATACGAAGTGTCCCCGAACCAGCATAGCCAAGGGCTCTTTAAGACACAACGAGACCACTGTAAAAAGGACTGTGGATAGGCGGACCACTAGACGTCGAACCCAAATCTCATATCATGCATCTGTCGGAAAGATATTCTAGGAGCTACTTGAATTCCCACCTATAAACTCCTGAAACTTTTTGGTTATGCAATCTGGTGTTGGGGATACAGGGGAAGCAATATATCTCACCCAAACTAACAATCCCTACATCCAGCTGTATCCATCCGTCAACACATAACCAAGAAAACTCCGGAAATTGTGTACCTCAACCTTTGAAAAGCATCCATTATACGAGCTATGGCAATACTCCTGAACTCCCCAGTACTGGGTGGCGTCGAGGTTATCTCACCAACAACTGCATAAAAGAGATTTTCGATGTCGGCAAAACTCAGGTATTCCAGAACTGCAACGATAAAATTGTGACGACAACACCTCGGAGCTCAACTCCCCGGGACACTGCCACAACCCCTAAATGTCAGGTGGCACCAAGAAAAATGTTCTCGTCACAAGAATATCGGAATGATCCCAAGATACCCGCGTGATCCTAAAAAAATTCGTGAAATTTGAGGAGAGGAAAGATAAAACATCTACGTCAGGAGACCTCACCAGTGCGACGAAGGGGCCGAGGAGTAAAAAGAATCCTACTCTCCGATATATATAATCCTAAGACTCAAAATAGTTTTCTTCTAGACTCAACAACGGCCAACAAACAAGGGGGCTCCTATGGTCGGTCGAGGCTCTGATACCAACTTGCCATGCCCAATATGCGATACTATCCTATAAAGACTCGAAGGTCCCACTAGGGATAGAACCGCATATTTAAACGCTTTTGCAAGGTGGATATCATTACATCAACATTACATAATAGATGGGGATACATACAAGAGGCATACAATGCCGCAAGAATACACCAATACAACCATACATAAGTCAACATCCGACTACGGATGAAACACAAACAGAAACTCAAACGACATCCACCCTGCTAGCCCAGGCCGCCGACCTGGAACGTATCCCCTGATCAAAGAAGAAGCGGAAGAAGAACTCCAAAACAAGTAACACCGCTCTCACGTCATGATCATCGCAAAACCTGTACCTACAACTGTTGTTGTAGTAATCTATGAGCCACGAGGACTCAGCAATCCCATTACCATGGGTATCAAGACTAGCAAAGCTTAAAGGGTATGGAAGGGGTAAAGTGGTGAGGTTGCAGCAGCGACTAAGCATGATATGGTGGCTAACATACGCAAATAAGAGCGAGAAGAGAAGCAACGGAACCGTCGTGAAGCTAGCAATGATCAAGAAGTGATCCTGAAACTACTTACGTCAAACATAACCCAAAAACCGTGTTCACTTCCCGGACTCCGCCGAAAAGAGACCATCACGGCTACACAAGCGGTTGATGCATTTTAATGAAGTCAAGTGTCAAGTTCTCTACAACCGGACATTAACAAATTCCCATCTGCCACATAACCGCGGGCACGGCTCTCGAAAGTTTATACCCTGCAGGGGTGTCCCAACTTAGCCCATCACAAGCTCTCACGGTCAACGAAGGATATTCCTTCTCCCAGGAAGACCCGATCAGTCTTGGAATCCTGGTTTACAAGACATTTTGACAATGGTAAAACAAAACCAGCAAAGCCACCCGATGTGCCGACAAATCCTGATAGGAGCTGCACATATCTCGTTCTCAGGGCAACACCGTATGAGACTAGCTACGAGTAAAACCAGACTTCGAGTTTCCCCGAGGTGGCCACGCAGGCAGCTCAGTTCGGACCAACACTCGAAGGATCACTGGCCCGGGGGGGCTAAAATAAAGATGACCCTCGGGCTCTGGAAACCCAAGGGAAAAAGGGCTAGGTGAGGCAAATGGTAAAACCAAGGTTGGGCCTTGCTGGAGGAGTTTTATTCAAAGCGAACTGCCAAGGGGGTCCCATAAATCACCCAACCGCGTAAGAAACGCAAAATCAAGGAACATAACACCGGTATGACCGAAACTAGGGCGGCAAGAGTGGAACAAAACACCAGGCATAAGGCCGAGTCTTCCACTCTTTACCAAGTATATAGATGCATTAGTTAAATAAGAGATATTGTGATATCCCAACATAATCCTGTCCACCATGGAGCAATCGTCAACTTCACCTGCAACTAACAAGGCTATAAGAGGGGTTGAGCAAAGCGGTAACATAGCCAAGCAACGGTTTGCTAGGAAGGATGAAAAAGGTTAGAGGCTGACATGGCAAATTGGGAGGCTTGAAGAACAAGTGATAGGTAGCGCAGCAAAGCAATAGAATGAAGCAACAAGCATAGCAATGATAGTAATGAGATCCAGGGTGATGGTCATCTTGCCTGAAATCCCGCTAGAAAGAAGAACGAGTCCATGAAGAAGATGAACGAACGTAGTCGAACGAACCCTCACAACTCCGGAACGAAACCGAAGCTAATGAGAGAAGCAAACTGGAAAGAAGCAAACAACATGGTAAACACACAAGCATAATCATGGCATGATGCACAATCAAGTATGATGCATTTCCGATTTACTGAGGCATGGCATGGCAAAGTGCATCAAACAATACTACAAGTTAAGTGGAGCTCAATATGCAACGAGTTGCATATTGACAAAACACCACATTGACATATTTAGTTTAATCTTGTTTAAGCTACCAAACAATATTAAATATTGTTAAGCATGGCAAGAGGTGAAGCGTAAGTGAACTAACTATTTAGGCAAGTTTAGATGAGGCCGGAACAACAAACAACAATTCTGGAAAATCCTCATATGCATATTTCGAATTTTCTACTGTTCTGCCCTAAACACAATTTTAATGTTGTTAAACAGCAAATTAAAGTGCACCATGTTAAGCTAGGCATTTTTCCACCCCATTTACATATAAAGTTTATTAAAATTGGAGCTATGGTTATTTAGTTATGAAATAAATCATTTTAACATGGCATTTGAGCAAATTTAAACAAACAACATTTTAAACATGGATGAAAGTTGCATATTATGAAACTAGATGAAATTCTAAGCATTTTGCATATATAAATTATTTACATATGATGCATGGTTCATGAGTTATTATATGCATGAACTCTAGGGGGTTTTCTGTAAAACTGGCAGTTCTGGATAATTAGCAAATTCGCAGCAGCGGGAAAAAACACTATGGGCCGAAACTAGCTGGCCCAACAGTGCACAAGGCGAGGGCGCTGGATCTGAAGCTCACCAGGCCTCATGGGCCGGCTCGGTGGTGAGGCGCTGGGCCTTGCGCGACGCAGGGGAGCGGCTGGGTCGAAGCAGAGGAGGCCCAGGCACATGGACAAAGCAGGGGCGCAGTTAACACTCGAGAACGAGCGCTCGCTCGATGTAGGACGCTGCTCGAAGCAGAGGAGGGCGCTGGCGGGCGACGCGGCTGAGGGACTTGCAGCAGCGGCGGGACATGGCAGCAGGGCGACGACGCTCCTCGAGGTAGCCGGTGGGGTGGATGCATGGATCCAGGCAACATGAATGGGATCCGGCGATGCGGTGATGGCTCCCTGGGCATTAGAGAAATTAGATGAAAGAAACTGAGGCGAAGGAACGAGAGGAGGAGGACGGGCGGAGGCACGGCGACCTGCGGTGCTCCGGCGTCGCGCTCGCCGGCGCGGCGGAGGAGGCAAGGACGACGAGGTCGACAGGACCCTAGGCTTGGACGACGGGACAGCGGCGGAGCACGAGGAAGCAGGGCATAGCAGAGAAGCAGCGCTAGGTGGAGAAGACGCGAGCAGGGGCGGTCTCCTGTCGGTTCCCGGCGACGACGGGCGTGGAGATGGCCGGGTCTGGGCAAGGTTGGGCGGAGAAGGGAGATCCTGGCGACGAGGTGCTGCAGAAGGGTGGCAGCCATGTCTCCTGTGCGAAAGACACGCAGTTGAGAGAGAGGTAAGAGAGAGATAGAGAGAAGAATAGAAGGAAGGAGAAGAGAAAAAGATGGGCACAAGGCTCATCTGGTGGTGATGCTCGCCGGCGGAGGGATCTCCGGTGGTACTGCGGGCGGCCGGACTTGTCCAGGAGGCAGGGGAGGCAGGGAGGCCCCCATGGCGCAGGTGGTCGGAGGGGAACTGGGGTCGGGGAGGCACGGGAGGTGGTGGATGGGTTGGATCGGTGGATTTTTGGATCGGGATGGATCCCGAGGAAGATGGAGGCTGGTCGGGGAAGGATCCCGAGGGAGTGGGTGGCGGCGCAAGGAGGCGAATGGGATGGAACAAGCCCCTAGGATCTAGGTTAGGCATCTATTTATATAATATGTAGGAAAAGGAGGGAGGATTTGGATCATCGGATCGGGATCAGGCGGACGAAAAATATGGCTAGGGAAGTCCAACTAAGAAAACGGAGATATTTTATAGACATTTGGGGATGATCCGGACCCAATGGTGATGACTGAGCGGGTCGGGTTCGGAAGAGGTTTCGGACGCATGCGAGGGGTCTGTGCGCTCTGCAGAGGAATAAGGCAATCGTGTGCAAGGGGGTGGTTGGTCTCAGAACAGTCAAATGAGGCAAGGGGAACGCGACAACTACGAACGAGTGCGAGTTTTATGAAAACATGTGGATGCAATGTGCATGATGACATGAGATGAAATGCATGACATGAACAAAATGCAAAACAAAGACAAAAACCCAACCATAGAGAAAATAACATATCACATAGCCGGAAAAGGCAGGAGTCGGAGTTACAATTATGGAAAGTTACATCCTGGGCATTACAAGGTAACAGTTATCCTCCAACTGCTTCTTCAATCAGCCAAGTTCTCTTTCGGCCTTCTCCAGACTCCGCCTCAGTCCGGATACTTCCACAGTACAAGAGGCGGCAGTCGCTATAGACGCCTGCTTATAAAAGAAGAGAGATAGATGTCATCAATTGAGTCTCCTGCTAACATAAATTTGATCCTCTATCCAGTTCTTTCTTCCACCGAACAGTGTATCAGGGGCTACTATCTATACTATGACACTCTTCGAAACCTTATAAAACATACCACAAAGCCTCTTATAAGGCTAATGCAGGCTTCATCCGGTCCACTCTCAGTGGACTGAATCTTCTCAATCACTGTGCCCATAAGGGCACGGTGTTCATCGACGATGAAGGCGCTTTTCAGCACCGCGGATAAAGTATCCGGCACCTCTGGTTGGACCGAGGTTGCCGGTGGAACAAGACAGCCCCTCCAGTCGAGGGAGGCCGCCTGCCGGATTTCGGAGTCGTATTGGTCTCCGGAATCGCGTCCGGCTAGGGGCTGAATTCAAGATCGCCCCCGCCATCAACGCCCATGGGAGCCTTCTCTCCCATGTGACCGGCCCCGGAAGTTTGACCTTCTGGCGCCGCCTTTACGATTCTCTCCCCCCTCCTTGGCCTGGGTCCTCCTGGGATGAAACCTCGGTGTCATTCACATGTTTGGGGGAAGGGGCCTTCGGGGGTGTCCCGCTCTCCATAGCATCCGAACCCAGCAAATCCTCCGACGAGGATTGTTCGATGCGGGACCTCGCCGGACTGTAAAAAGTATGGCTCAGATTAAAATATTATGCCATGACAAGTCTGGACGCATAAGCGTGTTCGGATTTTATGCTCATGAATTCACCAGGGGCTGGGCCCTGGGATCCCACTGCGGGCTGCTATCGGCGGCGGCGGTGGATTCCTCTGGAAGAGGAGTTTTTCCCCTCTAAGGCGACTCGGCCTCCAAGGATGTGGAGGCCATCGTTTTCTTTCTTCCCCCCACTGGGGATTCATCTTCCTCCTCCTCCTCGTCCTCTTCGGAGGAAGAATGGGCATTGGAGTCTTCAGATTTTGTGTCCGAAGCGCCACGGCGATGGAGGCCGCCCCTGGTCTTCTTGGCCTTCTTCTTCGGTGCCTTGTAAGGCGCCGGGACCAGCATCTTCGTCAGAAGTGGGCCGGCCAGTTCTTCTGGCAGCGGGGTCAGACAGTAGATGTGCCCCGCCTTCTTTGCCCAGCCCTAGGAGAGTTGTGGAAAGCACATTAAGCATTTTCCTCAGGGTATGCGAATAAAACATATGAATTGCCAACATAACGGTGACTTACCGAACTTGCAGGGCAGGACCGTTGGTACCCGCGGTCCTCGGCGGAGTCCGGCCATGATTTGCCGGACTTAAAAAGCACCTTCCAGATGTCCTTGTGTGAGGAGCCAAAGAGCTCTAGTAGGGTCTGGTGCTTGGCCGGGTCGAATTCCCATAAATTGCAAGCCCGGTGTTCGCAAGGAAGAATCCGACGAACCAACATCACCTGGACTACATTGACAAGTTTGATATTCTTCTCTTCCATATCCTTGATGCGCGTCTGGAGAAACGAAAGTTCGTCGGACGAAGACCAGTTCAGGCCCTTCTTAGGCCAGGACGTAAGTCACAGGGGGGCTCCGGATCTGAATTCCGGAGCAGCGACCCATTCTGTGCCGCGTGGCTCAGTGAGGTAAAACCACTGCTGCTGCCACTCCTTGATGGAATCATTGGAAGTACCTGTTGGCCATGTGACGTTGGGCACCTTGCTCACCATGGCACCTCCGCACTCGGCGTGCTCGCCGCTCACTACCTTGGGCTTCACATTAAAAACCTTCAGCCATAAGCCGAAGTGTGGCGAAATGCGGAAAAAGGCCTCACACACGATGATGAATGTCGAGATGTTGAGGAAAGAATTGGGGGATAGATCAAGAAAATTGATCCCGTAATAATACATGATGCCGTGAACGAATGGGTGAAGGGGAAACCTTAGCCCGCGGACCAAATGAGGGAGGAATACAACCCTCTTGTGGGGTTCTGGAGTAGGGACGATCTGCCAGCTGTCGGAAGACGGTGGTCGATTCTCTTGGCCAGATACCCGGCCTCCCGAAGCTTTTTGATATCCTTCTCCCGGACGGTAGAGGCCATCCGCTTGTCTCCTGCTCCGGATCCAGACATTTTTGGAAGACCTTTGTGGGTGGAGAAGACGAGCACTTGGGCGCATCTCGAGCGAGGGGGAATGGATGAGTAGATGAAGAAGAAGGCATGGGTGAAAAGGGAGTCTTTATCCCCTTATAAAGGCAGCAGGGATCCTGTGCCTCCCCACTTGCCCGTAAACTCGCTTATTCCCCAAAGGGCCGCATTGATGGCGCGGTTGGGTTACCTGCGCCGTTATTGATGAGAATCCCGTGATAAGGGGACACGATCTCTGCTTCAACAAGACGTGCCAATAAAACCACCTCGCGATATGTGCGGTGGCTGGTTGAGAAAAACGGTTCGAATAATGACTGGGCCATAGCGTGATGTCACGCTGTGAAAAGTTGTCAGCAGATTGGATTTGTGGAATATTGTACTCTCTACGGTGGTATGTGGAATTTGTTTTGCAGAGCCGGACACAATCCTTGTGTTCAAAATCTTCTATGGAGTATTTGGAGAACGAACCCGGCTTGCAATGCCGAAGACAATCTGCGTGCCGGACTCATCGTCATTGAAGCCTAGTTCAGGGGCTACTGAGGGACTCCTGGATTAAGGGGTCCTCGGACAGCCGGACTATATACTGTGGCCGGACTGTTGGACTATGAAGATACAATATTCAAGACTTTGTCCCGTGTCCGGGTGGGACTCTCCTTCGCGTGGAAGGCAAGCTTGGCAATTCGGATATGTAGATCTCCTTCTCTATAACCGACTCTGTGTAAACCCTAGTCCCCTCCGGTGTCTATATAAACCGGAGGGTTTAGTCCGTAGGACAACAACAATCAGAATCATAGGCTAGCTTCTAGGGTTTAGCCTCTACAATCTCATGGTAGATCAACTTTTGTAATACTCATATCATCAAGATCAATCAAGCAGGAAGTAGGGTATTACCTCCATCAAGAGGGCCCGAACCTGAGTAAACATCATGTCCCCCGCCTCCTGTTACCATTAGCCTTAGACGCACAATTCAGGACCCCCTACCCGAGATCCGTCGGTTTTGACACCGATAGTGGGCACGCCCCCCTATCTCGCGACCTCCTCGAAGCTTCCCTATCTTGCACTCCAAGTTCCCTAGATTGCTTCTATTCCAAAAATAACTTTCCCGAAGGTTTCATTCCACTTGGACTCCGTTTGATATTCCTTTTCTTCGAAACACTAAAATAGGCAATAAAACAGCAATATGGGATGGGCCTCCGGTTAATAGGTTAGTCCCAAAAGTACTATAAAGGTGTATAACAAAGCCCATAAACATTCAAAACAGATAAGATAATAGCATGAATGCTTCATAAATTATAGATACATTGGAGACGTATCAGCATCCCCAAGCTTAATTCCTTGTCGTCCTCGAGTAGGTAAATGATAAAAGAAAGAATTTATGAAGTGTGAATGCTAGTAGGTGCACAAGTTTGATCAATGATAATTTCAGTCACCTATTCTAGCATGATTATATGTCATAACAGTAGTTCATCTCATAAAACTTCTCAAGATCAAGTAACAAGCAATTCACATGTTAAAGCATAGACCATAAACTTTCTTGAAAACTAGCAAACTTCATTCTCAGTCATCAAACAATTGCAATTCATCTTATTTTCAGGAAGGGTCTATGTCGGAGCTTCAATTTAGCAAACTCCATTTACTCAACTATCATATAGTCTTCTACAATTGCTAACACTCACACAATACTTATGGTTATGGAGTTTTAATCAGACACTGAGAAAGATAGGGGCTTATAATTTCGCCTCCCAACGTATTCACCTCTGGGTGATGTCAACAATAATAGTTCATGCTAACTTACATCTAATTGGATATATATATATATATATATATATATATATCAGGATCTTTCCAACATGAGGTGCTTGCCAAAGGATAAAATGAAAAAGGGAAAGGTGAAGATCACCTTGACTCTTGCATAAAGTAAAAGACATAAGGTAAAAGATAGGCCCTTCGCAGTGGGAAGCAGAGGTTGCCATGAGCTTTTAGGGTTGGATGCGCAAAATCTTAATGCAAAAGAACATCACTTTATATTGCCACTTGTGATATGAACCTTTATTGTGCATTCCGTCGCTTTTATTACTTCCATATCACACGATCGTATAAAGCTTATTTTCTCCTCACTAATAAGTCATACATATTTAGAGAGCAATTTTTATTGCTTGCAATATGACAACTTACTTGAAGGATCTTACTCAATCCATAGGTCGGTATGGTGGACTCTCATGGAAAAAACTGGGTTTAAGGATGTTTTGGAAGCATAAGTAGTATCTCTACTTGGTGCAAGGAATTTTGGCTAGCATGAGGGGGAAAGGAAAGCTCAACATTTTTGAATGACCCATGACAATATACTTTAACTGAGATGTGAGAAAACATAAACCATTACGTTGTCTTCCTTGTCCAACATCAACTCTTTAGCAAGTCATACTTAATGAGTGCTCACAATTATAAAAGATGTTTAAGATAGTATATTTATATGTGAAATCTCTCTTCCTTCAATATTCTTTCATGAATTGTTCAAATGACCAATACAATGCTTGCTAACCTTCAATAAATTTACAACCTCTACTTCTTAGATGCGAAGTCATTACTCCTCATGGGATAAGCAAATGAGACATATATAATTTCAGATTTATGACAATCAACTCATTCAACCATTTACTCATAGGATATAAGTGAAGCACACGAGTAAATGACAAACTACTCCAAAAAGATATAAGTGAAGAACAATGAGTAGATAAATAATTATGTAACTATGTGAAGACACTCTCTCATTTAAGAATTTCAGATCTTGGTATTGTATTCAAACAGCAAGCAAAACAAAATAAAATGACATTGCAAGGAAAGGACAACTCATGTGAAGAAGCAAAAACTTAGGCTCAACCGATACTAACCGATAGTTGTTGAAGAAGAAAGGTGGGATGCCTAACGGGGCATCCCCAAGCTTAGATGGTTGAGACTTCTTGAAATATTATATTGGGGTTCCTTGGGCATCCCCAAGCTTGAACTTTTGTGTCTCCTTAATTCCTCTCATATCATGGTTTCTCTTTTTTATCAAAAGCTTCATCCACACCAAACTCAACAAGAACTTGTGAGATAGGTTAGTATAAACCAATGCAAAACCTTATCATTTTCTACTGTAACAAATCACTAAAATTATGATTCAACATTGCATACTAAATGCCTCTGCATATTTAATACTCCTATCCTCAAATAGAATCATTGAACAAGCAAACATATGCAAACAATGCAACCATAACAGCAATCTGCCAAAACAGTATAGTCTGTAAAGAATGCAAGAGTATAAATACTTCCCCAACTCCAACAATTATGAGAAAAATACCTCATTGTAGAAGATTTATCATAGCTCAATATTCAAAAAATTTCAACATTATATCATGCTCTGACTTTTCTAGGGAATTTTTGCAACAGCGGTAAACTTTCTGTTTTCCAACAGCAACATGTATACTAGCAAAATAAGCATGGTAAAGGCCATCCTTGACATTTTTATTGAAAATAAATATGCAAAACATTAATATAAATAACATCAAGCAAACACTAACAAAACAAAATGACGCTCCAAGCAAAACACATATCATGTGGTGAATAAAAATATAGCTCTAAGTAAAGTTACCGATGAACGAAGACGAAAGAGGGGATGCCATCCGGGGCATCCCCAAGCTTAGGCTCTTGGTTGTCCTTGAATATTACCTTGGGGTGCCTTGCTAATCCCCAAGATTAGGCTTTTTTCCACTCCTTATTCCATAGTCCATCGAATCTTTACCCAAAACTTGAAAACTTCACAACACAAAACTCAACAGAAAACTCGTAAGCTCCGTTAATATAAGAAAATAAAACCACCACTTAGGTACTGTAATGAACTCATTCTAAATTCATATTGGTGAAATATCTACTGTATTCCAACTTATCTATGGTTCATACCCTTCGATACTACTCATAGATTCATCAAAATAAGCAAACAACATATAGAAAACAGAATCTGTCAAAAACAGAATAGTCTGTAGTAATCTGTGTCAAACGTATACTTCTGGAACTCCAAATATCCAACCAAATTTGGAAGCCCTAAGAAATTTGTGTACTTATCCAGAGCAAAAAGAATCATATCAGACTCACGTTTCTGTAAATTATCAAAACTAATTTACTGGGTGCAAGAGTTTCTGATTTTCAGTAGGATCAACACAACTATCACCGTAAGCTATCCTAAAGGTCTTACTTGGCACTTTATTGAAACAAAAGATATAAAACATGATTACTACAGTAGCATAATCATGTGTACACACAAAAACAGTAAGGGTAAATATTGGGTTGTCTCCCAACAAACGCTTTTCTTTAATGCCTTTCTAGCTAGGCATGATGATGGCAATGATGCTCACATAAAAGATAAGAATTGCAACATAACAGGGGCATCATGAAGCATATGAATAGCACATTTCATTCTAACCCTCTTCCTATGCATAGGGATTTTGTGAGCAAACAACTTATGGGAACAATAATCAACTAGCATAGGAAGGCAAAACAAGCATAGCTTCAAGATTTTCAACACATAGAGAGGAAACTTGATATTATTGCAATTCCTACAAGCATATGTTCCTCCCTCATAATAATTTTCAGTGGCATCATGAATGAATTCAACAATAACCAGCACATAAATCATTATTTTCATGATCTACTAGCATAGAAATTTACTACTCTCCACATAAGCAAATTTCTTCTCATGAATAGTAGTGGGAGCAAACTCAACAAAATAATTATCATGTGAGGCATAATCCAATTGAAAACTAAAATCATGATGACAAGTTTCATGGTTATCATTATTCTCAATAGCATACAAGTCATCAAAATAATCATCATAGATAGCAACTTTGTTCTCATAATCAATTGGAACCTCTTCCGAAATAGTGGATTCATCACTGAATAAAGTCATGACCTCTCCAAATCCACTTTCATAATTATCACAATAATATTCAACATCCTCCAAAATAGTGGGATCATTACTTCCTAAAGTTGACACTCTTCCAAACCCACTTTCATCAATATAATCATCATAAATAGGAGGCATGCTTTCATCATAATAAATTTTCTCATCAAGACTTGGGGGACTAAACATATCATCTTCATCAAACATAGCTTCCCCAAGCTTGTGGCTTTGCATATCATTAGCGTCATGGATATTCAAGGAATTCATACTAACAACATTGCAATCATGCTCATCATTCAAAGATTTAGTCCCAAGCATTTTAATGCATTCTTCTTCTAGCAATTGAGCACAGTTTTCCTTTCCATCACTCTCACAAAAGATATTAAAAAGATGAAACGTATGAGACAAACTCAATTCCATTTTTTTGTAGTTTTCTTTTATAGACTAAACTAGTGATAAAACAAGAAACTAAAAGATTCGATTGCAAGATCTAAAGATATACCTTCAAGCACTCACCTCCCTGGCAACGGCGCCAGAAAAGAGCTTGATGTCTACTACACAACCTTATTCTTGTAGACGTTGTTGGGCCTCCAAGTGCAGAGGTTTGTAAGACAGTAGCAAATTTCCCTCAAGTGGATGACCTAAGGTTTATCAATCCATAGGAGGCGTAGGACGAAGATGGTCTCTCTCAAACAACCCTGCAACCAAATAACAAAGAGTCTCTTGTGTCCCCAACACACCCAATACAATGGTAAATTGTATAGGTGCACTAGTTCAGCGAAGAGATGGTGATACAAGTGCAATATGGATGGTAGATATAGGTTTTCGTAATCTGAAAATATAAAAACATCAAGGTAACTAATGATAAAAGTGAGCGTAAACGGTATTGCAATGCTAGGAAACAAGGCATGAGGTTCATACTTTCACTAGTGCAAGTTCTTTCAACGATAATAACATACTTGGATCATATAACTATCCCTCAACATGCAACAAAGAGTCACTCCAAAGCCACTAATAGCAGAGAACAAACGAAGAGATTATGGTAGGGTGCGAAACCACCTCAAAGTTATCCTTTTTGTTCCATCTATTCAAGAGTCTGTAGTAGAATAACATGAAGCTACTCTTTCCGTTCAATCTATCATAGAGTTCATACTATAATAACACCTTAAGACACAAATCAACCAAAACCCTAATGTCACCTAGATACTCCATTGTCACCTCAAGTATCCATGGGCATGATTATACGATATGCATCACACAATCTCAGATTCATGTATTCAACCAATACAAAGTACTTCAAAGAGTGCCCCAAAGTTTCTACCGGAGAGTCAAGACGAAAACGTGTGCCAACCCCTATGCATAGATTCATGGGAGGAACCTGCAAGTTGATCACCAAAACATACATCACGTGGATCACGTGATATCCCATTGTCACCACAGATAAGCACGGCAAGACATACATCAAGTGTTCTCAAATCCTTAAAGACTCAATCCGACAAGATAACTTCAAAGGGAAAACTCAATCCATTACAAGAGAGTAGAGGGGGAGAAACATCATAAGATCCAACTATAATAGCAAAGCTCACGATACATCAAGATCATGCCATAGAGAGAACATGAGAGAGAGAGAGAGAGAGATCAAACACATAGCTATTGGTACATACCCTCAGCCCCGAGGGTGAACTACTCCCTCCTCATCATGGAGAGCACCGGGATGATGAAGATGGCCACCGGTGAGGGATCCCCCCTCCGGCAGGGTGCCGGAACGGGCTCCTGAGAGGGTTTTGGTGGCTACAGAGGCTTGCGGCGGCGGAACTCCCGATCTATTGTTATCTCCGATGGTTTTAGGGTATATGGGAATATATAGGCGAAAGTAGTCGGTCGGGGGAGCCTTGAGGGGCCCACGAGGGTGGAGGTCGCGCCCAGGGGGGATGGGTGAGGGTGGAGTAAGGGGTCCTCGGACAGCCGGACTATATACTATGGCCGGACTGTTGGACTATGAAGATACAAGATTCAAGACTTCGTCCCATGTCCGGGTGGGACTCTCCTTTGCGTGGAAGGAAAGCTTAGCAATTCGGATATGTAGATCTCCTTCTCTGTAACCGACTCTGTGTAAACCCTAGTCCCCTCTGGTGTCTATATAAACCGGAGGGTTTAGTCCGTAGGACAACAACAATCAGAATCATAGGCTAGCTTCTAGGGTTTAGCCTCTACGATCTCGTGGTAGATCAACTCTTGTAATACTTATATCATCAAGATCAATCAAGAAGGAAGTAGGGTATTATCTCCATCGAGAGGGCCCGAACCTGGGTAAACATCATGTCCCCCGCCTCCTGTTACCATTAGCCTTAGACGCACAGTTCGGGACCCCCTACCCGAGATCCGCCGGTTTTGACACTAACATTGGTGCTTTCATTAAGAGTTCCACTGTGTCGTCACGATAAGGCTTGATGGCTCCTTCAATCATCTGCAATGATGAGATCCAGGGTGAGGTTTTCCTCCCCGGACAAATCTTCGTATTCGGAGGCTTCATACCGCGGGCCGACTCTCTTGGCCATCTAGAGCAGATCGATAGCTACGCCTGTCGGTGTCAAAACCGGCGGATCTCGGGTAGGGGGTCCCGAACTATGCGTCTAGGCGGATGGTAACAGGAGACAAGGGACACGATGTTTTTACCCAGGTTCGGGCCTTCTCGATGGAGGTAAAACCCTACTCCTGCTTGTTTAATATTGATGATATGGGTAGTACAAGAGTAGATCTACCACAAGATCAAAGAGGCTAAACCCTAGAAGCTAGCCTATGGTATGATTGTTGTTCGTCCTACGGACTAAAACCCTCCGGTTTATATAGGCACCAAAGAGGGTTAGGTTTACATAGAGTCGGTTACAATGGTAGGAGATCTACATATCCGTATCGCCAACCTTGCCTTCCACGCCAAGGAAAGTCCCATCCGGACATGGGACGAAGTCTTCAATCTTGTATCTTCATAGTCCAGGAGTATGGCCAATGGTTATAGTCCGGCTATCCGGACACCCCCTAATCCGGGACTCCCTCAGTAGCCCCCAAACCAGGCTTCAATGGCGATGAGTCCGGCGCGTAGATTGTCTTCGGCATTGCAAGGCGGGTTCTTCTCCAAATCCTGTGTACCTGTTGAATAGCGTCCGGCTCCTTGTAAATAATGCGCTCCTCGGCTTCCACGCCCAATAATGGCCATCTTCCATGTGTTGAACGAATGCGAAAAGCTAGGGTATTTTTACATTTATCCCCCTAGCTGCGCAAATGAGCTGCCTATAAAAGAGACGGGGATCTAGATCCGAATCACACCATCCTCCCTTCGCGAGCATTCATCAGAGCGCATCTGACAGAAATCCATTCCATCATGGACAGTCGACGCGACTCCTCCTCTCGCCCTCCCAGCCCTCAGCCTGGAGATTGGGAGAGATGCTCCGTCCCACACAGTGAGCTAGTGGCGCTCCAAACCAAGGGATTTCTTCCCCAGCCTTCATGGTTCCGATTCGAGCAGGACTCGCCACCTATAAGGGTGGAAAGGAAGAGGAGAGCGTCCCCGGCCCCTCCAAAGGAGAGCGGGTATTCCTTGTCTCTTATTTGATAAGAGGGCTCGGATTTCCAATTCATCCATTTCTCCGGGGGCTCCTGGAGTTCTACGGCCTCCAGTTGCACAACCTTACGCCTGCCTCCATTTTGCATATTGCGGGTTTCGTGGCCCTTTGCGAGCTATTTTTGGGCATCGAGGCTCATTTTGCGCTATGGAAGAAGTTGTTCTGCCTTGTTCCCCGTTCTCAAGACGGTCAATATATCAAGTGGGCGGAGCCGAACTATGGCGCATCGCCGGGACCGAATATCTATCCGGAACCCCGAAGAGGGCGTCTGAAGACTGGCATTCGGCATGGTTTTATATAGAAGATGTCCCCCTGCCGGACCCTGTTCGGGTCGGCCTCCCTGAGTTTAATGACGCTCCTTTGAAGAAACGCCTAAGCTGGCATCCACTAAGCCCTCAGAGGGAAAACAACAAGGACGTCCTTTACCTGATGAGACGGATAAGGTTGTTAGCTCATTCCGGACTGACCATGATCAGGGTCATGGCCACATGCATTATGCGGGGGGTGCAGCCGCTCCAGTATAGAGGCCACCCCATGTGGGATTTCAACGGGGAGGATGATGCCACCCGCTGCGGCCGTAAGGGGCCGGGATCGTCGCCGATGAGATGAAGATCTTGTCCGCATTGTACAAGGGAGAAGAGGAGGAATTTATCCGCATCAATCCACAGGGCGGATTTTCTATGTACAATCCTCCGAGCTGGGTAAGCGGACATTTCTTTTTTGCCTATCCGATCCATATTCCCATAGTCAAGTATCTCATTTTGTGATTTCGGCATAGGAATTGCGCCAGACCGTAAAGGACATAAACAGCCCGCCTCCACAACCCGAGGATCCAGAACGGTTCCTCGATCCGACCTCCCAAGAGGATCCGGACATATCGGTGGAGCTGATTGATGGGGTATTTCACCAACTGAGCATCGATAATGCCTTGGTCGCCATTACGGCTGATTACTCCGGAATACTTCCAGCCTCACAGGTAATTGAGACCAAAGTCCCAATACTTTGAAAATGACACATCCGTGCTTATTTTTTATCATCGTATACCGATGGCATTTCACAGGGGGCGCCCTTGAGGTGGAAGGACGAGCCCGCGGCGACTAGCCAACAAGGGGCAGCACGGCCCAGCAGGCTAAAAAGAAGTGCGGTCTGGATCGAAACTCCGTCGCAACGGTATGGCGTGCCACCTTACTCCCAAGCTTTATTGCTGGGAGGCATACTAACACTCGTACTTTTTCAGGAAGAAGAGCGCTCGCCGGACTGTATCCGGAGAGGTTGCCAATCAATCCCTCGCTCGCCGGGCTCCAAAGCCAGGTCCAGAAGCAGAGGTGAACACGAGGCGTGCGTCAGATGCTCCTACGATAGAGGATGCCGACAGGTTATCTTCCACCAATTCCGAGGTGGAGAGTGCCATGAATCACAGGTGTCGCCGGACAGTTCTTCGCGACGCATGTTTCTCCCCAGAGGCATTGGATGCCTTTAATTCAAGAGATGTGCACCTCCGTGCCGCTCAAAATGGTCTAGCCAGAGCCATGGAGCAGTATGTAAAAGACATACGGGTGAGAAAATTTGACAGTTATATATGCCAGTAGCCCCCGAGACTTGAAATAGTTAGAATAACTGATTTAAGGATCATTTATTGTGCGGGATCTTTCAGAAAAGAATACCGAACTGTCCCAGGAGCTGGAGGAGTGCAAAGCCCAACTTGAGGCCGCACTAGCCGCGGCGGGGGAAGCCAAAGAGACCCCCTCTGGTAATGTATGCTTCAGAAGATAAGTAATTTGTGAAGTGCGGCGTGTGTATAAGTCTGACAATAATATTGCATATGGTGCCAAGATAGATCCGGACAAGCAACAGCTCATGCGTCGGTTAAAGGCCGGCGAGAATGTGCTTACAAGGGTGAGGCAAGAGAAAAATAATCTCCAAGATGCCAACACCCAGCTGGGTGAGGAACTAAAGGATGTTCATGCCCAGCTTTCTGACTCCGTTAAGGAGAATCGGTGGCTTCGACGCGGCATTTTTAGTAAGTGCTTGAATGAACTTTGAAAAAGAGTTCGGCTAGGAAGTCGACTGACAGAGTTATGTCTACAGGTATGCTCATAGGCCGTCCTGCAGAGGAAATGCCCGGCTCTACGGGTGACCTTCTTCCCGAGCTCTTGTAACTGCACGAACGAGTTTGGCAGGTGATGAAAGACATCGCCCAGGCCTTGTGGCCATCTGTCTCCCTGCCCGAAGGCCTTGGAGAGCTTGTAGAGAGGCTTCAGGGAGCGCGGCGGCGCTTCCGATTATGGAAGATATCGGCCTGCCGTCAAGGCGCCAGGGAGGCCTGGGCCATGGTGAAGACGCGGTACACGAAGGCTGACCCAAACCATATGGTCAAGGTCGGACTTGTGGGGCCCGATGGGAAGGAGATCCCTGTAATCTTGGTGTACGGCCAAGTAGAGTTGGCCGCAAAGTATTCCTAGCAGGACTGTAAACTAGACAGCCTATTAGATGGCATTGAAGAGGAATACAATCAGTCGAATTGACTATGTAACTTAAGATGACATGAAAAATGCCTTCTAACCGGATTGTAGATCGTTTGTCATAGCGGACCTTTTCGCTTCAACCTCGGGACCCAATAGTCCAGA
Source organism: Triticum aestivum (assembly GCF_018294505.1). NCBI lineage: Eukaryota > Viridiplantae > Streptophyta > Magnoliopsida > Poales > Poaceae > Triticum > Triticum aestivum. Next base: position 365,976,043 of record NC_057804.1, on the reverse strand, counting down.
GTGTGTCCGAATACCCTCGCGGTTATATAAGAACCGGGGCATGCGTGGAGACCAGGCGTAGGGGTCATTAGTGCTTTATCAGACAAGTGCCCAACTAGTTATGTTATATTACATGGTTAGTAAGAAACATCTTCCAGGGAGAATAGTTCCGGTAGGGGTTCCTTTCCCTGGGAGGCATGCCCTAAAGTGCATGTCCGGACTGCGAAAAAAGCAGGAAAACATCTGGGGGCAGATAAATAGGTATTAAATCGTCTTTTTGTTCACCGACCGAATATTCCCTTAAGAACGCTATCTTTCGGCTTCACCCAGTCTGAGGTACACATCCGGCTAACCCGGCAGTAACAATCGCAGAGGTGCTCCCTTTACCACCTAGCCGAACAATCGGGAACGTAGGGGTAAGCACAGGAGCCAGGCAACCCAGCTTGGCCAAAACTTAAGTCATATGCATATAATGGTGAATAAAAGGTACATGCGGAAGTGTGATGCATGTGTTGGGTATGGAGCTCGTATAAATAAGCTTCTATTAAAGAAGCCCCCAGGTATAATGAGCGCGGATAGCGCTTCAAGTGTGTGCGAACATGTAACATCCCAAATTTTCAATTTGGAATGTTATACATTAAATCATCATGCATTACATATTTTCTTGCATTTGCCGATCCTAGAAATTTCACGCAACTCAAGGACCCTCGGAGAGAGTTGGAGATTTCGAAATTTTCATATTTGAGTTTCCTCAAATTATGAAGAAAGAGGATCATTTGATTTTATTTATTTCATCTTCAACTAATTTTCCAATATCAAAAATATGAGAGGGAATAATATGACTTTCCCAAAAATTTAGGAAAAATGAAGATTTAATAAATAAATCAAATTCTGGATTTTTCTCGAAGTTATTTGCCTTAGGAAAAAAATGCGTGTTTTCAAAAATTGCATTTTAGGCCCCGGGTAAAAGTTCATTTTGTTCGACTCATTTTTAGGAGTCGGGGAAAATTTACTTTGTAATTTTTGGAGTTCGTTTAGACTTTATTTTATTCTTTTTCTGCGCGCTTTATTTATTAAAAAAACGCGCAGTGCCCCGCCTGGGCCAAGGGCCCAGCCGGCCCAGCCGCCCCTCCCCTCGCGCGCAGCGCGCCACCGCCGCCGCCCCAGCCGAGTCCGGCTCGGACTCCGCCACCGCCGCCGCCCTTGCCTTGCCCCCTCCCCCAAGCAGCACCCCCCCCTTTAAATACCCAACACCCCCCTCTCCTCCCCACAACCCGCAGCCGCCGCCCCCAAGCAGCAGCAGCAGCAGCCGCGTGCCACCACAGCCGCCGCCGCCGCCGCTCGCGCCGCTAGCCACCGTCGTCCCGCGCCTAGCCGCCGCCCCGCCGGAGCCCCGCCTCGTCGAGGTAGCCGCGCCGCGCCACCGTCCCCCTCGGTTCGGTTTTTTTTATAAAAACCGTTCCGGTTTTCTTTTTCCGTCTTTTCGGTTTTTTCGAAACCCTAGATCGGTTTTATTTCTGGTTCTGTTGTTTAGCGAGCATTCGCCGGACCGCTCGTCTTAACGAACGTGATCATACCTTTTCTACTACCCAGTTTTTATGCATTAGATCAATCCTCAAACATTGCATGATTAGGATCTAATTAAATTGTGGGATGGGAAGTAGATGAGGTAGTACCTATTACCTGTGTTATTTATGAAACCTTTGGGAGTTACTTCTACGTTTGCTTATTATGCCATGCTATGCTAGTAGACGTGGATTGGGTGAGTGAATATCCATGACAGATGTGAGATTGTTAATTAATGGTTTATCTAAGGTGGCAACTTAAATACACATCTGGGTGGATTGAGGCACCTGGGGTATCCAGTGATTGCCTGTTTTTTTGGAAATCCCGGGGTTACCGTGTGATTTTCCTATGGACCGCCACCCAGGCTCAAAGGGATCATAAGATAATTCATGCTAGTAACTTCCGTGTGCAGCCACAAGCCATTATGGGCTCTGGCATAGTTGACTAAGTCATGCGAACTCTTATAGTGGTGGACTAGCAGATGTAGGGGATGTAGGTGTACCGGTCTACCCATCGTAAGGTGCTAGCGCTTCTGAAAGATTATGTCTCGGTCATCCGTTTCTCAAACACCATGTAGTGCGAGGAATCAAACAGAGGCGATCGAGTCTTGTGGGGAAAAGTGCGCAAACCTCTGCAGAGTGTACAAACTAATCATGATTAGCCGTGTCCCCGGTTATGGACATCTTGAGTATCTAGTATTTGAATATTCTGTGAATCTCAACATGTTACTCTAAATTTAATATTGTTGGGTTTGTTGATAATTACTTTTAATTGGGATTGAGGATGCTGTCAACCATTCTCAATGTTTAACAACCACCATGATAGTTAAGTAATTTATTCCTTTGCAGTAGGGAAAAACTGGCTTTATGCAAAAACTGTAACCATAGAGCTTTTACACCAGCCAAATTGCATGTAGTGTAGCTTATTCCAATGTTATTCTCTATGTGTTACATTGCCAGCATATTCCATGTGCTGACCCGTTTTCGGGCTGCAACGTTTCATGTTGCAGACTTTTTAGACGACAAGTAAGGTGCTTTAGGTCGTGGTTCTATACTCAGTGATGCCGTTGGAGTTGATGGACTCACTTATCTTCCAAGTCTTCAGCTGTTATCGTTATTAGATGGCCTTAAGCCATATTTATTGTAATAAGTCCACTTTTGGACAACGATGTAATAAATGTGTGATTGCTACTCTATTATAAATCCTTCGAAGTACTATGTGGTGTCAGCATTACTGATCCAGGGATGACACCTAAGCACAGAGACTTGACCATCTGAGGTCGGGTCGCTACAGAGATGGTATCAGAGCACACGCTGACTGTAGGACACGACCACTAAGTTAAAGCCATGGATCACTATTCTCTTCTCATTTTCTAACTCCTCATCTTTTCTACTCTTTTAGGATGACGGACGCAAAGATCAAGTACGCCCAACCAGATGAAGGCACACCTTTTGGATTCCACTTGGAGGAAGTCACCAAGTACCTGAACATTGGACTACCAAGCTTCACCGGGACTTTCAACGCCACTCTGCCTGAAGAGGAGCGCTAGAAGATTCAAACCCACGTTCCGGGAAGGACATTCGCCCCAATCACCAAGCCTATAGATAGTATTTTCAGTGCACCAACCTGGAGTCTGGGAAAGAGCATGGCAGCTCATATCACCATGGGACGCATTGGAGAAGTTTATCAAGAAAACCTCAAGGACACTATCTACCAGATTTGCGGACGCCGAAATGAACAATGGGAGATAGTCAGCACCAAGAAGGATAGATCCATTGCAGCTTTCATCCAGGAGCTAAACCAGCACATTCGACGCCAGGAGAACCAGATGTGCAATGATATGATAGATCCATTGCAGCTTTCATCCAGGAGTTAAACCAGCACATTCGACGCCAGGATCATCGAACTTGAAGGAGAGCTGAAGTCTACACACAAGGACTACATGGACGAGATCGTAGCTGTAGTAAAGCACAATAGCGATCTTAAGTATGAGATTGAAGAACTCAAGAAGAAGTTAGCGCTCAAGAATGAAGACAAGTACGTCGACTGTCCGAGCAACTACATCATCATCGACGACACCGATTCGGATCCAAGTGAACCCGACTTTGAAGACGAAGCTGGAGCAGACATCATGGAGTCTTCCACCGGTTCAAATTAATAGATGACCCCACATATTAGTAGTATTCCCTCCATGTAAACATTATAGTTCAGCACTTTTGCGATAGTTAGACCGTTGTAAGTCCTTTGTTTGAAATGAATGAAGTGATTTTGTGTGCATTTGCTCATGTGCATTTGGGTAGTGTTTTCTCCTTAGACCTCACTCTATTCTTAATTTCTCATCTTTTCTAAACCCTTCAGATGCCTTCGAGACGCGACACCGAGTTTGTTTTCCCGCCAGAGATCACCCAGTTGATTCAGCAGCAGAACACTTTGATCCAAACATTGGTACAGAACCAAGGCAACAACAACAACCCACCACCACCACCTGCGGATCACTTGACTCGTTTCCTTAGGCTGCATCCGCTAGTGTATTCCAGTAGCACCGAGCCGATTGTAGCAGATGATTGGCTCCGTAAGATAGGGAGGGAGTTGACCACTGCAGGATGTACAGATGGAGAAAGGGTGAAGTTTGCTGCACATCAGCTTGAAGGACCCGCAGCAGTATGGTGGGAGAATTTTACAGCCACTTACCCTATAGACACTGTCACATGGGATTAGTTCCAGCAAGCTTTCCGCACTGCCCATGTTTCAGCAGGAGCTATGGCCATGAAGAAGCGTGAGTTTCGCAACTTACGCCAAGGAGGAAGGACTGTTGGCCAATATGTGGATGATTTTAGTAAGCTAGCACGTTACGCCCCAGATGACGTTGCTACAGATGCAGCTAAGCAGGAGAAGTTTCTAGAAGGACTGAATGACGAGCTGAGCATGCAGTTGATGGTAGCCACTTTCAATAACTACCAGGAGTTGGTAGACCGTGCCCTCGTGATTGAAGGAAAGCAGCAACAGATTAAGAATCGCAAGAGGAAGTATGGGCAGGGGAAGTATAACTCTGGAGCCCAGCAGAAGCCCCGTTATACACCTAAACAGGGAGTTCAGTTTCAGCATACCCATGGAGGAGGTGGTACGCACAACCATAATGGCCACAAGAATGGTAGTGGGAATGGAGGAAGCAACGGCCAGAACTGGACCACACCATCAACCCCAGCCAAGAAAGACCTGAGCCATGTCACCTGTTACAAGTGTTCCAAGACCGGACATTATGCAAATGACTGTCCCGAAGGCCAAGGTGGAAATGGAAGCTCAGGAAAGAAGCCGAACCCTTTCAACAGGGGACATGTGAACCACATTGATGTGGAGGAGGTTGAAGAGCAGCCCGATGCAGTAATCGGTAAGTTTTTGGTTAAGTCATTTACTGCACTTGTTCTTTTCGATACCGGTGCAACGCATTCATACATATCAAGGGGATTTGTAGAAAAGTATAGCCTGCCTACTCAGATTCTTAAAACCCCTATGCTAGTAAGCTCACCAGGAGCGGAGTATATGGCCAGACAAGGATGTTTTCAAGTACCATTAAGTATAGGAAGGCATGTATTCCCGACGGATTTGATCATTTTGGAATCCCAAGGATTGGATGTGATTCTCGGTATGGATTGGCTGTCCATGTATGGGGGAAACATCGATTGCGCAAGTAAGACGATTTTGCTCACAACACCAGAAGGAAAAAGGATTAGGTATGTATCGCGACATGGACCAAATAGGAATCAAGTAAATTCCTTATCAGGAGTTGTGCAGGAAGAGGTGCCAGCGGTGAAGGATTACCCTGATGTATTTCCTGAGGAATTGCCAGGAATGCCACCGGATAGAGACATTGAGTTTCTGATTGAGCTCTTGCCAGGTACAGGCCCAATATCAAAGCGACCATACAGGATGCCCGCACAGGATTTCGCGGAAATCAAGAAGCAAATTAAGGAACTATTGGATAAAGGTTATATACGCCCAAGTTCTTCGCCTTGGGGATCACCCGTACTTTTAGTAGAAAAGAAGGATGGATCGTTAAGGATGGTTGTTGACTACCGTGGATTGAATGAAGTAACAATCAAGAACAAGTACCCACTACCAATGATAAATGATCTGTTTGATCGTTTGCAAGGAGCTAAAGTGTTTTCCAAGACCGATTTGCGATCAGGGTACCATCAGTTGAAGATTCGAGAGCAGGACATACCTAAGACAGCATTCACCACAAGATATGGACTGTATGAATATACCGTTATGTCATTTGGACTGACTAACGCACCTGCATATTTCATGAACCTGATGAACAAAGTGTTTATGGAGTTTTTGGATAAGTTCATCGTGGTGTTCATTGATGATATTTTGGTTTTCTCGAAGAATGAAGAGGAACATAAGGAACATTTGAGATTGGTTTTGGAGAAACTAAGGGAACATCAGTTATATGCCAAGTTCAGCAAATGTGAGTTTTGGTTAAAGGAAGTTGGATTTCTCGGACATGTTATATCCGGAGAAAGGATAGCAGTTGACCCTAAAAAGGTTGAGACCGTAACCGAATGGGAAGCACCAACGACAGTTGGAGAGATCCGGAGTTTTCTTGGACTCGCAGGATACTACCGGAGATTCATTGAGAATTTCTCAAGGATTGCAAAGCCTATGACGGAGTTGCTGAAAAAGGATACCAAGTTCATATGGACTGAGGATTGTGAGGAAAGTTTTCAGGAGTTGAACAAAAGATTGGTTACCTCACCGGTGTTAATCTTGCCAGATCAAACCAAGGATTATGAGGTGTATTGCGACGCTTCACGTCGAGGACTTGGAGCAGTGCTTACGCAGGAAGGAAGAGTTGTTTCGTATGCTTCACGACAACTGAAACCTCACGAATTAAATTATGCCACACATGATTTGGAGTTAGCAGCCGTTGTGCATGCATTGAAGACATGGAGACATTTCCTCATTGGAAATCATTGTGAGGTGTACACGGATCACAAGAGTTTGAAGTACATTTTCACGCAGAAAGAGTTAAACCTTAGACAAAGGAGATGGTTGGAACTCATCAAGGATTATGATATGAGATTGCATTATCATCCTAGAAAGGCCAATGTAGTAGCTGACGCATTGAGTCGCAAGAGCCATGTCAATACACTGATGACGGGAGAGATACCAAAGGAGTTAGCAGAAGATCTTAGTGAGCTATGTTTGGAAATAGTTCCGAGAGGCTATGTAGCAGCATTGGAGATTCAGTCTACCTTGATGGATAAAATCAGAGAAGCTCAGAAAAATGACAAAGAGATTGTGGATATAAAGAAGAAAATGAGCGAAGGAAAAGCAAAGGGATTTCGTGAGGATGAGCATGATACCCTATGGTTTGAGGACCGTGTTTATGTGCCAAATGACCCGGAGATCGGGAAGTTGATTCTGCAAGAGGCACATGATTCACCCTACTCGGTTCACCCAAGAAATACCAAGATGTATTTGGATTTGAAGGAAACATTTTGGTGGACCGGAATGAAGAAGGACATTGCGGAGTATGTAGCAGTTTGTGATGTATGTCAGAGAGTGAAGGCAGAACACCAGAAGCCAGCAGGATTGTTGCAACCATTGCCGATACCCGAATGGAAGTGGGAAAAACTAGGCATGGATTTCATCACGGGTTTGCCAAAGACTCGTTCAGGTTATGACTCGATTTGGGTTATAGTCGACCGCTTGACGAAGGTAGCTCATTTCATTCCAGTCAAGACTACCTATAGCAGTGCTAAGTTGGCAAAGATATACATGACCAGAATTGTGTGTTTGCATGGAGTTCCGAGGAGTATCGTATCAGATAGAGGAACCCAATTTACCTCAAAGTTTTAGAAACAGTTGCAAGAAACATTGGGAACCAGGCTGGAATTCAGTACAGCTTTCCACCCACAGACAGATGGACAGACTAAGAGAGTCAATCAGATTTTGGAGGATATGCTGAGAGCTTGTGCACTACATTATGGATCTAGTTGGGATGATAACTTGCCGTATGCAGAGTTTTCTTATAACAACAGTTACCAAACCAGCTTGAGGATGGCACCTTTCGAAGCTTTATACGGAAGGAGGTGCAGGACACCATTATCATCGGACGAAGTTGGAGACCGTCAGTTGTTTGGACCAGATTTGATTAAGGAGTCTGAACAGAAAGTTAAGTTGATTCGCGATAGGCTCAAGGTAGCCCGGTCCAGACAAAAGAGCTATACGGATGCAAAACGCAAGGCGATAGAATATGAAGTTGGAGACAGAGTTTATCTTAGAGTGTCCCCACTTCGAGGAGTTAAGCGTTTTGGAGTTAAGGGAAAATTAGCACCATGTTTCGTTGGACCGTATAGGATCTTGCAACGCATGGGAGAAGTTGCTTATAAGCTGGAATTGCCAGAGGGACTGTCAGGAGTTCATGATGTATTCCATGTTTCTCAGCTGAAGAAATGTCACGCCGAGATGGCAGAGGTACCGCTAAGAGATACAGTGCCACTTGAAGCAATTCAGTTAAAGGATGATTTAACATATGAGGAGAAACCAGTCAAGATTCTCGATTATGCCAGCAGAGTTACTCGCAGCAATGTTATCAAGTTTTGCAAGGTTCAGTGGAGCCACCACACTGAGGATGAAGCCACCTGGGAGAGAGAAGAAGATTTGCTCAAGGATCACCCTCACCTATTTTATAGCCAACCCGAATCTCGAGGGCGAGATTCATCTTAAGGGGGGTAGGTTTGTAACATCCCAAATTTTCAATTTGGAATGTTATACGTTAAATCATCATGCATTACATATTTTCTTGCATTTGCCGATCCTAGAAATTTCACGCAACTCAAGGACCCTCGGAGAGAGTTGGAGATTTCGAAATTTTCATATTTGAGTTTCCTCAAATTATGAAAAAAGAGGATCATTTGATTTTATTTATTTCATCTTCAACTAATTTTCCAATATCAAAAATATGAGAGGGAATAATATGACTTTCCCAAAATTTAGGAAAAATGAAGATTTAATAAATAAATCAAATTCTGGATTTTTCTCGAAGTTATTTGCCTTAGGAAAAAATGCGTGTTTTCAAAAATTGCATTTTAGGCCCCGGGTAAAAGTTCATTTTGTTCGACTCATTTTTAGGAGTCGGGGAAAATTTACTTTGTAATTTTTGGAGTTCGTTTAGATTTTATTTTATTCTTTTTCTGCGCGCTTTATTTATTAAAAAAAACGCGCAGCGCCCCGCCTGGGCCAAGGGCCCGGCCGGCCCAGCCGCCCCTCCCCTCGCGCGCCCGCGCGCAGCGCGCCACCGGTGCCGCCCCAGCCGAGTCCGGCTCGGACTCCGCCACCGCCGCCACCCTTGTCTTGCCCCCTCCCCCAAGCAGCACCCCCCCTTTAAATACCCAACACCCCCCCTCTCCTCCCCACAACCCGCAGCCGCCGCCCCCAAGCAGCAGCAGCAGCAGCAGCCGCGTGCCACCGCAGCCGCCGACGCCACCGCTCGTGCCGCCGCCGCCCGCGCCGCCAGCCGCCGTCGCCCCGCGCCTAGCCGCCGCCCCGCCGGAGCCCCGCCTCGTCGAGGTAGCCGCGCCGCGCCACCCTCCCCCTCAGTTCGGTTTTTTTTATAAAAACCGTTCCGGTTTTCTTTTTCCGTCTTTTCGGTTTTTTCGAAACCCTAGATCGGTTTTATTTCCGGTTCTGTTGTTTAGCGAGCGTTCGCCGGACCACTCGTCTTAACGAACGTGATCACTGGTTATCCCCGGTTAACGAACGTCCGTTCGTTTAACCGTTCATCGTTTTCTTTTAATCGGATTTATTTCGCGATTTTCTGATCGCGATTTCAGGTTCAATCTTCGTTCTAGTTTTTCTTCTCGCTCATTTATCGGATTCAGGTGATTCAAGCGCCTGGAGTTTCGTATCGAAACCGCCGATCCGAATAATCTACTTAAACAAAGTTTTGCTACTGTAAAATTTGACCTAGTTTCAACTTTCTAGAATCGAGCTGTTTTCTTCCGCCGGTTGTTTTCCGTTGTTTTGTTCGATGCGTTTTCTTTTGCAACCAGGGTTCTTAAGTTGAACTTTCTGGTTAGATCTTTTATTCGAGATTTACCCGTGCATTAGATGAGTACTTATTGTATGCTTGTTGTTTGTCTGCGATAGATCACCCGGAGTGCGTCGCTTGTTACTTCGAATCTCTAGGTTTCGTGGATCATCAGCAAGGCAAGTAACACTTGATCATACCTTTTCTACTACCCAGTTTTTATGCATTAGATCAATCCTCAAACATTGCATGATTAGGATCTAATTAAATTGTGGGATGGGAAGTAGATGAGGTAGTACCTATTACCTGTGTTATTTATGAAACCTTTGGGAGTTACTTCTGCGTTTGCTTATTATGCCATGCTATGCTAGTAGACGTGGATTGGGTGAGTGAATATCCATGACAGATGTGAGATTGTTAATTAATGGTTTATCTAAGGTGGCAACTTAAATACACATCTGGGTGGATTGAGGCACCTGGGGTATCCAGTGATTGCCTGTTTTTTTGGAAATCTCGGGGTTACCGTGTGATTTTCGTATGGACCGCCACCCAGGTTCAAAGGGATCATAAGATAATTCATGCTAGTAACTTCCGTGTGCAGCCACAAGCCATTATGGGCTCTGGCATAGTTGACTAAGTCGTGCGAACTCTTATAGTGGTGGACTAGCAGATGTAGGGGATGTAGGTGTACCGGTCTACCCATCGTAAGGTGCTAGCGCTTCTGAAAGATTATGTCTCGGTCATCCGTTTCTCAAACACCATGTAGTGCGAGGAATCAAACAGAGGCGATCGAGTCTTGTGGGGAAAAGTGCGCAAACCTCTGCAGAGTGTACAAACTAATCATGATTAGCCGTGTCCCTGGTTATGGACATCTTGAGTATCTAGTATTTGAATATTCTGTGAATATCAACATGTTACTCTAAATTTAATATTGTTGGGTTTGTTGATGATTACTTTTAATTGGGATTGAGGATGCTGTCAACCATTCTCAATGTTTAACAACCACCATGATAGTTAAGTAATTTATTCCTTTGCAGTAGGGAAAAACTGGCTTTATGCAAAAACTGTAACCATAGAGCTTTTACACCAGCCAAATTGCATATAGTGTAGCTTATTCCAATGTTATTCTCTATGTGTTACATTGCCAGCATATTCCATGTGCTGACCCGTTTTCGGGCTGCAACATTTCATGTTGCAGACTTTTCAGACGACGAGTAAGGTGCTTTAGGTCATGGTTCTATACTCAGTGATGCCGTTGGAGTTGATGGACTCACTTATCTTCCAAGTCTTCCGCTGTTATCGTTATTAGATGGCCTTAAGCCATATTTATTGTAATAAGTCCACTTTTGGGCAAGATGTAATAAATGTGTGATTGCTACTCTGTTATAAATCCTTCAAAGTATTGTGTGGTGTCAGCATTACTGATCCAGGGATGACACCTGAGCACAGAGACTTGACCATCTGAGGTTGGGTCGCTACAGAACAATGCGCGAACAAGCTTTCAAAGGCTGTAATAAAAAAGGAGGGAGAAGGAGAGAAACAGAAGACAGCTAATATGTAAAATATAGATGGAGGGAGAGAACTCAGAATCCGGCGCTAGGCATAGAATCTTCGGAGACGGGCTGCGATCCATGGGTTCGGCTCGAGTTGGTTATCCGATGCATCTCGCAGATGGTACGCTCCACCGATCAGGACTTGGTCGATGATAAAGGGACCTTCCCATTTGGGCTTCAGTTTGTCCTTTTTCTTGTCCGGCAGGCGTAGAACTAACTCGCCAACGTTGTAAGTTTTGGCCCGTACTTCTCTGCTTTGATATCTTCGAGCTTGTTGTTGATAGAATGCGGAACGGGCTTTTGCCACATCACGCTCCTCCTCCAATGCATCCAAATTGTCCTGCCGATCGAGCTCGGCTTCTCTTTCTTCGTACATGCGCACGCGAGGTGAGTCATGAATTATGTCGCAGGGAGAACTGCCTCTGCGCCGTATACCATAAAGAATGGTGTAAATCCGGTGATGCGATTTGGAGTGGTCCGCAGCCCCTAGAGTTCGGAGTCGAGCTCCTCTACCCAGTGCGTGTTAGATTCCTTGAGGGACCGCACTAATCTGGGTTTGATGCCGCTCATGATTAGACCATTTGCTCGCTCGACTTGACCGTTAGTTTGAGGGTGATAGACTGAAGCATAGTCGAGCTTGATGCCCATGTTTTTGCACCAGAGTTTGACCTCGTCGGCCGAAAGTTCGTACCGTTATCAGTGATGATGCTATGGGGGACGCTGTAATGGTGTACGACCCCTGATATGAAGTCTATCACCGGTCCGGATTTGACCGTCTTAACAGGTTTGGCCTCTATCCATTTGGTGAATTTATCCACCATGACCAGTAGTTATTTTTGCTTGTGGGTTACTCCTTTAAGGGGTCCAACCATGTCAAGCCCCCAGACCGCGAAGCGCCAGGTTATGGGTACAGTTTTGAGGGCGGTGAGTGGCATCTGGCTTTAATTAGCAAAGAGCTGGGAACCGACGCATCATTGGACTAAGTCATGAGCATCTGCTCGGGCCGTTGGCCAATAAAATCATGTACAGAAGGCCTTGCCTACAAGGGCCCGGGCTGCGGCGTGGTGCCCGCCGAGTCCGGCATGAATTTTAGCCAGAAGATTCGATCCTTCCTCTTTGAAGATACACCTTTGAAGGACTCCGGTTGTGCTTTTCTTGTAAAGCTCTCCCTCATGGACCTTATAGGCTTTAGATCGCCGCACTATGCAGCGGGCCTCGTTTTGGTCCTCGGGAAGTTCCTGCCTGGTTAAGTAGGCTAGGAATGGTTCCGTCCACGGGGAAAATGACTGCCATTATTACGTGGGCTGAAGATGTTACTTCGTTGGCAGAACCACCAATTGTGTCAGAATGTTTGGTGTCAGGCAGTGCGGTTGGGTCCGGGTTGTTATTTTCGGATTCCCCCTCCCATAGTATGGATGGCTCGAATAGCCTCTCTAGGAAGATGTTGGGAGGGACGGCATCACGCCTTGCGCCAATGCACGCCAATACGTCTGCTGCCTGGTTGTTATCCCGGGCTATATGGTGAAATTCGAGCCCTTCAAACCGAGCTGACATTTTTAGGACGGTGTTGCGATAAGCTGCCATTTTCAGATCCTTGGCATCGAAGTCTCCATTTATTTGGGATATCGCGAGGTTCGAATCCCCGCACACCTCTAGGCGTTGAATGCCCATGGAGACTGCCATCTGGAGGCCGTGTAGAAGGGCCTCGTATTCGGCTGTGTTGTTGGAGTCCGTATACATTATCTGGAGTACGTATTGAACCGTATCTCCGGTTGGGGACGTCAAAACGATGCCAGCCCCCAGACCAGCCAACATTTTGGAGCCGTCGAAGTGCATTATCCAGTTGGAATATGCGTCGTACTCTTTAGGGAGTTCGGCTTCAGTCCATTCGGTGACGAAGTCAGCCAAAACTTGCGACTTAATAGCTCGCCATGGCTTATAGGTTATGTCGAACGGGAGGAGCTCAATGGCCCATTTGGCAATCCGGCCCATCGCATTGTGGTTGTTTATAATGTCGTTAAGAGGTACTTCGGAGGCTACTATTATCGAACACTCTTGAAAGTAGTGTCGCAGCTTCCGGGATGCCATGAACACGGTGTACGCTATCTTTTGATAATGCAGGTACCGTGACTTGCATGGAGTTAGGACAGTGGACACGTAGTAAACTGGTTTTTGAAGGGGGAACTTGTGTCCGTCCGTTTCTCGTTCGACAACGAGCACTGCGCTCACAAATTGATGAGTTGTCGCGATATATAATAGCATTGGTTCGCCCATGTTGGGCGCGGCCAGGACCGGGTTTGTTGCCAATATGGCTTTTATTTCTTCGAGTTCGGTCGTGGCGGCATCCGTCCACTCGAAGTGTTCGGTGCGTCGGAGGAGGCGATAAAGAGGTAATGCCTTTTCTCCTAAACGGGAGATAAAGCGGCTTAGAGTCGCCATGCATCCCGTCAATTTTTGTATTTGTTTGAGGTCCTTTGGGATATCCAGTTGCGACAGAGCTCGGATCTTGGCTGGGTTTGCTTCAATTCCTCTACCGGGTACAATGAAGCCCAAGAGCTTTCAGGCTGGTACGCCGAAAACGCATTTTTCCGGGTTAAGCTTAATGTCATATGTTCGGAGATTATCGAACGTGAGCCTCAAATCGTCTACTAGAGTTTTGACGTGCTTGGTTTTGACGACCACATCGTCTACGTATGCCTCCACTGTTTTGCCGATCTGGTTTGCCAGACATGTCTGAATCATGCGCTGATATGTTGCGCCGGCGTTTTTGAGCCCAAAGGGCATTGTGTTGAAGCAGAATGGGCCGTATGGGGTGATGAATGCCGTTGCGGCCTGGTCGGGCTCCGCCATATTAATTTGGTGGTAGCCGGAGTATGTGTCGAGGAAACACAATGAATCATGTCCTGTGGTAGCGTCGATAATTTGATCGATGCGGGGGAGTGGGAAGGGATCCTTTGGGCAAGCCTTGTTGAGGTCCTTAAAATCGACGCATAGGTGCCAGGATTTGTCCTTCTTTATTACCATCACCAGGTTTGCTAGCCAGTCCGGATGTTTTATATCTCTGATGAATCCGGCCTCCAATAATTTGGCTAGCTCCTCTCACATGGCATGTCTCTTGGGTTCGGAGAAACGACGAAGAGCCTGTTTGACTGGATTGAATCCATTTAGGATGTTTAGGCTGTGCTCGACCAGCTGGCGTGGGATTCCTGGCATGTCTGAAGGGTGCCAGGATAAAATGTCCCAATTTTCGCGTAGGAATTCTCGTAGTGCGGCGTCTACATCAGGGTTTAATTGTGCCCCGATGGAGGCCGTTTTTGTAGGGTCCGTTGGATGGACTTGGAATTTGACTATTTCGTCCGCTGGTTTAAAGGAAGTGGACTTGGATCTCTTATCGAGTACCACATCGTCCCTATTCACCATGGAGCGCAGCGCAGTGAGTTCCTCAGCCGCCAGGGCTTCGGATAGTGCCTCAAGGGCCAGTGCGGCTGTCTTATTTTCGGCGCGGAGTGCTATGTCCGGGTCACTAGCTAGAGTGATGATTCCGTTGGGCCCGAGCATTTTGAGCTTCATGTACCCGTAATGGGGTATGGCTTGAAAAATTGTGAATGCCTCTCGCCCTAATAGGGCGTGATATCCGCTGCTGAACGGGGCCACTTGGAACGTGACCTCCTCGGATCTGTAATTGTCCGGCGTGCCGAACACCACATCCAGTGTGATTTTTCCTGTACAGCATGCTTCCCGACTGGGGATTATTCCTCTAAAGGTTGTGCTGCTTCACTCAATGCGGCTCCAGTTTATTTCCATTTTTCGGAGGGTTTCCTCGTAAATGAGGTTCAATCCGCTGCCACCGTCCATGAGTACCTTGGTAAGGCAAAAGCTGTCCACTATTGGACCGAGGACCAAATGCGGCTGGTGCTCGGGCTATTCGGAATTTAGGTTCATCACTGGCATTAAAGGTAATAGCCGTGTCAATCCATGGGTTTATTGTTGCTACTTGGTAGACTTCGGCAAGGCTGCGGAGTGTTCGTTTCCGCATATTATTTGATGCAAAGTCTCAAAGACTGTTAATACCGTACTGGTGTCCTTGGGCTGGTGCTCTGGAGTTAGAAGCTCTTCGCCACTTTTGGCCACCTGCCGTAGTATCCAACATGCTCTAAGGCTATGAGTTGGAGTAGCGCCCTTTGTACTATGAATTTTGTAGGGTCCATTGAGCCATCCCTCCAGTACGGTTCCATGCCCTATAGAGGGTTTTTGCTTTTTGGTGTTTAACCCAGGTGCCTGGCGATGATGCACCTTTTTATTTCGGACTGGGCTTGTATTCAGGGCCAGATTGTCCCAAAAATTGATTTTGGTTTTCCAGGCGCTTTCCATCGCACAGTACTTTCGTACTATGGACGCCAAGTCAGCGAAGCTTGTAATTTCACGACGGCTTACGGCATTGAGGATTCCCTTGTCCGTGCAATTATTGCAGAAGAATGAAATTGCGTCCTCCTCACGGCAATCCTTTATCATGTTCAATACCAGGAGGAATCTGGCCCAGTAATGGTGTACTGTTTCTACGGGCTCTTGCCGGATTTGGGATAGATCGTTTATGTTTGGGTGGGCGGGTGGAATTAAATTCGGAACCCCGTCCAATCTAAGACTCAGGGGCCTAGAAGTTTCCGAATTTGGAAGCTTGGGTTCTTGGATGTTGTCCAATGAATCTAGCCCGCTGCCTGACTTTAGGTTCAGGGCTTGAGTGACGTCCTTCCCTCCACGGGAATCCGGCATGACGGATCGGGAATCCGGACATAGCTAGTCCTTAAGATAGAAGAAGGGTCGCTGCATTGTTCCTCTACAACAGCAACATGGTGGGTAACCTGGGGAGAGTTAATCTCTCTCAGATCGGGTTTAGGCCCAATCTGATCGTAGTCTGTAGCGACTCCCATGGCGGCAATGCGATCCAAGAGCTCGTTTAAGGAAGAGAGCTCCATCGGATTTAACTGCTCGGTGAGTTCAGAGTTAACGTGAAGATTTCTTTCGATGACCCGAGAAGTCATCGTCGGCGCGGCGGCCGAACTGGCGGTCATAAAGAAACCGCCTAGCTGGAGAGTTTGGCCGATAGCCAAAGCTCATTTAGCAACAGTGTTATCTTTAAAGACGGGATGAGGCATCCTTCCTGACGGCGACGGCACAGAGGAACTCTCAATGAAAGCACCAATGTCGGCGTCAAAACTGGTGGATCTCGGGTAGGGGGTCCCGAACTGTGCGTCTAGGCGGATGGTAACAGGAGACAAGGGACACGATGTTTTTACCCAGGTTCGGGCCCTCTCGATGGAGGTAAAACCCTACTCGTGCTTGATTAATATTGATGATATGGGTAGTACAAGAGTAGATCTACCACAAGATCAAAGAGGCTGAACCCTAGAAGCTAGCCTATGGTATGATTGTTGTTCGTCCTACGGACTAAAACCTTCCAGTTTATATAGGCACCGAAGAGGGTTAGGGTTACACAGAGTCAGTTACAATGGTAGGAGATCTACATATCCGTATCGCCAACCTTGCCTTCCACGCCAAGGAAAGTCCCATCCGGACATGGGACGAAGTCTTCAATCTTGTATTTCATAGTCCAGGAGTCCGGCCAATGGTTATAGTCCGGCTATCCGGACACCCCCTAATCTGGGACTCCCTTAACGCCCCTGGCCATTAGGTCAGGTTTGGAAGCTTGAACTATACTGCCAACATCCACTGAGACTTGATCTTCGACGGATTCGAGCCCATGTCAGGTGCGCCGAACAGTCACGACGAGCATGACTTAGATCTGACATCGGATGGTGTTCGGGAGATCACACCTACGGCTGTCCTGGCTATTAATTCGGAGAAGATCGTGCCATCTGAGGACGGGTGGATAAACCCCGCCATGGAGGCCGCACACTCATCGGCATTAGAGCCGAACACAGACTTCACCTCCAAAGAGATCTCTGTCATCGGACCCTCGGACTCGTCTCCGGCCATAGGTTCCGAACCGCATGCGTCCGAGCCTATCGAATCTGATTGGGCACCGATCATAGAGTTTACCTCCTCGGATATCTTTCAGCACTCGCCCTTGGGCGACATGCTAAATTCATTAAGGTCTCTCTCTCTAACGGGGGACTCTTGGCCGTACTATGTCCGACTGGAGTGGGAAGCGGACGACAAAGAAATTCGTTCCCCACCCACCACCCACCTAATAGCCACTGTTGATGACTTAACCGACGTGCTTGACTTCGACTCCGAAGATATCGACGGTATGGATGACGATGCAGGAGAAGAACAGGAACCACCGCCCACAGGGCGCTGGAAAGCCTCCTCATCATATGATATATATATGGTGGACACACCCAAAGAAGGCGATGGTGATGAGGCAATGGAGGATAGTCCCCCTGAGAAGCAATCTAAGCACCGGCGTCATAGGCGCCACTCTAAGCCCCGCCAAACCAAAAATAGCAATACCAGCACAAGAGATGATAGCAATCCGGATGGTGCCAAAGACAAAAACAATCCCGCCCAGCCAGGCTTCGAGCAGGCTGAACGGGAGGATGGGCAAGCTAGCCCTAAGGAACAGGCAATAGATGGAGAATCAGAGGATGACAATTACATGCCCTTCCCCAAAGATGAACTGAGCCTTGGCGACGAAGAATTCATCGTGCCTGAGGACCCCATCGAGCAGGAGCGCTTCAAGCGCCGGCTTATAGCCACTGCAAAAAGCCTGAAGAAAAAGCAGCAGCAACTTCAAGCTGATCAAGATCTGCTAACTGATAGATGGACTGAGGTCCTGGCTGCCGAGGAATACGGACTCGAACGCACAACCAAAAAATACCCAAAGCGTAGGTTACTACCTCAACTCGAGGAAGAGGCATTAAAGCCCACACTACCAGCGCATGATGCGCACTATAAGAAATATGTCAACTAGTGACCTTTTGTTAGTGACCCTAGAAGAATTGGTCATAAATTTATGACCATTTTAGACCAATAGGTCAAAAGCTGTTGGGGGGGCTCCAAACCCTAACCTATAACGACCATTCTGGTCAGAAAGGTCATAATGTCATTACAGGAAATGGTCATAAAAGAGGGAAGCACTGTCCACTGCCTCACGCCTAGCTGATAACGACCAATATAACATGGTCACTAAACTTGATTTTGAATGAATTAGGATGATTAGGCAGCCACCTCAGCAACCTCGCTTATGTGTCACTGTCTAGGTGTCATTTTTGGTTAAATATTAATATTCAACAACATACGGGGCACACACTGACATGCAGGACCCATTTGACAGGAGGGGCCGAGTGCTTAATTCGCCCAAAAAATGTGCACTAGCGGGGACTCGAACCCAGGACCTCGCGCTTGCTTCGCTCGCTTGCTACCGCTGGGCTAGAGAGGGACAGTTGCTCAGGTATGCGAACTTATCTATACATTATATAAAACTACGGCGCTGTCGTATCATTGACAAGTGGGACCTTCCGACCAGGTGGCATCGAACAGAGAAACAATTAGCAACACTAACAGGCGGGACCCATTTGACAGGTGGGTGAGCCACTGACAGGTGGGTGAGCGAGTGTTTAATTCCCTAAAAAAATGTGCGCTAGCGGGGACTCGAACCCATGACCTGGAGCTCGTTCGCTCGTTCGGTGCTGCTGGGATAGAGAGGGATTGTTGCTAATGTGTGGGTAGTTTTCTATATATTATACAAAACCACAGCTCTCTCGTATCAGTGACAAGTGGGGCCTTCTGACCAGGTGGAGGCGGGTGGCATCGAACATCGTTTTTCTAGGTCTTCCGACCAGGTGGCGGCGGGCGGCGGCGGAAGCAAGCAGCGGACGGGCGGGGCCGGTGGGCGGCGGGCGGGCGGAGGCCGGCGGGCAGGGCTGGCGGCCTAAGAAACCAGTAGGGGTCGGTCACCTTTCCCACGACCTCGCTGCAGGTGACCTCGCCCACGGCCTCGCGGCGGAAGCAACCAGCAGGGGCGGAGGCGGGGACGGGGCCGGCAGTGGAGGTAACCAGCAGGGGGTGGAGGCGAGGCAGGGGCGTGGAGGCGAATCAGGGGTGTGGGCGACTGACGGTGGTGGGGGCGGGGCCAGGAACAGCGGCCGAAGCGACTAGTAGGGGCCGCTCGCCTTGGCCACGAAAAGAACGGTGACCTCGCCGCTGGTGACCTCACCCACGGCCTCGCCGCTCGCCTTGTCCACGACAGGAGCAGCTCGCCGAGCATGGGGGACTCCTCTCCCCCTCTCCACCGCAAGCACACCTCCCGGTATGCACCCCTCTCCCCCTATCCTCTCCTTGCCTCTGATTTTCCTTAGATTTGCCTGTGTTGCGCCTGCTGATGAACACTAGCTAGTTTGTCAACACTAGCTGAGGGGCATGGGAGAAAGAGAGAGATAATTTGAGTTTTTTATCTTACTAGATGAGGGACAGGGGATGAACACTAGCTAGTTATATCATTTTGAAACAGAAAGGAAAGGGGAAGGTGGAGATTCAATATGTTGATGAGCTTAATTTGAAATGTAGTCTGATGGATCCATCAGCTGTAGCTGGAGCTTGCTACATAAATGTTAGGTTTTATAGTGCAATCTGATGGATGGATGCTACAGCTCTGCCTGATCTCTTTGTGGATATCCTCTTTACAGGAACCACATATGTTTCTTAGTCCAGCTCTGCCATGTGAAATTTGAGTCTATGTTAGGTTTTACAAGTTTTTGCTAGCTTTTCATTTATCCCATGTTAAATCTGTATTTAATATGAACTGCTTTTTATTGCTGCCATGTGAAATCAGTAAACCATGTGAACTGGACTAAAGTAGTGAGAAATTGGAAATAGCTCAATGTTGGGTGCATATCTTATTTTCTGGCAGTTAGCATATAAAGTTAGGCAGTTAGCATATAAAGTTGGGTGCCTACCTTATTTTCTGGAATTTTAGCTTCCATTACTTCCATCCATTTTCATTAATTAATGTTGATGCACTTAGATTGATTTGCTAAGTTGCAACAATTTGTTGTCTTTGGCAGATGGACAGAAGCTGGATTAGAAAAGGAGTTAGAAAGTTTTCAAAAGAACATATGAAAGGAGTTGATGATTTCATGGCATTTGTTCAGGAAATTTTTGCCAACGATGCTCACATTGTTTGCCCATGCTGCGAATGCCTCAACCGTTCAAGAATGGCTCAAGGAAGAGTGGAAGATCATCTGCTTCTTAATGGGATGTCCAGCACATATGATAGATGGATATCTCATGGAGAACCTTTAGACAGTCAACCTCAACATTTTGAAGCTGATACAGAGGCCCCTCATATGATGGGTGGTGGTGATGCTGGCATTGATTTCATGGAAAAGGTTTTGCGAGATAATGTTGTTTTGGAGGAAGAGGATGGGCATGAAGATGATAGGATTCCTGACCTATTGAAGGATTTGTACGATGCTGAAGATCGTGCTGATGGACAGAAGTCGTTGTTTGCTGAGGTGTTAGAGGAGGCGAAGCACGCAGCTCATGAAGGGGGTAAATTTTCAAGATTTACCTTCACCGTGAAGTTACTCCACATCAAGTCTTTCTACCGGATTAGCAATGCCGCATTCAACGCAATACTCCGTCTTTTGAGCTTGCAATTCCCTGATAGTTGTGTTCCCAGATCTTATGATGAAGCATTGAGCATAATCCGCAGGCTGGGGTTAGGTTATGTGTCAATACATGTGTGCCCAAATAATTGTGTCTTGTTTCGGAAGGATTTAGCAAAGCATGACAACTGTCCAAAATGCAATGCATCTAGGTGGAAAGATGCTGATGGGAAGAAGTCAATACCGGAGAAGGTACCGAGGCACTTTCCCTTGATACCAAGGCTGCAGTGGATGTTCATCTCGAAGAAATCATCGCGTGAGGTACAGTGGAACAAGTTGAAGCGGCAACCTGTGGACAATGAGCTGAGCCATCCAGCGGACGGAGAGGCATGGAAAGAGTTTGACCGTATACATATAGATTTTGCTGCAGATCCAAGGAACATAAAACTTGGCATTGCCACAGATGGGTTTAATCCGTTTGGGAACATGAGCACGTCTTATAGCATGTGGCCAGTTTTTGTGGTGCCGTACAACCTGCCACCATGGGCATGCATGGATCAGTCCAACTTCATGATGTCATTGCTTATCCCGGGTCCAGAGTCTCCAGGAAAGGATTTTGATGTCTTTATGGAGCCCCTCGTAGAAGAACTGCTCCAGCTCTGGACTGGTGTACCTACATACAATGCCTTGAGTCCGGAAGAAAAGTTCAATCTACATGCTGCAATCATATGGTCCATCCATGATTTCCCGGCTCTGCACACTCTGTCTGGGAGGATCACAGCGGGTTATCAGGCTTGTGTCCATTGTGACAAAGACCCTTGCTCAAAGAGAATAAGGAGCAAGATCTGCTATATTGGGCACCGCCGCTTTCTTCCCCGAAACCATCGCTGGCGAAGAAGCAAAGATTTTAATGGTGAGAATGAAACCCGTGACAAGCCAGCTGAATTCACTAAAGAAGAGCTGGAGCAGCAACTTGAAAAGGTGAATGATGTGAGACCAGGAAAGCTGGCGAAGAAACGAAAGCGTGAGGAAGGTCAATGTTGGGACCGGAGGTCTTGTTTGTGGGACCTGCCATACTGGGCTGATCTAAAATTAAGGCATAATCTCGATGTAATGCACACTGAGAAAAACATATGCGAGAATCTGCTAGGGACGTTTTTGAACATTGAAGGGAAGACAAAGGACACAGTTAGTTCTAGGCTTGATTTGGAGGACATGGGCATAAGAGAAGATTTGCATCTACAGCACACTGAAGATGAAGATTCATTTGAAATGCCACGAGCATGGTATACAATGAGTAAAGAACAAAAGCTTGCATTCTGTGAATTCCTAAGAGCGGTGAAATTTCCAGATGGTTATGCTGCTAACCTAGCAAAGTGTGTTACTTCTGATGGATTCAAGCTTTCAGTACTGAAAACTCATGATTGTCACATCCTCCTCCAAAGGATTTTACCGACGGGCCTCCGAGGAATCATGGATAAGGATATATATGAAGCGGTTGCTGAGTGGGAAATTTCTTTAGAGAACTGTGCTGCAAAACACTCAAGTTAACTATCCTGGAAAGACTTGAAAAAGAAATCCCAATTATTCTTTGCAAGCTCGAGAAGATTTTCCCTCCAGCTTTCTTCACCGTGATGTTCCATTTGGTGGTGCACTTACCAAAAGAGGCAATGCTTAGAGGCTCTGTGCAATACGGTTGGATGTACCCAATCGAAAGAAGGCTGCTTACTTGTAAGCGTTATGTGCGAAACACGGCAAGACCTGAAGGTTCTATTGCTGAAGCATATGTCGTTAACGAGTGCTTGACTTTTTGCTCTAGATACTTTGGCGATGTGGAAACAAGGTGGAACCAGCCGGGGAGAAATAGAGAGCGGTCTGATTCACAAAGTGGTGATGTCTCTGTTTTCAACCATGGTGTGAACTTTCTTGGAGCCTCAAAATACATGGAGGCTGGTGATGAGTATGACAAGATGGTTTGGTTTGTGCTCAGCAATTGCGCCGAGGTTCTACCATATATTGAGTACGTTATATCTTGTGCACTCATTATATATATTTTTATTGCTTGGGTTGGCACCAGCCTAATGTTTTAATTCACATGTTTTGTTGGCATTGCAGGAAATGCAAGGAAGAGTTAAATCAGGAACAAAGCAATATCCATGTTGATAAAAGGGTTGCCAAGGGGTTTGCTAAGTGGTTTAAGAATCATGTGAGATCTTTAGCCACATGTTTTATATTTTCTGTGTTATTCACCAATTGTTAAATACCATTGTTTGCTAAATGGTTTATTTGTGCAGATTGGAAAGTTGCATGAGGAGAAGAAGGTCAGTGATGATCTATTTGCTTTGGCATGCTTACCAGATAAGCGAGTGAGAGTGTATTGAGCATGCATTGCTGACGGTGTCCGGTACCACACCGTTGACCGCGAGGAAAAAAAGGAAGACATAGAATAGTGGAATCGTCACCAAGGGGTCACATGATCGTGAGATCATTGACTTCTATGGTCAGTTGAGAAGCATCGTAGAGTTGCAGTACAACTCTAGTAGTGGCATCCATCGCTTGGTTGTCTTATTTCGCTGTGACTGGATTGAGCTTGGTAGCAAGAAGAAGAGAGACTCTTTTTTCAAATATGATGGCCACTTCAAAAGCATCAACACTGCAAGGTGCTGGTATAAGAGTGATCCCTTTATTCTAACAACACAAGCAACAATGGTGTTTTATCTGCCAGACACTCTTTTGCACAACAAATGGCGAGTTGTGCAAAACTTTGAGCACAGACACTTGTGGAGTGTGACTGAAATAGAAGTGGAAAAGGGCCCCGGTGATGGTGGACTAACATACCAAGATGATCACTCAACGGAAGTTCCGTTGCAAGCTGATGATGACTCTATGGAAGTTCTGGTGCAAAGCAGAGTGCGAAGGGACCGGGAACGTGTGATCGTTGGTGCTGCAACAGTTGAAGGCATCAAGAAAAGAAGAAAGGTGGTAGCGGATGAACATGAGAGCGAGGATGAGGAAAACCGGACTGATCACACTATGCTGCAATATTGTAGTGATGATGTGTCAGGACCCCGATCCTGAGTCGCACCGATCTAGCATGTAACACATCATATCACTTTACGGCCTCATGCACGGTATTCCCACGGGTGCCACCTTACCTGGCCCGGGACCGTTTGCGCCTTTTGTCTCACGTATATGATAGTGCCGCTAGCATCCATATGACAAAGAACCCGGGCTGACATGGCTAGTCATGAACCCAAAGTGGCACTAACTTACAGGGACAGGCATACATGACCCAACAACAAACGTGTCGGTCATCAGCGAGTGAATCCGGGCTATAGCAACTGGGCTAGCAGGACTCCGGTAAACCGGGCTGTAGCAGGCTAACAGGACTCCGGTATTCATCGCGTGATATTTCCCTGAAGGGACAGACACAGGAACGAAGAAGGACACATGCCGGCTAGCCTAAGTGTTCCGGAGCAGTAGCAAGCTACCATGGCTCAGTGGAAGCACTAGGAGACATTTCCCGGTAAGAGAGGCTACTAAGGATAAACAACTAGATAGTCAGATCCCACACATACCAAGCATTTCAATAACATACACACAATATGCTTGATATGTGCAAATACAACATGGCATCACAATATGACTCTACGACTCAAGTATTTATTCAATAGGCTCCGAGGAGCGAGATATTACAAACATGGGTCTCATGACCCAACACTCAGAGCATACAAGTCAGAGCACAAGCGGAATCTTAACATGTCTGTGTACAGACATCTACAAAAGAAAAAGGCTGAGAAGCCTGACTGTCTATCAGATCCTGCCGAGGGCACAAGATCGTAGCTGAGGTAACAAGCTAAACATTGAAGTCCACGTGGAACTACTAGCGAGACTGAAGTCTCTCTGCAAAAACATAAAATAGGCAAATGTGAGTACAAATGTACCCAGCAAGACTTACATCAGAACTAACTACATATGCATCATTATCAATAAAGGGATGGTGGAGTTTGACTCGGTGGCTATCCTGAACTACGACTGCAAATAACTCTTTTGAGGTGGCGCACACGAGTTCACATATTCACCATATCAATACACCACTATGGATCCTCTCCCGTCTCCCTACGAGAACGCCATCCATAGCAATCACGCTTATCTTGCGCATTTTAGAGTATCCACTTTCACTTGTCTATGAACTGTACAAGCAACCCAGAAGTCCTTTACCGCGGACACGGCTATTCGAATAGATAATGTTAACCCTGCAGGGGTGTACTTCTTCACACACCCTCTCGCCACTTACCGCCATGTACACGTCATCTATCTCGGCAACCTTCAAGCGGAAGCCTGGCGAGGGTGTTGGCCACGACCTGACTAACCACGCAAGTCTCTCGTCCAGGTTTATTGCCTATTCGGGTTCCATCCGCAAGGAGATCCGGCCAGGGTGTCGCTCACAGCCCCAAACAATGTGAGCAGGGTTCCCAAGCCCACCATGCGGGTGCCACTTGGTACACCGTGCCACTGTGCCTAGTCTGTCCCAAGCCCACCTGTACCGGGTGCCACTTGGTAGACTACTAACACTACCTACAAACACCAGAAACTAGTTGCAACTCCTGGACAGAGATCGAGTTGATTAATAAGTCGAGAGAGTCAATTAAGGATCCCAATGTGTGGTAGTAGCTGTTCATGGATCACAAACACAGAACTCAGTTCCTGGGGACGGTTTCAATGAGACAACCCACCATGTACTCCTACATGGCCTCTCACCGCTACCTTTACCAAATCGTGTTCACACACTTAGCTCTCAACAGTAGGACATGTTCACACACCTCTGATTCTTCCCCGATGAATCATACCTGACTCAACTCTAAGCAGTAGCAGGCATGACAAACAAGCATGAATGAGTAGGCACATCAGGGCTCAAACAACTCCTACTCATGCTAGTGGGTTTCATCTATTTACTGTGGCAATGACAGGTCATGCAGAGGATAAAGGGGTTCAACTACCGCAGCAAATAACAGTTGTATCGTTGTTGTCCCAATGCAATAAAATAGAGCAGGAGCGAGAGAGTGGGATTGTATCGGAATGAACAAGGGGGTTTTGCTTGCCTGGCACTTCTGAAGATAGAAATAGTTCTTCATCGGTGTCATCGATCTCATCATCGGTATCACATCTATCGAGAGGGGACAAATACCGGCAAACAAGGAAGAACACAATCAATGCAATGCACAATATGATGCATGATCATGACATGGCAATATGCTGTGATTTGAGCTAATGCAACTAGCAGCAAGTTAAATGGAGTTGGTTTGAACCCTAGGTTCAAATTCAAACTCCACATGTGATTATTTAAATGCCATTCATATGATTTGTCCTAAACAGCAGCTATAAGTTGTTCTAACATGCATGAAAATGGTACAGATTGATAGATTGGATTTTTCTGATCAATTTTCATATATAATTTATCTCATTTGGAGTTACGGTTGAATTTATATGATTTTTAGAAGTTTATAACATTTTCTGGAATTTCCTGGATTATCTTTATTCCAGAAAAAGATTAATTTCGTCAGCATGACGTAGGTGTGACGTCAGCAGGTCAACTGACTCGGTCCAGGTCAAACCTGACCAGTGGGGTCGACACGTCAGTGACACAATTAACTAACAGGGTTAATTAAATCTAACTAATCAAATTAACAGCCACTGGGCCCGCTGTCAGTGTCAACAGGGGATAATTAGTCCTAAACTAATCTAGTTAGGGGCGGGGCCCACGTGTGTTAACCCCAGGGAGGTCAAACCCCGGGACGAACAGGTCAAACTCGCTGGCGACTCGACGTCGGCGAGGCCAGACACGGCGGCGAGGCTCGGATTTGGTCCTCAGTCGACCAAATCGACGGTGGAGACGCGCTACGGACTGCTGGTGAACTCGCGCATTGAGTGGTGGTGGCGGTTGGGCCTTGGGAGGCCGGAGTTGTCGCCGGCGTCGACCTTGGCTGTCGCGGGAGCTCGGGTGAGCTCGGGGTCGATGCTACGATGGCTGTGGCGATGTGCGATTATCACCTACGACGTCTACGTGATGCGGTGAGTATGATGGGCGCATGCCTGGGACCAAATGGTCACCGGAATGTGGCCGGCGATGAGCTCGTGCGGCAGCGTGGTTCGGTCTTCAAGGGGGCGACGGCTACAGCAAGAAATCGAGGCGGGGAAGAGGGGAATTCGGTCCGTGAGCTCACCGCGGAGACGTTGGGATGGTCGGCGTGCTCGGAGGAGGCTTGGAGGTGACGGAATGGCGGTGACGATCTCGGCGGCCCGAGGAAGGGGACGGCAGAGCTGGCGGCATCCAGGGCTTCCGGAGCCTTCCATCTTGGTGAGGAGGAAGAGGGGGACGAGGCGGGGCGTCTTGGCGCGTCGGCGAGGCGAGGGAAGCACGGTGGCTGTGGCAAATGGCGTCGGCGACAACGAGCTCTGCTCGGGCGCGTGCGGGGAGAGAGCAGAGGAGGGGAGAGCGTTCGAGAAAGTGAGAGGGGGCCAGGGGGGCTGCATGGTGTCTCCAGGTGGTCGAGGAAGCGAGCAGGGAGGCAGGAGGTGGTGGAAGCAGGAGGTGGCCGCGGGTGCGCGTGCAGGCGACATGCCTCTGCCTACTGGCGCGAGGAGGAAGGCGACAGGGAGGAGGCGGTGGTGGACTGGGCCGGCCAGCTACAGTGCTGGGCCGGTTGGTGGCGTCAGGTAAGTTATTCTCTCTCTCTCTCTTATTTCTGTTTTCTATTTATTCTGTTTTGTTTTGATTTAGTAAAATACTAAACCATTTGATAAAATGCTGAAAATAACTGTGGGCACTTGTGAAATTATTCCCAACAGCCCTCAAGCAGTTTCAGAACTATTAGAGCATTTAAAATTATTTATAGGATTTAAATGCCCTAATTCAAATACAATATGAGTTAATTCAAAAATCCAAAAATGATCTAAGAATATATTCATCATTTTTGGCAGAGGTTTCCACCTTAACCAGAAATCATGAACTTTTCTTAGGGACATTTTGGGTTTATTGAAAAGATTTTATGGTTGACCCTATTTGATTTAATTTTGGTGCTAGGGTTTGTCAATCCCCATTTCAAGTTTAAATGCAAGTTAAACATGATGCACACATGAAGGGCTAGCCTACTGCATACCAGAACTAGGGATGTGACAACTCGCCCCCACTAAACAAGAATCTCGTCCCGAGATTCAAGCGTAGGGTAAGATGAAGGGGGACGCAAACTAACACAATCTTCACGATCCAGGTTGCACTTCATAGGGGCATTGATTCGATCACCATCTTTGTCTCGTCGTCTTTCTCTGAGAACTCCAACTAACATGACAATGAGAGGGAAAGGAAAACTCTAGAGGGATCGATCTTATCGAAGGTCGAACAACTCATGATCAACTCACGAAGTGGGACATTGAAACATCTCTCGAGCTTAGACACAAAGCATTCGTCCAGAGGGATGGAGTGAAACACATGACAAAGGTCCACTAGGTAGGCAATAATTCCACACCTAAGAAGGTGGTGAATGGTTGTCAACGTAGCGAGGAGTTGAGTTGCCATGATACCATAACAGGGCACCTTAGGGAAGGTGACTCGTAGTTATATCCCCCTTAAGTGGCAAAAAGAATTACCTTTGATGCATAGATCATTGAAATTCTCTAAACTAGCCTAAGGAAAATCACAAACGACCGTGTGAAGGAGTTCGAAGAAATGGCATACTCAGTTTGGAGAGAAAACTTGAGTTATAAGACAACTCGACAAATGGAAGGCACATTCCAATTGATGTCGAGGATATAACCTAGTGTCTCAGCATGCCTTCAAGAACTTGAGCATTTCCATATTCATCAAGGTTTTACCAACATCCGTGCCAAGGATCCTGGCAACACATCTTACTACCATGATGAATAGTGATGGACAATGCAGGTGCAAAGGAAGACAACACCTTCTCAGATTTCACCTTAACGAGGCCAAGGGATCAAAATCTGGATGATTGACCGAGAAACATTTAGCACTCCGCTTCTAATGTTCTCCTTGATGTGCTAGCATAACCCATTCATAGATATGGTTTGGTATCTAGAACATCAAGTAAAAGGTCGGACTTCGGGAACACAAAAATCATAAGAAATAACTACGGAAATAAATCCATAAGAAATCCTCATGGGGAGGTGGCCAACTTCCTCAATCAAGATACTACAATAATAGATCTTCCGGCTAGGTGTGTCGGCCAGAACATCAACCTTGTCGGGACCTACATCATAGATCTTGGAAATGTTCCAACCATCATATCTGCCTGAGATTCAGATCTGGTTGGTAACAGGAATTTTCAGACAACATGTCTAGAAAAGAAAGGTTGCAACACAAGTCAACGAGATGACGTTGCGAGATTCTCGGGAAATGAACTACGATAGCAAGCTCCAAGGCATGAGGTGGTTCTACTACACACATGTGAGCATGCTGTCCCAGACAAGCATGACCACGTAGTAGTCTTATAATAAAACACTACCGAGTTCAGGTTGGAAACCATCAACGAAGATATCAAAGTCCTTGCATAAGGCATGCTCTTAAGAAGGAACTTCTTCTCCTTGAACAAACCAATCAGTGGCTTGGTGTGCTCGGGAAACATATGGAATGAAGGTTGCAAGTCTCCAGACCACAGAATACTTCGCACGTATGCATGACTGACTTGGGATGATTCCAGAGGAAGCAACATTGACTTTCTCGAATCCACGGCGGCAACTTGCTCCAAATGCACATGAAATAGAGGAAGTCACTTCTTTCATCCAAACATATGCTTCATGAATGGATCACGAAGATAATGCTTACAAAAGTTTCCAATGCTAACTTAGATGTTCAACATGAATCATGGAGAAGACAAAATGCTGCTGATGGGCTCAACAACAATCCATCCAGGCTTCCCTATAAGTGGAATTCCGCCATTATGTGAACAAGGTGATAGTATTGGTCAGACCAAAAGATATAATGGTGTATGCTCGAGGGAGCCACGAGTAAGACAACATTACGAACATCGTTGGTTCTGATTTGATTTGACGATAGCCCATACTCAAATCAAAGTTTTTATAAGATAATAGGTCCAACAATTGACACGAGGATCAATCAATGAAGATATCATCTTTCTTCAACACACACAAGATATCCCTTTAAATAAACTAAATCAGACAAGCTTCCATCTTCGAACTCTCCAAGTTGTTGTTCAGCTTAACCAACTAGCTCAGGGGTACCCAACATACATTCTTGGAGAAGGGGTGGTTACAAGGAACAAACTTGATCACAAACTCAACATATCGGTCAGGTGGCGACCTGGTGATACTTCCGAGAAGATATTTGGAAAATCACGAACCACCGATATGTTACTAAGCTCGAGAACAATCTTGCTTTTCAGGGCAAGATGATATGATCAAAAGAGCGAGGGATTGGCACAATCCTAACTCATTGATCGAAGGGTGCACCGGAAATAAGGACTAGGTAGCACAATCAGTCTTAGAATGATAACTCAATAGCTAAGACACTAAGAATGAGGTTATTGTCCTTTAACTACTAGGCAACAAGGTTTCTAGGAGTATTGATTTCACACATCATAGTTCACCTGTCGGCATTCCGGTTGCAACAACACGGAGACCGAAGAATGAACGATGATGGCGAGAAGTATCACTGCACCAAGAATTCATAAGATGGTGTGCAATTCCTATGACTTTCTTGACATAAAGAGGGTAATACCCCAGGGTAGAACAGAACAAAAGGTGGATTGACATTTTGATCTGCGGAATACAATTGCTTTTACCCAATCCTAGATATGGATGAGGTACTGGAGTTCATTTCTCCTAGTCATTCTGGGATAGAATGGCTCGATGGACCACAAGAGTAATAGGCATTGATATGCATAATCACTCCTAACTATCAATTGATAGACAAGGGCCAGAAAACAACTAAAGAGGGACAACTCAAAAGAACATATGATTTTCTGAGTTGTGGATGCATAGATTAGCATGTCGAACAAGTTCAACATGTTTCTTCCGGATAACCCATGCAGAAAGGTAGAACTGGCAGAGTCACAACATGGAATCGAGAACTCATCAAGAGCACTCTGGTTGTGATCTTTTGGTTCAAAAGAACTTCTGCCATAGGCAGTTCATGGTATTTGGAAGAAGGAAATACCACAGACCTCGAGGACTATCGCAAAGGTTACTAATATCCTAAAGGCACTAGCAAACACTATCAACATGAAGCAAGTAGGATGAATCTCGGGTTCAACAACCCAGGAGTAGAATACCTACTACTAAGTGGCATCACAGGATGCTTTCGGGAATGATGGCCAGAATCATCACACTGGGACACAAAACATGGCTAGATTACTAGGTGATACTCTAGACATCTAGGGTCATAATAATAGCTCCAACATATATGTTGAGCCAATAGAGTACCTCAACTCACCGTTTAGTGTGGTTAACCTGGCCAGAAAGGACATCGAAACAGAGGGAAGGATTTTGCAATTGCATCAGATTATTTAGAAACCTGGGATGACTCGGACAGCATAACGGCTGTAAATTCTCAAAAGAGTTGAGACATGCTACAGAATGATGGCATAACCACTTGATCATCATAATATCAAGGTTCTGGGATCAACAATGAATACACAGAGATAGTAGAAACTGAACTAAGGCTTAAATCCAACAATCTTATAAGTCTACAGATTAGTAACACGTGATCCTGATAGAGAGAAGAAAAAGCCTAGTTTCTTAACCCCGTAGAAAAGAAAGGATGACTCAGATCAGAAGGGCATAAGGTATAAGGAGTAAAAAGAGCCTTACGTTCCCAACCACAATCAATTCCCTTACATAACTAAAGAATTTCTAGACTCAACTTCGACCGGTTTGGATTGGTAATCCTACAGGCAGTCAGGCTCTGATACCAAAGCTGTCAGGACCCCGATCCTGAGTCACACTGATCTAGCATGTAACACATCATATCACTTTGCGGCCTCACGCACGGTATTCCCACGGGTGCCACCTTACCTGGCCCGGGACCGTTTGCGCCTTTTGGCTCACGTATATGATAGTGCCGCTAGCATCCATATGACAAAGAACCCGGGCTGACATGGCTAGTCGTGAACCCAAAGTGGCACTAACTTACAGGGACAGGCATACATGACCCAACAACAAACGTGTCGGTCATCAGCGAGTGAATCCGGGCTGTAGCAACTGGGCTAGAAGGACTCCGGTAAACCGGGCTGTAGCAGGCTAACAGGACTCCGGTATTCATCGCGTGACATTTCCCCGAAGGGACAGACACAGGAACGAAGAAGGACACATGCCGGCCAGCCTAAGTGTTCCGGAGCAGTAGCAAGCTACCATGGCTCAGTGGAAGCACTAGGAGACATTTCCCGGTAAGAGAGGCTACTAAGGATAAACAACTAGATAGTCAGATCCCACACATACCAAGCATTTCAATAACATGCACACAATATGCTCGATATGTGCAAATACAACATGGCATCACAACATGACTCTACAACTCAAGTATTTATTCAATAGGCTCCGAGGAGCGAGATATTACAAACATGGGTCTCATGACCCAACATTCAGAGCATACAAGTCAAGCACAAGCGGAAGCTTAACATGTCTGAGTACAGACATCTACAAAAGAAAAAGGCTGAGAAGCCTGACTGTCTATCAGATCCTGCCGAGGGCACAAGATCGTAGCTGAGGTAACAAGCTAAAGGTCGAAGTCCACGTGGAACTACTAGCGAGACTGAAGTCTCTTTGCAAAAACATAAAATAGGCAAACGTGAGTACAAATGTACCCAGCAAGACTTACATCAGAACTAACTACATATGCATCATTATCAACAAAGGGGATGGTGGAGTTTAACTGCAGCAAGCCAGCTTTGACTCGGTGTCTATCCTGAACTACGACTGCAAGTAACTCTTTTGAGGTGGCGCACACGAGTCCACATATTCACCATATCAATACACCACTATGGATCCGCTCCCGTCTCCCTACGAGAACGCCATCCATAGCACTCACGCTTATCTTGCGTATTTTAGAGTATCCACTTTCACTTGTCTATGAACTGTACAGGCAACCCAGGAGTCCTTTACCGCGGACACGGCTATTCGAATAGATAATGTTAACCCTGCAGGGGTGTACTTCTTCACACACGCTCTCGCCACTTACCGCCGTGTACACGTCATGTATCTCGGCAACCTTCAAGCGGAAGCCCAGCGAGGGTGTCGGCCACGACCTGACTAACCACACAAGTCTCTCGTCCAGGTTTATCGCCTATTCGGGTTCCATCCGCAAGGAGATCCGGCCGGGGTGTCGCTCACGGCCCCAAACGATGTGAGCAGGGTTCCCAAGCCCACCATCCGGGTGCCACTTGGTACACCGTGCCACTGTGCCTAGTCTGTCCCAAGCCCACCTGTACCGGGTGCCACTTGGTAGACTACTAACACTACCTACAAACACCAGAAACTAGTTGCAACTCCTGGACAGAGATCGAGTTGATTAATAAGTCGAGAGAGTCAATTAAGGATCCCAATGTGTGGTAGTAGCTGTTCATGGATCACAAACACAGAACTCAGTTCCTGAGGACGGTTTCAATGAGACAACCCACCATGTACTCCTACATGGCCTCTCACCGCTACCTTTACCAAATCGTGTTCACACACTTAGCTCTCAACAGTAGGACATGTTCACACACCTCCGATTCATCCCCGATGAATCAGACCTGACTCAACTCTAAGCAGTAGCAGGCATGACAAACAAGCATGAATGAGTAGGCACATTAGGGCTCAAACAACTCCTACTCATGCTAGTGGGTTTCATTTATTTACTGTGGCAATGACAGGTCATGTAGAGGATAAAGGGGTTCAACTACCGTAGCAAATAAAAGTTGTATCGTTGTTGTCCTAATGCAATAAAATAGAGCAAGAGCGAGAGAGTGGGATTGTATTGGAATGAACAAGGGGGTTTTGCTTGCCTGGCACTTCTGAAGATAGAAATAGTTCTTCATCGGTGTCATCAATCTCATCGTTGGTATCACGTCTATCAAGAGGGGACAAATACCGGCAAACAAGGAAGAACACAATCAATGCAATGCACAATATGATGCATGATCATGACATGGCAATATGCTGTGATTTGAGCTAATGCAACTAGCAGCAAGTTAAATGGAGTTGGTTTGAACCCTAGGTTCAAATTCAAACTCCACATGTGATTATTTAAATGCCATTCATATGATTTGTCCTAAACAGCAGCTATAAGTTGTTCTAACATGCATGAAAATGGTACAGATGGATGATTGGATTTTTCTGATCATTTTCATATATATATTATCTCATTTGGAGTTACGGTTGAATTTATTTGATTTTTAGAAGTTTATAACATTTTCTGGAATTTCTTGGATTATCTTTATTCCAGAAAAAGATTAATTGCGTCAGCATGACGTAGGTGTGACGTCAGCAGGTCAACTGACCCGGTCCAGGTCAAACCTGACCAATGGGGTCGACACGTCAGTGACACAATTAACTAACAGGGTTAATTAGATCTAAATAATCAAATTAACAGCCACTGGGCCCGCTGTCAGTGTCAGCAGGGGGTAATTAGTCCTAAACTAATCTAGTCAGGGGCGGGGCCCATGTGTGTTGACCCCAGGGAGGTCAAACCCCGGGTCGAACAGGTCAAACTTGCCGGCGACTCGACGCCGATGAGGCCAGACACGGCGGCGAGGCTCGGATTTGGTCCTCCGTCGACCAAATTGACGGTGGAGACGCGCTACGGACTGCTGGTGAACTCGCGCATCGAGTGGTGGTGGCGGTTGGGCCTGGGGAGGCCGGAGTTGTCGCCGGCGTCGACCTTGGCGGTCGCCGGAGCTCGGGTGAGCTCGGGGTCGACGCTATGATGGCCGTGGCGATGTGCGATTATCACCTACGGCGTCTACGTGATGCGGTGAGTATGATGGGCGCATGCCTGGGACCAAATGGTCACAGGAATGTGGCCGGCGATGAGCTCGTGCGGCGGTGCGGTTTGGTCTTTAAGGGGGCGACGGCTACAGCAAGAAATCGAGGCGGGGAAGAGGGGAATTCGGTCCGTGAGCTCACCGCGGAGACGTTGGGATGGTCGGCGTGCTCGGAGGACGCTTGGAGGTGACGGAATGGCGGTGACGATCTCGGCGGCCCGAGGAAGGGGACGGCGGAGCTGGCGGCATCCAGGGCTTCCGGCGCCTTCCATCTTGGTGAGGAGGAAGAGGGGGACGAGGCGGGGCGTCTTGGCGCGTCGGCAAGGCGAGGGAAGCACGGTGGCTGTGGCAAATGGCGTCGGTGACGACGAGCTCCACTCGGGCGCGTGCGGGGAGAGAGCAGAGGAGGGGAGAACGTTCAAGAAAGTGAGAGGGGGCCAGGGGGGCTGCGTGGCGTCTCCAGGTGGTCGAGGAAGCGAGCAGGGAGGCAGGAGGAGGTGGAAGCAGGAGGTGGCCGCGGGTGCGCGCGCAGGCGACACGCCTCTGCCTACTGGCGCGAGGAGGAAGGCGACAGGGAGGAGGCGGTGGTGGACTGGCCGGCCAGCTACAGTGCTGGGCCGGTTGGTGGCGTCAGGTAAGTTATTCTCTCTCTCTCTTATTTCTATTTTCTATTTATTCTGTTTTGTTTTGATTTAGTAAAATACTAAACCATTTGATAAAATGCTGAAAATAATTGTGGGCACTTGTGAAATTATTCCCAACAGCCCTCAAGCAGTTTCAGAACTATTAGAGCATTTAAAATTATTTATAGGATTTAAATGCCCTAATTCAAATACAATATGAGTTAATTCAAAAATCCAAAAATGATCTAAGAATATATTCATCATTTTTGGCAGAGGTTTCCACCTTAACTAGAAATCATGAACTTTTCCTAGGGACATTTTGGGTTTATTGAAAAGATTTTATGGTTGACCCTATTTGATTTAATTTTGGTGCTAGGGTTTGTCAATCCCCATTTCAAGTTTAAATGCAAGTTAAACATGATGCACACATGAAGGGCTAGCCTACTGCATACCAGAACTAGGGATGTGACATGATGAGGAAAACAGGAGTGGGCATAGAATTCCTTGTTTTCGTATCGACGATGATGAGTAGCGAATGGACTGGCAAAGGTAAATACTATTACTTCATGTTCTTTGTTTTGGTATCTATGTGACCTGATGTGATCAATTTTCTCTCCAGGTAGAAAAATGCTTGAAGATTCTAGGAGCAAAATGATGTGATCCTGATGGTTGTAGAAAAATGATGATCCTGATGGCTGTAGCAATAGTGATGTAGTTATCCTGATTCACAGTGCTTTAAGATTCCAGCAGCAAAATGTAGTTTTTGTAATATGGAGCAAAATGTAGTTTTTGTAGCTGTTATGCTTGCTATTTTGAACTGAATTGTGATGTTATGTTTCATGAAGTTTTTTTGAACTGAATTGAGATGTTGTGTTCTGATGGCATGGAGCTGATGGCAAAATGAAGTTTTATACTGATGGAGATTCAAATTTTGGTGATCTACAAGTTGTGTTCTGATGGCATGGAGTTGTTGTGCTCAGAATGTTGTAATGCAAAAGATTGCAAAATTTTGGTGATCATACAAAAGATTTTTTGAACTATTTAGTTCAAGTTTTGGTGATCATTTAGTTCAAGTTTTGGTCAAAACTATTTAGTTCAAAATGAATGTTGTCTAGTAGTTTTTTTTTTGAACTGAAGATGCTATTTTAACTGAATTTTGGTCAGAACTGAATGTTTAACTGAATTTTGCTTCAACTGAACATGATCCCACGCGCGGCTCCATTTGTGAGCAAAAAAATATACGCCAGTGGGGACTCGAACCCACGACCGTGCGCTTGTTTCAATATGTTACTACCACTGGGCTAGGAAGAGATTACTGGTCTTCCACTCTATGCCAACCCTTTTAAATATATCAAACTAGTCAAGTATCAAGAACACACCTCACTGACAAGTGGGCCACTCGACCCACTCGCTGACAAGTGGGCCATTTTTCTATTGTACCCAAGCTACCAAAAATATGTGCGCGGCCAAAAAATTTGCGTGTGCGGGGGCTCGAACCCATGACCTGGCCCTTATTTCACTGTGTTTCGACCACTGGGCTAGGAAGAGGCTGTTGTTTCACATGTTTTGCCCACCCTTTTCAATATATCAAACCCGTCATGTAGCAAACACAGAACTCTCTTATAAGTGGACCCGCTCCCTCTCTTTTCCCCACTTCTCCTCACCACTCGACCCGCTCATCCTCTCCATCGACGGCGCCGCCCACCGCCGCCGGCTCCTTCCTCTCCCACCGCTGGCCTCCCCACCGCCGCCGGCTCCTTCCTCTCCCACCGCTACCGACTCCTTCCTCTCCCACCACCGCCGACTCCTTCCTCTCTCTCCCAAGGTATGAATCCTTCCTCTCTCTCTCTCTCCTTCCTGGTTGGATTAGTTTTCTGCTACTGGTTAGATTAGGGTTCTTGCCGTCGCCTAGATTGGATTAGATTAGATAGGGATTGGATTAGATTAGGGTTTGATTTGGTTAGGGTTTGATTGGGACTGCATTAGATTATATTAGGGTTGGATTAGATTAGGTTTTGATTAGTGGGAATTTATTCAGTTAAGGATTATGCTGTCAAGTATGCTTTGTGCCTTTTGATAAGAGTGGGAAGTATGTTGTCAAGGATTATTCAGTTAAGGATTATTCAGTTAAGGGTTCTTGTCAAGTATTCAGTTAAGGATTAAGTTAAGGATTCAGTTAAGGAATTAGATAAGTACAGATGTATGAGACACTTGGTATGAGCTGTAGAATGTTTTGTGCCATTTGATATGCAGCAAGTATGAGCATTATCAGGCAGTGAGACACTAGTGTGTTCTAATTTGTTTTTCTTTTTGTAATGTTTTACCCGAGTGGCTAAGCACTGCTATGTAGGTGTACAAATACAATGTGATCATGCTAAGCACTGCTATGTTGGTGCTTATGTTCTGATGTGTACAAATACAATTCTATCTAGGTGTTTGCACTGCTAAGATTTTCTTGGTCTCTTGTTTTTTCTGTTTTGATGTTATATTCATAGAAGTTTGCATATGTGTGCATCATGTAATGTGATCATGCTAGCTCAAAAGGTTGAGAAAGGCCAGTGTCAGAAATGATCATAATCTCTTGATGATGCATGAAGTATTTCCTGCTATAATTTTCTTCAGTCACACTGTTGTTTTGCTGTGCTTGATAAACCTGAGACTTCTTTCTATTGTAATATTGAAACTGTTGTTTTTCTGTGCACTATTGGTCCATTTATAATAGATATGGTTCTGGTCAATTTATATTGCTGTGTTTTGGTCAATTTATAGTAGATTTTAGTGTTGTTGATGTTGGTGGTCACCTGATGATGTTGCTGTTGATGTGTTAGTTTACTATGCTATTGATGTTGATGTGCTTGTTTGTAGTAGGAGCAAATTGAGGCCATTGCCATTTATAGTAGTATTGCAAATTGAGGCCCTGGCAAACACATGTAGTAATTATTCTACTGTTTTGAAGTGCTTGTTTCCTATTTCTGTCCAGTCCCGTTGTTTAATTTACAATGCTGCTTTTCAGAGAAGTGAGATGGCTGGCTTGGAAGGTTTCGAGTTTCTCGAGATCGTAATTGAGAAATCTTGCAGTAGGCAGGTATGTTTATCATCACTCATTTCTTTATCATCACTCTGTTGTCTAGTGCTTGATTGCCACAATTAACCATTGCTTGACCCTCGCTGCAGAGGTTGCCTGACAAGTTTGTGAAGATGCTCGTCGGCCGTGAGCCCCACAAAGTGAAGTTGCGGGAGGCCGGCAGCGGGCTTCACAG
This sequence comes from Triticum aestivum, assembly GCF_018294505.1. Taxonomy (NCBI): domain Eukaryota; kingdom Viridiplantae; phylum Streptophyta; class Magnoliopsida; order Poales; family Poaceae; genus Triticum; species Triticum aestivum. Next base: position 365,937,467 of record NC_057804.1, on the reverse strand, counting down.
GCTGTGGGACGTGTCGATGGTGTTCGATGGTGAAGGCCACATGTACCTAGGGCCCGGCTGGGAGCATTTCGCCCGCGCCCATGAGCTACGGCTCGGGTACTTCCTTGTCTTCCGCTACGACGGCGACGCCATGTTCACCGTGAAGATGTTCGACAACACCATGTGCCGCATGTACTACCAGCATGACGACGATGCCAGTAAGCTCTCTGCCTCTCTTCTTCCTGTCCTTTTGGCTTCCTCTACCAGCATGACGACAACACCATGTTCACACTTTGTTGCATTTTGCCAGGCTATGGGAGCAGCAGCGAGGATGATGAGGAGCAGATCGGGGATGACGAGGAGCAGAGTGGGAAAGAAGAGGAGCAGAGCGGGGATGACAACCTTGCTATGGTGGTGGCTGACGACGACCTTGCTATGGTGGTGGCTGACGACGACCTTGCTATGGTGGTGGCTGACGATGACCCTGCTATGGTGGTGGCTGACGACGACCCTGCTATGGTGGTGGCTGACGACGACCTCGCGATTGTGGTGCCTGACGCTGACCTCGTGATGGTGGTGCCTGACGATGACCTCGCGATGGTAGTGGCACCGGCGATTCCACAGCTGGGCGACAGGACCATGCCAATTGTGGTAGAGGAGTACATCCGTGTTGGGATTCGCCACTCTGAGTGCATCAGGTTGATGAAGGAGAAGAAGGAGGAGTGAAGATGTTAAGAAAATGAAGTGGCAATGTTAAGCATGTTGGGTTTAAGCTTGTTAGTGTAATCTGAACATGTCAATGTTAAGTATGTCAGGTTAAATTTTGTGTATGCTCATGGATGATGTATGACAGTGTCATCTAAACATGTCAATTTCTTAAAAATGAATATTTAGTTTGGTAATTGATGGGAATTGGAATTTTTTATGCATGCTCATGGATGAAAGATAAAATTATGGGGTTTTGTGCATGCTCATGTATGAAACAATATAAGTTTCATTTTTTGAATGCTAAAAACATGACTCAAACCCTAGCCACGGACGACCGCCGTGACGAAATCCGACGGTTTTTGAAAACATCGTAAAAAATTCAAAAACTGTTTTTCATTTTTTGAATGCTAAAGACATGTGTTTTTTCGTGAAGCGGCTACAAGGTAGGCATTTCATCACAGAATTGACAACAGATTTGCACGCCTCAAACCCTAGCCACGGACGGCCACCGCGACGAAATCGGCCGGTTTTTGAAAACACCATAAAAAATTCAAAAAAATCAAAAAAATGGGAGACCTCCGCGGCACATCATCAAATGTGGCCTACCAACTAGCAAAAATACTAAACTTGCAATATGGATGTTTTCTCGAAAAAGTATTCTCCAAAACGACCTACCATGAACGAAGATTCATGGCTTTCAAGACAAACTAGAAATGATATGGCCGCATCCGATGAATAGTTTCTGATAATATGCCCAAATTTGGCGCATGCCTCCATCTTGTGATGGCAAACAATGTTGCCAAAGCGAGGTTCCAACTTGTTTACCAAGAAAACCTGTTTTTCATTTTTTGAATGCTAAAGGCATGTGTTTTTCATGAAGCGGCTACAAGGAGGGTCACCCCAAACGGCGCCATTCCATGTCTATCTCAAAGTAGACCCTATTTTTCGGACGGTCGCCAAAAAGAATGCATTTCCGACCCTCGTAGCTACTCTCGGCAATTCAGACCACCTTCGGCCGATTCAGCTGGAACCGGCTGGAATTTGAACTGCGGGTCCTCCATAGCTTGCCAGTTATTTTTGCCAAAAATGCTTTTTAGCATCAGAGGTAGGCATTTCATCACAGAATTGATAACAAATTTGCACGCCTCAAACCCTAGCCACGGACGGTCACCGTGACGAAATCGGCCGGTTTTTGAAAACACCGTAAAAAATTCAAAAAAATCAAAAAAATGGGAGACCTCCGCGTCACATCATCAAATGTGGCCTACCAACTAGCAAAAATACTAAACTTGCAATATGGATGTTTTCTTGAAAAAGTGTTCTCAAAACGACCTACCATGAACGAAGATTCATGGCTTTCAAGACAAACTAGCAATGATATGGCCGCATCTGATGAATAATTTCTGATAATATGCCCAAATTTGGCACATGCCTGCGTCTTGTGATGGCAAACAATGTTGCCAAAGCGAGGTTCCAACTTGTTTACCAAGAAAAACCGTTTTTCATTTTTTGAATGCTAAAGGCATGCGTTTTTCATGAAGCGGCTACAAGGAGGGTCACCCCAAACGGCGCCATTCCATGTCTATCTCAAAGTAGACCCTATTTTACGGACGGTCGCCAAAAAGCATGCATTTCCGACCCTCGTAGCTACTCCCGGCAATTCAGACCACCTTCGGCCGATTCAGCTGGAACCGGCTGGAATTTGAACTGCGGGTCCTCCATAGCTTGCCCGTTATTTTTGCCAAAAATGCTTTTTAGCTTCACAGGTAGGCATTTCATCACAGAATCGACAACAGATTGGCATGCCTCAAACCCTAGCCACGGACGGCCGCCGCGACGAAATCGGCCGGTTTTTGAAAACACCGTAAAAAATTCAAAAAAAATCAAAAAAATGGGAGACCTCCGCGTCACATCATCAAATGTGGCCTACCAACTAGCAAAAATACTAAACTTGCAATACGGATGTTTTCTTGAAAAAGTGTTCTAAAAAACGACCTACCATGAACGAAGATTCATGGCTTTCAAGCCAAACTAGCAATGATATGGCCGCATCCGATGAATAGTTTCTGATAATATGCCCAAATTTGGCGCATGCCTCCGTCTTGTGATGGCAAACAATGTTGCCAAAGCGAGGTTCCAACTTGTTTACAAGAAAAACCGTTTTTCATTTTTTGAATGCTAAAGGCATGCGTTTTTCGTGAAGCGGCTACAAGGAGGGTCATCCCAAACGGCGCCATTCCATGTCTATCTCAAAGTAGACCCTATTTTACGGACGGTCGCAAAAAAGCATGCATTTCCGACCCTCGTAGCTACTCCCGGCAATTCAGACCACCTTCGGCCGATTCAGCTGGAACCGGCTGGAATTTGAACTGCGGGTCCTCCATAGCTTGCCCGTTATTTTTGCCAAAAATGCTTTTTAGCTTCACAGGTAGGCATTTCATCACAGAATCGACAACAGATTTGCATGCCTCAAACCCTAGCCACGGACAGCCGCCGCGACGAAATCGGCCGGTTTTTTTGAAAACACCGTAAAAAATTCAAAAAAAACAAAAAAATGGGAGACCTCCGCGTCACATCATCAAATGTGGCCTACAAACTAGCAAAAATACTAAACTTGCAATACGGATGTTTTCTTGAAAAAGTGTTCTCAGAAACGACCTACCATGAACGAAGATTCATGGCTTTCAAGCCAAACTAGCAATGATATGGCCGCATCCGATGAATAGTTTCTGATAATATGGCCAAATTTGGCGCATGCCTCCGTCTTGTGATGGCAAACAATGTTGCCAAAGCGAGGTTCCAACTTGTTTACCAAGAAAAACCTTTTTCATTTTTTGAATGCTAAAGGCATGCGTTTTTCGTGAAGCGGCTATAGGGAGGGTCATCCCAAACGGCGCCATTCCATGTCTATCTCAAAGTAGACCCTATTTTATGGACGGTCGCCAAAAAGCATGCATTTCCGACCCTCGTAGCTACTCCCGGCAATTCAGACCACCTTCGGCCGATTCAGCTGGAACCGGCTGGAATTTGAACCGCGGGTCCTCCATAGCTTGCCCGTTATTTTTGCCAAAAATGCTTTTTAGCTTCACAGGTAGGCCGAAGGTTTGCATGTCTCAAACCCTAGCCACGGACGGCCACCGCGACGAAATCGGCCGGTTTTTGAAAACACCATAAAAAATTAAAAAAAACAAAAAAATGGGAGACCTCCGCGTCACATCATCAAATGTGGCCTACCAATTAGCAAAAATACTAAACTTGCAATACGGATGTTTTCTTGAAAAAGTGTTCTAAAAAACGACCTACCATGAACGAAGATTCATGGCTTTCAAGCCAAACTAGCAATGATATGGCCGCATCCAATGAATAGTTTCTGATAATATGCCCAAATTTGGCGCATGCCTCCGTCTTGTGATGGCAAACAATGTTGCCAAAGCGAGGTTCCAACTTGTTTACCAAGAAAAACCGATTTTCATTTTTTGAATGCAAAAGGCATGCGTTTTTCGTGAAGCTGCTACAAGGAGGGTCACCCCAAACGGCGCCATTCCATGTCTATCTCAAAGTAGACCCTATTTTACGGGCGGTCGCCAAAAAGCATGCATTTCTGACCCTCGTAGCTACTCTCGGCAATTCAGACCACCTTCGGCCGATTCAGCTGGAACCGGCTGGAATTTGAACTGCGGGTCCTCCATAGCTTGCTCGTTATTTTTGCCAAAAATGCTTTTTAGCTTCACAGGTAGGCATTTCATCATAGAATCGACAACAAATTTGCATGCCTCAAACCCTAGCCACGGACGCCCGCCGCGACGAAATTGGCCGGTTTTTTTGAAAACACCGTAAAAAATTCAAAAAAATCAAAAAAATGGGAGACCTCCGCGTCACATCATCAAATGTGGCCTACCAACTAGCAAAAATACTAAACTTGCAATATGGATGTTTTCTTGAAAAAGTGTTCTCAAAAACGACCTACCATGAACGAAGATTCATGGCTTTCAAGCCAAACTAGCAATGATATGGCTGCATCTGATGAATAGTTTCTGATAATATGGCCAAATTTGGCGCATGCCTCCATCTTGTGATGGCAAACAATGTTGCCAAAGCGAGGTTCCAACTTGTTTATCAAGAAAACCCTTTTTCATTTTTTGAATGCTAAAGACATGCGTTTTTCGTGAAGCGGCTACAAGGAGGGTCACCCCAAACGGCGCCATTCCATGTCTATCTCAAAGTAGACCCTATTTTATGGACGGTCGCCAAAAAGCATGCATTTCCGACCCTCGTAGCTACTCCCGGCAATTCAGACCACCTTCGGCCGATTCAGCTGGAACCGGCTGGAATTTGAACTGCGGGTCCTCCATAGCTTGCCCGTTATTTTTGCCAAAAATGCTTTTTAGCTTCACAGGTAGGCATTTCATCACAGAATCGACAACAGATTGGCATGGCTCAAACCCTAGCCACGGACGGCCGCCGCGACGAAATCGGCCGGTTTTTGAAAACACCGTAAAAAATTCAAAAAAAATCAAAAAAATGGGAGACCTCCGCGTCACATCATCAAATGTGGCCTACCAACTAGCAAAAATACTAAACTTGCAATACGGATGTTTTCTTGAAAAAGTGTTCTCAAAAACGACCTACCATGAACGAAGATTCATGGCTTTCAAGCCAAACTAGCAATGATATGGCCGCATCCGATGAATAGTTTCTGATAATATGCCCAAATTTGGCGCATGCCTCCGTCTTGTGATGGCAAACAATGTTGCCAAAGCGAGGTTCCAACTTGTTTAACAAGAAAAACCGTTTTTCATTTTTTGAATGCTAAAGACATGCGTTTTTCGTGAAGCGGCTACAAGGAGGGTCACCCCAAACGGCGCCATTCCATGTCTATCTCAAAGTAGACCCTATTTTACGGACGGTCGCCAAAAAGCATGCATTTCCGACCCTCGTAGCTACTCCCGGCAATTCAGACCACCTTCGGCCGATTCAGCTGGAACCGGCTGGAATTTGAACTGCGGGTCCTCCATAGCTTGCCCGTTATTTTTGCCAAAAATGCTTTTTAGCTTCACAGGTAGGCATTTCATCACAGAATCGACAACAGATTGGCATGGATCAAACCCTAGCCACGGACGGCCGCCGCGACGAAATCGGCCGGTTTTTGAAAACACCGTAAAAAATTCAAAAAAAATCAAAAAAATGGGAGACCTCCGCGTCACATCATCAAATGTGGCCTACCAACTAGCAAAAATACTAAACTTGCAATACGGATGTTTTCTTGAAAAAGTGTTCTCAAAAACGACCTACCATGAACGAAGATTCATGGCTTTCAAGCCAAACTAGCAATGATATGGCCGCATCCGATGAATAGTTTCTGATAATATGCCCAAATTTGGTGCATGCCTCCGTCTTGTGATGGCAAACAATGTTGCCAAAGCGAGGTTCCAACTTGTTTAATAAGAAAAACCGTTTTTCATTTTCTGAATGCTAAAGACATGCGTTTTTCGTGAAGCGGCTACAAGGAGGGTCACCCCTAACGGCGGCATTCCATGTCTATCTCAAAGTAGACCCTATTTTACGGACGGTCGCCAAAAAGCATGCATTTCCGACCCTCGTAGCTACTCCCGGCAATTCAGACCACCTTCGGCCGATTCAGCTGGAACCGGCTGGAATTTGAACTGCAGGTCCTCCATAGCTTGCCCATTATTTTTGCCAAAAATGCTTTTTAGCTTCACAGGTAGTCATTTCATCACAGAATCGACAACAGATTGGCACGGCTCAAACCCTAGCCACGGACGGCCGCCGCGACGAAATCGGCCGGTTTTTTGAAAACACCGTAAAAAATTCAAAAAAAATCAAAAAAATGGGAGACCTCCGCGTCACATCATCAAATGTGGCCTACCAACTAGCAAAAATACTAAACTTGCAATACGGATGTTTTCTTGAAAAAGTGTTCTCAAAAACGACCTACCATGAACGAAGATTCATGGCTTTCAAGCCAAACTAGCAATGATATGGCCGCATCCGATGAATAGTTTCTGATAATATGCCCAAATTTGGTGCATGCCTCCGTCTTGTGATGGCAAACAATGTTGCCAAAGCGAGGTTCCAACTTGTTTAACAAGAAAAACCGTTTTTCATTTTTTGAATGCTAAAGGCATGCGTTTTTCGTGAAGCGGCTACAAGGAGGGTCACCCCAAACGGCGCCATTCCATGTCTATCTCAAAGTAGACCCTATTTTACGGATGGTCGCCAAAAAGCATGCATTTCCGACCCTCGTAGCTACTCCCGGCAATTCAGACCACCTTCGGCCGATTCAGCTGGAACCGGCTGGAATTTGAACTGCGGGTCCTCCATAGCTTGCCCGTTATTTTTGCCAAAAATGCTTTTTAGCTTCACAGGTAGGCATTTCATCACAGAATCGACAACAGATTGGCACGGATCAAACCCTAGCCACGGACGGCCGCCGCGACGAAATCGGCCGGTTTTTGAAAACACCGTAAAAAATTCAAAAAAAATCAAAAAAATGGGAGACCTCCGCGTCACATCATCAAATGTGGCCTACCAACTAGCAAAAATACTAAACTTGCAATACGGATGTTTTCTTGAAAAAGTGTTCTCAAAAACGACCTACCATGAACGAAGATTCATGGCTTTCAAGCCAAACTAGCAATGATATGGCCGCATCCGATGAATAGTTTCTGATAATATGCCCAAATTTGGTGCATGCCTCCGTCTTGTGATGGCAAACAATGTTGCCAAAGTGAGGTTCCAACTTGTTTAACAAGAAAAACCGTTTTTCATTTTTTGAATGCTAAAGACATGCGTTTTTCGTGAAGCGGCTACAAGGAGGGTCACCCCAAACGGCGGCATTCCATGTCTATCTCAAAGTAGACCCTATTTTACGGACGGTCGCCAAAAAGCATGCATTTCCGACCCTCGTAGCTACTCCCGGCAATTCAGACCACCTTCGGCCAATTCAGCTGGAACCGGCTGGAATTTGAACTGCGGGTCCTCCATAGCTTGCCCGCTATTTTTGCCAAAAATGCTTTTTAGCTTCACAGGTAGGCATTTCATCACAGAATCGACAACAGATTGGCATGTCTCAAACCCTAGCCACGGACGGCCTCCGCGACGAAATCGGCCAGTTTTTGAAAACACCGTAAAAAATTCAAAAAAAAATCAAAAAAATGGGAGACCTCCGCGTCACATCATCAAATGTGGCCTACCAACTAGCAAAAATACTAAACTTTCAATACAAATGTTTTCTTGAGCTACTCGGTATGATTTTAACCATGATTTCTACAAAGTTTACAAAAAAAAACCTGTTTTTTTTGCCTCAAAACCTCTAAAAACTGGTGAAAATTTCCCACCCACCCCACAAAAATTTCCCTCCTAGCACCAAATTTTCCCTCCCACCCCACAAAAATTTCCCACCACTTCTCTCTCACTACCATTCGGGACCCACCACCCCTCTCCCACTAAACACGCGGGATCCTCCCCTCCCACTCCCCAAAATTTCCCCATTCCATTCTCCTCCCCGACGAACCATAGCTTCTCCCTCCCCTGCTCCGCGCCACCCCGCCGCCCCACTCCCTTCCCTCCTCCGCGCCGCCTCGCCGCCCCACTCCCTCCGCTCCTCCGTGCCGCCCTGCCGCCCCACTCCCTCCCCTCCTCCGTGCTGCCACGCCGCGTCGCGCCGCCCTCCCCGATGACGAATCCCCTCCCCTCGACGGCTACATCGCCCGCATCGACTACATCGACAACGACGGCGGCTACATCGACTACATCGACGACGACGGTGGCTACATCGACTACATCGACGACGACGGCAGCTACATCGATGACGACCACTGCTGCATCATCAACATCATCCGCCCCTAGGTACTTCTCCATCTCCCCTCGATATTCGGTGGATCCATCTCCCTTCCTCTGCTGGATCCATCTCCCCTCTGGTTCGGTGGATCTTCTAGGGTTAGGATCTTCTAGGGTTAGGATCTCCGTCTGGTTCATGGGGTTAGGGTTAGGGTTCATGGGGTCAGGGTTAGGTTTCATGGGGTTCGTGGGGATGATCTCCCTCTGGTTCATGGCTAGCACATGATGGGGTTAGGGTTCTTGTTGCACGCCCATCCTAATTGTTCAAGTAGAAGACTTCTTTTATGTTGTGCCCATGGGGTTTGTAGCAGTGTTCTTCTTTTATGATATGTGCATGAAGCTTGTGTTCTTCTTTCCAGTGAACAAGACAATGCATAGTACTTACTATGGTATTGGAATTCCTGGTGTGTTAAGGTAGTATGACTAGTTTTAATATATACCATATTGGTGCTAGATAATTTTTGGTGTTTTAATATAAAAGGTTGATTCTAATTGTAGAAATGTCTCAATTTGTGTTCTTCTAGTCTGTAGCCATGTTTGATGTGTAGAGGCAACATAATCAATAGTTGTTTCATGCTTTAGAAGTGGCAACATCTAGTTGTTTTGAAGGTCCTCATGATATACTCTTCTAAATTGCATGCATAAGCATGATTTCAAGGCCTACTATTATTGTTAACACTGCTTGCTTCTTTATTCATCAACTGTTGGGCAATCAGTTGCTTTGAATGCATAAGCTTGCCTCCATTAGGGAAAACAATTGGGTAATTCATTTGCTTATAGATGATTGCAGGTACATGGATAAAATTGCAAGTTAAAACATAAAAGTAATTGTTGTAAATAGTTGTTTTTGCTAATCCACATTACTGAAGTATAATTTGTGTACACTGTATTTGTATCCAACTATATATAATTGTAATACATGTGAGTTCTGTTCTTGTCTTTGGTACCACAAGCTTAATTCACTTAGCTTGATGTAGTTTGCTTCACATATATTACTGCTAATGCATTGCGTCACATATATAGTTTGCTTCAATTCAATTGCTTGCTAGCATACATATGGTTAGGGTTTGCATCAGCAGTACTACTAGCACTTTGCTTGCTTGTTGTGAACTTTATATGAGGCACTAGGAAGATTTCTTGATGTACATTACTACCTCCTGCTTGATGTAGTGAAGATATTAAGAGATGCTTCATATCTTTCCAGTGTACATGCATGCTTGTTTAGTACACTTACATGTTTGCTTAATTAATAACACTAGATCACTGTATTGTTGATCCATCAAGTTTGTTTCACATGTATTACATGTATGTGCATGATGGTCCAAATGCTTTCCTTTATTGATACAAGTGCATCATTTTACTTTATCCCTGTTGTATCTGATTGTTGTTTATTCTATTTTGCAAGCACCACCTCAAGATCATCCATGGCAAGGATGACAAGGTCAAACGTGAGGCCAACCGTTGGTATGCAACTTGCTCCTTGTGGTTATACTGTCAGTTTCATAAAATCTGTGTCTTAATATGCTAAGTGAAATGTATTGCTGCAATCTGAATAAGCTGGCTTAATTGTGCCTGTGTGCTGTTAGTCTTCCTTACCTGAATAACTAGGATTAAATGATAATAAAATTTCATAAGATATGTTTGGCTTCTGTCCATGCATTCCAAACATTCACCTAATAGTTACGTTTCCTTTATCATGCAAAGAAGAGCCTCTCACCGAGTACGAGAAGGTTAGGGCTAGAAATATCATGAGGAACAATCGGATGTTCCAGTCCCTTGGCATCGGTGCAATAGCGTCGATGATTAGGAAAACAAATGATGTACGAGAAGGTAGAAGTGATGAGGTTCAAGAAGGTAGTGGAGTTATCAATGATGACCCAGAGTACAATCCTAAGGAGGATGAAGTTATTGATGGAGAGGAAGTGGATGATGTTGTAGTGAGCAAGACTGTTAAGGTGCAAACTCTGTCTTGCTTGGAGGGCTGGGGTTCTTTTATGCTATGTTATTCCTTGTGCTCACATATTTCTCTTGTGATCTAATGCTTTTTTCCGTGCTGTTTATACGAGGCACTGAAGGAATCTAGGACGAAGAGGCCTGGTGTTAAGAAGACAGTCAGCAAGAAGAAGAAGAGCTCAGAAACATCTGCTGCAATGCCTCCAGGAAGGGTGATGGCCCCCAGCTCCAGGACAAAAAAGAGGATACTGGAACCTGATGAACCTGCCCTTGATAGAGTCACAAGGCAGAAAGCAAAGATGGCGACTGCGACGGACCATCAGGAAAGTCTGCTGCGCATGGACTCTGAGACCTCGGTGCAAATGGGTGATGAGTTGCCGCCCATGGATGAAGGAACCACTCTCAGCATGGATGGAAGTGGCACTGTCTACCTAGATGAAGGAGGAACCATCTGCATTGATGAAGCAGGCACTGTCCACACAGACCTCAGCCCTGTTGCACCTTCTATTGACAGGAATGCTGTCATCAATGAAGAAGAACAACAGCTTGTGCTTTAATCAGGCAAGTTGACCTTTGCAATGCTATCTTTTACTAGTGCATTTTCCAAATGGAATGATCATGTATGCTTTTGTCGATTCCTGCATTTGTCGATTTCTATTCTAATTTATGAGTTCAATTTCATTTTCAGATGCAATGACTACCAAGACTAGACTAGAAAGGGCAAAGGGCTAGAGAGGATCACCAAGTCGCTTGGTAGCAAGGTGCCTATCCAAGTTGCCGAAGGGATGAAGCGTCCAGAGAAGCCTCTGCAGTCAGCAAAGCTTGCTTCTAAGTGTGGACTCGTTGCAAGAAGCCATCTTCCGGTTCTTCCTCACTTCAAGCTATACAAAAAAATGCTAGTCTATTGGAGAACTACATTGGGAAAGTTGTTGTAAGCTACTTGTTTCATAGTTAATGTGCTATCTATTTTCTGTTACACCTATGCATGATCACTAATATTGTTCCTACCTTGTTTGCTGTCTTGGTAGGCAAATTTTGAGATGAACACGGACTCGGAGACCATCAAGACCGCGTGCAAAGATATTCTGCAGAAAAATTCAAAGAACAGACGCCATCAGATCAAGAAGAAGTATTTTGATACCGTAGCCGCAAATAAAGTCAGCATCAAGTCTCCGGTACCTGATCTGACGGATGGTGAATGGCAAGCTCTGGTGGAGATGTGGTCTACCCCAAGACACAAGGTTTGTCTCTGCTTTGTTTGATGCTTTATGTTCTACACATGATATGCTAGTGCTAGATCATGCTGACAGTATGCTTTTTTGTAGGAAACCTGTGTGTCGAACAAGATGAATCGAGAAAAAGTCGTGTACAATCAGAGAACTGGTTCCAGGCACTACACAGCACACATTTTTGCCACTGTGAGAACTTTTCTCTAAAGACCTTACCGTTTGATCCTCGTTGGATAACATTTCTGATTCTTGCTAAATAACATTTTGATTTTTGTTGAAAAACATTTCAGAAAGAAGAGCGTAAGGGTGAGGAGCTGTCTGCGATTGACTTGTTTAAGGCCACCCACAACAGCAAGAAGCACGGGTTTTCGGAGCCAGTCAAGACTGCTATAGCAAGTCACTCCATGCTTTGGCCATGTCCTGTTTGATTCATGCCAGCTTTGATGCCAGCTTTGTCCATGCCAGCTCTAATGCTTTGATGATTTGATGCTGTTTGATTCAGAGCCAGTTCCATGCTTTGATGTTGTTTGATAGTTCCATGCTTATAGTTCCATGCTAGGCTAAATGAAGATATTAGAATAGCTTAATGAAGATGGTTCCATGCTTTGATGCTATTTGTTGCATTTTTTATGACATGATGAAATTTGATCTGAATGTTAGTCAGGAAGCCATCTTATATAGAACCACCATTCTAGGCTTAATGAAGCGATCATATTGTTCCAATTGCATGTCTCCAGGTCACTAGTCATCATCTTCTTGTATAGATTTTGTGTGCTGGTTTGGTTACTTCAAATAATCCATTTGTGTGCTAGTTTGGTTTCTCCACTAATGCCTATCATTTTACTCCATATGCTAGCTTGAGATGGAAGAAATGAAGGATGCGCCGGTACCAGAAGGTGAAGAGCCAAAGTCTACTGTTCAAATTGTTGAAGAAGTGCTGTTGAAATTTGTCAAGCAAAGCACATTCCTCACGAATGTTGGGCTCCAGTCATCTAGGAACAACTCCTGCAAAGCAACTGTTGAAGTATTTGCTCATGTTCGTGACCTTGAGAAGAAGCTGCAGAGGTCTGAGCTTCAAGCTGACCTGGTGCAAGAAGAATTGGCGGCAATCAAGATGAAGGCGGAAGAATCTGAAGCTGCATGCGATAAGGAACTTGAGCTGCTGCGCAAGAAGTCTCAAGAACAGGAAGAGAAGTTAGCCCACTTGATGGCTCTCTTTGGAGCTAAGGCAGTTTGATGGCTGTGTTGCTAAGGTAGTTGCATTGCCGTCTAGTTTGATGGCTGTGAACCTCTTGTGCAGTTTGTCTTTGAGCATTTTGTTGCATTGCTACCTAGTTTGATGGTTGTTTGATGGTTGTGCGGTGAACCTGTGAAGTTAAGGCTGTTGCATTTTGTTGCATTTTGTGAACCTGTGAAGTTATGTGATCTTGTGAACCTGTGAAGTTATGTGAAGTTATGGATCACTTGTGAAGTTGTGGAGTTATTGTTTATTTTCTATGAAGTTATGTGGATCACTTGTGCACCTAGGCTTGTGGATCACTTGTGCACCTGGGCCTTTCTGTTTATAGTTATGCAAAATAAAAACTTGGGCTCTAAAAAGGCCAAGGCCCAAACAAGAATTAGACCAAAAAGGCTTGTGCCTAAAAAAGGAAATGACTGTAAGAAAAAAAATTATAAAAGGCTGCATAGCAGAAAATAAAAAGGCCAAGGCCCAAATTCGAACTAGACCAAAAAGGTTGTGGCCCAAAACAATGGTGGACTATAAAAAAAATTCATCAGAAAAAGGCTCCATTCACAGAAAATAAAAGGCCAAATTATTGGGCCAGGCCCATACACATAAGCAAAATAAAGAGAGAGAAAAAATTAAACGGGCCGAATTATTGGGCTTCGCCCATGTAGACGGCTGAAATGGACCGGGCTGATTCTATTTTACGACCTTTTCATTTGGTCGTAATTATGCCACATCAGCTTGCCACGGTGGATCTGACGTGGTGTGGTTGGATTGCTAGTGACCAAAATAATTGGTCGTAAAATCTATGACCTTTTTTGGTCATAAACGTCTACGACCATTCCAGAAGAAAGGTCGCTATAGTCAGTTAACGACGTTCAGCTTTTGACCTCATGTTTTTTGTCACAAAAAGGCCACAAACTGAAAACAGTGACCATTTAGTGACCAGTAATGGTGGTCACAAGTTGACATATTTCTTGTAGTGGCGGCTGACCGGCCACCTTATGGCCGAGACAAAGCGGCGTATCGGCCCGAAGTCCAGCCTGCACCCCGCCGCCAAACAAGCAATAACACAAAGGCCCAGGGCTCCACGCATGACCTACGAGACAAATTGAAAAACAAAGCAGGACAGTCAAGATCGATCTATGGATCAAGGAGGCGCGCCCCAACGCATGACGATGACCGTCATGCCAGATATACTAACAAATTCGGCCGGACCGAATACAATGTAGCCCAGCATAGAGGTGTCGTACACCCCCTATGCTTCACTGATGAAGTAATGGATCAAGAATTCCCAGAAGGGTTTAAACCCGTGAAAATTGAATCATATGATGGTACTACAGACCTCGCGGTATGGATAGAAGATTTCTTCCTCCACATTCACATGGCCCGTGGAGATGATCTACACGCCATCAAGTACCTCCCACTAAAACTTAAGGGACCGGCTCGGCATTGGCTCAATAGCTTGTCGCCAAACTCCATCGGAAGTTGGAAGAACCTGGGAGACGCATTCCTGGATAACTTCCAGGGCACATATGTGCGACCACCGGATGCTGACGATTTAAGTCACGTAACCCAACAGCCCGGAGAGTCAGCCAGGAAATTCTGGACTCGGTTCCTACCTAAAAAGAACCAAATTGTCGACTGTCCGGATGCCGAAGCCCTAGCGGCCTTTAAGCATAATATCCGTGATGAGTGGCTTGCCCGACATCTTGGCCAAGAAAAACCGAAGTCCATGGCAGCCCTCACGACACTCATGACCTGCTTTTGTGCGAGCGAGGAGAGCTGGCTGGACAATTCGGGCCCGTCCAGTCTGGACCGCATACTCGATCGTCCATGCCAAATTCATGGCACCCCAGGAACACCAGCCAATCATACCAACAGAGAATGTTGGGTCTTCAAACAAGCTAGCAGGTCAGGCGTAGCAAACAAGGAGAAGGGGTCTCAAAGCGATGAGGATGACGAGGAGCCCCGAGCACCGAATACAGGAGGGCAAAAGAAATTTCCCCCACAAATCAAAACGGTGAACATGATAAACGCCACCCACATTCACTACAAAAAAAATACACCTCCGTGATGATACGTGTTTGTCACAGTAGGTCGCGTTTTTTGTCATGCATGTACATCCATGACAAATTTATGACAGAATCAAGATAGTCATACATGTGCTGTCGTAGAAGTGTTCCATGACATTACCAAAATTATCATCACGGAAGGGTCCACTTCCATGACGATAAATCGCGCGTCACAGAAATGCTTTCGTCAAGGGTGATAGACAGATGGCATCCACCGTAACGGAACACCGTTAAGCTATCGGGTCGGGTTTTGGATCCGATAACCCGTTAACAGCCTCGACCAATGGGGATTTTCCACGTGTAAAATCATCATTGGCTGGAGGAAACACGTGTCGGCTCACCGTTGGGACAGATGTCATCCACTCATTGGACGGAAGATGCCTATGGTACGTCGACACGTGGCACGGCCCAATAGAGGCCCATTCCTGTGAAAAGGCCGGCCCAGTAAAAATTAGCAGGCCAGCCCATATAAGGCCTACTTGTGTCAGGTCCATTTAAGCCCACGGCCCATACGAGATGAGCCAATTCGGCCCATCAATGACCCGTTAAAGATTTGACAGCATTGCAGCCCATTGTTAGTTGGAGCCCGTTAACAGCCCGATATATATCTTGGCTCAATATCGGCCCGATGAGATTTCGGCCTATTAACGGCCCGTTTAACGGATGGGCCAATTTTCAGGATGTACATCTTTCGGCCTTTTAGCGACCCATTTAAATGGTGGGCTAGTTTTCGGCTTGGTGTGTCTTTCAGCCTGTTGACGGCCCATAAATTTGATGGGCCATTTGTTGTCGGACCTGAGTTTCGGCCTTTTAGCGGCCCATTTAAGTGTTGGGCCAATTTTCTAACCCGGTGTCACTTTCAGCCTGTTGACGGCCCATAAATCAGTTGGGCCATTTTTAGTCGGACCTGAGTTTTGGCCTTTTAGCGACCCATTTAAGTGTTGGGCCAATTCCCGGCCCTGTGTGACTTTCGGCCTGTTAACGGACCATAAATGAGTTGGGCCATTTGTAATCGGACCTTAGTTTTGGCCCTTTAACGGCCCATGCCCTTCATGGTCCAATACCAGCCCGGTTTCTCTTTCGGCCTGCTAAAGGCCCACAACACAATTGGGCCATTTACAATACGACCTGACTTTCGGCCTCTTAGCGGCCCATGGTCTTCATGGTCCAGTACAAGCCCGCTGTCTCTTTCGGCCTGCTAAAGGCCTACAGTATAGTTGGGCCATATGTAGCCCAAACTTAGTAACGGCCTGTTAACGGCCCGTGAAATAAACTGGGGCCACCTGTTTCCCGCTTCGATGTCGGCCTGTTAACGACCCAGGAGGTAAGAGGGTCGACCATTAACTTTCAGCCTAGTAACGGCCCATTAACTTAATGGGCCCACTAAAGTTCGTACACGTCTTTAGGCCAAATTAGATAATTTGAGCCCACTACGACGAGCAATTATGCACAGGACCAAAACCGATCACGCAAAGGTACGGCATACAGGGAATAACGTTGCACATCCAGCATATATTACAGGAAATTACATCCATTGGGCAATCAAAGATTGATGCCAGTGCAAATAAATGAGCAGAACCTAACCATCTACAACGTCACAATCTGCAACCTCAGCACAGATGACGCCCATAAGCATGTGGGCAAGTTCTTTCTGCTTTTCTACACTATCTCTGAAAACATTGATCAGTTGTTGTGTCGCACGACTCTGCACCTCTGATTCATCCACCATTTCCATCATTGCTTCAGCCATTAATTGGTTCACAAACATACATTTATTCCGTTGCATTCGAGACAGAGGATACTGAACAGATTCATATGGCTATTTTGGCAGGCTTGTATTATTGATAGTGGAGAGTGTCTCGACCACTGCATCATAACATAAATTAGGACAGGAACCAAACAGATTAATCATGAGTTATTGCCATATTACCTGGCCTAGATTTACTGGAAAGAAGCAATGGGGTTGCCTTGCTGTTTTCAGAGTTTGTCTTCTTATCTTCAGCAGCCTGCACAAAATTAACACACTAGCATTTCTATCATTGGCCAAGTCAGATAATAGGAAAGCAACATTGACACAACAAACGTTTGGGCAAATAGCCTAGACCAAATTAACACAATATGGCACAGCTATCATCAGCCAGGTAAGGTAGTACGAAAGCAACATTGACACAATGAATGAATGGGCAACCAGAGAAGCACTACAATTTAGTAATGTGCATGATATGAGATAGTACATTCATGCAGCTCAGTATGCAAAACTACGAGGCAGTTTTCCTTACAAAAATTAACATTGGCGCCTTTAACATTTTGCTACAACTAATTTTATATCAGATAAAGGTTAGATTCACGCCGATTAACAAAATACATGTTGATGTAAACATATAGTGATATACAATAGGTACTTACATCAGCATTGGAGCACAGAGAATTCCCACAAGATATTTTCCTTGAATACGATCCCAATGGAGGAAGTCTCCTATCGTTTAACCTTATTTTCTAAAAGAGAGATGGGTAAGAAACATGTAGAAAATATGATCAGAATGCTATAAAATTTCATGATGCGAGGATACGCACACGCTTCTTAGAATGGAGTTGACATTCTTTTGCTGGACTAGAGCGGAGTAGTTCTTTGGCCACTAGAATCTGCTTATTATCAGTGGGAGTTGGGTTTCTCTGTGCTGGAGCAGTATCTATGAAAAATGGAGTTGGTTTATTATCTCCTGGCATTTGGATATTTTGCAAAGACCTGGTTTGTAACCCTTTAGATTCTAACAGAGCCGTCTTCCCCTTGCATGCCTTATATAGAAGAATGGTAATTCAGTTATAAAACATGCTACAACAGAGATGGAATAGGTACTGAAGAATAGAAAGGCATGACATATTGACATGTATTCCCTCTATCCGGAAATAAATGGACGGGTCTAGGCGTATTTCAGTTCTAGATACATTCACTTTTATCCATTTCTGTGACATTTAATCCGGACAGAGGGAGTATGATGTAAGAGCTAGGGATACGACAGGACAACACAGTAAAAAAACACTGAAAACCCCACTGCAGAACCAAAGTATTCAAACCCACTGATATGAGATAGTACACTCATGCAGCTCAGGATGCAAAACTACCAGGCAGTTTTCCTTACAAAAATCAACATTGTGGCCTTCAATCATACATTTTGCTACAACTAAATTTAGATCAGATAAAGGTTGGATTCACGCCGATTAACAAAATACATGCTGATGTAAAAATATAGTGATATACAACAGGTACTTACATCTACATTGGAGCACAGAGAATTCCTGCAAGAATCTTTCCTCATAAACGATACCATTGCAGAAATTCTTCTATCTGTTAAGCTTATTTTCTAAAAGAGAGATGGGTAAGAAACATGTAGAAAATATGATCAGCATGCTATAAAATTTCATGATGCAAGGATATGCACACGCTTCTTAGAATTGAGTTGATATATTTTTGCTCGACTGGAGCGGACTAGTTCTTTGGCCACTGGAATATGCTTATTATCAGTAGGAGTTGGGTTTCTCTGTGCTGGAGCAGTATCTATAAAAATTGGAGTTGGTTTATTATCTCCTGGCGTTTGGATCTTTTGCAAAGGCCTTGTTTGTAACCCTTCAGATTCTAACATAGTCGTCTTCCCCTTGCATGCCTTGTATAGAAGAATGGTGCTTTAATTATAAAACATGCGACAGCAGAGAGATGGAATAGGTACTCAAGAATAGAAAGGCATGACATATTGACATGTATTCCCTCCATCCGGAAAAAATGGATGGGTCTAGGCGTATTTCAGTTCTAGATACATCCTTTTTTATCCATTTCGGCAACATGCAATCCGGACGGAGGGAGTATGGTGTAAGAGCTAGGCATACGACAGGACAACACAGCAAAAAAAAAACAAGTTGAATGTAAAACTATATGCTAGCGGAATACGTACAGAAATAACCAAGGCAACATACACGTGTATGATTGGGAAAATAAGATGGCATTGCAACAGAGCACTAGAACAGCACTTCAATGTAAAAAAACATGGTATGGCAGACAGATGAAGTACATACTGATGAATAACAATGCATAAGATATTCAGAAGCATGATGTCCAAATTAAGCAGATGGCATTGCGATAGAGTAGAATGACAGTACTTGAATCTGAAAACATGTTATCATGAATGGAATAGGTACTGAAAAACAGGAAGGCATGACATATTTACATGCATGATCAGCATGCTAAGCACATGGCATTGCAACAGAGTAGATACACTCCAGGACATTATATGTATGTTGTACCCATATCACAGGCCAAGTTAGAGCAAGGACCTTGTGGGGTAAAGAGGATTCATCATCTTTCTGCAAGTCTTCTGAAGAACTGCCTTTACATGTTCCATCATATTGGGTATCATTGACATCAAGTTTACTGGCCTTTACATTGCTCCATGAGGTTCTTGTGGATATATCAGTGTGTGCAATTATATCCGACATGCATGGAAGACAACTAGTAGTTAGATTTATGTAAATGAGTGCCTGTAGGAGACGACATAAATAGTAGGACTGGGATTAACTAGCATCAACAGGTCTCATAAACTAAAGGGAGAACACAGATGAAAGCTACAGAATATGTATCGTTTGTACTCGAGATTAACTAGATGGCACACAAAAGTATTAAAGAACAACATAGGTAATACTAGAAAGTGGTATAATACTATAATCACTAGCCTGTGGGATAGCATTGGCTGAGGTTGATAACTATGGAACAGCGTTACCTAAAGAACAAGTAACTTAGCTGAACTATGGAACAGCGTGAACTCCTAAACAAGACCCGTAAGAGATCAGCATGAATATACAGTGAAATGTGATGATCTATTTTCTGTGCTTAGATGAATAACAAAGCCATAAATGTTGCACATAAGTAAGATGACGGTACAACCTATCTGGCTGCCATCCATAGGAGTGGGCATCATGTGCTGACTTGTCGATGGCCCTGCAGTTGTTATGGCTGTCCATGTCGGGCACGTGCATTCGATGCAGGGAACTGTTGAGTGGGGACTGTAGCTCCCTTCTGGTGTATGCTTCCCTTGTTGGAGCAGGTGCGGTGAGTCGGAAGATGGTGTGTCTGAAGATGCAGATAACGCGTAAAGTTAAGAATGACATATCTCTTTGATCCGAAGAAATATACTAAGATATCAACAGCAAGGTACGAGAGTGGTCACACGTCTATTGACTGAAGACTAAATTGGGGTCACACGATTTTATTTTATTTTGGTATTGTCCGATCTACGCCGGAGGGCTTGATGGCCGTCTTATGCCACCCGCCTGACACTGTTCGGAATCTTCCTCTAAGAGCCAGCGACAAACGGTAGAGCAGCCTGCCTCTGCCGTCCGTGGCCCCGTCCAAAACCCCGCTCCCCGCCCCACCGCCCTTCCGTGGTTGAGCCGCCCCCGGGCCAATCCACAAAGACTCCCCGCCATCCAGATCCGACGGCGGCAGTACCTTCAACCCACGCAACTCTAAAAGATAGCCATCTAAGCGCTGTCCGTGGCAAACTTGCGGCCCCGCACCCTTATGTTAGACACCAGCCAACTGGTAGCCTAGGAGCTCCGCCGCCTCGAGGGGTGCTGCTTCCCATTGGGAATCGATTGGCCCAGAATAAAAATTTAGACAACTAACGCCTAAATAATGTGATTTCAGATGAGGGTGTGACCTATCTGGCGGCATGGTGAAGTAGGCAGGTCCAGCTGCCGAGTCGGTGAGGCCGGCGCGGTTGCGGTGGTGACCGGCGGCAGGGAAAGAGCGATGTTCCGACGGTCGAAGGCTACACGGAAGCAGCGCCAGGACTCTGGACGGACCCGAAGTTGGAGCCGCTCCGGCACCATGAACAACAGCGGGGGTGAATCAGCTCCGGTACGGTTCACGCGGCCGTCGTCGAGGAAGCACCAGCAGCACGGAGTAAGAGGCACACGGCCCAGTGCACGACGGCAATTGGACAGCGTCTCTGGCATTAGGGAGGAGGGCGGTTGTGAAATTGGTGCGGTGGGGGCGCCATGGAGGTGGGGCTGAGGTTTCGCTGCTCGGGAGGAGGGAGCTTCTCGAGGAGAAGGTGATTTGGCACCCACGAGGTATGAATGGGGGCGGGCGGGGGGGAATTGGGAGAGGAGTGGAACCATGTCTTACGGACACATTTGTCTGAAATGTGAGGGGGAGTTACAGTTCTACCCTTGCCTATAGGCTTCTGGGCTTGGGTCTCTGTACTGAGGGTCGGGGATAGTAGAGTAACTTTGCTTCTCCCCAAATAGTGGGCGGGAGCGATTTCGGGCGAGGAGGGCGTGTTTTGAACTATAGTGGGCGCGAGCGAATTCGGGTGAGGAGAGCGTGTTTTGAAATAGTGGGCGCGAGCTATTTCGGGCGAGGAGAGCGTGTTTTGCCGACCATGGTTTATGAATTATTCGGCACATGTCATTTCGGCCGAGGAGAAGGCGCGCTTGGATGAAGTTACGAACCTACCCTCGATGTACAACGGGCCAATTGAAGAGTGTCCCACATAGGACGGTAATTTCGCGTCTCCCATTTATTTGCTCGGGCGAATTCCACCGAGCGGAGAGCATGTTTAACAATTCGTTCAAATTTTGGGAGAATGAGCATCCACGTCTACCTTACCAAGTCGATTCGAATCAAATTTTGAAATATTAGCTTGCCACTTCTTTTTTAGATGGAGAGATGATGCTCGGGAGTAATGTGTTTTTACATGCTCGTTGCTAGCGATTTACTATATGACAAATAGTTGACCCACTCAAAAACGCGAATCAAACCCAAAATGAAATATCTCGATTCAATGAACTAGCTCATTCAGTAGGTCCAAATAGTGAACTAAATCCAAAATTGAACACCTCAATCGAGTAGCATGTTGTACAGTATTATAGTACTCCATGAACATGTTGAAAGTCAAATTAATGAACTTGTTTGATATACGCATATATCCGTTCATGTGTGCATTGCAAACAACATGGTCTCCAATTTAAATATTTGAATGCAAGTTTATATCAGTCTTTGATGCATAAAACACGACCTCCCCCTCTCCCGGACTCCTGTTCTCTCTCTCTCTCTCTCACTCTCTCACCGACAATCTTCAATTCTGTCGCACGCATCCGACACAAAAACCTTGTTGGTCCCTCTCCCTTTCTCTCTCTCTCTCTCTCTGTGTGTGTGTGTGTGTGGGGAGGGGGGTCTTTCTAGTCCGCATTCATATATACACCATCTATAGGTCTCTCTCGCAAACTATGTATGATACTCTAGCTAGTCCAAGCTAGATATCTTGGGTGCACTCATCGTACGCACACAAATTCCTTGGCTCTTTGCCCGTAACTCTCTCACGCACCACTATGTCGTCTCGGAGCTCTTCCCCCCTCTCTCAAACTCTCCATCCACCTGGGTCACACATACACATGCATATCTCACTCGCACTCGATAGGCCCATCTAAAACTCTATCTCTCTCCATCTCACACACACACACACACAATCTCATGCCCAGCTAGCCAAGTATGATGGTATCTCACTCAATTGTAGGCACACGCAGTCCCCCCTATATGTATATGACTAGCTAATCTTAGTCTCCATCACAAACATGTGCATGGTCTATCTCAATTTCTCTCGGGGCATCTTTCTATCACGCACGCACTCCCTCAATCTCCCACCCATATAGTCCCCTCACGATCTCGAGGGGATCTCTCTATCACAAACACACCCTCTCTCCCTCCCCATGCGTCCATGCCATCCATGTGTCCCTCTCGACCTTTTTTCCTTGTTGGCCAGACCTCTATTGGACATGTGCTACAGGGGTGTCTCTCTCCGTTGCAAACAATCACACACTAGCTATCTTCGTGTATCTCCTCGCCTCGCTTTTCCATCTCGGAGATGCATGCGTGATATGTTCGCATAAGAAACGAAAAAACACACTCTCTCTCTCTAATTTATCGTTTGTTGTCACTTTCTCTTTCACACACATACTCTTTTTGCACACTTACTCATTCTCCTTCACACGCACTTGATCTGTCTTGACTAAGGCACTCGCCTCCGTCCATGGCACATAGATTTATTGAAAAGTCAAACATCACAAAGTTTGACCATGTACATGGAGAAAATGAATTACATCTAGTACAGAAAACATATACCATTAGATTCACCATGAGATGTAGTTTTGTATGATGTATCTTTGGTATTGTAGATATAAATAACATTTGCGTAAACCTGATCAAAGTTTCCAAAGTTTGACTTCTAAAAAATTTACATGCACTTCATTATCGAGCGGATGGAATATCTCTTTCCCCCTCTCAGCTATCTGACGCACCACTCAGCCTTATCGGGGCTCCTCAATCTCTCTCAAACTTTATTGGTCAGTTTGGTTCGTGACCTGACCCTCATGCCTTGATGGTCGGTACTGCCTGGTGTGGACGTGAGATGTAAAATATTTCTGCCTGGCCAGGCTTGTGTGGTACTAAAGCGTTTGGTTCATGCCTGGGCCATGCAAAGCATCAATATCCCATCAATCAATCCATGCATCAATTATTTAATGCTAATATCCATCCATGTTGTTGTTAGCCTCGTGGCCACACAACCAGGCACGGCCAGGCGTTCGAAATCGGTCGCTTGGGCCAGGCTACTTGCAGTGTCTGGAGTTCAGCCAGGCTAATTAAAGTGCAAGGGAACCCAGCCCAGGCGGGCTTTCATTTTCACAGGGTAGCAACCAAACAAGCGTGCATGAAATCCAGCCACAACCCCAGGCCACGTAAAAGATGCTCATGACGCAAGCCAAACGGGCCTTATATCTCCCTGGTTCACACACACACATGTCTCGCTCACGCTATACATATAGACCCATCCAACTCTCTCCGCCCTTGTTCTCTCTCCATGTGACACGCACCCCCCTAAGTACCATAATCCCTCACTCCATCATAGGCTCTGGTTGGATTCATGGGTTAGAGTTAGTTTGGGTTAGTTTGGAGTCAACTAACCCAAAAAGATCCAAACAGGAGGGTTAGTTTAGGTTAGATGCATCTAACCCATCCAAAAAAACTAACCCATCCAAGAGGTGTTATTTGGGTTAGTTCTTCTCAGGACCACTAATAAACACTTTTTTCTTTCGCTCTCCCCGCAGCAGATCCCTCCCCACTTCCTCGAAGCTTCTCGTCCTCTCCCTCCCTACCTCTCGCACTGCCCCTGAAGGTGCCTCGCCGTATCCGCGCTCCATCTAACTCTGCCATCCAAACACCTCTTTACTTAGAGTTAGTTCAGGGTTAGAATCTAACTCTAACCTCTAACTGAGTTAGAGTATCCAAACGGGGCCATAGGCGCAAGCACTCCCCCCCCCCCCTCCTAAGTATGATTATCTCTTACTAGCCATCAGGAACACACGTATTGTCTCCTTCCATCCATATGTCTATCTCGATATCTCTCGGGGCATCTTCTATCGCGCACACACCTTGTCACT